>NC_142011.1:85736504-86361504 GCF_049901735.1 Notechis scutatus
CAAGATCCTCCAAAAACACAACATTAAAACAGCATTCTGCACAAACAGAAAAATATCCACCATCCTAAGAAACCCTAAAGACAAAATCGAGTTAGAAAACCAAGGAGTATATGAAATCCCCTGCACTGCCTGCCTCACCACATACATTGGACAAACTAACAGAAGAATAAGTGCACGCGTTGAAGAACATAAGAACTCAATCAAAAAGAAGAACCAACCTCTTCCCTGGTCCAACACCTCAAAGCCACAGGACATGAGATTGACCTTAAAAATACCAGAACTATCACCAAAACTGAACACCACAGCAGCAGAATAATCAGAGAAGCCATAGAGATAGAAAAACGCCCACACAGCATGAATAAAAGAGATGACACCTCCCGCTTACCAGCCATTTGGAAACCCGCCCTCATGAACAGACGAGTACCCAACATGATAAATGACACCAGACCCACACCCATGAGGGCCACACAAGATGCCACCACCACACTTCCACGTAAAAATCAGACTCACACCCACACAGAAGATGAGACACGACCACAGACCAGAAGCCGCACTGCAGCTGCATCACTACCCACTTCAAACTCCTCTGAACCATACATGAAGCGAACTGACCCCCACCATGAAGATGTGGCACACGACCACGAACTCGAAGCCAAACGAACACAGACCCAGACCCCAAACTCAAAGCCATATTAAAAACCCAAAATGCTACATCACAGCCACCTGCTCAGGACATCACATCAGAAAACTCAAGAAATTACACCTCAAGAACTCAAGAAGTCACAACACAGCAAATGACCCAGGATATCACAGCACAAGACCAAGGATACCACAGCAATAAATCTCACAAGGTCATCACACAACCCATTACCCAAGCTGTTACTACACAGGAGGCTAATGGAAAAGAGATCAAAACACAAAGCGACCCAGGAGATTACAACGCAAGACCCAGGATACCACAACAAAAGAACTCACAAGCCCATCACACAACCCATTACCCAAGCCGTTAAAACACAAGAGGCTAACGACCCAGGAGATGACAGCACAAGATCCAGGATATCTCCACAACAAAAGGCCATTACACAGCCCATTATACCAACATCAACTCCATCAACCAATCAAGAGGCTGCAGCACAGCCAACCAGCCCAGCACACCATCCCCCACCACTTGTATATAGAGAGAGATGGCAGCTCCGGTCACACACTGCTTGCACTGGCACTAAGCCGAAAGCACCGAAAGCACCAGCCTGAAGATGGCGAGTGGGACCTCGCCGAAACGTTGCCTAGATACTTTGAATCTTACGCGGGATAGAACCCGAATAACCAAAGATCCACATACAAATACCCATGAGAACCTCAGAAAACAAATATATATATATATATATATATATATATATATATATATATATATATATATATATATTTTCTTAAGTTTTGCTGGTACTTATATATATGTTGTTTATTATATATATATATATATATATTTTCTTAAGTTTTGCTGGTATTCATGTATGGTGTCGCTTGTTCAGAGTTTCACGTCATTGTAGTTCTTTTAAAGTTGCGAAACGTTGCTACAACTTTAAAAGAACTACAATGACGTGGGAAAATACCGAACTAATAGCGAACACCATATATATATATATATATATATATATATATATATATATATATATATATATATATATATATATATATATATATATATATATATATATATATATATATATATATATATAAAGACATAGGAAGCATGTCTTTAATAAAAGGCAGCATTACTTCCTCTTGTTAGGTGGTGTGAGTGTATATGCATTTCTGAAGGGGGAATCTTGAGATAATATTGCAGTGAATATATACTGTAGTTCCCACCTTGAATTGAGAATGTATCATTCATTCATTGATTCATTCATTCATTCATTCATGCATGCATGTATGTATGTATGTATGTATGTATGTATGTATGTATGTATGTTATTCAGCTTTGTTCGGGTATTTTCCCACGTCATTGTAGTTAAAAAGTGATTGTAGCAACGTTTCGGCAGAATCTCATCTGCCATCATCAGGCTTCTGTATTGTGTTCGTCTGTGAAAGTCTGTAAAAGTCTGACTGTAAAAGTCTGACTCACAGACGAACACAATACAGAAGCCTGATGATGGCAGATGAGATTCTGCCGAAACGTTGCTACAACTTTAAAAGCACAACTATAATGACGTGGGAAAATACCCGAACAAAGCTGAATAACATACGTGTAAGTACCCACAAAAACTTAAGAAAACATATATTTATATTTATATTATTTATATTTATATTTATATTTATATATATATATATTTGTTTTCTGAGGTTCTCGCGGGTATTTGTATGTGGATCTTTGGTTATTCGGGTTCTCTCCCGCGTAAGATTCAAAGTATCTAGGCAACGTTTCGGCGAGGTCCCACTCGCCATCTTCAGGCTGGTGCTTTTGGCTTAGTGCCAGTGCAAGCAGTGTGTGACCGGAGCTGCCATCTCTCTATATATACAAGTGGTGGGGGATGGTGTGCTGGGCTGGTTGGCTGTGCTGCAGCCTCTTGATTGGTTGATGGAATTGATGTTGGTATAATGGGCTGTGTAATGGCCTTTTGTTGTAGAGATATCCTGGATCTTGTGCTGTCATCTCCTGGGTCGTTAGCCTCTTGTGTTTTAACGGCTTGGGTAATGGGTTGTGTGATGGGTTTGTGAGTTCTTTTGTTGTGGTATCCTGGGTCTTGCGTTGTAATCTCCTGGGTCGTTTGTGTTTTGATCTCTTTTCGATTAGCCTCCTGTGTAGTAACAGCTTGGGTAATGGGTTGTGTGATGACCTTGTGAGATTTATTGCTGTGGTATCCTTGGTCTTGTGCTGTGATATCCTGGGTCATTTGCTGTGTTGTGACTTCTTGAGTTCTTGAGGTGTAATTTCTTGAGTTTCCCACACGGGAAAGAAAAACTGAACAACTTCCTCACACACCTCAACAGCTACACCCCAAAATACAATTCACCATGGAAACAGAAGCTAACAATCAACTTCCCTTCCTAGATGTCTTGGTATACAAAAAACCCAATGGCTCCCTAGGACACACCATCTACCAAAAGAAAACACATACAAACCGCTATCTACACGCACTCTCACACCACCACCCAGCACAGATCAATTCCGTAGCTGAGACACTCATCTCCAGAACAAAATGCTTAGCTGATGAACAACATCTAAAAACCGAACTAAACACTCTCACCAACGTACTAACAGCCAATGGATTTCAAAGAAAGAAGATCACCCACCTCATCCAAAAAGAAACCCCAACCAAAATCCAAGACAGAGAACAAGAGAACGGCAAAGCCCTCCTCCCATATATAAAAGGCACTACAGACAAAATCAGCAAGATCCTCCAAAAACACAACATTAAAACAGCATTCTGCACAAACAGAAAAATATCCACCATCCTAAGAAACCCTAAAGACAAAATCGAGTTAGAAAACCAAGGAGTATATGAAATCCCCTGCACTGCCTGCCTCACCACATACATTGGACAAACTAACAGAAGAATAAGTGCACGTGTTGAAGAACATAAGAACTCAATCAAAAAAGAAGAACCAACCTCTTCCCTGGTCCAACACCTCAAAGCCACAGGACATGAGATTGACCTTAAAAATACCAGAACTATCGCCAAAACTGAACACCACAGCAGCAGAATAATCAGAGAAGCCATAGAGATAGAAAACGCCCACACAGCATGAATAAAAGAGATGACACCTCCCGCTTACCAGCCATTTGGAAACCCGCCCTCATGAACAGACGAGTACCCAACATGATAAATGACACCAGACCCACACCCATGAGGGCCACACAAGATGCCACCACCACACTTCCACGTAAAAATCAGACTCACACCCACACAGAAGATCAGACACGACCACAGACCAGAAGCCGCACTGCAGCTGCATCACTACCCACTTCAAACTCCTCTGAACCATACATGAAGCGAACTGACCCCCACCATGAAGATGTGGCACGACCACGAACTCGAAGCCAAATGAACACAGACCCAGACCCCAAACTCAAAGCCATATTAAAAACCCAAAATGCTACATCACAGCCACCCGCTCAGGACATCACATCAGAAAACTCAAGAAATTACACCTCAAGAACTCAAGAAGTCACAACACAGCAAATGACCCAGGATATCACAGCACAAGACCAAGGATACCACAGCAATAAATCTCACAAGGTCATCACACAACCCATTACCCAAGCTGTTACTACACAGGAGGCTAATCGAAAAGAGATCAAAACACAAACGACCCAGGAGATTACAACGCAAGAGCCAGGATACCACAACAAAAGAACTCACAAGCCCATCACACAACCCATTACCCAAGCCGTTAAAACACAAGAGGCTAACGACCCAGGAGATGACAGCACAAGATCCAGGATATCTCTACAACAAAGGCCATTACACAGCCCATTATACCAACATCAACTCCATCAACCAATCAAGAGGCTGCAGCACAGCCAACCAGCCCAGCACACTATCCCCACCACTTGTATATATAGAGATGGCAGCTCGGTCACGCACTGCTTGCACTGGCACTAAGCCGAAAGCACCAGCCTGAAGATGGCGAGTGGGACCTCGCCGAAGCGTTGCCTAGATACTTTGAATCTTACGCGGGAGAAAACCGAATAACCAAAGATCCATATATATATATATATATGGATCTTTGGTTATTCGGGTTTTCTCCCGCAAGATTCAAAGTATCTAGGCAACGCTTTCGGCGAGGTCCCACTCGCCATCTTCAGGCTGGTGCTTTCGGCTTAGTGCCAGTGCAAGCAGTGCGTGACCGGAGCTGCCATCTCTATATATACAAGTGGTGGGGATAGTGTCTGGCTGGTTGGCTGTGCTGCAGCCTCTTGATTGGTTGATGGAGTTGATGTTGGTATAATGGGCTGTGTAATGGCCTTTGTTGTAGAGATATCCTGGATCTTGTGCTGTCATCTCCTGGGTCGTTAGCCTCTTGTGTTTTAACGGCTTGGGTAATGGGTTGTGTGATGGGCTTGTGAGTTCTTTTGTTGTGGTATCCTGGTCTTATGTTACGCTGCACTGGCACTAAGCCGAAAGCACCAGCCTGAAGATGGCGAGTGGGGCCTCGCCGAAACGTTGCCTAGATACTTTGAATCTTACGCGGAGAAAACCCGAATAACCAAAGATCTATCTATCTATCTATCTATCTATATATATATATATATATATATATATATATATATATATATATATATCTATATATATATATATATATATATCTATATATATATATATATATATATATATATATATATATATATATATATATATATATATATATATATGCAGGATATAAAGAAATAAAATAGAAATAAAATAGAAAAAGAAGCACATTTATTCTCATTTTCTATTTTTAGATGATGATCCTGGAAACAACCAAATTAGATGACTAAATTTTACCTTTGCAAGTTGTCAAGTTGTTTAAAATCTAAATGCTGGTCCTGTAATACTGTCATGCAAGAAAAAGAGGGAGCGAAGGGGAGGGAGGGAGGGAGGGAGGGAGGAAGGAAGGAAGGAAGGAAGGAAGGAAGGAAGGAATATTAACATAAAATAGAATCCTAATGGAGGTAGATGTGAGACTGCACACTAAACTAGGAAAAATATTGTTCCGGCAATAGGAGCACCTCTTGTCTGTCTCTTCTGACAGCTGTCAATGACAGGAGATGTTGGCTGAGCTCTTACTGTCAGGTTTTCTAAGGAAATACATTCTCTAGACTTTAAGCCAAGAGTTCTTTCTTTTTCTATCCAGGGAAATTTTTCCCCTTAATTTGACAGGCTTTAAGCAAATTGTTTGCTTTAATTAAGTTTGCAATGGGACAAGCACATACACTAAAAAGCCTGTGCTAGGATTTGAGTCTGCAATAAGATTAGCTGTGAAATTCACAAATGGCATCTCTTTTGCTTTAATGATTGATTGCAATTCTGTAATTAGGTACTGTGAAATTTTGGGTAGGATTAAGACAGATTTAATTTTCTGGAGGTAATTTTGGACATCCCACAGGAGGAGTAGGAAGTGATTATGTTCTCGGTGTATCATCATGAACAAGACAAAGAGTAATCTAAGTGGTAAAATTCAGATAGCGGAAAGGCACTTAGAAGGCATTGATCTGCAATAATTGAAAATGAATCCTTTTGCATTTCTGCTCTGCTTGTGGAACAATGGAGGCAACTGACACAGTTCAGGTAGTCCTCATCTTACGACCACAACTGAGCCCGAAATTTATGTGGCTAAGTGAGAAATGTGCTAAGTGAGTTTTCCCCCCATTTGATGACTTTTCTTGCCACCTTTGTTAAATGAATCAGTGCAGTTGCTAAATTTGTAACACGGTTGTTAAGTGAATCTGGTTTCCCCATTGATTTTGCTTATCTGAAAGTCACAAAAGGAGATGACATGGCTTTATGACACTGCGGCCGTCATAAATGTGAGTCAGTTGTCAAGCATCTGAATGTAACTCACGTCACCATGGGGATGTTGCAATGGTCACAAGTATGAAAAATGGTCATAAGTCACTTTTTTCAGAGCCATTGTAACTTTGAACGGTCACTGAGTGAACTGTTGTAAGTCGAGGACTATCTGTACCTATATCCCATTTCTGATCAGACATCACTGACCGGTCTTTTACTGAGTAAGGTTTGATGTCATCTTTTGCTTTAAAAGATTGACTGTCAATGTTCTGTCATTATTATATTAAAAATTGTACTTGGGATATTCATCCATTACTACATAAAAGTTTGACTATGTTTCTGATAGGAAATAGGCCATAAGTATAAATTATTGCTACAGGTCGTACTTGACTTACAGCAATTCATTTAGTGACCTTCGAAGTTTAAAAAGGTAAAAAGGTACTGAAAAAGTGACTTATAAGCAGGGGTGGGATTCTACCTCGTCGGACCAGTTCTATAGAACTGGTTGTTATAATTCTGCCCAGTTCGGAGAACTGGCAAATTGTGCCATTGGCTGGCTCCCCCCCTCCCCTCCCCACCCACTCACACTTTACCTGGTATGCATGCCATCAAACTTGCCTGCTAAGTTGCCATTTTTCCTTTTTTTCCCCCTCGCCCATCAGCTGTTCTGCTGTGTGGGAAGATTTAGATTAGCTAGAAAGCAGGAAATCGTTGGATTTCTTGCTTTCTAGCTAAGCAGAGCTGAACTTTCCTTAGGACTGAAGCTTCTATTTTTCAGTGCAGACTCAGGTAGCCGATTGCAGAAAGATAGATCTCTGAGTGAATCTGTGATTCTGTGAGCAACTCAATCTGCCTGCCTGCTTTGCCTGATTTTGGGTAAAAGTTGCTCTTTTTAAAATAAAAAATTAAATATTTACATAAATATTTACACTATTTACATATATTTACATATAGCCAGTCACGTGATCACCAAGCCACACCCATTCAGAAAACTATGCTCACCCAGTCACATGACCACCAAGCCACACCCACAAATTAGGCCACACCCACAGAACCGGTTGTTAAGAAATTTGAATCCCATCTCTGCTTAGAAGTCCATCCTCAAATTGACCAAAATTTAGACACTTGGCAATTGATTGATATTTGTGACTGTTGCAGTGTTCTCGAGTCATGTGATCCCCTTTTGTGACCTTCTGACAAGCAAAGTCAATGGGGAAGCCAGATTCGGTTAACAATCGTACGGCTAACTTAACAACTGCAATGATTAAACTTAACAATCGTGGCAAGAAAGGTTGTAAAATGGGGCAAAACTCCCTTAACAACTGTCTCACTTCCCAACAAGAATTTTGGACTCAGTTGTGGTTATAAGTCGAGGACTACTTGTATTACTACTATTGGCAGCTCTGTGTAGAATTGTTAGCAAGCTGTTAAGAAGGTAGACTTTCTGGATCAAGGCCTATTTAGTGCTAGTATATATTATTTTATTCCCAGTGCCCCTCTGCAAGCACGACATGAGAGCAAGACTACTTTCTCACTTTCGTTTCTTAGCAATTGGCATTCAGAAACATGCAAGGTCTGATGATAGAAGTTCCATGCTGGGTGCAATCAGAGGTGGTATTCAGCTGGTTCTGACCAGTTCTGGAGAATCGGTAGCGGAAATTTTGAGTAGTTTGGAGAAGCGGCAAATACCACCTCTGACTAGAGATTTTGCAGTATCCTTTCCCTGCCACGCCCACCAAGACACACCCCACAGAACCGGTATTAAAAAAAATTGAATCCCACCACTTGGTGGAACCAATACAGATAGCCATTAATAGCCCTACTTCTTCATGAATTTCTGAAGGCCATTCCTTTGAGAAAGGTTTATCTGGAAATTAGCATGACAATAATATTTAAAATACAACTTACATTCCAGCTCACTAAGAATTAAAAATACTCACAATTATATAGTGAAAATGAATTCATTTCCAGTATATCTATTAAAAGTAGTGCAGTTCAAAATTAATAGTACTTTATTTTAATAACATTGGTAAGATCCTACATCCGTAATGGCGAACCTATGGCACGCATGCCAGAAATGGCACACAGAGCCATCTCTGCCGGCACACGAGCCGTCGCCCCAGATCAGGTCCATTGCGCATGCTCGTGTACCTCTTGCCAGCCAGCTGATTGTCAGGTGTCTGTTACACATGCGTGGGAGGGGGGGGCAGAGCATGTGTGTATATTAGTGATTAGTGATATATTAGTGATCCCTGGGATTTAAAATTATGAGTTTGATGGTCCCTGAAGTGCAAAAGGTTGGCGACCCCTGTTATAGAGTACAAAGCTCGATTTGAACTGCTAACCAGAGTCTTCTGTTGGAAAATCTGCCTAAACGTAAGGTAGAACAGCGAAAACTTGGATTTTCTGATTAGCAGTTAGCATCTAGACAATAGAATGAACAGATTCTTGTTCCCAATTTCCCCCAATACATTGTATTAAATTTCCATTTGAAGTAACAATAGACTTTGGGAATATGTATCTTTATCTATAAATTAACATGTGAATATTTTGACTAATTATGTATATTTTGAGAAAATTAAATGCTTTAACTCCCATGAAATGATATGATAGTTCAGAGGTGAGATCCAGTGAAGCCTGACTTTCTAAAGGCTAATAGTTGGTGATAGTCATGTTTATTGGACTGTGTTTACACAAAGAAACAAACTGAACAACTTTGTCATGATTGGAGGCTGTTAATCTCAAATAATTGAATAAAAGGGGGAGAAGCCTTCTAACTTTAAGCTTATTTATGTGTCATTAGTAAATTGTAAAAGTTATAATACTGCATTTTCTTATTACAAACATTTATCTCTTGAACTGAATCTTAAAGAGAATTCAGCCATGAACAAGTAGGATTCAGAAGGGTTTGGCTAGCATTTGATCATTGCTTAATTTTATATCATTTAGACATGAAATATATATTGTATGGGCTATATTGGTAAACGACAAAGGTTGCTTGCTTGCTTGCTTGATTTATGATTGGTTGACTGACTGATTCAGTCCTAAAAAGGCAATTTTTTCTACTTTTTCCTGTTAATAAAAGACCTACTATCTTATCTGTTTATATCATAAAACAATTTAAATGAAACGTCGTCTGGAGGCCAGTTTGCATCCATTCTGCAACTGAGCCATGGCTACATTTGTGTGAATCTGTTATTTGTAATAGAAAATGTCAACCAATAGGTGTTTTTCACCAATATTTGCAGTCAGCTTCTGCTAAGTTTTCTTATGCACTGAACTTCCACTGATTAGGATACAATAAATCTTTTCACTCCACAAAATAAAATAAATTAAGTTATTATTATTTATTTTCCCTATTATCCATGTTTTTGTAAATAATGCAAAAAGTGTTCTTGGATAGATAAGCCCTGACTATGTATATTTATGGTAGTGTGGCTGTATTTCAGTCCTAATGTGAACAGCAGTGACCGTGGAGACAAGTTAGTAAACTGGCAGGAGGAGGTATTCACAACCCCCAAGTCATTAGAAGCTGATTGAAACTGGTTTTTTTCTCTTCTCATTAACTATGAAATGGTTAAATGGTACACAAGAGTGAGGCATGAGAGAGAAATTTTATATATTTTGCATCAAATTTGGAGACAGCAAGGGCATCATTTAAACTACAAGTTGGGGAGACATATGAATGCTTGAAAGTACTTTAATTCAATTTTAGGCATTTTTTCGGTTAAAGTGCAATGCCTGCACAAGGGGAGAAATGTATTTTTGTTTATTTATAAATTTGTGTTTCTATTTAAGATAAATGCCTTATTTCCTGAAGTGGCAGTGATAAAAATTTTAATCGGATTAGCTGGTTTTTTTTTAAAAAAAACCTCTTTTTGTAATGCATTGAAAGATACAATTGTTCACCCTATAAATGTGCATCAGTGGTAGCCATAGAAGAGAACAACATGGACCTTTATTCTGATAGTAAGAGTCCATTAGATGATACTTGGTCAAGAGCTTTAGATAGTATTTTCTATGGAGCATCACTTCGTCTATGCCATGAAATCATATTACCTATCTTTAACAATATACTGTATTTTAACAATAAACATAACATCTGTGGCTCAAGCACAGTCTTGCTTCAAAGAAGCGATGGAGACTTAGGTAATTAATATGATATTTCTTGGATTCATGAAAAATCAAGTACTTTTAGAACTGGATCAAAAGAAGAAATGACTGGTGAGCTCAAATAATAATAATAAAATAAAAATAAAAATAGAATACAATGAATAAATAAATAAAAATAATGATAATCTACTCTAAGACTGTCCTATTACATAAATAGTAGCTCAAATGTATTTACCTACTTATTTAACAACATTTGCCCTATCAATTGCAACTTGAGAGGAAAAAACCACCAAAGCAGAATAACGAAATAACCCCCAGCATAAAAAGCAACATAATTATTTATTTTATTTATTTATTTTATTTATTTATTTTGTCAAACGATTATTAGATAACAGGTATAAGTATAAACATGGTTATAAATACATGAAATGGATATGAATAAGAAAAAATGAAACAATAGGACAGGGGTGGTAGGCACATTTATGCGCTTATGCACGCCCCCTTCAGACCTCTTTGGAAAGGGGTGAGGTCAATAGTAGACAGTCTAAGGTTAAAGTTTTTGGGGTTTGGGGAAGAAACCACAGAGTCAGGTAGAGTATTCCAGACATTGACTACTCTGTTGCTGAAGTCGTACTTCCTGCAATCAAGTTTGGTGCAGTTTATCTTGAGTTTGTATCTATTGTTTGCTCTTGTATTGTTTTGGTTGAAGCTGAAGTATTCATTGACAGGTAGGTCATTGCAATATATAATTTTATGTACTATACTTAGATCAAACCGAAGGCAGCGTAGTTCTAGGTTGTCTAGGTCTAAGGTATTCTCTAAGGTTGGCATAAGGTATTCTGCTATGAGTAGAGGAGTGGAGGACTCTTCTCGTAAAATGTTTCTGGACTTTCTCAATTGTATTAATATCAGATATGTAATGCGGATTCCAGATTGATGAGCTGTATTCAAGTATTGGTCTAGCAAATGTTTTATATGCTCTAGTAGTAGAGTGATATTACTGGAGAAAAAGCTACACAGGATTAGGTTAACAACTCTTAATGCCTTTTTGGCTATGTAGTTACAGTGGGCTCTAGCACTTAGATCATTATTATTTATGCACAACTGAACATTCACAATCAGTCTGTGTGAGCCAAATGGATATTAGAATAGTGTGATTCTGTGAAATATGATAAGGAATGAGATCCAATAGACTTTCCAAGAGAAATGTGTTACAAAGAGTATAGTCTGTTGCAAGGTACCTATGGTTTTTGCCATCAACCTTTCGTATAATCTTAATATACACACACCTACCCTAAAAATCCAAAAACCAAAATGAATACAGATGAATAATGAAAGCAACATAATGAAATTTTGGGAAAGGTAGAAGTATTGTAAGTAAATAAAGATTTACTAAAGGTTCACACCTTACTTGGACTCTTTTCTGCACCTTCCAAAGAGTTTGGAAACCCTATTTTATGGCAAAGAAAGCCTTCTGCACTTCTTAAGGAGTGGGATTTTCAACAGATTGCCTCCAAATATTTTACAATGTATTTTGTTTTGATGTATTGTATTCTTTGAAGTTTTAGAGTGTCAAAATAGGGCATTTCTTAATGTATGTCATATAGTAGGGGTGGAGAAAGGAGTGAAAATAAAGAATTAAAAACAGATTCTTGTTGTTTGCAGCCTAATCCTGTTATCTTTTTATTTCTGCCATTTGCTACTGAACTGATTAGCAAAAGATAAGCATCGACAAGTGGGAGACATTTTGATATAGGATACTAAAGATAATATAGGTAATAGAAGCCAATTGAACAGATTATGGTATAATAAATTTCTCCTAGCCCTTTAGGTCATATACTCATTTCTCTGGATCTAAACTATTAACAAATTTTAAATTATAACCACAATAAACAGTTATTAGTTTAAAAAAAATAAGGAAATCATTTTCAATATAGTAAAGCATATATTATACTATAATTATTATAATATTGTTTGTGTGTTGTATTACCTCAGAAAAAGTTTGTTAACTAGCTTAAGCAAAACCATAAGCAGCGATGTCTTTCATTTGTTGATTTTGCAAACGTAGATGTCCATCTGTTCTTTCAGTTAAAAAGTTTGAATATCAATTTAGAAAGTCTCCCTACAAAACTCATCAACCATTTTTTTTATCAATATCAAAAGCCTAATGCTCTCTCATAAAATTAAGTTTTTAGTTAAAGGACAAGTTTGTATTATACTAGGCACACACACATTCTTTCATTTAATTTGAATGCTCTGAGGTCTTTATGGTCTACATTCTTATCTTCAGTGTTTCTTGATGCTACCTTTGTATGATAAAAACCTTGGCTTTACTCTAGAAATATTAACCAGTTTAAATCATTCGGTACATTTTCTTTTGATCAGAGCCTTTTGAAAACATGTAACCTATGCAAAGCTGTGGATTTTAACTTGATTGATATTGGGTTAAAAGATGCAGATCACTTGAGAAAGATACACATCCACAATAAACTAAATAGGCTAGACTAGAGTTAGGAGACTGGTCCAAAGTAACCAAGTAGATTTCATAACTGAATGGAGATTCCAGTCCCAATTTCCAGCAAGTTAAGTGATCATACGAATTGGAGTGGTGACTGAAGTAAATGATCTCCCTAAAAATAAAGTAATCTGGGTGTTATTTGAAGAATGCTCTATTTTATGTAACTGTTTTTTTCATATATATGCTGTTGCAGCATCGGGCTTCATCGTAGGGAAATAGCATTCATATTGCTACACAAAAATACTTTATTCTTAATTTGTTGCAGGACTTTAGAAGTTTCATGCCCTGGTTTAAGAAGATTCAATCCATGGTTTACAGAGAGTTCAAACAAGCCTAAACCATGTTGATGCAGATTTGCTAACTGCTTACCTCTGAATGAAAGAGAAAGTAGTAAATCATTTACTACAAGAAAAGATTAGGAAGGAACATTGGTGAACCATGGTTATGTTAACAGGTAGTGTGACTGTAAATAAACCCTATGGCTCCTTTGTCCCATTCTTGGAAATTTCACTGCATCCTTGCAAAAATATCTGTGTCATATGTTCTCTTATATCACTCCCACTGAGTCCCAATTGTTTTTTATATAGGTGAAATGAGTTCAGGGGAATCTCATCCAGGGCAACCATAACCTGTTTAAATTCTGGCAAATCTCACTGAAATTCTACCCTCCAAGTTGCCAGTTCTAGATTATTAGATAGCTTTGGAACAACCTTATGACTCCATGTAAAATTTTAAAATTCTTTATATAAAGAAAATGGGACAATCATGTTAAGGTAGTCAGTGTCTCCTTTTATTCAGCTGAATAACATTTTTGTTAAAAAAAAAAATGCATTGCTGGTTTCCTTGTTTATAATAGGCATCTTCTTCCTGATTCCTCAACTCAATCTGCAATATTTAAAACAAACACTTTAAGGAACTTCTTTTAGCAGTCTCGTTTATTATAGAACCTAGTTCAAGGACTGTAAAATCCTTCCTATAAATTTTAATCATATCAAGCTGTCTTGAGAACTTTACAACAATAAAGCAGGATATTGTACTATTTTATTATTATTACAAATAAAAACAATAAAATAAAATAGGACCTGTAAAAGCATCTAGGTGATAATTTGTGATGTTTAATATTTATATTTCAATTGCTTTTCTGATAAAAAAAATGTTTAAGAGCTCTTGTTTTTCCATTTCTATTGTTGAGGTACTAATGGTGCTATCTTTGCTTTCTTTTGCCACAGTCTTTCTACTTCTGTTTGCAGGGCTTTATATTCTATTCTTCTGTTTCTTCAACTGTCTTTTCAATTCTGACTTTATATGCATTTGTTCTTAAAACTTGATCTTGTACAGCCACAATTAGTCCCTCCATTTCTTTCTTCAACTTTCCTGTTCTGTTGTTCTTGTTATAAACATTAAACCAGTAATGGCCCATGTGGATAATAAATAAGGTGCTAGACTAGCACTGGGGAAGGTCTATCCTCAGACATGGAAATCTACATAAAGTTAGGCTAGTCATTCACTCTGAGCACAAGCTACTTTACACAGTTGCTGCTATGAGGGAAAATGAAAATATTCCCCATCGCTCCTGAAGGAAAGACAAAGTAGAAATAATGAATGAATGAATGAATGAATGAATAATGAATCAATCAATCAATCAATCAATCAATCAATCAATGATAAAATACTGATAGCCATGATAATATGGAAAACCATATGAAATAATAAATGTCAGCAAAAAGTGTTACTTTAAACCACAAAAGGCATGTTTGCTTTTGATGTGTAACTCTTGTTCCTAGTATCTTGATCTTAATTATTCAGTTTGAATTTTCTATGGCTATGAAAAAGTGAACATTTTCTTTTAATGGGAAACATAAGACTAATTCACACATTTAAAAAATCTTCACATAATGCACACTGGTTTTTCCCAGAGAATACACATCGTTACTATACATTACATTTATGTTTGTCTGTGTTTCTTTGTGTGTTTGTGTGTGTGTGTAAATCTCCAAAACCTTTCAGCTACATTAAATGTGGGCAGTGCATTAGAGAAGTAGGGTAAATTAGAATTTTATAAGGAATATCAATTTTCATCCATTTTCTGTCGTCACTGACATTTTTGCAGACTAATGATATTCCGTTGTCTCTGTTATGAGGGCTAATACATGACACTTGCTAAGGAACTGAATAAGAATGAGAAGAACGCACTATTGATATTTTGGTTGTGAATAGCCTGAGTAGAAGTGGCAGCAATTTCCTTTCTCAGTTTTCTAGGTTATCTTTTTTTCAGTCTTCTAGGTTATTACAGTTTATTATATCTGTGGAGCAATATTTCCCTTCCTGCTATGATGACACTCTTTTCTTACTTCAGCAGGTTGCTGAGCATATAAATATGCATGCCTATTTCCAAATAACCACTTTAGGCAATCCCCAAGGCCTGAACATGTTTCCCTTTCTTATTTATTTTGGATAACTACGTTGACATTTTCTGTAAAGTGGATTAAAAGACTGGTGTTAATAATAAAGCATCTTCTAAATTCCCATTCATTACCAAAAAAAAAAAAAAAAAAAACCTCCAGAATGCCATCTGTTTATTCATTTGTGTCCATGCTTTGTGTTTTCAATCGGTTTTACCTACTTTGGTGCAAGAATTTGCTACACCTGAAAACAATGCTATACAGTACATCATTGCTAGGATATCTGTAAATTGGTCAGTCCAGTTTTGACAGAAAATGCTTAGTTTTCTTATCTCCAAGAGAAACCATCTGGGCATTTATCATGGTATGTTTTTAATATATACAAGCTGGTACTTATTTGAATTACTGAAAAGTACTTTCTCACTGGGGCGTCTTAATTCTTTTAAGCTGGCACGCTGGGGTAGCCACTGTCCTAATACCATCCTCCTAATGGTGTGGAAATTTTAATTCTTGCAGTCGTTCTTACAGCGGAAATGATTACGGGTGTTTGGCAACTGGTCATACATAGGCTATAAAGCACCCTTTCTGAGACCATCATTCATCTGAACCATCATAAAGCGAATAGCTATAAGTCAAGGAATAGCTCTACTCAGTTGATTCCTTCTGTTTTTATAATTACCTAAAACAGGAGCGTTTGCATGATTTCTTCTCCAACTTCCCATTCTTCAATTTATTTATTTGTTTGATACAATGAATTGCTGATTCATGATCCCTGGAGAATAAATAATTAGGATCAATGCCAATCTAATATTTTGAGTCATCTGTTTGAACCACACACAGTGTCTATAAAGGATTCATTTGGGATTTCCTGAAGCAACCGTTCCTTGTTTTTAAAAACATATATTTGTAACTAAAATTTAATTCTGCTTAATGTTATCAAATGGCAGTAGCCAAGAATTAACAGCCAAAGTCCAAATAAGTTTACTTACAAAATTTAGAATTAATTATAAATATATTCTTTAGCTCTCTAAATGTTTCAGTAACTTATATTTTAGTAAGTATAAAATAGTCTTTTCAAAAGCCGATTTATTGCTCCCAAATATGCTATACAGTATATTTCAAAAAAATTCCCATCTCTCAAAGATTTTGTCCCTGTAATGGTACTGATCTGGAAATTTTATTGTAGTGTGAATTTTATAGGAGTCTTTTGGAGGAAGTTATCTGGCTATCTTAGCTATTTTAAAATCTAAACCAGGAAGAGGTACTGGAGTATGTAAAAAAAAAAATACTTGCAGATGAAAATCCTAAAATGGTGGCAACAGCCAGATTTTTAACTATTGCTATAAAAGCAAGACTTTCAGTAACAAATCAATAAGCTGAGGTTTTATACATATTCTGTAACATTTGTTAAATATTTTACTTATTAGAATGTTTTATTTAATGTCAAGTTTAAATTATGCTTGTAACTTGCTTTTGGGCCTTTGGGGTATACATAAAATTGATATTTCATTTGCTTTCATGGCCTACCACTCACCTCTTTCCAAAGTGCAGCAACTCATGCTATATTCTTTCTACTGTAGTTCCCTTTTATTTGGCAAACAAGTTAAATCTCCAATTTTATTTTTTCTACCTTTGTAGTACAGTAAAGAGTGTATCAATTTGTGTGTACGGGCCATAACTGTAGAGGAAAATGTTTGATCATTCTACTTAGGAATTATTCCCCACTTGTTTAAGCATACCATAACTGTAGAAAAGGTCATTTGGTCCTATATGTTTGATTCTGCTTGTGAATGGAAAGATACACAGTGATGTATATGAAAAGGAAAGGGGATTAAAATGTCATACTTTCTTAAGAATATTGCATAGCCTATACATATTTTATATATAGCATATATGAAATGCGCATAAGCTATGCAACATTGTTAAAATGTCTAAGCTAAGCAAATTGTCACATATGACACATGACTTACAGTTAGAGAGGTTCTTTCCTTTCTAAAGTGGCCCCTGTCAGAATATTCATAAGTGAGCAATGAAAATTGCAAGGATGCAGCTGCTTTCAGAACGCCAATGCAGCTGTAATGAATATTTCACGAAAGCTGCATGTGCAAGAGAGATCTCCATTTTTATTAGCTGGAAATTTGCAGACCTAGGTTGTTGGAGGTTTATTATTCATGCAAATACACCGTATGCCCTGTAGAGGCACGCAGTATGTGTCTTTGAATGTTTATGATTAATTATTAAAGCATTTTTAAAAAATCCAGAATTAAAAAACACTGAACTTTTGCTAAACAGAAGACCAACAGCACTGCATAAAAGATTCTTAAACATTATGGTTAGCCAGTGCTATTTTTGAGTGGATATCACACATTGCCTTACTCAGAAACTTGATTTCTGCAAATTATTACTGTATGCATACAGAGTTA
This sequence comes from Notechis scutatus, assembly GCF_049901735.1. Lineage (NCBI taxonomy): Eukaryota > Metazoa > Chordata > Lepidosauria > Squamata > Elapidae > Notechis > Notechis scutatus. The sequence continues at coordinate 85,754,455 of NC_142011.1, forward strand.
TAATAAATAAATAACATAGATGATAAATTCAAGGTCACTCATACTTCGTTATTTCAAAGAATGGTACCGTACATGCTGTTGCTGCTGCAGTTGCTGTGTCTTTGTTGTCAGCAATAACATTGTTATACCATTATTCCTGCAAGGAATTCTGTCTTATTTTGCCCTCATAATAAGCTTGTGAGAAAGAGTACCTAATGAGTTAACCCCAAAGTCTAATGGTAGATCAGAAATTTAATCTCAGGTTCTTCAATCCACCACTGAATTTAGTGCACTGCCCTGCTTCTTATTGAAATATTAACTAGAAAACAGATAAAGAGGAAATGAATTTACTTAGTCGTTTAAGTGAATGTTCAAATTGTTAAGGATTTAAGCAAAGGTCTTTTCTTTTTGAGGTACTTAATTAGTAACTGTAAAGTCATGGAATGTATAAAGAATGATAAGAAAGAGATAAACTAGCACAAATGTTTCTAGACAGATCTTTTCTTATCTTCCGCCTTGCCGGGGACATTTTCTCATGCTGAATTTGTGATGTTTCAAATCAACTTTACATGTTCACATCATATGTCAGCTGTTTATCAGCTGAGCCCACTTTACCTGTTCAACAATGGTTCAACCAGGAAACACATGGAATCCATTTTATCCCCCAGAGGAAGTTCAATAAGTATTCTAAAGTTTAAGAGTGAATCAGCTTCCCATTAGTGGGTTATTTAGCCCCACTTGATAATCTTGCCTCCCAGTGTAGAGAACCACAAAGGTAACCATGGAGAAACTGCAATCGCAGTTAGAAAAACATGATTGAATTCCAGGACGAGGGGAGGGGAGGAAGCACTTGAAAGAAGCTCAGACTAACATGACCTTAATTGTCCTTAATGGAATAATGGAATAACAGAGTTGGAAGGGATCTTTGAGGTCTTTAGTCCAACCCTATGCTCAGGCAGGAAACTCTATAACATTTCAGACAAATAGTTGTCCAATATCTTCCTAAAGTTGGGGAGAACCCACAACTTTTGGAAGCAAGTCATTCCACTGATTAATTGTTCTGTCAGGAAATTTCTCCTTAGTTATTGGCTGGTTCTCTCCTTGATTAGTTTCCATCCATTACTTCTTGTCCTGTCTTCAGATGCCTTGGAGAATAGGTTAAACCCCCTCTTCCTTATGTTGTCAATGTTAGGGTTCTGTTACTTCAGCCTATATCAGTAAATGTCGGCCTTCCCAGATAGACCTGACAGGAAACACAACTAGATGAGCTAGTTCTACTTTATTGTAAGACTACCTTGACAGAAATCTTGCAAGTTTTGAAACTACAAATCTCCTATTGTCTCCTTTTACAGCCTGATAAGCTAGGGAGGTTCCTTTCTCTGCCCCTTATGCAGCTGCAGGTTCTAACCCCTCCTTATCTCATCATTCCCTCGGCAGCATCTCTCTCCTCCTCATCTCTCGAGGTCATTCTCACATATCATTATGATAAAATAAGTTTTCGTTCATTCTTGTGGAGTTTGTTTCCTGAGATGACCTACTTTGAAAGATTCACCCAGCTCGTGGATTTCCCCCTCCCACTTCCGGCAGAGAACAGGTCACTGTAGCTTCATGCTTCCTTTCTGTTTTATAAAAAATGAACAGGAGAATGGTGTTTTGATGTAATGTAATCTTGGTGACTTGACAATCCAGGATGTAAATTCTCAGATAACTTCACACACATATGCTATATTAGTTAAATGCCTTCCTGCCTACTAGTGTTCATCTGGAGGATGCACTAATTGCCTCCTGTGACATTTTCTATGTTGTTTGAGATTAGACATTCTGATGTAATACTAAGGCATCAGACGACAAACCATAAGGTCATGAGTTCTAGTCCCATCTTATGTAAGAAGACAGCTGGGTGACTGGTGGAAAAGGAGTGGCAAAATCTGGAGGCATATTTAAAAGAGGGATCAGCCTAGAATCGCTATGTAGCCACAGCCAAACTAAGTCCAGCCCCCCCTTGAATTCTGTGGATCCTTCTCTAACTCCAAGCAGATTCTAAACATTAGTTGAGAATATTCCTGTGCATAGACTCTTTAGCGATAAAACAGTTTAATTGAACCTTCACTTGTGGATCTAGTCTTTCATGACTTTGGGTCAGTCACAGGAAGGAGACAATGGCAAACCACTTCTGAAATTTTGCCAAGAAAACACCAGGACTCAACAATGATTTGGGACTTAATAAGCAGGGTGCTTATTAAGACCACCCTATGAAGAATCACAGGACCTGTCACCCTCCCCTTAAAAGTAGAGGAGATTTTTCATGAAAATAAATGACCCCTACTTGCACAACTGGAGAAAGAAAGGAAAAATCTAACAGGGCAACGAGTGCTTATGGAATTGATCCACCAATCAGGAACTTAAAACACCCATTTACTAATGAGCTGGCAATTGCTATAATGTGTTTCAGGTCATCTAAGCTGCTGCTGTTTTCTCTCTTTTATTCTTTGTTTGGAATTATTTTTCTCCTTTTCAGCTACCATGAAAAGAGGACAAGCAGCATTGATTTCATTTGAATTTTCTGTGGAAATATAGAAATATATATACATATATTTCTGTGTAGCTGTGTGAAAAAGTCCTGCACCCCTTACAGTTTACAGTTTACGGTTTATGACATTTTTTTGGATAGGCCATAGATTTTATGATATTTTATGCTATCTGCAATGCAAATATTGTTCTATTTAAATAAATACTGGTGGTTTTTAAGTGAAAAGCATACGCTTTTTGCAATTTGGTGCTGTTTGGATAGGGATTGTGAATTTTCTTGCATGCTTACAATGCATGCTTACAATGTCTATGAAAACAGATTAACTGATGCATACCCAATGGCATATGTGTTGCAATTACTAAGGCCAATGCTAGTGTTTTGTTAACATTTTTATTGTTTGTGGCCCTGAATAGGACTGTTTAGGTAACCAAACATGGTTACTAATATGAAATTGACCAGCTCTTATTGCTTATCACCAGGCGGTATCGCTTCGGCATAGACTGTATAAGCCTTTGCATGTGATCTTTGGTGACAATGTGGTTCCAGGCTGCAATAATGGATTCAATCAGCTCCTGCTTGGTTTTCGGATGCTTCTTGCTTATTTTGTAAGCAATCTTGGCCCACAAGTTCTCAACTGGGTTCAAATCCAGGCTCTGAGCTGGCCAGTTCATGAATCGAACACCCTGCTTCTTCATTCACCGCTGGACGGACTTGGCTTGATGGAAGTAAAAGTCCTTCCCTACAAGTTGCTGAGCCTGAAGCATGGTCTTTTCTAGGACTTCAACATACTGCTTGAAATTCATGATTCCCTGCATGATTTGCATCTGACCAATACCAGAAGTAGTGATACAGCCCCAGATCATCACGTGCAATGGATGCTTCACAGATAGATTCAGGCAGTGCGGCCTAAATTCTTCAGCTGAAAATCTTCTGACATACTTATTGCACTGATTCCCAGTCAAGTAGAAATTGCTCTCGTCACTGAAGATAACCTTGGCCCACTGTTCGTTGGTCCACTTGGCATACTTCTTGGCCCACGCACATTGACGAGAGCAGTGAGCATCTGTGAACAAAGGTTTGCTTCGAGCCCTGCAGCCTTTGAGCCCTCTGGCAAGCAGTCTGCGACACACTGTGCTTGTGCACACCTTTACATAACATGTTTTACCCCAAATTCTTGTAATTGAGGTGAGGTGAGCTTCCTATCAGCCATCGAAATGCGTTGCAGAGCCCGATCTTGCCGTTTTGTCGACTTTCTTGGTCTTCCAGAGCTGAGCTTGTCATCAACTGAACCAGTTATTTGATATTTTTCAACCACTCTGCTCACTGTGGTGCCATGGCATTTCACTCTCTTGGCTATTTCTGTACAGGAGTAACCCTCTTCATGAAGCACAGTGATGCGATGCCGCTGCTCAGTACTGGTGAAAGCAAAGGCCTTCATCCTTGCCCGCAGCCAGAGCTAAATTAAATTTGTCGATGCTTTTCATGCCTATTTATAGACAGAGAGTATGACAACATTGATTGGCTCATAGATTTAGCCTCTGTGCATTTTGATTGGTCAACCAAAGCTCACTGCTGATTGGCTGCTTTCGATCCTAATATTCTCAAAAATTCAATACACACACACACACTATGTATATATATGTGTCTGTGTATGTATGTATATATTTTAATTTTTCCATCAAGTTGTCTAATACATATATAATATCAGTTATTATACATAATTCTATAATTTATAATTTTGTTTCATGTATCTATGATAGTAGAAACTTTCTGAAACTGTAGACATTAACACCAAATATATGTAAATGTGTCAAACTGTCTATGTAAATAAGGCAAAAAAAACAACAACTCCAAACACCCTAATATAAATTGGAAAATAATCTGCTTCAATTTTATGATTTGAATTTATGTAGTAAATTCATTCCACTCAACCATTCAGACTGGACAATCTGATCCAGTCCACAGTATTTCCACAACAATATTAGAAACATTGGAACACATAGACATTTTTACTAGTGCAAATGCACTTTTTATACTTTTTAAACTTTGTCCTCCTCTAGAAACCAAAATCTCTAGCACGGTTTTTGATTTAGTAGTAAAACTGAAAAGGAATTTGTGACAGTGTTTAATTTCTAAAAAGAGAATTGTCAGAGGATGGGGAACTGGACAATTGCCTTCTTCTTCTATAAATTTTTCCTTTTCATATTAGTCCATGCATTTGTGAGAAAGAAAAAAATAAGGCAGCGCTTAACTCACTGAAAAAAGAGAATTTATTTTACTATATTGTTGGCAAAATAATTTTGCACTTGTAGGAATCAACAGGACACCTAGAAAAGATAGTTTTGTCTCAGAATTATGCTAGTATGTTTGTTGACTAGTGGCCCAGTCTCAGGCCTAGAACCTATGTTCTGGAGAATTAAAGTTTAGCTTGTACTCGGTTGCAATTTATTAACATTGTTTGGTGTTTCATGGAGTTTGGACATCGTAATATAAGCCACCCTGTAGAAGAGAAAATAAATAGCTCAGGATTGATTCAACTGTGGAGTTCTCTAAGCTCAGAGAACAGCAAGGATTCTGTAAACTTTCCCCAAGTAGGTTAAATCTACCAATCCCTTGTCTATATTTCCTGTTGTTTTCCTACCTTTGCTTTATAGTTTAGTTTGGTTAGAATACATTTCTATTTTATTTTGGGGTTTCTGAGAACTTTTTTTTTACATGTAAATATCTAATAATAAAATAGATATTTAAAATTTTAATATAGTTTATTAGTGGTTGTCAGATAACTTGACAGCCTCATTACCAAATTATAAAATAAAATAAAATTTATGTTATTAAAGAGCATTACTACTCCAGAACCATTATCAACTGAAAGACAGCTGATTATCCTCTGAAGGCTGTCCCAGAAAGGTAGGGCTTCAAGATTTCTATTTCTGTCTTTAAAGAGTATAAGTTGATCTCTTTTTTTCCCATTTAGCTTTTTGTCATCCTGAACTTTTCATCCAAGGAGATGAGTATTCAGAAAAGCTTTGACCCTGTCAAAATAATTGCTGGGAGGTTATTTTGTGGACAGGTGGGTGGAAGAGTAGTTAAATATCACCCTGCCAGCTAATTTAGGGAAAGGTTAATGTATATATCTGCGAACTTCCGATTTATATTAGGGCAGGAGTTTTTTTTAAATCTTACATAAAATGACTCATGAATCAATTTTTCGGTATTTTTTTTAATCACACAATTGACACTCTTACACTGGACAGGCCTATAATACATAAAGCTAGCTAAAGGACTGAGGGGATCTCAAGTAAGAGTTTATTTTGGGGGAATCCCCATCGTTCTGAGCTTAATTTCACAAATTATGGCACTCAGGGAAATTTAAAATGGCAATTGATAGTTAATCACAATTGATGTGAAGGCCCTAGCAGAGATCAGAGATCAAGGTACTGATGCCAAGCCAATAACAAAGTATTCTGCTACAAAAAAAAAAATCTGCATTAAAGTATACATTAGCATTCCCCAATTGGTTTAATTTATAAAGGTACATGTAATGAAAAAAACGCACGGAAGAAAATAATTTAATTTAATTTAATATTACTCAAAATTAGCCTACAACCCTAGTTATGTCCTAGAGTTAGCCAAATATTAATCAAGTCCAAACTACTCAGCATTCCAAACAAACAAAGCCATCTTCTACCACCTTCAGAAAATATATATGTAATTCATTGTAATCCTTTATGTAAATCAGCAAAAGCTTAAATAAAAACAATTGAATGCAGTTATGTTAATCAAGTTTTTATTACAGCATTTTGACAAAATAAAATCTATTTCCAAGATCAGATCCAAGTGCCAAGTGTTTCAGTGCAGGCGTGATTAGCATGCTATCTATTGAACTGTGTCTACTGAATTTTGGCAATTTTCAACAGATCATGGCATTGGAGTTGATCCAAATGTGTTCAGCATAGTTATTTTAGATTGTAGAAATGGCTACTGGTGAGAACAGATTCTTCTCTCCACATTCTTTATCTCTTTTAGGTGATGAATATTTCATTTCTGCTCCCTTCTTCCTCCCTTCCCCCATGCTTAGAAAATAGGATAAAGAGAGACTGACATATGATGTATGTATTTGTAAATGGCAATCCATTTCAATTTCAAAGCATACATGGTCAACTGTTCTTCCATTGGGTAAAGGGAGGGATTAGCAATATCTTAAATATCTTTCTCTAAGAAAAGTCAAGTCTTTTACAATGGCTTTCTTCTGCTGATTCGCATTGTTTTAAAATTCCAAACTGGAGACTGTTTAATTCCACAAAACACACACACACACATATTTTACAGTTTTATTATGCTTCACATATCTAATATATACCAGTATAGTGTTTTTTTCCATACTACTTAAAATGTTGACATAGCTTAAATTAATGAGGCAAAGCAGAGTATTGAAATATAATTACGTATTGAAAACTACAGGAAAGCAGATTGTTGGAAAGTTTTGATCACATTACTTTTAATTATGCACTGTATTGATCTGACCTATTTGAACAGGATCCAGAACTAGTGCGCAACATCTGTCGTTGGGTGAGACAAGCTGTTCAGATTCCTTTCTTTGCCAAGCTGACACCAAATGTCACAGACATTGTGAACATTGCGAGGGCTGCCCAAGAAGGTAACAAATTCAGACATATCCGCATTTCACTCTTTCTTAAAATTTGCAACTTGATAGGTAAAAAAGTAAAATGCTATATTTAGAAGTAGAGAACATAAGTAAACTTACTATTTCTTTTTTTCCCATATTTTTCCCATATTTCCTGAGCATAAAAATTAATGTGGAAAACATGGGTGACCTTGATTAGAGAGGAAACAACATAAAGGCTTAAGTGGGAGATATTAATACAAAACTGAACATAGGGCATAGCAAAGACACAGCGAGAAGGGGGATGACTTGAAACCAGATGCCATTACATTTAGTTGGGAGGAGGAAAAGTTGACAATGGAGTTGATAAGAAGGAGGAGAAAAGAGGAACAGAAGGAAAACAAAGTAAAGGCTAAAAGATCCAGTTCTCTGTAGACTGACAAGAAAGAAAAATGGGAGCATGAATGAAGCAAGGTTAGTTAGGAGAAATAGGGTCTACAACATAAGGGTAGAGTGAATAAGAATAGGACCTCCTCGCACTGTTTGTTGGTTTAATTTATACTATACATTACATCAATACTATTAGACCTAACTGCTTGCAAGGGATTAAAAAATGCTTGGGCTCCAAGAAAACATTGGAGAAAATTTGCCAGCTCTTCACTGTCCCAATTAGGGCCTGGTATTCACACATCTGTAGAGAAGAGAATCTATAGTGAGTTGATTGAAAATAGAGATGACACCTTTAGTGGTTTTAAAAATTAACAACCATTAATCTAAATTACTGATTTTAACAGCCAACAATAACATTTTGCCTGTGATCTTTCTTAGAAGCTGGAGATACATTTATTTGCTTAATCATTAGGGTCATTTGTAGGGGGAAAGAAGTGTTGCATCTGTCTGTCTTCACCTTGTCAACTGTAAAAATTCTCCAGGCAGTTTCGTTCATTACATATAAGAACATGTGATTATTACAGCTAATCCTGGCCCTGTGAAAAATGTACATCAGGATTTACATTGAAGGTTTCGAATTCCCTGTGAATGATGAAAATCATATTAACATGATGATGATGAAGAAGAAGATGCTTTTTTTTAATAGCTAGAAAGCTTCATCACCTAATTAGTACTACCATGTAACAATTTCTGTAACTTGCTGTGTTCACATGCTTGTTAAAACTATCACTAAATTTGTTGTAGGTCATGCAGATGGTGTTACCGCCACCAATACTGTGTCAGGGTTGATGGAACTAAAGGCAAATGGCATGCCTTGGCCTGCTGTGGGACACAGCAAAAAGACCACCTATGGCGGAGTATCAGGTAGGTCTTTCTGATTAAAAGTCCCTTCTTTGAGGCCTGGGAATCTAGCAAGTGATACCGTTAATATGACTGCATTATTGTGCCTGTTGTATTTTTAGTTTTGTTGCTGGTCAGTGTTTGCTAATAATCATGACAGATGGAACAGATTGACTGTGAGCGCTTATGGGCTGCCCTTTCCTGAATGGTGAAACCCTGCAACCCAATTTTACTGATAGGGTCAACCCTGAGTAATAGAGGAAGTCGCTTTTTTCTTACGACCCGACCTGCATTTTTCCTGGGATTTTTCATTCTGTTATAGTTGTCAGGGTGCATGTTAGACAGGGGCTAATCAAAGGGCACTGGGAGAAGACAAACAAACATTCCCAAATGGGTAGTTTGGTGGGATTTTTAACAGGGTGCAGTCCCTACTGTAATCTGCCTTCTTAACACATTTTCATAAACACATTTCCTCGGCTACATCCCCCAAACTTCACTGATCTGATTTTCCCCCATTTTTCTCCCTTTGTGATACATATACCAAACTGATCCATAGAGTGGATTCCAGCATAGAATGTTATTTTACGTCCTATGGTGGGGGAGGTGGGGGTGGAGTTGGTAGACAATAAACGCAGAGCTTTATTTTCACTGATGGATTAATCTGTTTGACCCCATGGCCTCAGCTGCTGTGACACCATGAACCTGGGCCTGCAGAGACAATGCCCGGAGCTTCTGGACTGTAGTGGTATGGAGATTAGTCTCCTTGGAGATATAAACAGTGGTAAATATTCATAGCATAATGGTATCCTGCTGTTTGAGCAAAATGCAGCTGAATCAGGCCAAATATACATAGTGGAAACCAGACAGACAAAAGAAAACATCCTTCTTTCAAGCAATTCTATTATTCAGATAAACATTTTCCATTTTAAAAGGAGCATTTAAAATAAACACTTAAAGTACATAAAGGCAGACGTTGGGTTACTCAAACCAGTTCCTCTCCCACGCTGTGGGATGTTAGGTATGGTGGGGAGGCTGGCAGAGAAGCAGAAAGACTGACAGGGAAGGCAGAGAGAATGCACTTGCATACTCTGGGGGTTTAAGTACCTCTTGCGTTTTATTATCCCATTTCAATTTTTTTTCTAGGCTGCCATGTTGACAGCAAAAGAATAAAAGAGGTCACCAAGGGTGCTGAGCATTAAAAATTAATAAAAGAACTATTGCAGTAGTATTTTATAGAAGTAACGTGATTTAGTGCTGTGTGGTTCCCCCCACCCCCCACTTTCATTCATTTCAAACTGCCATTTCTGAATATTCCTTTATCGCTTGGCCATCCAATAAAACTATAAAATTGCTGTATTATGAAAAGCATGTCCTCTGTGCCACAAATTTAAAGCATGTTTATAGTGCCGATTATAGTGGCACCTGAACCCTTTACCCTTTTCCATGCCTATCCCTATTTCCATAGTAAAACTCTATTTTCATGGTTGAAAATTCAATTCATTTACAGTATTTACAGGGGAGATATATATGCTTGCCATTTGAAAAGTCCCAGTCTGTGAGAAGTCAGGGAAATTTCTCCTCCAAAATTCAGAATAATGGCATTTTTGCACTGTAGTTTTAAGATTTTAACATTCACACTATTAACAAATGATGTGTGGTTGGCAGGATAAAATTAACAAAGCTAGTACTAGCCAAATCACTATAAAGCATCATTGATTTAAGTGAGAGATAGCTCACCTAATAAATAAGTCTCAATTCCGCTCTAAAAATTGGTGGATTTAGGAAACTAAATGAATGAATATCTATGGAGATTCTCAGTCATCCGGGTCATGGTTGTCCCAAAGGTGCTTTTTCAAGAGGCAACTGGCCTTTCTGGTTTTTCTTTGAAGACATTTTGCTTCTCATCCAAGAAGCTTCTTCAGCTCTGACTGGATTTAAATCCTTCCATTCCCCACCATCCAGTCAAAGCTGAAGAAGCTTCTTAGATGAGAAATGAAACGTCTTCAAAGAAAAGACAGAAAAGCCAGTTGCCTCTTGAAAAAGCACCTTTGGGATAAATGAATGAATAAAATTCCTAATATTTCAAAAGCATGCACAGTTAGTATAGTGGTAAAACAATTTCAATAAGAAAAGCATATGTTGTTGCTCTATTCACTTTGTAAAAAGTGTGCTGGGATGTCAGGGATGTGAAAATCCCAAGGGTTTCCAAAGGTACTGTCAACCTCCTGGCTGTTTGGGATAAACCTGTCACTCATGTTACATAAATATAATTGAGTGGTTTAAGGGAACTTCAGTCCTTTCTCTCTGCTTACACATAGAGACCAAAACCTAGAAGGTTAAAAAAAAAAGGTGTAAAGGAGTTTTATTTCACAATTGGGGACAACGCTCATCTCCGTTTCAAGGCCACTGAGCTAGCACTGTCCAAATGCATTTTCGCGATCATGTGGCAAGCATGATGTCACAGAGTGCTGTTACCTTCCCACCGTAGTGGTACCTATTTATCTACTTGCATGTGCACGCTTTTGAACGTTTAGGTTGGCAGGAGCTGAGGCAAGGTCAGGAGCTCACCCCATCACTGACACTCGGCTCTCAAACCTGGGCTGCCAGCTTTCCAGCCACCCACTTAGAAGGGCCACCCAAAAAAAATCGAACTTCTTTGGGAATTTTCATTTTTCCTGCAGGGACTGGCAATACTACTAACATGATCTCTCCAAGATTTGAATGGGCCATCCACAATGCTGCCAATTTCTAAATTAAAAAAAAAGAAAAAGAAAAGAAACACCAGGAAAGCTGAAACTCAAATTGAGCAGAGGTTGGTAAAGGATGTTAAAACACATGCTGATGGTCTGGCCCAGGCCTGTCATACATCACGTGCAGTCCATGCCCATCCTGGCTCCACAAAAGCAAAAAACATCGCAATACATCACAATCTGAGTTTGACACCTGTAGTCTGGCCTATTGTTCAAACATTATAATGCAAAATTCTGGACAATGGGTGACTGCCAGTGCAATATTAGGCTGCAACTATAGAAATACAGTTTCTAAATCATGTTAACTGTTTCACTTTACTCTATAATGGTTAGACCCACACATAAATAGTTTGGTAGAATTTTGGCCTGTTCAGTGTCTCCCGCTGACCCTGTTTACTTAGGCAATCGTTTATTCGCAGTCCTACTTTCTTTTCTATTGGAAAGTACGGATGAGATCACCTATATCCTCAAGATCCTGAACTTTTCTTCCTTAATCTTTAGAACATGTAGTGGTGTTCTTAGTTGTTATTTGCAATAGCGTTTCTTCTCAAGAGTAGTTAGCATGAAATGATCATGGTCAGTAAATGCAGATGTTATTCAGCCACATCTTTCCTCCTTTCAAAAGACATATAATTCATGAGCCAGATCAGTTCTATCAGATTGTTGGGGCAGTGTCTCATGATAAAAGGATTCTTCTCGTAGTCTTCTTGCAGAGCACAATCAACCTATCTCTTCAAAACCTGTTTCTTCTGCAGAAGTTTGGGATTTGAATTTTAGTTCCAAAGATACAGATTATATTTCAGAACTCTTTCATCTGGTTATTTCCTTTGCCTAGTGGACTTACTCCTTTGTTTTATTGTACTATGTTCATATATAGATATTTTTTTTTTGCCTCTTTCAATTCCTGTCCTTCATTTGATTTTGGGAAGGTATATTCATTCAGCTGCAATATGGCTACTTCCTACTTCTGTGTTTTGACTTTTTTGTTAAGGACTACTACAAGCTTGAACTTGCTTCAGATGCATGGCAGGAACCCAAATATATCACAAGCAGTAAAATCCATTTTTACAAATCCTGTCTATTCATTTTCACCATCTCTTTCTTAAGCTATTACCAACAGAAATAATCCATTTTTCAGACTCTCAGGTTACCTGAATTCCTATTGTTCACATTCATAGGAAAAAAAATGTTAAGGATTTCTCCCTGAACAATTCTACCTATTTTTATTAGTTCACCCACTTTGCTAATTTTGTAAAAACTGCTGCTTTATATTCCCCATACAATCTATTCAATAGTCACTGCTTCTTCAATAGATTGCAGTATCCAAATCCCCACAATGGGAACTGGGAGCTCTTAAAACAGACAATTGAAATCAGCAGCTATTCAGAATATGGCCTACTCACCACCACATAGCTATAAAGCATACAACACTCTTTGTTGCCTTCAAGGCATTGCCTGGACTAGTCCCAGCAATTCTCTTGGCAAGATTTCAGAAGTGTTTTGCCATTGCCTGCTTCCCAGGGCTGAGAGAGATTGACTGGCCCAAGGTGCCCCAGCTGGCTTTTTTTTTCCTAAGGCAGGAGTAGAACTCAGTCTCCTGATTTCTAGCCTGAAGCCTTAACGATTGCACCAAACTGGTTCTTAGTGTTTCTAATGACTCCTCGGTGTCAATGTTACAGGATCGATAGATCAGTTTTCTGAAAAAGCTGGCATAAGTTACCTGTCCAGTTATTTCTGATTAATAGAGCACTAAAGTATTGCAACATGACTTTCAAAACATGGCAAAAGCTCATGAGTTCAGAATAAATACTTTAACAGGGCAGATGTGCCATGTACACATGTGCCCTTCCTTCAATATTATTCCGTCACCAAAAACATTTCAGAACTGCACATATTTCATCATATTTGGTTGTATATGTGAGTGGATTTTAAAATAAGCAGCAATTAAATTTGCCCCCTGCTTTTTTCCAAAGAATACCAAAGATAACCACGTTTTTTAAAGATTTCCATTTAGAAGGATTTATAGCTCAAACTGTCTCACTGCATTTCTTTCTATGTTATGCAATTGTAACTACAAATTGTTCTATAGTTGGGGAGCCTGCTGTTTGCATTCTGCTATGCTATTTTTTGTATTACTGAAATAAATTATTCTAATAGGATTAGTTCTAAATTATAGATTTGTAAAAGTAATATAGTGTGCATTACAGGGGAGGGGGTTAATAGAAAAACCTGTATTCCAGAATCAAATGACAGTTAAGTAATATCATTAAATAATTAAAATATTATTCTGGTTTATTCATCCTATATTATGATTTAAAGTCATATTTTATAATAGGATCATAGATCTCATTCCTCAGAGCATACATGATAGGATTATTATTTTATTTCTTTTTGGTAGAAATCAGAGCTTTATTCATATTATTTAACATAAAGTTTATTTTTAATTCATTATATGAAACACGGACAATATGAATTCTCCATGTTGGTACTGTATATTGAGAGCAAGATCTATCAAACATCAAAGGATATATGTTTCAGTATGTTGGATAACACTCATTCTGGAAAATGCAATCCATCTAGAGTTCCCTCATTGATTTAGCACTTTCAACTCTGTAAAAATGCATCTCTTCTGCCACAGTTTTAATTGATAATTAATGCTTAGCATGGGCTCTATTGTAAATATTGCCTCTTTTGGGTTTTTTTTCTTTTCCAGTTTGTTTACCTCTTTAAATATTTGCCTGAGTAAGAGTATAGATCAAATAAATAAACTGATCTGTAGGAACCCCATTCTAGCAACTTTATTCTTCCATTTCAGGTGATACAGAAAATTTGCATAACAATATGTAAACCATGGATCAGTACCAGCTAAACCCTTGTTCCTGAGAACTTTCTTCCTTTTGGAAGCATAGATAGGGTAGCTTACATTGTTTACCCAAATGATTTATATTTCAAGCTCTGTCAGAGCTAAGAGCTATTTAGTCTGGGCAAGTTGTCCATGATATTTAAACATTGTCCAAACTAAACAGAACTTCATTTTAATTTTGCATCAGCAACTTGTACTTCACTTATTCTGTGATGTCACTTTGTTTGCTGTTCTATCAAGTATGAACAGGACGCCTCCTTCATGTAATCTTCATGAGCAAAACTGAAAAAGTTGTCTGAATATTTCCATTCACATGCATGGGTGCCCACGTATAGAGACTGTATTGCCTATTTGGAAAATAATTAATGAAAGATTATTTTAAAAGTCCATTGATCCGGAGTGGACACACATATACATAGTGATATTTTGAATTTTGACATCTAAGTTGCTAATGTAAGACCTGGAGATTTGAAATTTCTTTTCTTTTTTCCACTTCTTTCAAATTGATAGTAACTTCTGGAAAGGTATTTTTGTTTGTTTGTTTGGTTGGTTAAACTCTTCTGTAGTTAAAATTAACAGTCATTTTTAATTCATTTGGGTTTTTAGTTATTAAAATGGTTTATGTACCACCTCTTCCCAAGAGACTGGGTGGTTTACATCCATAAAAACACAATGAAAAAAACCCAATAATCAATAAAATTAATGTAAGATATTAAAATCACATTGTCTGCTTACTGGGGACGGGGGTGGCTGGCTGTGGGTGGGGGGAGGAAGACCAATCCTTTTACCTTGGGAAAAATCAGTCACAGAGTTTGGAGACTATATTACTTCTACATAATAAAAATAAAAGGCAGTTGTCTTTAGTTGAGAAGACGTGTAAAACTAATACAGAAATCATACTTTAAATCAACTTTTCCAAAGACCCATTAATGTCTGAAAGTGTGACACATGACATGAAACATGAAAATTATGTTCGAAACCTTCCATGGCATCTATACCCTCTTCTATAAGAATACTGAAAAAACATAAACCATTAAGTAAGAACTCATCTCACCTTAGCAAAGCTTTACTAGCTAGTGTGTCAGGATTCATTAATCTCTAGCCACTCTTTCCACAACTAGTGGGCCTGTTTTTCAACTATTTTGGTTGCCTGATATCTTAAAAGCATGTCTTGAATTAATATCTGCTTTGGTTTGTAATAGCCTATTAATCAAGGATTTATATTTTTCACTCTTTGGGGAAATTTATGATACAGTTAACTAAGGAACAGTCATATTTTAAAGGTTAATCATACTCCTTACTTGCATCACTTAATTTCAGAGGAACTGCTTTGTTCTCATGAGTAGTCATAAAAATATTTAAGCATTTGTGTAATGTTTTCCAGAGGAATTGTACAAAATGTTCCAGTCTTGAAACAAAACACCCAGTCTTGAAACAAAACACTCATTTTTATTCCGAACTTGAGACAAAACACACAAGTTTTTTCCTATTTCTCAGGAGCATTATTTTAAACATTCCAGCTGTTCTGGCTACTGCAATTGATGCATTGCTTTGAAAGCTGTGATTTAGTTATTTATCTATTATTATTTTTTTTAAAAAAACAAAAGTGTGAAACCTCACTATTACAGTTAGAGCAACTACTTCTAACTCTTTTCCTACTGGGTATGGTGTGACTAAATAATCTATTGCAGAGGAAAGCTTCATAGAAAGCAACTACTATCTAAATACATGTATAGAATAAATGTTGATGATAGACACTATTCCTAACTCACCAGGTTAGAGAAGATGCTGCTACATCTTCATCCAGAAAAGATTCAGTGTGGTTTGTTGAAAAGATGATCACTGGGTTGTTGTTGTTTTTTTAAAGTTGTCTATCTGCTGTTCTGTTGCCTGCCCTCTACCAAATGAAAAGGTATGCATTTATAAACACACTGTGTGCTTTCTGCAGGTGTTGGTAATGTTGTTGAAGTTACCAGGGTTGTAAAATATAAATGGAAAAGCTGTGTTTGTGGAAATTGAGTGTGTGGGCAGTATGCACTGTGGGTATGAACCTGTGTTTTGTGAGGCTGAGCTTCTAGGGTGTATGCTAAAGTGATGATGTTTTTTGTTGATTTGTTGAACACTGCTGCCTAGCAAATGCAGTAGTGTTAATATAGAACATTGTTTTTACTGTTGTTAGTGCTGTTATTCATGCACTAGCTTAAGGACATTTTTTTTTTCAGCTGCTCCTAGTAGAAATAATCACATCAATCCAGCAAATATGTTGTTCTTTCCTGCAGAAAACTGTGCCTGTTAAACAGGCTACAAAAAAAGGCTTGCTCTGGCTAAAGCTTTGCATCCATTGCATATTAATCTTTTCAGCTGTTTCTAAGAAATTCTACACAGGCCAGAGAGAAAAATAAGCAAGCAAAGTATTTGTACTACTTGAACTGTTTACAGTTTCATTCTGTAAAAACTATAGAAAATATTTTGAGTTTTGTCTTGGTAGGAAATAGCCAACTCGGAATATTCTGGTGGAACATTTTACTGTTTTGTCTTATCTAGTTCAAAATATATTTCCCCAGTTTTCCAGCCTTTGCTATCTGTACACATTTTGTCTATAATCCTTTCAGTGGCACTGCAGCAGAGGTGGTATTCAGCAGGTTCTGACCAGTTCTGGAGAACCGATAGCGGAAATTTTGAGTAGTCCAGAGAACCAGCAAATACCACCTCTGACTGGCCCCACCCCCATCTATTCTCTGCCTCCCGAGTTGCTGCTGATCGGCTGGGTCTTCTTTTGTTGCCTTGCACAGGAAAACAGAGCTGGAAAGCAGGTTAGTGGAGTGGGGAGGGAATGGGATTTTGCAGTAACCTTCTCCCAGTAGTGGGGAGGGAATGGGGATTTTACAGTATCCTTCCCCTGCCACGCCCACCAAGCCACACCACACCCACCAAGCCACGCCCACAGAACCAGTAGTAAAAAAATTTGAATCCCACCATTGCACTGCAGCTTAAGTCAGCATAACACTGTAAGGCATTACTACTGACTGAAAACTTAGCAACCAAATCTTGCCACTGAAGTTGTTGCTAAGTGGCTTTATAGCTGAAACACATTCACACCGTTGGAACTTCAGCCAAGAACTTCCTGACTCATAGTTCAAAGAAGCCTTTTCATAATCCAACTTCTGTTACATATTTGCCATTCCTTCCAAATAACAATAGAACATGGGCCTTTTTCAATGGAGATGAAAATGGATCACATTAAGTCATTAATTTGTACATAAGTTATTTCCTCTACAGTTATTACAGGTCTGATGTGGAACACATATTTTAGGGAAGAAAAAGTTAAAAGTGCTTCTTGGTGGTCTTCTGACTGTTTTGTGACCAACCAGATCAGAAACCCCACATTTTAACAGCTTTATTTATCGGAGCCTATCCCTCATCTTCAGTAGCACTTTTTAAAATGTCAAAAGGCACTTTTAACCTCAGAGTTTAAAAATAATCAAACACTCAAAGTACATTCCCTTGATGCCACAAGTGTTAGTTTCTGACAGGAAAAAAAGGTTAAAGTTGAATGTTTGCATACACAAACAAATACATAAAATTTCCTTTCTGGAATTTTCTAGAAGGAAATCTTTTTCTGTACAGTCATAAAATAACATTGGGGTTTCGATTTATCCTTCATGGTATGTTTTGTATTCTATTTGTATAACATATGAAATTATGATTAGTAATGGTGGTTTGGAATAATACCTGCAGTGACAAATCATGGCTTACTAATAACCAAAGAAACAGAATTGAAAGTTGTGGTTCCAAATGAACTGCATATTATGATTTCTGCTACCTATGGTTTGGCACAAGTGCTGAATTGAAAAGTCAAACCTACAGCAATAGTCTCTGAAGATTGCTGAGCCAAGGACAAAGAGGGAGCTTAATAACTTGAGAACTGAACAGATAAACAGGAAAAATAAACAAGCAACTTTGGCCCAAGATTCCAACAACACATTTGAAAACTCAAATCAAGTTTTAGGGTTTCAATTTGATTCTTAGGCTTTAGCAACATTTTTTTAAAAAAATAATTCAGTTGGTTAAGAGTTACATGTTTCTTATTTGTTTTGCTTTGCATGTTCCTGAACAGTTAGCAATGCTAGATGCTCAGAATTCACCACATCCAATTGTGAGGATGATTATTTATTATTTTGTTAGTATGCCCAGTAAGTGGAATTCTCTAGATGAAAGCTATTTTAATTTATAAAAAGTGTAAATGGTTAAAGAACACATGGACATAAGTCTATAAATAAATATCCAAATGTAAGGTGAGTGTTAAAAGATGGATTCCGGGGAAGCAGAGTGAATATTGCTGACAATTGTTTCCTGCCAACTCTATACCCATTTCACCATTCTCCTTGAAGGGCAAGGAGAGGCGACAGATTGAGCAACTGCACCAATCCAGCCAATTTTCTTCTATTGTTTCTTCTTCTGTTTTCTCTAACCTCAATTATTCTCATTCACAGAAAAAAAAAAAGAGAAAGGTAAAGCAAAGCAATAAGGAAAGAAGTTGAATATTATTATATGGGTCACCAGAATAACAGCACAGCTTATTTTAGAATATATAACTAACAACAGCCCACTCCTGTCTGGTTAGCAGTGCAGCTGGTATATTAGCCTAAGATTATTAAAGGTGTTCTAATTATCATGTGAAAGCTCATGTTTGGTATTAGTTACTAGAATGAATCCAGGAAGGCCTGCTGTATTGCTCTGGGCAAAATATATTCCTCACCAAAGAGGAATATTTTACATTTGCAAATAGGAAAAACCAATCCTAAAATAAGAATTAATTCCATATATATCTTGCATATTTTATTAATCCACTTCAATTTTGTCTTTACACAAACTTTATCAATAAGATTGGGTAAAAGAAGTGACTAAACTTAATGGACTTAATGATTGAATTGAGATTTCAATCAACTCTCCTTTCCCAAGTTGAAAAATCATAAGTTACCGTATGATATATTAGGCCTCTTAATTCAGATTGTATATTAAAAATTGGCTAATATTGTGACTTGACAAACTCATCTGATTAACACTATAATCTTGTAAAATTGGCTTATTGGATTAAGTAAGATTTATTCTCAGATAAACATGAATTGGAATATAGTCTAAATGTCCTTACTTGGGGATAATATTGGTTAAGTTAATGGGGAAAAGAAGACTGTAGTTTCCATACTTAATATTTGGACTATTGTGTGCATGGATCAGAGAATTAAGTTTATAAGATCAACCTGGAGCTTCTAAAATGCTCTAAACAAAGTCTAATTTAATTTATTTAAAACAGATGTTCCACAAATAGTATGATTTGATTCCATTTAAATAGATGTTTGTGGATCCTATTTCTGGGTCCTGCTTTCTAGCATTGGAGAAAACATATTAGCTGAAAGATTTTGTTTTAAGCTCTGTGCAATACATTTTTTAACCATACTAGATGTTTTTCATGAATTAAGTTTCTTAAAAATCCATAGAAACTTCAGTCCTTTATTGTGTTTCTACCCTTTCTAAAGATTTGGAGGAAAAGTTGATGAAATTTCTAGCAAGCAGTATGATACTCCTTCTTGTGAGCTGGAAACTAATTATTGGAACAATTCTAACCTTTTAGGACAAGTGGCAAAGCTCATAAGCCAAAAAAAAATAAAATCAAAATGTTCAAATTATTACTTTGGGGCAACTGAGATATGTCATGTACCAGATGGCAACAGGCAAATAAAATTGTAGAGGGAAATAGCATTCATTATATTCAATAAGAAATTATATCCTTTAAATATGAATAGAGAATAAAGAATAGAGAATCTGTAGAAATCATTCAGGAACTTAGTGATTATATACTAAGCAAAACAAAACAAAAAAACAAAAAAGTTTTATAGAAAAAGACAAAGAACAAAACTGCATAGTCATATGGAACAAATAACAAAAGGGATGTCATACTATCCATGAGATCCTGTCACTGCCTTAACCTACTTACTCAATCCCCCAGTATATTCAGAATAACACCAAAGGACACTAGCGAATATTCTTGCCTTTGCTTCCATATTTTCCCTCAACCAGTTCTCCTATTCTTTCCTTTAGGAATACTAGTATCACGGTATCTCGGAGCTTTAGATATATAGAGGGCCCCGTGGACGTGCAGATTAAGACTGAAACTGAATAGGATTAGCCACACTTTCCCAAATGCGTCTAGTTCCAATCCATTTCCCTTTGTATCTGTGAAAAGAGATATAATTCAGTCCAAGTTAAATAAGTTTAAGTATCACTAATTTCAATTAATTTCCTTACATTGGAATCAGTAGAATTTAAAAAATACTTAATTCTGTCCAGTTTGTAGTCTTGTTTTAGAAGCAATTATTTATAATAAAGCAAATAAATAAATAAATAAAAGTAAATAAATAAAGTAAATAAAGTAAAGCTGAAAGGAAAAGAAATTAAGTGTCTAATTCAGTAGCAATTTCCCTGTTTAAATGGTGTGACAGAAGATATATAAAACACAATTGTTTTTTCCATCATCTCAAATAAAATATTGCAGCTGAAATATCCCTGTTATGGTTTTCATATGGAAAATGAATCATTTAAAAACACACACCATATTTTGCTTGAATTCTTTTACAAATCATATATTTAAACTATCTCCAGGAAAATCTTGATAAATCTACCATAAAAGTGATTTACTACACACACACACACACACACACACAAACACCCTATAGATATTGTATACCTAAACAGAGCCCCCCCACACACACACACATTCACAGTGTTTTTATTAATAGATAACATACATGTCAACTTCCCAGAAATTGATTGAATGGATTTGATAAGGCATATCTGTTCTGATCCTCTGATACATCACTTGGTGAGGACTTCATGGGGTGCAGTGAAAGGAGGAAAGGAGGAGGAGGAGGAGAATGAGCTTACATTTTCCAACTCACAAGTTGTTTATTGATTATGTGATGTCAGCTGTAGTCATTAGACATGAATCGAAATTTAGCTATTGTGAGACAGGAAATGTATGTGATATGCATGCATGTAAGAGCAGAGGGTACAATTCAGCTCTGTTAAAATCAATGGGGCTCATACAATTTATTTTAGTAGGAGGTAAATTGCACCTGGAGAGAAAATCAGAGAGAATAGAAGAGACCATGCGAAAAGCCTATTTTACAGAGCAAGGCCACAAAAAGCCTACTCAGAGAGCAAGGCTGCAACACAAATCTGATATGATTTTAATTTGGGGCTATTATTTCTCTTAAGTGGAGCTCACTCATTAGAGTGGCTCATTTACATGCATTATGTACACAGACTTACAAAGAATTTGCTTTATTCTCTCATGGTAGTCCTGCCTGCTGGCTCATTTTTCTCATTCCACCCCCGCCCATCTCAGCACTGGTCTGAGCAGAAAGAGACCAGAGCCTTAATAATAGATTTTTCACAGTGAGCTTGCCTGTTACCTGCCCTACACTAATCCTCACTGTTCATGTTTGCTTCATGGCAACAAAGCAGACAGAAGGAAAATGCCAAGTGGTGGAGTTTGAGGTACAGCCCTGCCATAGCTTGACATTTCAGCAGAATAGCAGTTTATGAGATGCATAATTTTTCATCGGGGACTGAGCTGCTATTTTCATAGAAGCTTGCAGCTCATCGACTGAATGAGAACTAGGGCAAAGGTTTGCAGATCCAATCCTTCCATTCTTGGTTTTTTAAAAATAAAATAAGTCCTTAAATATTTTTTTTACAACGTGTGTAGGGCTAAGTATTGTAATCACGCCACGGAAAGAAAGACATTTCTTTCTTTCCTGTGATTTAGACAGACTTTGACGACATACAGGCATCTGCGTTAACAGTCATTTGATTATTTATTTTCTTTGTTATCATTGTTCAGGAAGCCTTTTCTGTAGGGGTACCCCTCCCCCCCCCCAAATCAAGATTTCATTTTAATAATGAAGAGCATTAAAAGGTGATTTGAGACATTGCATAAAAGTGTTACTAAGATTTACTCATTGGTGCAGTTCTGATGTTTATACATAGCACAAGTAATTGCAGGGTTTGTCTTTTTTTTTTTTTTTTACAATATTCTTGTAAGGTATGCTGATAGTCTTAACTATCATTTTGCAGCAGAAGAGCTGAGGTTAATACCACTGGTAAATTCCTTGCTGAAGCTTGAGTTGAGAAGATATTCTGCCTTATGTTCACTGCAATATATTAGCTTCATCATAAGAACAACTAGCTTCTTTCTGAAGCTTTTGTATGTCTATCAATATTTTATTTTATTTTTAAAAAATATATGCTGCATACTCCCATTCCTGGCAACTCACATTTATATGCAATAATTATTTATTATTATTAAAACTCAGCTAAAATGATTTTTTAAAAACCCTTAAATGACCTGAATAAAAAGAAATATTTTAAGCCTACCTTCAAACTGGATCAAGGAGGGAGCCAGCCTTATTTCCATAATTTAGGTCCACCACAGAAAAGGCAGAATTAGAAGCTGAAATTAAACGTATCCCTGGAATACTTACCAAAAAAGACACTATTGAAAAACCAAGAGAGCAAGACAGACACTGGAAGAATACAATCCCTCAAGTAATATGGGCTAAAACCATGTTTTCTAAACCATAATAAACACACTGAATTGAGTTTCGAATGCAGGTCTAGTGCAGTTATTTCCATAAGAAGTATTTGGCAACTGCTGAAAGATTTGCTACCTTTTCTGCCAAATCTTGACCCATTTGCAGTTTTCAAGCTCTTCTCAAAGGCTGTTCTATGGAATAAACCAACATTAAGTGTATCAGTTCATACGCTATTGATATCGTGTGTCTATCCAGTACCAATACTGCTGCGTCCAGAACTGTTGTGGTCCGCCGGCAGCCTGCAGAGACGGCAGCAGAATCAGACAGTGGGGAAGAACATGGGCCAGTCCGGGAGTCTGGGGAGGTCTTGGACAATGGTCCTGTATCTGATACAGAGATGGGGCCAGGGCCATCTGGGAGTTATGTGCTCCTCCAGAATCTCACAGCAAGAGGGCAGAGGAACGTGGGGACCTTGTTCCCAGTGCGTGTGTGCACAGAGCTTCCAGAAAGCAAAAGCAGTTAAGACAAAAGGGACGGCTTGGGAATAAGTCTTGGAGGTGATTGCGTCTCCCATATGATATAAAGGAAGTGCAAAGAGACAAGAACCTTTGCAGGAAGCAATGTTGTTCGCTCTGTTCCGATTAAACCTTGAAACTCTGTGTGGACTTTGTACTTCATTTGGCTTTTTACAGTTAATCGACACTTTAGTTGTTGGCAGCAATTCAAAGGAGATAAAGGTGGGTGCTTATTGAGAGACTGTTTGGAGCTCATTATGGGCTGGGAATGAACATAATTCCCAGCGTTGAAATAAAAAGAGAGTTGCTTGGACTTAAGCGTGTGCTTAATTACGGTCTCAGTAAGCCTTGGTCAGAACAAGAACAACTTCCAAGCTGCATGCTTGATCCTGATGTAAAATGAAACTCCATCCACAAACTCTGAAATTCAGACTCTGGAATTAGCACCTACTTTTATATGGCTTCAGAGTGATTCCCTCATCTGGTCCTTTACCACTTAGAGAAGTGTAAAAGTCTCTTGAGATACCCAATCCTGAGCATGTAGCAAAACAGAAGAACTACTGCTTGCCAGTAGCAGCCTAGCCACAGCAAAATCCAAAACTATAAATTACCTTTTCCACTGCTAATATAAGGTCGATATATGATCTTTCCCCAATAATATTTAGAGAGATATTTAACATAGTGGGAAATTAAGTGATACTGTGTGGGACTATCTTCCCCAGAATAATTCTTAAAAGGGTTAAGCTAAGTTTGTTTTTAGTACTATATGCTGATCACACTCAGAAAAATAAAGAGTGAAACCATCATAAGTGGTCCCATCATAAAACTACCCTATCAAGCATCTGGAAAACTTTGTTATCCCACATCACTATTTAGGTCTTTGGTAGGATATCTGGCCAGGCTTAAGAAAATATTCCATAGAGCTGCCTGGAATTCAACTAGGTTCAGCAGGAGCAGAATCATACCTTCTAAACTAGAAAGTATGGTGCTCCTCCTTAACTCCATAACTCTTCTAAAGTAGAGTTAGTTATGTTTACCTAACCTTCACCAAGAGGGATTCTGGCCATGAGAAGAGTGCTACTTCTCAAACTACCTTAAGAATCCCACCACTGCCCATCCCTACATGATAAAATGAATGGAAGATATGATCTCCTTCATGTTCCTTTTTTTTAAACGGCCTGGGTGAAACTTGCAGAGGTCGTGAAATCCCGAGCTTCTCCTTTCAAGGCAGTTGCAACAAGAATATTAAAGTATTTCAAGACCAAAAATGCCTTGACATTTTCAAAATAGTCTTAAGTCAGGGATTCCACTAAGAAACAGTGTGAGAAATACACTACCAAAAACACTACAATTATGTGTCCATGGAGTTTTTAGGAGTTGATCCCAACCTAGGAAAATGTTGATTTTACTTGTCCAGCTAGTAGGTGCACCGAATTCCCAGCTGGCAGCAGATGAGCCCATATAATGCTGTCATTTATCTGGCAACTTTCTGCCATACACACCAGGTTAATCCTTGATCTGTTATATGACCCAAGACACTATTATCTGTGTGAAGATGATTTGCGAAAAGAGCTTCAAAGCTTGTGAGAACACAGCACTTCTTTGCCATTCATTAAAGCAGCCTCTGTTTTTTGTTTTTTTCAGGCTGCCAGGCCAGCCTAGAGAGGAGGAGAAAAAGTTCCAGATGCTTTAAGAGGCACATTAAACTTTAACAAGTTGACTTTGTCAAACAGCTGCATCTTTTTTCCAATCTTATATAAAAGCCTGGAAAAGGAGTGGGGTGGGGGCAGAACTGCTACTTTTAATGAGTAGCAGTGAAACACTATGCTTATCTATCTTCGAAAGGAGTTCTTCCACATCATACCCTGCTCAAAAAAATAAAGGGGACACTTAAACAACACAATGTAACTCTCAAGTCAATCACACTTCTGTGAAATCAAACTGTCCACTTAGGTAGCAACACTGATTGACAATCCATTCCACATACTGTTGTGCAAATGGAATAGACAACAGGTGGAAAGCATAGGCAGTTAGCAAGACATCCCCAATAAAGGAGTGGTTCTGCAGGTGGTGACCACAGACCACTTCTCAGTTCCTATGCTTTTTCTGGCTGATGGTTTGGTCACTTTTGAATGCTGGCGGTGCTTTCACTCTAGTGGTAGCATGAGACGGAGTCTACAACCCACACAAGTGGCTCAGGTAGTGCAGCTCATCCAGGATGGCACATCAATGCGAGCTGTGGCAAGAAGGTTTGCTGTGTCTGTCAGGGTAGTGTCCGGAGCATGGAGGCGCTACCAGGAGACAGGCCAGTACATCAGGAGACATGGAGGAGGCCGTAGGAGGGCAACAACCCAGCATCAGGACCGCTACCTCCGCCTTTGTGCAAGGAGGGACAGGAGGAGCACTGCCAGAGCCCTGCAAACTGACCTCTAGCAGGCCACAAATTTATTTATTTATTTATTTATTTATTTGATTTGCCAATTGTTTACAAGATAATAAGTATAAATGTATACATAGTTGTGAATACATGAAATGGGTACATATAAGAAAAATAAAAGAACAAGAGAAACAATAGGACAGGGACGGTAGGCACGTTGGTGCGCTTATGCACGCCCCCTACAGGCCTCTTAGGAAAGGGGTGAGGTCAATAGTAGACAGTCTAAGGTTAAAGTTTTTGGGGTTTGGGGAAGAAACTACAGAGTCGGGTAGAGTATTCCAGACATTGACCACTCTATTGCTGAAGTCGTATTTCCTGCAATCAAGTTTGGTGCGGTTTACTTTGAGTTTGTATCTATTGTGTGCTCTTGTGTTGTTATGGTTGAAGCTGAAGTATTCATTGACAGGTAGGACATTGCAATGTATGATTTTATATACCATGCTTAAGTCAGACCGAAGACGGCGTAATTCAAGGTTTTCTAGTTCTAGAATTTCAAGTCTGGTGGCATAAGGTATTCTACAACGAGTAGAGGAGTGGAGAACTCTTCTTGTGAAATATTTCTGGACTTTCTCAATTGTGCTAATATCAGATACGTAGTGTGGGTTCCAGACTGATGAACTGTATTCGAGTATTGGTCTAGCAAATGTTTTGTATGCTCTGGTTAGTAGTGTGATATTACCAGAGAAAAAGCTACGTAGGATTAAGTTAACAACTCTTAATGCCTTTTTGGCTATGTAGTTGCAGTGGGCTCTAGCACTTAGATCATTAGAGGTGAGTATTCCAAGGTCCTTTACAGAGCTTGGGTCATCAACAAGATCTTGACTATTCAGCTTGTATTTTATTTTCTGATTTTTTTGCCAATATGTAAGACAGAGCATTTATTTGTTGAGATTTGAAGTTGCCATTTGTTTGACCACTCTGATACATAGTCAAGATCTTTTTGTAGGGTAGCAGTATTGTCTATGGTATTGAACAGCTTTACATCATCAGCGAAGAGAACACAATTGCTCTTAATATGATCACAGAGGTCGTTTATGTAGAGTATGAAGAGAGTTGGTCCTAGAACACTGCCTTGGGGAACACCACTATTGACAGGTACTGGATTTGATAGTACGCTCCCGATTTTGACCATTTGTTGTCTGTTTGACAGGAATGCTTCTATCCAGTTATTCAGTTGTCCAGAGATACCATAGGATTTTATTTTTAGGAGTAGTTTGTCGTGTACCACTGAATCAAAGGCTTTACAGAAGTCTATGTAGATTGCGTCTATTGCTTTGCCCTGGTCGAGTTGTGTCGTCCATATGTTTTTGCAGTGTAAGAGTTGCAGATTACAGGATAGTTTTTTTCTGAAACCAAATTGTTTATTGGAGAGTAGGTTATTTGTCTCTAAGTGAAGGATGATATTGGTTAATAATTGATTCCATGACTTTACAGGTGACGCAGCATAAGGAGATTGGCCTGTAATTTTCAACTAGGCTTGGGTCTCCTTTTTGAAGATGGGGATGACTGTGGCTTGTGACCATAGGTTAGGCAAGGAGCTGGTCCTGAAAGATTTTTCAAAGATTATGCTTAGAGGTTTGGCTATGGCAGTGGATAGCTTTCTTAAGAAGTAGGCACATATTCCATCCGGTCCAATAGATAGAGATGGTTTTAGGTTGCGTAGTGCTTTTTCAACATTGTCTTCTGTGAAATCGATATGTATTAGATCATTGTTGTTATCTGTGGTACGGCTAGGAAATACTGGGCATGATCCATTGCTGTTTACAAATACTGAGCCGAAGAATGTGTTAAAGATGTTGGCTTTAATGGTGTCGTCGTTGCAGTCTTTACCATCAGGTCCTATCAAGGGAGGGATGGACCTTGAGTCTTTTAGTTTGTTGTTTACAAAATTGTAAAAAGCACGGGTGGAATTGGTGCTTAGAAGGTTTTCCTCTTGTTTAATGTGATAATTGGTGCATTCGGTCTTTATCTGGTGGCATAAATTTTTGTATCGGTTTTTGAAATTGGCAACGTGACCAGATTTGTTTTTCCGCCAGAGTGATCTCTTTTTGGATTGAAGTTTCCTTATTGATATGGGAAATCTGCTTTTTTGTTTTGTTTTGGGAGTTGTTGTTGGTACATATAGTTTGATGACTCTTTTGACTTCAAGTAAAAATATGTTGTAATGGTCTTCAACAGTATTGCATCCAGTGAATAGAGATTGCCAATCAAGGGATGAGAGATCGTTGTCTATAAGATCATAGTTGCCTTTTTGAAGTTACAATTGGGGATTACATCATTGTGGTGATTTTTGTGTGGACGTATGTTGAGACAAAAGTCAATCATATTGTGGTCACTACTGGAAAAGGGTTCTTTAGTTTGTATTCCGTAAATTAAATTCACACTATTGCAGAAGATGAGATCGAGGCAGTTGTTTAGTCTAGTGTTGTTGGTTACTAGTTGTTCCAGTCCCAGATTTGTAATAGCATTGTAGAAGGTTGTGTGTATGATTTCAGTTGTACAATCATTTAGGGTCCAGTCAATATGAGGTAGATTGAAATCACCAAGAAAGATAAAAGGGTATGGGCAGGATGCAGCCCATGTTAGTAATGTATTTAGCTTGTTTACATGTTCGATGTCATAATCAGGTGCTCTGTAACATAGTAAGAATCGAATTGTGATATTTAAGGATAGTTCACAGATGATGGTCTCAGGAAGAGCAAGCTCCTGGGTAACTTGGATATTTTTTAGATGTAAGGATTTTTTATAGAAGATAGCAACACCACCTCCTCGACGATTTTCACGATCTGATCGGAATGTGCATGTGGCTGCTCAAACGGTCAGAAACAGACTCCATGAGGGTGGTATGAGGGCCGACGTCCACAGGTGGGGGGTTGTGCTTACAGCCCAACACCGTGCAGGACGTTTGGCATTTGCCAGAGAACACCAAGATTGACAAATTTGCCACTGGCGCCCTGTGCTCTTCACAGATGAAAGCAGGTTCACACTGAGCACATGTGACAGATGTGACAGGGTCTGGAGACGCCGTGGAGGACGTTCTGCTGCCTGCAACATCCTCCAGCATGACCGGCTTGGCAGTGGGTCAGTAATGGTGTGGGATGGCATTTCTTTAAGGGGCCACACAGCCCTCCATGTGCTTGCCAGAGGTAGCCTGACTGCCATTAGGTACCGAGATGAGATCCTCAGGCCCCTTGTGAGACCATATGCTAGTGCGGTTGGCCCTGGGTTCCTCCTAATGCACGACAATGCTAGACGTCATGTGGCTGGAGTGTGTCAGCAGTTCCTGCAAGACGAAGGCATTGATGCTATGGACCGGCCCGCCCATTCCCCAGACCTGAATCCAATTGAGCCCATCTGGGACATCATGTCTCGCTCCATCCATCAATGCCACGTTGCACCACAGACTGTCCAGGAGTTGGGGGATGCTTTAGTCCAGGTGTGAGAGAAGATCCCTCAGGAGACCATCCGCCACCTCATCAGGAGCATGCCCAGGCGTTGTAGGGAGGTCATACAGGCACGTGGAGGCCACACACACTACTGAGCCTCATTTTGACTTGTTTTAAGGACATTACATCAAAGTTGGATCAGCCTGTAGTGTTTTTTTCCACTTTAATTTTGAGTGTAATTCCAAATCCAGACCTTCATGGGTTGCTAAATTTGATTTCCATTGATAATTTTTGTGTGGTTTTGTTGTCAGCACATTCAACCATGTAATGAACAAAGAATTTAATAAGAATATTTCATTCATTCAGATCTAGGATGTCTTATTTTTGTGTTCCCTTTATTTTTTTGAGCAGTGTATTTTAAAGCATGCAGGGTTCAAATTAATTGTGTGTTTGCTTATTATGGGCTTAGTCTTCGATTGCCTTCACAAATGCTTTTATTTCCAAAAGAGTAAAACTCTATTATTTTCATTAGAATATTTTTTTCTCTCCTGCACATTTGTTATAAATTAATTTAAATATTTAAATTCATATATTGCTTGGAGAAAAACAGACCTTTAGATGTAGATGTTCCCAGGCTATGTCTTAGTGACAGCACTTCTTTTTGAGTCTTTGGATGTAGCTCACTGTTGTATGGTATTATATGTAACCGTGCATTGGATTAATTAAAGAATTCTTACAGAGAACTGAGTTCTGAGTATGTCAAGATTTCAATTTTATGTTAAATATTTTCTAAAAGGCCAGAACCTTAAATCTCAGGGGTTGTACCAAGCAGTGTGCTGTGAATTTAACCATAGGCTAACTGCTAATGATAAAGAAAAGAATCCAACTTGAGGCAGCTGTAATACAGTCATTGGATTAGGCTATCAATCAAGCTGTTCCCCAAGGAAAAGGTGGAGAAGACAAAACAGTGAAAAGGGAAATTAGGAAAGGAAGGCATGACTGGAATAAGAGTCCTCACAAAATTTATCTGTGAGTTGACTTGTATCTCCCAAGAATCAGGCAGAAATGTCCAGTTTTGCTTTCAGCCTAACAGTCAAAGTGTTTTGTTCCAAGCTTTTGGAGTATGCATAAATCACGGGCTCCTACAGTGAGTCCTTGAAGAATAGCTTTTTAAAAAAGAAAAGAAAGTGCATTGTGCAGGTTTTAGATATGCTGGCTACTTTCAGGAACAGATCAAATTATTTTTAAGCCTGTAACCAGTTTTACTTCTGTTCACACATGTTCTGTTGCTTTGATCACTTGAGGCATTATACGCATTATATTCAGCTATTGTACTTAGCCATAAATGACTACGCACATTTGAAGTTAAATATATTTTACACATATTATTATAAAATATGGATTTTGTGAAAGAGTTTCAGGTTGAAAATTTAACTGCAAAATTTGGAGAAACATACAATCATTAGAGTAACTGGATTATGGACCACACAATAAAACAATAACATAACAACATAAATCTTTTTTTTTTTTTTACAAAACTCAACAAAGAAAACTTAGAACAGGTAATATGTCAAGGCTGCAAAAGCTGCAAATGCTGCTGCAAAAGCTATACAGGTGAAACTCAAAAAATTAGAATATCGTGCAAAAGTTCATTTATTTCAATAATGCAACTTAAAAGGTGAAAGTAATATATGCGACTCATTACATGCAAAGCAAGACAGTTCAAGCCGTGATTTGTCATAATTATGATGATTATGGCTTACAGCTCATGCAAACCCCAAATCCACAATCTCAGAAAATTAGAACATTGTGAAAAGGTTCAATATTCTAGGTTCAAAGTGTCCCACTCTAATCAGCTAATTAAGCCATAATACCTGCAAAGGGTTCCTGAGCCTTTAAATAGTCTCTCAGTCTGGTCACAATCATGGGAAAGATTGTGAAAGACCTGACAGTTGTGCAGAAAACCATCATTGCCACACTCCATAAGGAAGGAAAGCCTCAAAAGGTAATTGCAAAAGAAGTTGGATGTTCCCAAAGTGCTGTATCAAAGCACATTAATAGAAAGTTATGTGGAAGGGGAAAGTGTGGAAGAAAAAGGTACACAAGCAGCAGGGATGACCTCAGCCTGGAGAGGGTTGTCAGGAAAAGGCCATTCAAAAGTGTTGGGGACTTTCACAAGGAGTGGACTGAGGCTGGAGTCAGTGCATCAAGAGCCACCACACACAGATGGATCCTGGACATGGGCTTCAAATGTCGTATTCCTCTTGTCAAGCCGCTCCTGAACAACAAACAATGTCAAAAGCGTCTTACCTGGGCTAAAGAAAAACAGAACTGGTCTGTTGCTCAGTGGTCCAAAGTCCTCTTTTCTGTTGAGAGCAACTTTTGCATCTCATTTGGAAACCAAGGATTCAGAGTCTGGAGGAAGAATGGAGAGGCCCACACTGCAAGATGCTTGAAGTCCAGAGTGAAGTTTCCACAGTCTGTGTTGATTTGGGGAGCCATGTCATCTGCTGGTGTTGGTCCACTGTGCTTCATTAAGTCCAGGGTCAACACTGCCATCTACCAGGAGATTTTGGAGCACTTCATGCTTCCTTCTGCAGACGAGCTTTATGGGGATGCTGACTTCATTTTCCAGCAGGACTTGGCACCTGCCCACACTGCCAAAAGCACCAAAACCTGGTTCAATGACCGTGGAATTACTGTGCTTGATTGGCCAGCAAACTCGCCTGACCTGGACCCCATAGAGAATCTATGGGGCATTGCCAAGAGAAAGATGAGAGACATGAGACCGAACAACGCAGAAGAGCTGAAGGCTTCTATTGAAGCATCCTGGTTTTCCACAACACCTCAGCAGTGCCACAGGCTGATAGCTTCCATGCCACACCGCATTGAGGCGGTAATTGCTGCAAAAGGGGCCCAAACCAAGTGCTGAGTACATATGCATGCTTATATTTTTCAGAGATCCGATATTGTTCTATGTACAATCCTTGTTTTATTGATTGCATGTAATATTCTAATTTTCTGAGATTGTGGATTTGGGGTTTTCATGAGCTATAAGCCAAAATCATCACAATTATGACAAATCACAGCTTGAACTATCTTGCTTTGCATGTAATAAGTCTATCTCATATATTAGTTTCACCTTTTAAGTTGCATTACTGAAATAAATGAACTTTTGCACGATATTCTAATTTTTCGAGTTTCACCTGTACAGGAGAATTTGAGGATTTTAGTTTCAATGTATCTGGAGAACATGGTGTTGAGTAATGGTTTGGTAGGCGAAAGAGTGCCTGAACAAAAAAAGGTGTTGATTGTTTGGTAGATTCTCTGTAGACTCTCACAGAAAAGACCTCTAATAAGAAATTTTCCTTCATCTTTAGGATTTGGCAAGTTATAAAAGATAACTTTCATAACTATTAGTGTGTCTCAGTTGTTTTCATAATTCTTTCAGATATACAGGATTTAAATGTTGTAATCAGCGAGGCTCAGAAATGGATTGGAAATCAGCAGTTAATACAATACTGGAGTTATGTTGCATTCCATAGTAGATAGATATAGTAGAATTTGTTTCTTAAGAAGGACGCCAAAGTGTAGTAGCCTAATTCACAATGAATATTGTGACAGAACCCTATGACTTTCACAATTTTCTGTGTTTTCCTGTTGCTGTGGAGACAGCTCTTCCAATTTTAATTGTATTTTATTTATTTATTTTCCTTTTGACCCTTTCATGCACACTGTAATAGTGTGCTCATTTAATGGTCTTGGTGTCATGGGAATTCATGCCTCTGATTAGGGAAGTACTTTGCAATAGATTTTCCCATGAAATGCATCTGAGTGTTTGAGAACATTATTATAGAGCGAACATTTTATACAACTGTAAAAGGGTCAGTCAATGAGCATAAACGCTCAGTTGACAAGTCAGGAAATGAATGAGAAGACTGAACAGTCAGATAGATCACTTGAAATTGTTTTCATCTTTAGAATGTAGAATAGGAATGATTTGTGGGTGTCATTGTTTGAATGAACAGAGGTAGGAGATCAAGTTTTGGTCATAAAAGACAAGCTGGCAGCACTACAAAGATAATTACAACCTTATTTTTATGCATTATCAGTGCCTATTTTTTCTTCATTTTAAATATTGTATGTGTTCTATGTACACATACCACATAACAATGGATATAAGCAAATAGTTCTCATGATAATACTATGTGGGTCAAAAACTTGCTATACCATAGTATTAGGGTAGTGCAAGACATATTGTACACAAATCATTTCTTGCATCAAACAACCAAGTTTAGATAATCCATGTCCAAACCAAAGCACATGTTTTCTATCCAGATCTATCTAGTTTTTCATCTAGGCAAAGATGTCCCTTAATAGAAGATAGTGGAGAATTAACGGCACACAGCAAAAGAAAAGAAGAGGAATAAAGTAACTGAGACATTGGTGGGAGGAGCAGATAGGCTGGTTGGTTTACAACAGGGGTGTCAATCTTGCATCATCACGGCAGCATCACATGACGTATCATGACTTCCCCTCCCTTCGCTAAACCGGGTGTGGGCGTGGCCAGCGTGTGACATATCTGGCCCGTGGGCCATAAGTTTGTCAGCCCTGGTTTTCAACATGCTATGGAATCAAATTAAATTAGAACAGTTGGGAGATCAGGGAAAAGTAACAAAGACAGTAGGCAATTAGGAGAAGAGATGGGAGAATGAAGACTGTTTAGTTTTGACACATTTGAATTTAAAAATGGCAGCAACAGTAAATGGGAAGAAAGGAAAATGCAATGAATAGGTTTGGGCTGGCATATAATAAATGGAGGAAGCTGGGAAAAGAGGACAATTGAAGCCATCTTATTCTACTTGCCACACAAGATCCATTTAAAATTTGGCCTTGGTTGAAATTTGGAACAAACAAGAGATTTCAGTTCATACATGCTATAATTTAGTAAAACCCCAGTGCGACATTGTGCTTATTCCATGCACTGAACAAAGCATGTCATCAATTTTATGCACACTGTACACACATATGCATGAATGAATTACTTGATCTGTCATTCCAAAAGTTTGAGGCAGGACTCCTTTAGGTAACCTGGGATACATTTGTAAACTTCCAAGGATTTTTTTTCTATTTGGATAGAATATTCTTGCAGGTTGGAGGTTCTGAGGGATGTAATCTCAAAATCTAGGCTGTTCTCTCCTTTCGAACCAATTTGGGAAGGGGCCAGGAAGAAAAGTTGATTTAGTCTCATGATAACTCTAAATACTTGATGTGTGAAAACAGCAGATGTTCTATTTTATATCCTTTCTTGCCAGTGGTGACTGAATATGGCTACTTATATGAATCTAAGGATGCTCCCTACAGAGACAATGACTATAGTGGCAGACTTTAGAACATATTCAAAAACAGGCGGAATTTTGACTAAAATAACACTTTCAAACTTTCCAATCTAGATCTTTTATGAAGGATTGGTTAATTAATTTTATACAGATAGAATGTAAACTAATCTAATATAACTGACAGATTGTTATGATTGTTCTATTATTAACCTGAAATACTTTTTTATTGGTGTGTAACAAAATTGGAGCCTGCAGAAACAATAAGTATATGAAAATTATATTAGCAATAACACTAACACTTAGACTTATATTCTGCTTCACAGTACTTTTCAGCCCCCTGTAAACAGTTTACAGAGTCAGCATATTGCACCCAATAATCTGGGTCCTTGTTTTACCAATTTTGGAAGGATGGAAGGCTGAGTCAACCTTGAGCCCATCAGGATCGAACTGCTGGCAGTTGTCAGAGTTAGCCTGCAATAATGCATTCCGCATTCTAATCACTGTGCCACCATGGCTCAGTTACTTTAAGTATAACTGAACATCTGTGCAAGATTACAAGGCTTGAGTTAAGTATTTTTCCTTTCTGAAAGAGGTATCATTCTCCCATCTTGGCAGGAAAAGATGTCCAGTTGGAATGCCATTGCTGCCTGCCATTTATCTGTTTACTGGATAGATTTCTGGGCCTTGCTTGAGATAGTAGTAATCTCAGAAGCATACCTAAGCATAATCCTGTTCCTGAGGCTTTATTTATTTATTTATATTTATTTATTTATTTGATTTGTCAATTGTTTACAAGATAATAAGTATAAGTATATATATATAGTTATGAATACATGAAATGGGTACATATAAGAAAAATAAAAGAAACAATAGGATAGGGACGGTAGGCACGTTGGTGCGCTTATGCACGCCCCCTAGAGACCTCTTAGGAAAGGGGTGAGGTCAATAGTAGACAGTCTAAGGTTAAAGTTTTTGGGGTTTGGGGAAGAAACTACAGAGTCGGGTAGAGTATTCCAGACATTGACCACTCTGTTGCTGAAGTCGTATTTCCTGCAATCAAGTTTGGTGCGGTTAACCTTGAGTTTGTATCTATTGTGTGCTCTTGTGTTGTTATGGTTGAAGCTGAAGTATTCATTGACAGGTAGGACATAGATCAGATATTACAGATCTACTTTAAACAACCATTGAATCTTAGAAGCTGAGTAAGACAATTGACAAGATTTGAGATAAGTTTGTGTTGTAGCAACATAGGAGAGGAAGAGTGTTTGTGTTTAGGAAATATTTGACAAGGTGAGTAGTCTAAATTGTCATTGCTTCATTTAAGCACTAAAGCATCTGATTTAAGTTAGCACAGTTTCTAATTTTTCAGCAGAGGAAAAAGAAGGAGAGATAAAAGAATTTTGGTGCTTGACAAAGAAAAAAGCATTACAAAGAGTTTGTGCAAAGCATCTGGTATTTAACAATAGCAGCATTTTCAACCCTTTAATATCGCTTCTCCCCTTTTGATTATAAAAAGGTATAGGCAAGGAATACACATACCTCCACACAACTATATCACTATTTTTACAAGATCAAACAACTTCAGCAATTTAATCTCAGTGTTAGGAAAAGGATCACATCTGGCACTCTAGAGCTGTGTCTATAACCGAGTTTTTGTAAAGTCTCATGACGTGCTCCCTGGGTGCTAAATATTGACAAGCATGCTGTAGCAAGCAGGATCAAGCTTGTAGAATTAACACAGCTCAGATTCTATACTGACACAGTAACCCAAGTCTGAAAACTATTGTTCTATTCCATTTGCCTTGGTATTACAGTTAATACTGTCCTGCTGAATTTGGAATTTTTCTAAACTGAAGTTTGCAGATTATCGTACTTCATATGCTAAAGCCTATAGATTAACCGCATCAGGAGACTAAGGGAAGATATAAATATCTTAAGAAAGTTTCTAACACTAAAAAGTAGATATTTAAAATATTTTAATTCTTTATTTGATATCAGATATTAAGACTATATTTGTTTATATTTATTTATCTTAACATGGTCAATTTGTTGATAAAGTATTGATTGATTCTGTGCTATCAGGTCCATATCATATCATATCAGGTCCATTCAGCTTTGTTTCGTGGGTACTTACATGTATGGTATTCAGCTTTGTTCGGATATTTTCCCATGTCATTATAATTGTGCGTTTAACGTTGTAGCGACGTTTCGGCAGAATCTCATCTGCCATCATCAATATATATATATATTGTATATTCTCTCTACGAAGATCTTTTCCCAGTATATCCACTTTGCTACTGGTCATTCTCTTTTCTTTCCATCTATGATAAAATACAGTGAATGGAAAAAAAAAAAGGAAATAAATAACTTGTCAACCAAGTTTGCAAATAGATTAAAACTCTCTTTGTAAATGTTCAGGAATGAGTCATTAAATGGAACAGGATGACAATATTAATCAGTTAAAGGGGTTGAGAAGTGGCATTTCTGTGGTGGACTCCCATGGAAAGGATGAGACACAAGCGAGTGAACTCGGGATGGGAGTCTAGAGCAAATTCCTGTGCTCCCTTTTTATTGAGAATTTTTACACATAGTAAGCATTCACATTGTGGATTACAATAATTAAACATAATACACAGAATTATTTACAATTATCTGAGCTGCTTGATTGTTTCTGGTGTTTACTTTTAATTTCCTTGTTTTATTTAGGTGACCTTTAGGCAGACATGTAAGTATAAGGTCTTAGATTAATCATTACTCAATACTGGAGTCAGAGTTATTCCCACATCTCCCCTGTTTTAGTTTTTTGATGATCGCGGATGCCTCGGTAGCTTTTCGCCATCTGCAACAACAGCTCTCCTTCCGTAGGCTTCACCCGACACATTCCTAAAAGTCCAGGGAGACATTGGATACAACAGCATACACAAAGAGAAAGTATAAAAAGCAATATCACTCCAACAATTAAATGACGAATCCATGAACCATCTGGCAACCAGGACCAAAGTGCAGACCACACGCCCAGTCCCTCGTCTTCCGATCATAATGGATTCTCATTCAGGGTTTGTTCCATATGCTGTATAGTAGCTGTAATGTTTGGAGAATAATCAGAAATATACATGCAACAATGCGTATGAATCACAGCGCAAAACTCCCCCTTGCGCTGCCAAAATAGTGTCCACCGCATAACTGGTTTGCAGGACAATGTATTCCAGACATTGACCACTCTGTTGCTGAAGTCGTATTTTCTGCAATCAAGTTTGGTGCGATTAACCTTGAGTTTGTATCTATTGTTTGCTCTTGTGTTGTTATGGTTGAAGCTGAAGTATTCATTGACAGGTAGGACATTGCAGTGTATAATTTTATATACTATACTTAGATCGGACCGAAGGCGGCGTAGTTCTAGGTTTTCTAGGTCTAGAATTTCAAGTCTGGTGGCATAAGATATTCTGCAACGAGTAGAGGAGTGGAGAACTCTTCTTGTGAAATATTTCTGAACTTTCTTAACTGTGTTAATATCAGATACGTAATATGGGTTCCAGACTGATGAGCTGTATTCAAGTATTGGTCTAGCAAATGTTTTGTATGCTCTAGTTATTAGTGTAATATTACCAGAGAAAAAGCTACATAAGATTAGGTTAACAACTCTTAACGCCTTTTTGGCTATGTAGTTACAGTGGGCTCTAGCATTTAGATCATTAGAGATGAGTACTCCAAGATCCTTGACAGAGTTTGGATCATTAACAAGGTCTTGACTATTCAGCCTGTATTTTATTTTCTGATTATTATTTTTTGCCAATATGTAGGACAGAGCATTTATTTGTTGAGATCTGAAGTTGCCATTTGTTTGACCATTCTGATACATAGTCAAGGTCTTTTTGAAGGGTAGCAGTATTGTCTGTGGTGTTGAATAGCTTTACATCATCAGCGAAGAGAATGCAGTTGCTCTTGATATGATCACAGGGGTCATTTATGTAGAGTATGAAAAGAGTTGGTCCTAGAACACTGCCTTGGGGGACACCACTGTTGACAGGTACAGAATTTGACAGGACACTCCCAATTTTGACCATTTGTTGTCTGTTTGACAGGAATGTTTCTATCCAGTTATGCAGGTGTCCAGAGATATGGTAAGATTTTAGTTTTAAGAGTAGTTTGTCGTGTACCACTGAATCAAAGGCTTTACAGAAGTCTATGTAGATTGCGTCTATTGCTTTGCCCTGATTGAGTTGTGTAGTCCAAATGTTTTTGCAGTGTAAGAGTTGCAGATTACATGATAGTTTTTTCCTAAAACCAAATTGTTTATTAGAGAGTAGGTTGTTTGTTTCTAAGTGGAGGATGATGGATTGGTTAATAATTGATTCCATGACTTCACAGGTGATGCAGCATAAAGAGATTGGTCTGTAATTTTCAACTAGGCTTGGGTCTCCCTTTTTGAAGATGGGGATGACCGTGGCTTGTGACCATAGTTTTGGCAAGGAACTGGTCCTGAAAGATTTTTCAAAGATTATGCTTAGAGGTTCGGCTATGGCAGTGGATAGCTTTTAAAAGAAATAGGCACATATTCCATCCGGTCCAATAGATAGAGATGGTTTTAGATTGTGTAGTGCTTTTTCAACATTATCTTATGTAAAATCGATATGTATTAGATCATTGTAGTTGTCTGTGGTTCGACTATATTGAATATGACCCAATACCTTTCCAGGAGCTGCATTTTGCACTTTCTAGAATTCTTTAATGATTTTCAAGATCTACCATGGGTGTGGGTGTGGGTGTGCCAGAGGTGATATTCAGCAGGTTCTGACCAGTTCTGGAGAACCGGTAGCAGAAATTTTGAGTAGTTCACAGAACCAGCAAATACCACCTCTGACTAGAGACTTTACAGTATCCTTCCATGTCCACCAAGCCACGCTCACAGAACCGGTAGTAAAAAATTTTGAATCTCACCACTGGTGTGTGTGCATGCACACATGTCAGAGAGAAAATGTGTGTATGAGAGAGAGAGATTTATATATTTGTATATTGAAATGAAATATTCTATATCTCATTTATTTTAGGTAGCTTTGCTGAATTATTTTTTTTAAATGAAAGTTTCATTCAAAACAAAAAACAAAAAAACCCTGTAATTTAAAAGACATTGAAATGCAAAAGAAACTGTGCTCCAATTCAAGCTTCAATGGTTTTTTTAAAACATGTCTTCAAACTCTACAGGCATTAAGAAAGAAATATTTAGAAATCGTTATAAAGCCATAACTACAAGCAAGTGTGCTTGTTACACAAGAAGACTCCACATCTGTCATCCAGTGTTTTTAATGTTCATCGTAGTTATTAGCTGAAGAATCCTATTATTACCATTCTGCAAGTAAGCACCATTCTTGAAATTGATTGATGTTTACAAATAAAGAACATTTATTATATTTTGCCAGTTCCTAGGAACCAATTCTGTAAACCAGAATTCCTCCATAGAAATGATGACACCTTATCTTCCTAGAACTAATCACTGCAGAGAGAGAGTTAAGGGGGGGGGAATCCCACCAATTCACTTTATCCACCCCAAAAGAACTTTCATTGCATTGTATGACCACTCAGCTGCATAATGATATGTTATTTTTATCTGCCAAAGGTAACATCAATAGAAAGTATCTTTATTCTGCTAGAGAAATAATTTTGGACTTGGCAATGTAAGGATTTTGTGCTATAGAGAAGCTGTCTAAAATGAATGTATGTAGTATTGGAGTGTCTTTTAGTATTGGCTGTGTGAATGAACTATGTGTATTGCTTGGCAATTGTATTTTGGTATCCAAGACAGAAGTTACTTTTCCTAGTGTGTATGAAATGCTTCACATTCAAAATATTTCATTCTCGAAAGATGTTCTTGCAACCTTGTGAGAAGAATTTTAAGTTCAAGACGGCTATGAATCAGGGGTGGGATTCTACCTGGTCCAACCGGTTCTATAGAACTGGTTGTTACAATTCTGTGCAATTCAGAGAATCGGCAAATTGCACCACTGGCTGGCCCCGCCCTACTCCACTCGCTCACTCCTTACCTGGCATGCATGCCATCCAACTTGCCTGCCTTGTGTCTTCGCTTAATTTTTGGTTAGTTGGTATTTTTCCTTTTTTTTCCCTCAACCATCAGCTGTTCTGACTATCATCTGTGCCAGGAGATTTAGATTAGCTAGAACCGGTAGTAAAAAATTTTGAATCTCACCACTGGTGTGTGTGCATGCAAATTGTTGGGTTTCTTGCTTTCTAGCTAATCTAAAAGCAGAGCTGAACCTTCCTTAGGACTGAAACTTCTATTTTTCAGTGCAGACTCAGGTAGCAGATTGCAGAAAGATAGATCTCTGAGAGAATCTGTGATTCTGTGAGCAAATCAATCTGCCTGCCTGCTTTGCCTGTTTTTGGGTAAAAGTTGCTCTATTTTTATGAAAAAATTCAATATTTACATACATGGTCTGCTGTGAGTTAATTTTGTGAGTTTGCTTGCTAGCAAATTTTATGAATTTGCTTGCAAGCAAATTTTATGTGACAGATTCAGGCAGCAGATTGCAGAAAGATAGATCTCTGAGTGAATCTGTGATTCTGCAAGCAACTCAATCTGTCTGCCTGCTTTGTCTGATTTTGGGTAAAAGTTGCTCTTTCTTTATAAAAATTCAATATTTACATAAATATTTACAATAGTTACATACAAGCCATGCCCAGCCTGTCACGTGACCACAAAGCCATGCCCAGTCAGCAAGCCATGCTCACCCAGTCACATGACCACCAAACCACACCTACAAATTAGGCCACGCCCACAGAACCAGTTGTTAAGAAATTTGAATCCCACCCCTGGTATGAATAAATTTGAAACTGGGATTTTTGAGTTTGAAATAGGTTGCTTTCAAGCTTTGAACACTTTCAGAATAGGTCAGAAGACATTCTGTGTTATGAACTCAGAAACAGAGAGATTCAAGCATGATTTTTTTTTTTCCAAATTCAAAATGTTTTGCATCCCAGTAGTGTTTCCTATATACCAAACGTTGGACATCTGAATCTCCTGAAGGTTGTTCGTTAGCTTTGGTGGCATTTTCATTTGATTGGTTCTGTTTTAAATTGGCAATAGTGCATTGCCTAGAAAATAAAGCAAACAGTAGGTTATATTCCTTCAACGTGAATATTGCACATTCCCCACTCCATCTCCCCCACCCCCAGTCTATCTAGTCTTCACCTGGCTCCCCACAATGAATAAACTGATGTGGAAATGAATTCTTTGCACCTGGAAACAGGAATGACCACTGGAAAATATTGCAGGAGCAGAACAGATACATATTACTATTTCTTCATCAAGGAAATGATATCTCCCCTGCATCCAAAAAAAAGCAGTTATGAAGAATATCATTTTCATCACAATAACCCTTCCTTTATGTACTTTATGACTCTGAATTAATG
Organism: Notechis scutatus; assembly: GCF_049901735.1. Classification (NCBI taxonomy): domain Eukaryota; kingdom Metazoa; phylum Chordata; class Lepidosauria; order Squamata; family Elapidae; genus Notechis; species Notechis scutatus. Next base: position 85,796,187 of record NC_142011.1, read on the forward strand.
AGTAATCTCACAGATTGAAGATATGCCCCATTCTCATTATTGCTATTATTCTTTATATTTTTAATGGAATATGCCGTACTTTAGTTTGCTAATCAGAATATCAAGAGTACTTTGTCAAATGTACTTACATACCGAAGCCGATGGAGATTCTGTAGCATTAATACAATTTATAGTAAAAGTTACTCATTAAAAATGAAATAAGATTACTCTGATTACTTAAGTATGTTTGTTCTCTAAATTTGATGGAGTGCCGGTTTTTTAGCTATTTATCTGTTAAATACTTATTTGATATTGAATAGAGCTGATAATATAATGCCCAATTTATTAGCAATAGCAATTGATAAAAAAAAAAGTTGAATGCTGTCCTTTGGTTAACCTGAGTCTCTGATATACTATGACGCCTGTTACCTAGTTGCTCTATTAGCATAGACAAAGTCTTATATATGTAATTATGAAGACAAAATGCGCTGTTGGAAAAATGAATTGATTTATGAGTTACTGAAACTACTGTGGGCTCTTCCACACAGATGCTTTGCTTTGGGAGGAAATCGTATTGGCATGAACCATGCTGCCCACAGCATGCCCTTAATGAGAATTTGGAATGAAGATACGCTGTACAGCTTCTCTGCATGCCACCATAAGGGCAGTGACTGGTGGTTTTCCCTGGCTGAAATTCAAAAGTTGCCAACCAGAGAAAGCTGCTACCAGTCACGATACCGATTATGTGCTGGAGTGACGCTTGAAAGATCCAAGTGGTTTCTAATTCCTCCCCTCCCCCAAAAGGCTGTCAACCTATTGATCTAACAACAACTAGGCAGCACCAAAGAATTTCAGCCTCTTTATTGCAACACGAAGACTGCCTACATTTGTGCAGCCTAAATGCAGCACTGGGTGTTTTTGAATCCAAGATTCAAGAAAGTTTTTTCTTGTATTTGAGAGATGTGTTCATCTCTGGGATGCTCTCAATTTATTAACTTCTCAGCTCATGATCCTAATGATCTATTAATCTATACATTGCATGCCAAAAAAAAAAAAAGCAGTATTGTGTCTTTCTTGACTGCCATCTAATGATCACTTGGATTTCTGCAGGCAAAAAGCGTGGATGAATGTTGAAGAGCTGGACTTTGAAAAATCTCTTTATTGATTGTTTTGTTGAACCCCAACATATATACAGCTCTGTTCATCCAAAAGGACAAGAGAAGTAAGATCTTGAAACCATATCTGTGGCAGGTTACATTCTGCAATGCACTGAATTTTTCAAAACATTATTCTGTTAAGGGGATGAAATGAGAAGTCAGATGCCACTCAGGCTGGAATTTTCTACTGTGCAGACTACAAAAGAGCAAGTCCTTATGAAATCCTTAATGACCATAGAAGCATTTCTAAACCATAGAAAGATTGTGCAATTTCAAGACTTCCTTTCCTAAACCAGCTGAGCTATCTGTTTGAAAAAGACAAAAAGGAAGTGACTGTGGAAGTTGAGGCTGAGGTTCCACATTTTGGAGGAAGCTCTCTAATTCATGAACCAATTTTCATCCATTTTTAATCCAATTTGAATCTATTGTTCATATGGCTATTAGAGCAACTTTTCTATCTCCCTTGCCCCACCACAGTTGCTGGACTATACAGAGCAGCGTCTCTTGATGTAAAAACAGACCAAAATGAAACAAGACATTTATATTTTAGGCTACCAGGGTCACATATAGGACAACTTAATAGTAAAAAATAGAAAATAGTGTTCCTTTTATCCTATTTTTTACTTTGACATTTGTTACTTCTTTAAACTTCTAGCCTAGTTGCATTTACTTTTAGTAAGGCAGAATTTATTTTTGCATTTAATCTGCATTCATAAAACTATTTTTTATTCTGTCTGGTCAAATCTGCTATGAGTAGCGCTGTTTATATTGTTTGATTTTTGAAGAAATGGAAGGAAATATATCTGACCCACAAGGTGTTTAAATGTGTTTAAATTAACACTGTGTAATGTGTTGATTCATGTATTTTGCCACTTGTCTCATCAAGTATTGAAATAATAACAAGGTTTATAAAAGATGTGTCGATCTTTTGTATATTTTTGAAAATGGAGACAAATGTCTTCTACTATATATTTCCCAGTACAGTTCAAAGAGGGTGAGTGTGTTTGTGTGTTTACATTCACATATTTGTATAAATAAAAAAATATTTATTTAATAAAATAAAAAAATATGTTATAGTGGTTAAGCTACTGAGCTAGAAACCAGGACCCTGTGAGTTCTAGTCTCATCTATAACATGAAAACACCCAGCTAGATGACTCTGGGCCAGTCACTCTCTTTCAGCCCAATGTTCATCACAATGTTATTGTTATGGGGGGAAAAAAGGAGGAAAGAGTATTAGATACGTTTGCCAACCTGAGTTTTTCATTAATATAATAAAGGCCAGATTAAAAAAAAGAGCTGAGTGTTAGCATCTATCATATCATATCAATTCTTGAAATTGAAATTGGTGTTTCTACATTGAAGGCATAATCAAGTAAATATATTTAAAACCTATTATATGGACAGGCAGGTAAGGTTATATGAAAGAATTGTAACACTTAAATTATTAAATTTAAAAAAATAAATTAAATTATTATTGCATATTTTTAATATAGCTAGAAGGCACCTGTTAAGGGTTCTGATTATATGTGTATTTATCTCAGGATGATAAATGAATTAGTTAAAAGGCAATCAATTAAAATCTTTTATCATCAGTTGGCAGTCTTAATTAATATACATTCATTTTGTATCGCTCTCCCACCATTCCCATGAGGGATGTTAAGCAGTGTGATAGTCCAGCTTTCACACATCAGCTAGGCATGTTGTACACACATCTGATGAATACAGTGAAACATTTCTATTCATGTATCCTCCGTGTAATATAGGACTTGCAGTGTACAAATTGATTGTGTCTTTCAGATTTTATGGTCATTCAGATTACTAAATTTAAAAATAACCAGGTGAAAATTTAATAGAAAGGAATATTTGTGCCACAATTTTTTTTTAAAAAAAAAGATAACGCGATCTTGGTAACCTAGTCCATTAATTCTAGGTCCTAATAATTTTTTAAAGACATATCCTCATGAAAAAAAAAAACCTGTAGTAACCAGACAACACAGAATACCCTATGCATCAGATGCAGATACTAGAAAGAAGAAAAACAGGAAGTAAGGAACTTACCTATGATAGTTACTAAACCCTTGAGGGTGATCAGTATCTGTTATGGGAAGTATGGAAAAACATTGTGTTTTCATGATAAATACTGCATGTAGGTGATTTGAAATTTATCTGATATCTCCAAGATGATGTGTTTCCCATACCTAGCATAATGGTAATTTTTGAAGTGCAGAAATTCATCATGACTGTCACCATGTCAAGGCCCAGAAGATAGTTCAAAAATGAAAAGCACTTTGCTGCCCCACTGTGCCCCACTTTCTTCACATGAATTGTGGCAGACTTTAATTGCCTTCAGATATTCCACAATGCCAATTCTTCCTCTAAAAAACTCCCACAACTGACGACTATTGCTACTTTGTGACCTTTTATTTATAATTTTATTTTCCATTTGAGAAATAATCCTTCATATGGTATCTTCTCTTCGATTTGATCTCAAGCTAGTTCTGTTCAAACTCAATAATAATAATAATAATAATAATAATAATAATAATAATAATAATAATAATAATAATTTATTCTTTTATTCATTAAATATGAAGCTCAAGTCAACTGAACATTTAAAAGTGTATTCAAATATCCTTGACTGGCTCTGATGGTTGATGTGGGTTACTGCCAGCATCCTAGGTATCAACCAAATATCTTCTTAAAATATATGTTCCGAGTAGTGCAATCTTTTGCTGCTCCATTGGCGCTACAGCAGGAAGCTGCAACTTCTTGATGTATTTTGCAAAATTCTGGGACATGGTACCAAGTGCCCCAATGGCAATGGGTATCACATGTTTCATCCATAATCGTGCAGTTTCAATGGCCAGGTTGCGATATTTCGTGATTTTTTTCCAGTTCTTTTTCTTTGATTCTGATGTCTCCTGGTACAGCAATATCAATAAATCGTATGCTTCGGTTTTTGATGACTGTGATATCTGGCGTGTTCTAAAAGACAATTAGTTTGTATTCGAAAGTCAGATAACAGATAATCAGAGTTGAAAGGGACCTTGTAGGTCATCTAGTCCAACCCCCCACCCAAGCGGGAGACCCTACACCATTTCTGACAAATGGCAGTCCAATCTCTTCTTAAAGGTCTCAAGTGATGGCGCTCCCATAACTTCTGAGGGCAAGCTGTTCCATTGGTTGATTGTTCTCACTGTCAGAAAGTTTCTCTTTATTTCCAGGTTAAATCTCTCCTTGTTCAGTTTCCATCCATTATTCCTTGTCTGGCCTTCGGGTGCTTTAGAAAATAGCTTGACCCCCTCCTCTCTGTAGCAGCCCCTCAAATATTGGAAGACCGCTATCATGTCTCCCCTGGTCCTTCTCTTTACTACACTAGCCAAGCCCAGGTCCTGTAACCGTTCTTCATATGTTTCAGTCTCCAGTCCCCTAATCATCCTGGTTGCTCTTCTCTGTACTTTTTCTGGAGTCTCAATATCTTTTTTGTAATGTGGTGAAGAAAACTGGATGCAGTACTCTAGGTGTGGTCTTACGCTTTATAGAGTGGTATTAGTACCTCCCTTGATCTTGATTGTATCCGTCTGTTAATGAAACTTAGGATTGCATTAGCTTTTTTGGCTGCTGCTGCACACTGCTGGTTCATATTTAGCTGGTTGTCCACCTACTTTCCATCTACTTCCTCTGGGTAGTCAGGAAATAGGTGAAGAATTGATTCAAGAAGTGATTAATGATTTTTTGGGGGAAAATGGATAGGTACAAGCAGCCTTGAAGGAGGCAGTGTTGTGTTTATTCTGTAGTTTTCAATCTTCTCTTTCTATCAGCCCTTCAAAATAGATCAGACTAGGAATTCAACATTATGTAGGTCATTACTGCTTTTATTGCAAAGCTATGGTATATATTTTTTTGCTATTTGCCAATATTTCTTTTGTTTAACTTTTGATAGACTTTAATGTCCATCCTAGTAAGCCATCGGCATTAAAACAGAATAAAACAAAAGATCTTTTGTTTTACATTATTATTCATTATAAGTTACATTATTATAATTATATATTACATTATTATAAGTTACATTACAATTTTACATTATTATTATTATTATTATTATTATTATTATTATTATTATTATTATTATTATTATTATTATTATTATTATTTATCAGTCTTGGAAAGTAATAACTAAATAAATCAAGATACATAAAAGATCCATATTCCAAAACATAAGGCATTATTTTGACATATAGAAAATAAGGGATAATACAGAGAATAGCATGTTTAAATTTGTTAAAACTGTAGTTAATAGGGCTTCAAAAATTGTTTAAAAGAGCAATTAATGAAGTGCCCTTCCTCAAACCATTGAGGCAGCCATGACCCCTGGAAAGTTCATTGCAGCTGCTTTAAGGGTTTTAATAAAGGAGAATATTTGAATAGTTCAGAACAGGTCTTCCTAAAATGCTACATACTTTTTAAAAAATGTTGAGTTCAGATTTTTCATGCACTATTGTTGATCTGGTTCACTCCAAACATTAGATGTCACTTCAAATTAATTTGAGCATAATTCCATTGGACCAAGCATCAGGTAAGTTTTGTTTTAAAAGCAGTTCTCAATTTTATCATATTATAATTTTAAAAACTCTTTCAGGAGAAAAACAATTCTTAAGCTAAATCCTATGTGGTAATAGTGCCAAAAGTAACTGAGAACTAATTCTACTCTTAGGAAATGTCCAAAATACATTAGAAATGCCTACTTTGTTAACTTAGTAAATGCCATATTCTGAATTTTACTCTTTAAATAAGAAATTAAGTTTTAGACTATAATATTAATTTCATTCTGTAACAAGGTAGAAGTCTCTCTTTCTGGGTTAAGTTTTGTTTTGTTTTTTACTGTAATAAGTTTGTGTGTACTGATTTTCTTCTGCATGTAAGTACATTCATTGGCCATTTTGAAAGTTATGCTTGCTGCACTGTTTCATTAAGCTGATGTTTTATCGGGTAATTGTTTAAACATAAAGCCATAGCACTATCAAAAGGAAAGGTGAACTAATGGCATTTGCAAATGTCAGGGATTATCTTAACACTTTTATTATAGTTTATAAAAAGAAGGTTCAGGGCATTCCATAGCAATTATTTCCCCCAGAAATTGGTTATTTAAATAAATTGCTAATTATCTGGGTATGACAGTATTGAAAACCTTGCTAATGAGTTATGTGATAAATGCAGCTTTTGAAGGCCACCTACAGGTGGAAAGGAGCAAAAGCAACATTCAATTATTATCCCAAATAAGATGATGAATGCAAATATCTTGTTTAAAATATTTACACTGGCCTGTACGAACGTTTCGCAAATGTCACGTTGGATACCGCAAGTTTATGAAAAATGGTCTCTGTTGAGTTTGGCTTATTTGCTTGTTTGCCCTAATCCTTAAAAGGTCTGACTTAATTAGTATTTACATTAACATTTTACAATCAACGAATGGCAAATGTTTTCAGTTTAATTCCCAAATTGAATGCTGATATTTTCATGTATTTGATAAAAATAATCTTTTAGTACTTACATTAAGCAATTAACATTACCGCAAACAAAATAACTTCATGCCATGACCAGCATATCTTGCTGGAAGATGGGTATGATCCCAACTATGCGTAGTTGTAAATTAGTTCCACTAACTGGTAAATGGTACCCACCACTCTGGTCTAGTTCCTCTTGTTTTCTTTCTAATGATCAATATGAAAATATCCATCTTTTTTTAACCAGAATATTTCTCAGTATCATTGCTTGACACAGGTACTGATTTATTTATTTTTTTTAAAAATCACATATTGAGGCTTTTGTTGAAGGAACAGGACTGCAGCACTCAATCTCCTGCAAACCATTGCGGTTCCTTCCTGAACAGGTCGAATAGAAAAGGCAGGCGTTATGAATTATCCTCTGTATGTCTTGCTGTTTGAATTTGGCACGTCTGTAATATCGTGAAGTGGAAGCTCTTGAATGATATTGCAGATTGCAATTGGAGCCATCATAGAAAATGCTTTGTAATATAGGAGTAAATTAGGTCCTTGAGCAAAATCCAGATGAAACAGCCTCCTCAGGTAAAGCAGCCTGTAATTGACCAAGAATTGTAGCCGTGGGGTTTGACAAGAAATTACACCAGGTGAGAAGTATTAAGGTTCAGCTCACAAAACTATCAGATCATCCTAAGGTAGAAACTAAGCACTTTAGAGCTAGTTTCAAGTGTAATCAATACCTTATATTTTGTCTCGAAAATAAAAAGGAACCCTTGCATACATTGAAGCTCAGCGTAATATAATCAGTGCTTTGAATTATGTCAAAGACAGTAATTAACTCAGAGACAACAAGAAACTGGCACATGTGTTAAAATACAAGTATAATGCACTCATGATTATTCCATCAGTGTTTGCGCACATATTCATGCACAGACTCTCACAATACAAATAAACCCCATGCTCATTTATACTGCTGTTACTCGTTTTTCTTTTAATAACAGCACAGTAACCAAAATTGCCCACAGTTCATGAAAAATAAATTGTATATTTAATATTCAGTTAGCCCCGTTAGTTTATTCTTAGTTCATGTTTAATATAATGTTGAATGAATCTTAAATTTAATTTTGCAAAGAAGAGCCATGCTGTAATTACTATAACATAAATAAATTAAAGCTAAGTTTTGCTATGCTGTGTGCAGTGTGCTACAGAGAGTTATGATCCAATTTCATTTTTATGCCAGGAACTCCAGACAATAGATATTGCGGGAAATATATTGTTTTTGCTTTTCCTGTATATGTTTCGTTTCTTTTGACAGGTTAGGAGAACCAAACAGAGCTTTGAATTCCAAAATTAATGGTGGGTATGATGCAGGGGGAGAAGAAATGGGGCAATGGGTAGGTGAGCTATGAATAAAAATATTTCTTTGAGTGAAAACAGTCATCCAGACATGGCATAATAAACATTAAGCACAAGACACCGTAATAATACTACATTTCAATTTATGTCATATCCTGCGTCCACTAAGCAATATTGCTTTTGCTCTAGTGAACTACATCCTCTTTAAACCTTCTGACCACTTGTGCCAGGGACCAGTTAATTTATTCACTTACTTACTGTATCATATATGTACTGGAAACCATGGAGTCGACGATCTGTCGGTGGTTCACTGACAATAGAGTTCATTCTCATTTCCATTAACAGCTACCTTTGGAACCCGTTATCATTGGGCAGGGACAGTCAGGTTTTGTAAATGAATAATAATGAACTACTTTTATGTTGTTGCTTTTTTTTATTCCTACTTAATTTAGTGTAAGGCAGAAACATGTTGAGCCTCTGGAAATCAGGATATATTACTTCCTCTCTTGTTAGGCTGTCATGTTACCCAAAATGAACGGCAAAACTGCTAATACCTGTGAATTTTATTATGATGAGAGAAAGGAGAAGCACAGTACTTTCACTTATCTGTCTATGGGTATGGAGAATTACGAGACAGAAATTGTTTGGGGGAAATAATAATGTATAAGAGATGCAATAGCTCTGTTTTCTGGATTAAGAACATACACCAGTGACACAATCTTCCCTAGAGATGAATATGTCCCTTGAGATGGGTAGGATTATGATCTTGCCGCTGTTGATCTCTTGATAGGCTGGGCCTGATAGGACTTGTGAGCCTAAATATCCGAAGAGATTCAAATAGAAGAAAAGTTTCTGAGTCCATTTCTGGCCACTGGGATAGTCACAGGAGCCCGTAAAACAAGACACAGGACAGCAACCTCCCCTGTTTCTTCCCAAGAAGAGGATTACAGATAGTCCTCAATTACAACCGCACTGGCAACCAGAATCCTGTTGCTAAACAAGGCAGTTGTTAAAAGTGAATTGTACCCAATTTTACAAATTTTGCCATGGTTGTTAAGCAAATTGCTGCAGATGTTGATTCCTGCAGTGGTTAAATGAATCTGGCTTTGCCCCTTGATTTTGCTTGTCGGAAGCTGGCTAAGAAGATCGCAAATCACATGAACATCCCACCCCCTGGGATGCTGCAACCATTGTAAATACATGCCACTTCCCAATTTTGATCATGTGACCATGAGGGTGTAGTAAGGGAAAGGACTAGTTGTAAGTCACCTTTTTCAGTACAGTTGTAACTTTGAATAGTCAGCAGCTTTCTCCTTCCCTTGCACTGGCTGCTCCGTTGCCTGTTCCTCCACTGCAACGCAGTGCCGAGGATCCATTTTGATAGCAGGTCGGGGTTAATTTAACAACCAGTTTGCTTGAACCAGTGCAAACCGGCTGAATCCCACCACTGGCTGTAAGTTAAGGACTATTTATGCTAGAATATCAAAGATGGAAAAAAGGTTGTGTTATGATACTCACTTTATTTCTTCTGCTATTCATATCACTGTTAGTTTTCAATCCTGGGCACATAAGATTTAAAGTGAGATTGGTGGGATTTATTTTTATGTAAGCGTGGATAGGATTGTGCTGCCATAGCCCATCCATCCACTCTTAAGAAAAACTAATCAAAGCAAGCAAGCAGAAGTATGCAAATCAGAAGACCATGTCCTGTCATACAGTGAACAGCATTTTAGCACTTGAAAGCCTTTTTGTAAACCTTTTAGGTGTAGGGAGGCTCTTAGCTTCTAGAAAGCATTGCTACACTGTAGAGTGTTTTAAGTTCTAGAACTTTGTAAGTATTTCATCAACCTAATTTTAGCCATTGTCTATATCTATGGAGATTCTCAGTCATCCAGGCCATGGTAGTCACAAAAATGCTTTTTCAAGAGACTAGTGGACTTTCTAGTTTTTCTTTGAAGACGTTTTCCTTCTCATCCAAGAAGCTTCTTCAAACATTTAGCCTTGTGTTTTGGGATGGACACCCTTCAGAGCTGAAGAAGCTTCTTGGATGAAAAGCGAATCGTCTTCAAAGAAAAACCAGAAAGCCTAGTTTTCTCTTGAAAAAGCACCTTTGGGACAGCCCTTATCTCTCCACTGCAGATGAAGGCCTCTTCTGCCTGTTTCCAACCCATTCGGTACTAAGCTTTCTTTTGCTAACTGGACCCCCAATACTTGCTGATGTCATCAATCCATCTTGTTTTAAGTCTCTTTCGTGGATGATTTTTATCAACTGGGATCCATTCTATGACTGCATTGGTCCACGTGCCATCAGTTCCTTTTTATTATGTGACCAGCCCATTTCCATTTCAATTCTTTTACTTTCTTGATGATATCAGATACTTTCGTTTGTCCTCTAATCCATGTACGGGTCTTGCTATCTTGTCCTGTAATGCCGAGCATGTATTTTTCCATGGCTCTTTGTGCCACTCATAGCTTTTGTATCGATTGGGAGGTTAGTGTCCATGTTTCACTGGTATATGTTAGAGCAGCTAGCACATGTTGTAAGTACTTGGAATTAATTATTCCTTGTATATGATATACATGTCAAAGTGAATGTATAAGATAATGATTTCTGTTCTGAAGTATCGAAGCATTCAGTTTAAAGACCTGAGTTGCATTTAAAGGGCCAGCCCAAACAGCTATTGAATTCAGTGGATTTTGTTTGCTTTTGAAACCAATGGGATGCTTCTGAATTATTCTTTAAAGTGGGATATCTCTTCTTATCATGTTAGTTTACAAGCTGCGTGGCTGTTGCAGGACTCAGCACCAATCAAGAGAAACCTCAGGGGCGAACCTTATTCCCTCCTAGGTTACAAACCCATTCTGTTACAGAAACTGTTCGGATGTAATTTGCATGCGGGGGTGTTTCCGTTCTGTATTTAGCCCATGCTTCAAGATGGGCCATTCCTCCCATCTATCCATATGTTTCAGGATCACTTCTGAATGTTCATTTGGAAATCATGCAGGGCACCTCTGGGGATAGAAATGGCTTTCTGCTGCAGAAGCTTTTTAGGAACCCTTGAGGGAGTGGGAGGATGACTTTGACGGCAGGATGGGGGCTAAACCTGCAGTCCTGTACGTCTTTGTAATATCCTTGTTCTTTCACACAAGCAATGCCTAAGCAAGTCTGTAGCCCTCCTGACATCCAATTAGGCAGTCACTGAATTATTGATACTCTGCTTATTACTGGTTCCATTTTTAAACACGGCGTCTTGTACAACATTAGAAGAGGAGAAAAAAAGAATTTTGCACTAGCATACTGTGGTTTATAGTCAATTTTTGGTAGCTGCGTGGAAATCTAAAAGAAAGAAAGACATTCCCTCAAGTGTGAAAGAGCAGTATGAATTCTAGAAGCCTCTTTGTGTTCTTCCTTTTCTCATTAAGATTGATTTTGTTAAGCTGGCTGCAAATATCAAGCCATCCATTAAGGCCCATTGGGAATTCTTTGCCCTCTCTCTTTCTCTTGTTTGATCTTCTGTTTTGCTATGATCTTTACTTTTGCTCTTTAAGGTGTTTTTTTTTTTTTAAAGGACAAGTTTGGTCAAACATTGGTCACTTATTCATTAAGACAATGATAATTTTCTACCTGCTGTTTGGACTTAAGTGCCTCATTAGGCTTTCTCTAACCTTCCCGCCTCCACCTCTATATATTTTGGCTTCAGCAATGTTTCCAGTGGTCTAAGAGGTATAATTTATCTGCACCATCCCACCAATGCAAAGCAAATTATCTCAGCCTTCCTTCTTTGTGGCTCATTCTTCTCGGTCCCTCTAAGACAGCCTGAATTCTGGTTCTGGAGCAGATGCATGAGGGGTGCGAGTTCATTCTTGAAAACGGGGGATATGCCAAAGGAGGTGAATAATGAGGAGGAATCTCTGCTGAAGCAGCTGAAGGTGGCATAACCCTAGAGGATAATTCATATGCTGAATCAGGAGCAGATGTCAATAAAGACAGCATGTCTGTGTATTTGGATGCTGATTCAGTAGCAAGATGCATTGATGGGATAGGCTTGTCAGACAACCTGTTTGTAAAGACCAATGTTGACTGTAAAAATGGTGGGTTGTCAGAGGGAGGTGACATTTTCCTGGAGGCAATAAGCACAGAAGAAACATCTTTCAAAAATGACAACCCAACAGATTTGTTCAGGGTCCTATGGAGAAATCCTATCAGCAAACAGATTTTTTTTAAAGGAAAGGGAATATTTTCCAAGTACTTGAGACATCTCAGTGTGGCCATATTGCTTACGCATCATGCCAAAATGTAAAAGTGAAGTTTTTGGAAATGCAGTTTGAGGGTGAAGCCTTCCAGCCCACTCATTCAACAAAGGAGTTTCCCATCAGTAGGAACAGCATTGTGTGGGGTATATATCTGCTGTGGAGGTTACTCTATGGAATAAAAATATTGTGTTTATATTATTATTCACCAAAGTATAGAAAACTATTTTTGGACAATAAGAATCTTCCAAGTCACAGGTATCAAACACACGGTGTCACATGGCTGTTACATGACGTTTCTTGACATTTTCCCCATTCATGGAGCTGAGGTAGGCGTAGCCTGCACATAATGCATTCGGTCCAGTTTGACACCCATGCTCCAAGTCAAGCTTGCTGATTGCTTGGAAAGGTACATTGATCTGAAAGGTATATCCTTATTAGGCCATTATAATTGTATTTTACTCATCTTTATTGGGTATATAGCATGTGGAAGATTATTAACTCAGGTTTGCATACATATAACCATAAACCAAGTAGCAGTTAGTGTCAGAAGTTGAGGGTGATTCTACTAAGTGTTTTAGTGTCCACGTAGTAATTTATTGACATTAAATACATCTCCCCCATGTCACCATGACTCCAGGAGTTTTGAACATGGTACCCAAAGTCCTTCAAGTGTTACTTCTGAATGACTATTGTAAATGCAATAGAAGGAAGAAGCCTTAGATTCACAGGGAATAATATGAATTAAGTCAATTTATTTTTTGTTCTGTTTCTTTGTTCTGATTCATCTGCACTTTACACTTGTACTGTTCTCAGAAGTAAGTTTGGTATATCACAGTTCTCTTGTATGGTTTAACTTGGTAGTTCCTCTACATGGTAGAGGAAGCTATGGCCATTTACATACAATCCATAGTGACCTTGTAGTTTAGCATTTTTCAAAGGATCCAACTCCTGCTAATAGCATTAAGTATATATCACCTGGGTTCATTTTTTATGATAAAATCATGTTTTGGCAATGATTGGTAAATGTAATATGAAGGCAGGCAAGCATGTGTCCATATATACATATAAATTAGTGATTTTGAAAACTGGAGGCAAGACCAGGAAAGGTTCTACTATGGAAGAGTCTTGAGGAAGACAGTAAACTAATTGTATAGATAAGAGCTCAAGGGTTAAAAAAAAGAAGATCAAAAGCCGAGAAAGAGATAGCCTTGTCTGAGAATTCCTGCCCTTCACTAATGAACTCTCTTTATTTACACAGGAAATGCCATCAGACCAATAGCTCTTCGAGCTGTTTCTGCAATTGCTAGAGCTCTTCCTGGTTTTCCTGTCTTAGCAACAGGAGGCATTGACTCAGCTGAAAGCGGCTTGCAATTTCTTCATAGTGGTGCTTCTGTTTTACAGGTATCTCTCTCTCTCTCTCTTTCTCTCTCTCTTTCTCTCTCTCTCTCTCTCTCCCTCCCTCCCTGTTTATCTTTTTTGAAACAGTACAAGAATTTGCTTTGAAGACAGATGAGGAAGAGGCTTAAGCCTCAGCCAATTTTTCCTTCATTTCTCAGTCATTGTTGTCTGTCGTTTATTTAATTTATAATCTATCTTTCCGCCATAGTTGGCCTAACAATAGATGTGAATAAATATGAAAAAAATACTTAAAATATTAACAATTGTAAAACATAAGTAGGAGATGTTAATCATTATAAACATATAATCTAAAATAATTGCACAATGCCAATATCACAAAAACTGTTTGTAAATATCAGCTGGATCTCTAAAGGGAATATTACGTACATTTTGGTTATTGCTCTTTGATGAGGATGCCATAGAACTGAAAAAAGCATGAAGATGAACGCAATAAAAATAGAACTGAAAAAAGCATGAAGATGCAGGTAATAAAAATAGAAAAAAAATAAGCAAAGAATCCTATGTATAACTATAACTTATGATACTTTGTAAAAATAGCAGATAAATAGGTATATGAGGGCAGTTATTACAATCAAGGATTATGAAAAATAAATAAATGGAAATTTCCTCCTATTTCACAATAACATACAGTGAATAAAATGTAAAAAGCTATTGAACATACCTAAAATAAAGTATTGTGTTAGTAACCCATTTAATTAGTAATGCTCTGTCCATAACCTGAAGAGCTTTAAAAGATTAGAGAAATTTATTGAAAATAAGATTATCAATGGATAATCTTCATAGAGATATATTACTTCTAGTATTAGAGGTAGTATGCTCTTAATATCAGATGCAAGGCTAGATAATAGGAATCTTGCTGTTATATTAATATCCTGCCTGAGGCTTGCCATAGGCATGCTGAATTTGATAAGCCTTGGGTCTAATCCAACAACATCCTTCGTATTTTATTTTGATTTCAGACAAATTATCTTTCAATTTACTTTATGGTAATCTTAGAAAGTAAAATATAAACTAGCAATGTTACAGTTAGATAGATTTGTTTTTCATTAGTCCCGAGAAAATGGATGTCATAGAGTTCTGGTTAACATAAATTAGTTAGATGACAGAAAAGTGGAGATGCTCATTGGCTCTGCAAATAATTTGATCTTTGACTGAAAAAAAAATCTGGATGATCACTAAATTGCAGTAAAAAGTATATGGAAAATAATTCTTAATCTACTGTCTAGCATAGTAGAAAGAGAGCTGTGTTGTCAAAAGTCAGGAGTCTGGTAACACCTTTTCCAATTAGCACATCTCCCAACAATACTGAAGTTTATGCTTTTTAATAAAATGTTGTCAATTTTTGGCATTTTCACTTGTAGCAGACACTCATGGTACCTGAGAGGATAATGATTGGAATTGATTTTTTAAAAATGGATGGAAGGAAAACAGTCAGAAAGGAACATTCAAGACCTTCTGCTTGCAACATTCACCAGGAAATTAGAATTATTATTTCCATCAATGAAAATACAGAAACCCGAGGCATATAGGAATTGAAAAAAAAACAAAAAAAAACAGACCCGGATAGGAAGAAGTGGAATTGTCAATGCTTTAAAAAAATCTTTTTTTAAAGCAAAGAAAAATATAGTGATAAAATCTGTTTGTTTAAGTGCAGATTTAAAGATCCACAAATCTGGCAAGATTTTGGAAATCTCATGAAGTCCCTCACAACTTCAACATTGTATAACATTTGGCAAATATGTGAGAGTTTATCTGTAAAAAAAATCAGTTTTAGTAAAAGGAGAAGATAAACCAGAGTGTATCAGTTTTGCGTCATGCGCTGACCACGCCTACCCCTGGTTTAGCAAAGGAGAAAAAAGTTGCAATGCGTCATGTGATGACAATATGACACCGTGAGTTTGACACCCCTGGCTCAGACCTGGTTTAGGGGTACAATAGATTTCGATCTCTTTGAAAAATCTGGGATGTTCTGAAAAATCCTTTAATTCCTAAAATCCTAGAAATTAAAAAAAAAGTAAGGCTCTCTCTCTCTCTGTGTGTGTATAAAAACAGCTTTACTTTACAATTAATTATAAGAGGGAGAGAGAGAGAGGTTTCATTCAAATTTTAAATTAATACTTTAAATGTTAAATATTTTCTAGCCACAGATAAAATTACCCTATGGAACAGGTTCTCAGGTTTAAATAAAAGTTACTAATATTGTCAGAAACTTTAATTTTTAGAATATTACAAATAATGCTCCCCACTTTTTATTCTTGATCTAGAGCAGCATTGAGAGCAGTATGAAAAAAGAAAGTATGATCAGCAGGGGAATGTTCCATTGATTTCATTTATGACTACTAATTAGAACTGAACCTCAACCAAAGGACTGTATAACTTCCTACAATTTGTCACACAGCCCCTGAAGATTTCCATTAAAATGTTAGATTAGCTGAAATGTATTATAGTGTTCCTTCCAACTTGCTTAAGGATTTTGATTTGACTTCAAAAATTGATATCTTGATTAGTTTGTTAATGTATAACTTGGCAGAATGATTAGATGGGTGAACGGGTTTGTTATTAATTTATATGAAACTTGCTTATAATAATACATTTTAAAAATGTAACAGAATCGAGAGCCAAAGAAACCTACATAATAGGTTGGCATTCTTACTATCTTTGGAGAATCCCAAGAATTGGAATTAGTGAGGCAAGACCAAATCACCGTAGTGCATGAGAAAATCAACAATTTTCTTTTTGCAAAATTATTATTGAAAACTTCAAGGTAGGATAATTTTATATAGAGTGCAATAACAGCATTGTTTTTAAAAAATACCATATTTGAAGGCTTCTGATTACAATTCTATAAAATATTATTTTATAGCTACTGTTCCCTTCAATGCCATTTGTATAGGAGCATCTACATAGGCACAACTCAGACTAATTTAAGTTGAGCATCTTTATGACTCGTTGTTTTCAAGAAGAGAATGGGAAAACTAATATTAGTTTTCCCATTAATAGCCAACAAAGTATAAATAAGCTTAATTTTAGCTGTGTTCTGGTTACTTTTTAACAAACAATGCAATATTCTTATGAGAGTGGAATGAGAGAAGAATCTGAGGTGAAGCAGTCTAGTAGACTCATCTCAATGAGAGCATCTTATGCATGGTTAAATAGTTGATTAGGTAAGCAGAACATGGATATCTCACAAGCACACATTAAGAGAGTCCAAAGTTGGGTTAACTGAAAGTTAACATTTTCCAAAAGTAGGGTAAGGAATTCTGTGGCCCATAAGGTTGTAGCAAAATTGTTAACAGTCTGGTGTTGAAATTATCAGAGGCCAATTACTGAAGTCAGTGGCAAAGTTTTGTTACAGTCCTGCCTTAAGAAATAGTCCATTCTGAAGCCAAGTGTCTATCTGCCGAGCATGAGCAAGGAGAAGACCAAAATTTTCCAAAAAACAGATGTAACTAGTAACAAAGCCACAGGAGATTAGACTCTTTTGTTCATTGGAAGCAAGGGGCACAAAGTTAGGTTTGTGCCAAGTGTCAAGATTTAGTTCTTCATAGAAAGAACCATTATATGTTGAACGTTGCCAGCTTCTACCCAAACATATTAGGTTCTGGTCAACTCTGATAGCAGAAAATGGTCTACTTGGGAGCAAGATTTTTTTTTTTTTTTGAAATGGCAATTTTTCCTAAGTCTGCCTCTTGTTTCTTTTCTCTTTAGCTTTCAACACAGTGTTGAGAATGTTCTTTTAGTCTGAGTAGCTAAGACTTAGAACTGAGTCAAGGTACATAGATGCAGAATCAGTGGGGCATTTTTCAGCTTGATTTCTCTGACCCTCAGAGTGAAGTCTTACAAGTGCGTCTTCCCATTCCCTCTCTTCTTCTAGTTGCTGATTTCTTGCCAGGGGTATGACAGAACACCAGATATTCAGTAAATAAAAGGAACTCAGAGACCAATAGAGTAACTGATTCACATATTGATAGGAAACCTAATAGCTGTTTCCAGAGCAATCAAGATATACTATTTGCTTTCCCTTCACATACACAAAAAAGTCCTACTCTTCTATAACCAAAAAGCACAAGCAAGCAAATTTAAAAGCTTCTGTTAAAATTGTCTCTATATAGGTTTCTCATTTGGAAATAGAACAATCATTGGAATTCATGTGCTGTATCATTATCTACCTTGCAAAGAAATATTATTAATCAGAACTGAAAGCTTATTCTTTGGATTAACTGTTCTGGCTGCTACAAGAGAAATATGCAGTTAGTCTAATGTTAGTTACAGATAATTCAGACACTTTATTTAGGAAATGACTTCTTGATGGAAAGTTTGTGAATAATGACTCAGATTGATTAAGGTAACTAAGGTAGAATTAGTTATCTTAGCTAGGTTATTTTATTGTAATTTCAAAGGAAGCCGTATACATCTGATGTACTGTACTTCAAAATAATCAAAATGTGTATGTCTTTGTATATACACAGATACACACATATATTACACACACATACAGTATGCATGTTTATATATATGTATATGTATGTATGTATATGTATGTGTGTGTGTGTGTGTGTGTGTGTGTTATACACACACACATATCTATACACACATAAAATAACATGCAAACATGCCAGTGGTGGGATTCAAATTTTTTTACTACCGGTTCTGTGAGTGTGGCTTGGTGGGCATAGCATACCTTGGTGGGCATGGCTTGGTGAGCGTGGTAGGGGAAGGATACTGTAAAATCTCCAAAATCTCCAGGGGTAAGGTTATTGCAAAATCCTATTCCCTCCCCACCCCACTAACCTGCTTTCCAACTCCATTCTCCTGGGCACCGCAACAAAAGAAGACCCAGTCGATTAGCTGGGACTCGGGAGGCAGAGAATAGATGGGACAGGATCTGGTCAGAGGTGGTATTTGCTGGTACTCTGAACTACTCAAAATTTCCACTACCAGTTCTCCAGAACTGGTCAGAACCTGCTGAATACCACCTCTGAAACACACACTACAGTATAAAAGTGTGTATGTATAAATAAAATTCCCTTCTCACTCTTATGGGTGGCATATATCTTCCTCAATCTCAGATCCTGTACCAAAGGCCAAAGAGATTAAGGGTTGTGCACAGTATCTTAACTGTACATAACACTACAGCCTTCTGGATAGAAAGCTCTGTCGTCATTCCTGGGGTCTGTTGGATCTACTTTCCCAGATAAAGAGTCACAGCCCCGAATGCTCCTATCTTGAGGCTGGAAGCTGCTGCTTCCTGTCTTGCCAATTTCATTTTAACTTGTCCAATGGCTTATAAGCTTCCAAAACTGCAGCCAGCCAACCATAATGACTTGTAAGGCAATGTAGAAAAATACTTTAGAGCTCTGTAAGGATGTGCAAAGCATGTTAACTTGAAACATTTCAAAGTCAAAACGGAGTGTTTCAAGCATGAAACAGTTGAAAACATTCTGCACAGTACTAAGCTTTACTGCTGAAATAGTGTTTACTTAGAAGGGATCTGTTTTGGCCTTCTTCTTTTTTTTTAAGTCTTGCCAAGGTTCCCCTGGCCAGATGAAGTCCAGGATCAGAATTTCTCCCCTCAAACAATTCAGGATTCCTACCCTAGATTCAGGATTTGGTGAAGTTAGCATCCTTCAGAAGATTCTAAGTTTAATTCTGATAGTTCCAAAGAATGTCCTATACTCCATGGGAGGTTTCATCAGAGACCTTCTCTCTTCCCCTCCAACTGTATGATTCAATGATTCTAAGGCATGGCAACGCCTTTATGTATTTGCTTGAAGATTGAATTTTTTTTTTCTTCCTTTAAAAACTGTCACTTTCAGAAGAACTTTACCAGGGTATCTTTTCTTCTCCAAGAGTGACTGTCACTGTAGAAAATGGAGATCTAGGAAGTCTACCGCGTCTGGGAAGTGCTCTAGAAGTCATACGTTTTCAACTTATAGATATACTAAATAATTAATTTGCCTACTAAAGTTTGCCTACTAAAACGTATTGTGATATCGATATAACCAAGCAATTAACACTTGAAGCAAAACAATACTTAATTTAAAATTAGTCAACAATGAATCCGAACATACTTTGTTCTGGTGGTATCAATAATGGATGAAACACAGACAAAACATAGCATGATTCTTCCTTAAAGTTTTAAAATTACACAGTCTCACTACTTACTGCATACAGTAGTGAGGTGGGATGGATATTTGTTTTGCCTTAAAGCTATGAAAAGTTAAAACTATCAATATATAACAATAAGAGAAATACAAGAATAGCAGTGTCAGACTTCTACAATTAGATTTCCAAAGTTGTGATATTTCTGTGATGAAAAATGGATTAATATTTAGATACATTTATGTTTAACAAAATGTATTCCATCTCAACATATTTTCTTTTCTTTTAAGCAAGCTCTCTTTCTTAAATCTTTGGTTTGGCAAATAAGACTTTCATCTCCATTCACATATCTCTTCTTCCCATATGCATGTCCTCAACCCAGTCACCTCTTTTTCTTTGGTGTATGTATTTCTTAAAAGGCTTTTGAGGCAGAGACATGCCTTTTTAAAAATCATCTTACTATGGGAAATTAAAAATGAAGACAATTATAGAAAATTCCAGTTGAAAGAGAAATTGCATTATCAAATATGCCATAAAAGCACAAAAATATTAAAGTAAAATCACTTCAGAGCAGCCTGTATGATTCAATTGTAGATCAATAGTGTGTAGTTAATGCATTAGCAGTAGAGCATTAATTTGCAATTACCGCAGGTGATCTGATCCTCTATGTGCTGTCCATTGACATAAATGACCTTTTGTTGAAAAGGATTCTGCAGGCATTATTTCTAGCAGCTGTAACGAGAAAAGAAATAGAACAAGTCACTTTTGATCTCTCTTGCACTCTCTCTCTTTCTCTCTCACACACAGACACACACATGCACATATACACATATACCTAGAAATATTTGTGTGAGAGATAGAGAGAGACAGCAAGATCCTGAGATAGAGAGAAAGAGACAGACAGACAGACAAATTGAAAATGAAATTAGGTCTGTTTTAGCCATTGAATTCC
Organism: Notechis scutatus; assembly: GCF_049901735.1. Classification (NCBI taxonomy): domain Eukaryota; kingdom Metazoa; phylum Chordata; class Lepidosauria; order Squamata; family Elapidae; genus Notechis; species Notechis scutatus. Next base: position 85,816,909 of record NC_142011.1, read on the forward strand.
TTGAATATTCATTTGTTGTGTTAGAAAAAATATATTCATCCTTTTGGCCAGGATATTGAAAAATGAATGAGGTTCTAATGGTGTATTCTTTCATCCATGCTGGATTTATTCACTGAATGAAAATGTTGTTGAATGGTTCATCATAAATCTTGCTGCTTTTAAGCAATTTTCACTGATGGTGAAGTTGGAAATGTTAGACCTGTAAAGTTGGATCTACTAGTGTCCTTCTGCTGAGCACTGTTTTGCCAGGAGAATGAATTATTAATAGCTTCACAATCCCAGATCTTGTCAATTGATTTGGAGCAAACTCTAGAGTAGATTTGAGGCAGACGAGAGGAGAGGAGCAATAGGAAATAGGAACCTTCAGTGTGAAAGTTAAGCATATTTGCTTTATGCTAATTTCATTCTCAGTTTTATCCTGTTCCTTTACTAAGACAACGTTAAACAATATTTATTTCTCAACATTGGCTTTTGCAGTTGAAGAAGATGAAGGGGGAAAACTCTTGCATAAGAGGAAGCATCTACAGTTTGTAGTTTTGTCTTCAGCTCTGTAGCTCTATAATCAGTACTATATTGAAAAGGGTTTATCTTTAAAAAAACCAAAACACCATGCATTTTCTAAAGCAATCCTCCCAGCCAACAATAGTGTCTGGACTATCTTGCCAACAGTCATTTCTTCAAAGTATGAAGAAATTGTTTCAGAAACTGGGATTTTTTTTTATTTTTTTTTTGTAGTGTTCTAATACCATCCATTTTGCTCTTACAAAATTTGAAAATTATCTGGGCAAAAAGACAAGCAGAAGGAACCGTGTCTTGTCTGTATGAAAGGAGGAAGGTGTTGCTTTATTCCTATAGGACTTTAGGGGTCAGATAACTTTTCTTCTTTTATAGATCACAAATACGCTTCTTTCGTGGACACAAAATTGAGTTCACAAATTCTTACAGCCAAGCTGATGGAGCCCAAAAGCAATTTTAACAGAAAGAAAATATAGCAGTTTTGAAGGAATAGGCTCAAAAGGATGAGAGGTTAATCACTCCATGACTAAATTGAGGTCCCAAGACAGAAAAATTGTTTTGCTGGCTAGTTTTGATAGACTTGCTGCTTACAAAAATATGGCCCCTGGAGTAAGGGCCTCAAAATTCTTGCTTTCAGTATTGTTCATTACAGATCTCTGTCTGTCAAAAGTGCAGGGCAATAAAAGTTCATCCAGAATGGACTCCAAAAAAGAGAAATCCTTGCATTTTAGCTCTCTACAGTGCACTTCTCCTCAGTGTTTTCAGTCTCAGGGTTTTAAGACGGTTTCCAAATAGGTAGACCTGTTTATGTCTAGGTGGCCTGGACTTCTTGGCTAGCCATCTTTCAGTCCTGACATTTTTGTCTATTAAGCCGAAGCAAAAACCTTCCCCAGGAGCTGCAGTGGTAAAATTACCCCTGTAATAATGCTCCACATTTTAACTCTGCTCTATAGTTTACAAAAGAAAGGAAACTTTCTTCAGTCTAAGTTATTTAAATGGTTCTGCTTCAAAATAGTTAAGTCTGGTTTTAAAAAGAGATTGGCGGGTTTTTAAAAAAGACAAGTTTAGTTTTTGGCTGTCTTTGATCTTCCCTGCAGAGTGGTTTCTCTCAAGAGAACAAATTTAAAGACATTTGTAATATACATACAAACTGCCTAGTTATCAAAAATGCAATCATTTGATTTTATGATACATAAAGTAATATGAGAAAATTTGATAAAAGATTAGAATTTCAGGTGGATAGTTTACCATCTTTTACTGCTATGAAAAAAAAAACACAGATTAAAAGGAAGGTAGCAAACACACATTTTTCTGCTAATACTAAGGTTAGCATGAGTAGAAAAGCAATGCACAAGTTGATATTAGGCTAGATAGATATATTTTATTTCAGCTCTTAATAGGATTGAGACATTTTTCAAGCTGAATGAGAAACACTCATCATTTATATAAAGACATGGAAAGAGTTTGGCTGCGTCAGATCAAAAGACCATATATCTGACCAACATTTCCCACAGAAGCAAAAGCAGGTACTTACGGGAACCTCAAAACCAGACAGTACTATGTATTTTTATTATTTGATTTGATTTGTATACTGCACATCTCACCGAGACCACTGTAAGCAGCAAAACTAATTTTAAAACAATAGAAATATCAGATAAGAATAATCAAAAGCATACAAAGGCAAAAAAAAAAAAAAACCTCATTCAATAGTCCTTGTTCATGTTGGGCTCCAATATCTTAGAAAAAAATTAGGAAATTGCTTTCTATCAGGTCATCTTATTAGTTACCAGACCAATTTAATTTATTTTTTAAATGTAAAACTATCATTAGCATAAGCTTATTGGTCAACTTTTTTTTAACATTTGGGCGGCATTCTTTTTATGAAGGGAGCAAGGAAGACAAAACCAGAGCATCAATCAAGTGATGTCATGGGCAACCTTCTTTGCAGCCATTTTGATATGTCTCAAAAGCAAATTCTATTCAATAATTCTAAGGTAGAGGTACGGGATAATTGTCCTGTTCCAGCAGAGACAGATTATAAAGAGAAAAGCCCACAATGAATCGTATAGATTCCTCATCCAGCCTTACTGGAACTTTTAATTGTTTTTTAAATTTTGGAAATTACCAGTGAAACAATTAATAGTATTTAATTGGTCTCATGATGCCTTGAGCAAGGATGAGGGAATGCTACAACGAAACTGGTGATGCATGAATTAGGATTAATTTTGTCTTCCAAAACTACTATAGAACCAAATAAAGGTGAAGATTTATTTGGACCAGATCACAAATACACAAATTATTTTGTGGACACAAAATTGCTTTCATTATTGAAAACTCAGTTAAAATTAGAATGGCTTCCATTGTTAAAACAAAGGATGACTGACTCATTGTTTAAAATGAACGTTCTTATCTCAGTTCATATTGATCAGTTTTTTTAAAACAGGTTTTATTTTCTTTAATATACAGAAATGAATAGAAAAAAACCATAGAAATTTTTAAAAATTCATAAATATAAAAGAAAGGAACATAAAGCATTAGCAGACATATAGCAAAAAGAAAGAAGAACTAAATGGGTAAAGACAGCATTATGCTTCATGTGGAGTAACATGGGTATTGCTTCCATTACATAGAGAACCAGTTCATAAATAGAGAGCAAATGTACATCATTAGTCCAAGATTCTAAATCTGAAATGTCATTTTCTTTCCATTGTAACACTTTCCTACATTTCTTGCTCTATAAACCCAAAGTTCTTCATATATTGATATAATTTAATATGCAATTCAGTTTCATCCTAGTGTCCCTATACTTATCTTTTCAATCTATATTAAGAAACTTATTAAATAAAAATGGGCAAATCTGGAACAAGCCCATATTCCATGTATCAATGCCCTCTCAATCATTTTACACTTCCAGTCTTATGAAATCAATGAACAAGTCTTTCAAACATTATCTAACTGGTACATTAAACTTTAAAAAATGAATTAATCTTATTTCAAAAATTAAAGAAATGTGTACAACACTTTAAAATTTTTAATTACTAATTTCTTAATATGTATTCTCACTCTTTATTGTCAATGTTTGCCTTGGTAATATTCTTTATAATGGTATAAATGATCTAAAGCATTTCTCAATTTGCTGTATCAGCAAACAACAACTTGAATGACTTACTGTCATATCTATGGACTTTTCAAATCATGTAAGGTCAATAGAGGATAGTTGGGATTTTATCATTTTTGTTTATTAAATAAAATATATAGCAATTCTTATCAGTTCAGTTAGCATATTAAACTTACTGTCAAGTAGTGAGACTACACAGGGAGAAATGTCAAGGATGAACTTTCATATGTGAATAGTAACTCATTGTGGCCCCAAAACATGCAAACAAATGCACATAAAGGTTGAAGGATATTATTTTGGGGTCTGGATCTTAGGAAATATTAAAAAATAGGAACTAATGTTCTGGAAATAAATCTAATCAGAACCAAAGCAAAGGGCAAAATTATTGTCTAAATAAGTTTTAAGATTAAGATGCAAGTAGAATTCATGACTAAAACATAAAATAAAAAAGAACCAGAACCAAAGAACCAGAACTGTAGAAAACCTTGTTCCTTAAACTAGGATTAACTGGATCACAAAGCCAAGTTAATCTAATCTAAGAAAATGCTCATATAGACACTGCTAAGTTTCATACAAATATAAATATTTTGACATCTACCCGACCCATTAGAGTGAGGAAGCAGGGAATGCTGCAGGTCCCACCCCTGAGGGAGATACACCTGGTGGGATCTAGAAGAAGGTCCTTCTCTGTGGTGGCTCCATCTTTCTAGAACATCATTCCCCCAGAGATTAGAATGCCCCCCTTGTTAATACTATTCCGAAAGGCACTGAAGACCTGGTTTTGCCAGCAGGCCTGGGGAACCCAGAGAGGGATGGAACCCATCAGATGGCTAGTGTGACCCGCTGTTGTCGGGTGGAGGGGTGGGAGTTGGTTTTTGTTTTGTTTTGTTTTTTTGTTTTCCCAAATTTTGTTCTATTGTACTTTACTAATTTATTTAATTCTTTTTATTAGTTCTTATTATTTTTATTTTTTGTTTTAAATATGATTTTACATTGTGTAAGCCGCCTTGAGTCGCCATGGGTGAATAGGCGGCAATATAAATCAAATAAATAAATAAACAGTAGAAGTTGGCAGGTGCCACTTGAGTAAAAACAATGCAAAGATTTCTTCGTACAACATATGAATGTCAAAATCTGAAGAAAGCTTTGTGTCAGAAAAGACCACATATATAAAATACAACTTATGTATGTATGCATGTATGCATGTATGTGTACACACACATACACACACACACACACATGCATACATACATAAGTTGTACTGTGCAGGACTTCAAAATATTTCTTTTTTTCATAATAATCTGCTTAAAAATGTCTGAATATCTAATTTTGTAGGACTGGAATTTGTAGCTTCACAAATATTAGCTGCATTTGACCAAAGTATGATATACAATATTCAAAACAAGTTTTAGTTGGCCCTTTTCTTTTTCTAATAAGAACTTTGTGTCTAATGAGGATCAATGCCTCTTGCCTAAAATATTTTAATGCAGTTTTCTATACTTCCCAAAATATTATCATAAGCTTATGGAAATGGTTTCTTTTGAATTTAAAAAAATTAAGATAGATCTTCCATTAATGTTTTTCTAAAAGTAGGAAAAATTGTTTTAACTTTTTAAACTAAAAACGATATAAAATAAAAACAGTGACAAATTTGCTTCCTACGCAATACATGACAATAATACTTCAGGCATACTTTTAGTGCTTTATCATTATATTTCAAAGAAAAGTCAACCAGTTTAAAGGTAAAAATACAAAATAGCTTGTCTATTCTAGGACCTTTCAAAGATACCAAGATACTAAGTAAAGAATTTTCATTGCTTATCCCATCAGTATGAAATTGCAAGGTCAAAGGATGACTTCTTAATAGGGTGGCATTTGGAAAGTTCTTTTACTTAACAATCTTCTGTTGTTTAGTTCCAAAGCTGAGCTAAGTCTCCATCTTTTGGAGGAAGCAAAATGGCATACTTGTAAATGCTGGAATTTTATCAATTCAACAAAAATCTGGAGGAAAGGATAGCGGAATGAAACATTTGTGATCTTTCATAAATGTGTTGACATCGCTGCAGCATAGATGAAAGAGCCCTGGAAATATCTCCAAAACTCATTTTGCTGTCCTTTGATGGTTGACATTGTTTTTAAAGGCAACACATAGAGATAAGTCAGTTTTGATAGTGTAAATACCATGTACAACAATTAACATAGCAGAATAGTATGTGTTTGCAAGTTACTTCTTTGTATTTTGAAGTCTTGGATGGTGGATGTAAAGAATGGAAAATGAGCACACAGCATTTTGGACAATGGAAAAATAAGCATTTCCAATCATTGACATAACAAATCTACGGAGAATGTGTACAAAATGATAATATCGTTATGGATTTTAAAGATGACCCAAAGGGAGCAACTCTGTGAAGGAGGATTAAGTGGGTTAATCCACAGCAACTGTCCCAAACTAGCGCTGCTCAAATACATTAAACCAACTTGTATAATTCCCCACAGTCAATTCTGTAGTGACATGTGCTAACTATAGTTTTCTAATAAACCATACATCTCACAAGAAATCCCAAGCCATGTGCTCCTGCCTTTGTATTTATTCTTAATTCAAGAATTTTCTAGCCATAGAATCACTTGGCTGCTTTCAATAGAATGGAATGGAATGGAATGGAACGGAACGGAACAACAGAACAGAACAGAACAGAACAGAACAGAATAGAATGGAATGGAATGGAATAGAATTCTTTATTGGCCAAGTGTGATTGGACACACAAGGAATTTGCATATGCTATCAGTGTACATAAAAGAAAAGATACATTCATCAAGAGTCGAGAATCATAAGTTACAACACATAATAATAGCCAGAGGGTACAATAAGCAATCAAATCATACTAGGAAACAGTCAATAAAAATCGTTAGGATACAGCAACAAGGTTACAGTCATACAGTCATAAGTGGGAGGAGATGGGTGAAAGGAAGGATGGGAGGATTAACAGTAATAGTAATGCAGATTTAGTAAATAGTTTGACAGTGTTGAGGGAATTATTTATTTAGCAGAGTGATGGTGTTCAGGGGAAAACTGTTCTTGTGTCTAGTTGTTCTGGTGTGCACTGCTCTATATTGTTTTGAGGAAAGGAGTTGAAACAGTTTATTTCCAGGATGTGAGGGGGTCTGTAAATATTTTCACAGCCCTCTTTTTGACTTGTGCAGGTCCTCCAGTGAAGGCAGGTTGGTAGTAATTGTTTTTTCTGCAAGTCCAAACAGACAGTTCTAGAGTCTGTGTCTGTCTATGTATAGTTGCAGATACCATATACCATATATATATAGACTATATATATATATATATATATATATATATATATATATATATATATATATATATATATATATCGCCATATATATAGTGCCAGTGCAATATATATATATATATATATATATATTATTAAATATGAAAGTTATATATATTATATAGTTATAAATTCAACTCTGGGGATACAGATCTTTGGGATGAGAAAACAGGAAAACTTCTATTTATGTAATGAATTTAATGTATAACAATCCATCTCTCCTAAATGACGCATTTCAAAAGGCAGTTTGGTTCAGAGTGAAATCATTCAATGGTACTACCTTGATACATGATTTCAAATCATAATGTAACCCGTGTAACTCTACTGCATATTGTTTTGAGGGTCAAACATACTCTGTCTGCCTTAATTTTGTACTAATTGTAGCCATTTCAAACCCATCAAAACATGTTTGAGTGAGTAGCTTTTCCATCATCTGAACATCTTATCTGTGTTCCACAACTTTTTCCTACAGAAATCTCATCTTTATAGGCAGGTGTCACTATTGTCTACAAGCTAGTAGTTGGACTTGATAGCTTCCTAATTTACAATAATTATGCTGTTATTTCAGTTTATGTCATAAATAAATGATAACCATTAATTAGAAATCAGAACTCTTTTATATTTCGGACTTCCGGTTTGAGCTTCTTCGGCGACAGACCGAAACCTCGTCTCTGCGAGGCTTCAATCTGTGCTCGCTGCTGGAGCGCCCCGAGCCAGCTGGTTTTGGGGCTAAGCCACCCCGTAGAGGTGGTGAAGAAGTGGGAGACTGCCTGCAGGGTTGAGGAGAGCCGCATATCTCCTCCCCAGCTGGCCATTACTCCCTTTCCCGAAGGCGGTTGTAGCGGTGGTCAGAAATGGCCACCACAAAGAAGAACTCGACCGGAAAAGAATGTGCAGGAGGAAGATAAGAAGAGAAAGTTTTGTTTGACCGGTGTCAAACAGCAAAAGCAACAAATAAGGTACCCTGAAATTGAAACTATTAAAAAAAAAACAATAACATTGTTCCCTAAGAAGATTTTTAAGCTGTGAAGGAGAGAGAAAAGGGAAAAGATTTTTTTTTCTCCTTTTCCTATACTGACAGCTAAGAGACTTAAGCAAGAAATTGGAAAAAAATCCATTTTGACATTAATAGGCATTTAATGCTGAAAATAAAAAGTCAAAGGGATAATAAAGATTTCTGGATAATCAAAAGCTTTTGAAAACAGGAAAGGAGAGAAAAAGGATAAAAGGGCAGGATCTGGAAGGGAGGAGACTGCCTGGAATTAAAAAGAACTTACAGCAAAATCTCAACAAGACTTCCAAAAGATACATTCTAACTGAAATATCACAGCAAAAACCCCAGGAAGAGAAAGTGGAAAAAGAAATAAGAAGAAATAACTTGGGACTATTTGGATTACTTGATGATCTCTGGATTTTTGGTATTGTATTGGAATGACTAAAATCAATCGGGTGGTTGTTTAAAACTGTTTAAAATGGCTCCACTTTTAGAAGAACTGAAAATGGAACTTAAAAAGTACAAAGAAGATGCAGAAGAAGGAGAGGGTTCTTTTGGCTTCGTATTTCAGTTTTTAGAAATGGAGATTTGGAATTATGAGAAACAACAAGAAATGCCTGCAGAACAAGAAGATTGCAACAAAGAAGAAGCCATCTTTAATGAACAAGTAATCTTAGGTGGGGGGAAAAAGGAAAGGGGGGAAAGAAAATGGAAAGTTTAAGATTGGGAAAAACAACTCAAAAAAAATAGAGTGAAAAATAAGTATAAAATCAGAAAGCAACAGAAGAGGGATATGCAGAAGAGAGAATTAGAAGTAGAGAGACAAGGGGGTTAAAAAGGGGAGGGAGAAGATGAGAGGGAAGAAAGAAAGGAAAATAAGTTATAAAGGACAGAAACAAAATACAGAGAAACAGGGCCTATTTAGAGATAATGGGTGAAAATTTAATGGAAAAAGGGTTTCTGCAAAGGTACATAAGATAGTATTGTTATATTAGAAACAGAAATAATTTTAGAAAATATGAAACAATGTATGATTAAAATGTTTGATAAAATAGCTATTGTAATTCAGTGGAATGCTTGTCAATAAACAAATGTAACAAAATGAATATTTAATGATTTACAAAACATATGTGAAGAGAAATAAGGGAAAAATTAATTATGGAGATTATATGTGTCTTTAAGGAAATATGATATTTAATTGAAAAGAAGTGTTAAAGATGTTAAGATTTTATTGATTATTAATGATAGAACTGAATTGGAATGGAATGAGGGTTTATAATTACATATATTTATAATCTTTTTTTAAAAGAGTATAGTGTGTATTATAAGAATGTACCAAGCAGAATTTGATTGGAAGTTATGTATTATGTATTATATTGAAGGTCATAACCTTAAGGTATATATTGAAGTTTAAATAAGAGTTGAATGGATGTAATTAAAAGATATAAAGGTGTCATACTCCAATTAGTAACTACAGGAGAAAATTTGTTTGATGAGAAAAGATAATATGAAATTGAAACAGAACAGACAAAAGTGTAAATATAATGATTTGAATTAAGATGAGATAATAAATAAAATAAATACTGAGAAAATCAAAAGAGGGGAAAAACTATATAGAAAATGTAAAATAGTATAAGATATGGAATAGAATACAAAAAGGAGCATGAAATTGAGTTTTGTGTCTGTATAAAGAAGTTCAACCCGGGGCCATGCTATTTTCAAAAAAGATGTTTTACTTGTATTCTGTATGTGTGAAAACCCAAATAAAACTTTATTTTAAAAAAAAAAGAACTCTTGTATATTTCAAGTGCACGAATATTGTCAAAAAAGAACAAGGTTTCAATAAGGTCTGACTTAGTTTAAGCATATAGAAGATTATAGTTTTATCTACCTATCTGGTGTTCCCTTGTTTTTTCCATAGAAGTAAGGAAAGTGTTCCTCTTATGTTTAAAAATTAGAAGCCCTTAGCAAACAAAGACATTTAAATAAATCATTGGTTGAATTTTACAGTTAAATAACCTGTGGAGGAAATTATAAAGATAATCTCTATAATTGTTCTGAAAAAATGGAAAGAGGGAGAAGAGAGAGAGAGAGAAAGAAAGAGAAATAGAGGGAGCACTTAAATCTATGAGAAGCATAGTAGACCTAATTAATGCTTGCAGTGTTCCTCCAGAGAAACAGGTTTTAAGTAATGTAAATGGGCTGCATAAGAAATGTTCTTGTGCATATTTTATACTTATTCCTTGTTTCTTCCTGCACAGCTGTATGCACATTATTTTAAAGGGTAACATGTATTTTTCCCTCCCGGAATAAAAAGCTTGTAATATAGCACTTGACACCAGAAATGAAAGTTTGATAATGCTATCTGGGATGTTATTAGCTGAAAGTTGAATGAGTTAATTATAGATGGCCAGTATCTGTGTCTGTGTCTCTGTGTGTGTGTGTGTGTGTGTGTGCACATGGGCATGGTTAATATCTTTTTTCTCCTTGAGATAGTTGACCATTTTATATTTCTTGACACATGCAAGGATACTTGGCTTGTTTAGGAATAATAAAACTCTGTTAATAATAGAGTTCACTCATAAGAACATTAGGAAGCTACCATAAGGTGGGTCAGGAAGTCCTATGTGCTGACTTAGTAGCCGTTTTTTTGGGTTTCCAACTCTATCTAGATATACTGAGAATTGAACCCAGTACTTTGCATGCTAAAGATATGCTTTGTAACCAAAACCTAAGGAGCTGCATAGTACATTCTACATCTATATTACATGTTAGATACAAGGATTGCATCTAACAGCATAGGTATTAGATGATAGAATATATCTTTTTATTATGTAATGACTTTTGTTATCTAATAGCTTTGCAGTTATTCTGCTCAAGAATCTTTTGGTTCTAAAACCTGTATAAATCCCTCATTAACATTACCAGATTCTATTAATAATTGTATGCATTTACTGTAGTACACAGTAGTACTTGAACTTAACCAAAATGGTAGAACATAAACTATGAAATGTTGATGACTGGTACACTGGCCACATAAAGAAAAGGGGGAGAGGGAGAATGCAGAATGGCTTGTTCATTCCTTCTATCTATTACTTGCATAGCAGATTAGCAGGTGAAAAAATTCAGGATTACTGGATGTCTTATGAAGCCATACATTCTGAGCAGCTGTTGTTTATGATCATTTGATACCAAGCCTTCTGATCCTAACATCTGTAAGAACACATTTCCATAATAACTTTGGATATCTATCTACTTTAGGTGTGCAGTGCAATTCAGAATCAGGACTATACTGTAATTGATGATTACTGCACAGGACTGAAGGCTCTGCTTTATCTGGAAAGCCTTGAGGAACTGCAGGACTGGGAAGGACAGAGCCCACCAACCATACAGCATCAGAAAGGAAAACCTGTACCTAAAATTTCCGAGTTGATTGGAAAGGTAGGATAATGGTTGCCTTTGCTTTCTTAATTTGCTTCTTAATGTTTAAAATGTTTTATGCTATATTATATTATGATATCCAGTGGTGTTAAACTGGCGGCCTGTGGGCCAGATATGTCGCATACAGGCCACACCCACCCTGGCTTCACAAAGGCAAAAAACATTGTGATATGTCATGTGATGCGATCGTGCTTGACAGCCGTGGTACAAGCATCCCTTTGTCTTTCTGAGGGAAGAAAACAATGGTCAGAATTTCAGCTACATACATTCTTCATCCTCTCCATTGCCAACTTGGACTCAATAAAAATGGCAGTGGTTACAAAAATGCTGCTGCTGTAAGGCCAGTTATAAACATATCTTGTGCTGATATGTGAGAAAAGTGATTGCCTAATTCCTTTGAGCCTTCCTGATTACTGAAAAATAAATGTGTTTATTATTGTGATTTTGTGGATTTGGCTCGTATTTTGTACAGACTTACTAAGCAATTGTGAATAATTCATTTGTGTAATTATTCAGATCTTTTGAATAGGGGCAGGGAATACTGTTTGTGTGAAATGATTGCCAGTTTGCAAAAACAAGGCCATGATTGTCCCAAAGGTGTTTTTTCAAAAGGCAACTGGACTTGCTTCGTTTTTCCTTGAAGATGTTTTGCTTCTCATCCAAGAAGCTTCTTTAGTTTTGAACTGAAAAAGATTCTTGGATGAGAAGCAAAAATAAAGTCCAGTTGCCTTTTGAAAAAAAAGCAAAACACATTTGGGACAATCTTGACAGTGGATAGAGGAATACAGGAATAGAGAAATCCTGGATGCACATTCTGCCTCCCCTGATAAAAATAAATACTACTGATAATGTTTCAATGTTTTTCTGTTTTGTTAGCTTTCCTTCTAAGACTTGGAGATAAAGATGCAGCCACTGTTGCAGATTTAACAGGAAAATATACAGAACTAATTTAGATTGCTGCAGAAATTAGTTGAGCTTTTATACTGAAGTAGTGGTTCCCAAACTTTTTCAGTCTACCACCCCCTTGGTGCTACAAACTCACCCTCAATGCCCCCCACCCAGGGACGGGATTCAAATTTCTGTGGGCGTGACTGGGTGGGTGTGGCTTGCTGGTCACATGACTGATGGCGTGGCTTGCTGGTCACGTGACTGGGTGGGCGTGGTTTGGTGACTGGCAAACCAAATACAAATGGTCCTCACTTAATGGCCGGTTGCTTAGCAAGTGTTCTAATTTATGACTGGCCTCCCCAGAACTACTTGACCTGTTTTTGGAGTTTTGACAGCCATGCACACACATACACATACCCTTCCAACCCTGCTGGAGCAGGTTATTGGACTAGAATCGGCAAAGCATCTCTGATTAGAGTCTAGTAGTGAATAAAAGTACCTCAGGCAGATGCCTCCTTAATTCACTAAACTATATGAAGGAGGGGAGATAAAACACCATTGCAAAATTCTGTTATTACAGCCAATCTCGATAAAAGTAGTTTTTGCCTTCCTATGGATTTCCTGGTCTGTTCTACTGGTAGGGCTGTAAGAGAGGGCTAAAGGGATACATATCATACACAAGATAGGATGTTTTAAGTGACTTTCTTGACCTGCAGGTAAAGCATTGTAAGTCGATTTCCATTGAAAAAGAAAAGTGAAAGAATAACTCAATTTAATTCAACAAGATCTTTTTTCGCATCATTTGACAGTAGGGTATTCAAAGACTTTCAAAATTACTAACAGGAAGGGAAACATGGACTATTTAGGAAAAGGTACTATGTTTAGGAAATCCTAAACCTTTATTTATAAAATGGTTTTCAATACATACGGTGGTAGTTTTACAATCATAGAATAGGGGCAAGACCCAAGGCCTTACCTCCCTAGTGATGAATGGCCTTGGGTCTTGCCCCTATTCTACGATTGTAAAACTACCACCCTTTGTATTGAAAAAAATTCCTGGCCCTTTCCCTTAAGTTGCCAAGATCCTCTCATAGTACCAGACTAAGATAAAGCTGTGGTGTTTTCTCTTTCTGTGACTGTGCCTTATAGGCGAGGTACTTTAGGTTCACATTTTTAGTTCAACTTCAAGTGGTGCCAGTAAATTCCAGAACCTGGGGATATTGTCTGCATTTTAGAAGGGAAAAGAGGAATAACCATTAATTCATTCATTTTTTTATCCAAGACTTTCAGCAGTTAACATCAATTAAAACATCCATGGTAATTATAGAAATAAAACATCCACAGTAAAAGTAATTGAAAACTTAGTCATAATATACCAATTAAAATATATAGTCAATTTCAGTCAAGTTAGCCCCATAATCAGGTGACATGTTCAACCTCAATGCCCAACCTCAAAGTTTGTCCCCTTTATCTTCCTGAACTGGGCAAGTGCCAGAAGTTTTGTTGGCTAGATAAATTGTAATTGGATTTGGCTGTTCTGGAAATAGCTACATATAAAGCCACTGAGGGCTTTATAGAGCAAAACCAGAAATAAACAAAGCAGAGATTTTGAGACTTGAGACATTGTGGCTCAAAAGCTCTGAGTGCCATGTCTGAAAACTGTTAGAATAAAAGTAGCTGTGATTTTTAGTGTGATAAAAGGGAGAATTCTTAATGCATTATTGTATTTATCGTATCTCATTTTAATTAAGTGTAAGTCAAACTCAGATAAAGTCCTCGGCCCAGAAAAATTTAACACCTTTGGAAGAAGATAATTCTTGTATATTGTGTGTGTGTGTGTGTGTGTGTGTGTGTGTGTATTTTTATGAAATTCTCAAAGTATAAAATGCAAGTGAAAATAAAGATAATAGGGAAGTTGGGGAGGGAAAGAATGGGAAGGGTGTGTGGAGTAAAGGGGGGGAAGTATTAACTTTTTAGCTCTTTTCAGCACAGTAGAGTAAAATAATAAGATTTCAGCCTCAACTTTTTACTTTTGCATACTTAGTACCCTGTTTCTCCAACAATATGGCCTCCCCCAATAGGAAGTCTCAGCATGTTTTATAGGCATGAAATGAAATTAAGCCCCTCCCCCCAAATTAAGGCCTATATTAAAACATGCGAAATGGGAAGGAATGGCGGGGGGGCTTGCCTTTAGGAAGTACTTTTGTTGTACACCCAGACATGGTGCTGCCTGCGTTGACCCCAATATGAAGTGCCCCACCAACGCCCAGGTCAACATCCAAGCCATCGCTGCCCGCCCGCCTGAAGATGCAAGGGGGGGGGAATTAAGTCACCCCCGAAAAGACGGCCTAGCCATTTTTGGGGGGCTCAAAAAAAAATAAGACCCGGCCTTATTATATGAGAAACACGGTATATATTAGCCATTTCTATAACGGAAAACATATCTAATCCCAAAGTCAGTTTTTCATTTTTTTTCCTGTCTTGAGCAGAAACTGCTGAAATTGTTTCCAAATAGAAAAAAAAAATGGATGTATTCTTTTCTTTGATTAAAACAGTTTGGCCATTTCTGCTGTCTCCATCTGTTCTTCTAGCCATTCTTCCACTGTGTCTGTTTCCATGTGGGAATTAATGTATCTTTCCATAATTCTTGAACAGCAACTTCCAATTCACTAGCAGCAAAATGTTGTTTCTCCTTTATTAATAATGGAAGGTAGTCAAAAACTTTGGGTAGAGTATATTGTACTTTTTGTAAATGTCATTCAAAATGTCAGGGTTTTACATATTGAATCAATCAATGATAAAGACGTTGGATAACAATCAGATAAAAAAATTAACATTTAACAATTTCAGGAAGTCCTATGTAAAATTATAAAAGCAGGGGCTACATGACATTCTTTTATTCATTTCAGTAGAGAGTGTTGTAAGAAAACTTTCAAGTGAAGATAGATTCTTAATCTTTTTCCCCTGCAGCCCCAAATCAATCAACCCAAGGTGCTCAAGAGATGGACTACTGCTCTTTGATGAAAAGATATTTAAACAAGAAAATGACTTGACAGTTGTCAATCCTATCAAGCTAATCTATTAGCGTGTAGTGGTATGCAAAACATTATGAATTCAAAATACTTCTTTCAAATCAAAACAGCCGCTCCTCACTGGCAGTACTTTGACACTGCTCTGACCGTATAATAAGTATTTCATACTCAAACCTCTTTCAATCATTGCCTAGTATTTCATGAGTCCAAGTACCAGGAATGGATTTGACAGTATCATTTAGCTCTATATAGAAAAACACTTAACCAAATTATGGATTAGGTTCATTTTTAACTATTTAAACCCATTTAACACAGCAGAATCAAAGATTGTATTTTTGTCTTCTATTATAAATTAACCATCACAATTGATTGGGTTGACACAACACAGTAAACTTTTCCTTCCATCCAAATTTTGGTTTACAAACAACAATAGTAGAATTTATACAGTATGCTAAGTCAAAACCAAACATTAATTACCAATTGGAATCCATGCATCTGGTCACTAAAAGAAGGGGGGGGAAAGATATTTTAAAATGATGTATTATTTTTGAGATTTCAAAGTCTATGAAGATTTCCATGCTGTTCATTAAATTCATTAAATTTGGCCAGCTGAGTGCTTCAGGACACCGGGGAGGGCAAAAACGGGATGCACGAAGCTGCAGTGGGATACTACCTGTTCTACTACCGGTTCGGTGATCGCGCATGCATGCACCTAACACGAGCGCAGCTTTCCCCACACCAGCTGAGACCTGCAGTGCCCATCAGCTGAGAGGATAAAAAAGAGAAAAGCGCAGGGGAGGGTGAGAGGGTTGATCCTGCGCTTTTCTCTTCTTCCTCCTGTCAGCTGATTGTCCTAGGCTTTTTTTCCTCCTCTCAGCTGATCGTTGGAGGGTGTTTTTTTTTTACTACAGGTTCAGCTGAACCAGTCCGAACCGGTAGCATACCACCACTGGCACGGAGGTTCGGGAGGCCAAAACCAGGCCCATATTCTCTCTATAAGACTCACAGACATTTCCATCCACCTTTTGGGTGTGCGGGGGGAATGTGTCTTATAGTCCGAAAAATACAGTATCTTCTGCAGCTAATGCTTCTGGCTCTTAAGATGCTTCTAGACATATTTTGAAATGAAATGACTATATAGCTTCAGCCTAGAAACATCATTCGTGCATATACTTTTCTTTTCACCAGCATATCAGAGTGAAGAGTGAGGAATTAACTTGGCTCTTTCTCAACTGCTTTAATTTCTATTGCAGAAATTTGTATTTTCTTCTCTTTTCTTTTTATTCACTCAAGGATATGATGCAGAGCACAGTGGTGAATATAGTACAAATTCTACCACTTCATTCTTCTAGGTTGTATAGATTGCCTGAAACAAGGATTTTCAGGGTCGAATTGAAGAACTGAGCCTATTAACCAAACTTGACACCTCAGCTTAGTACACCTACAAGAAAATTTCCAGTCATTTTTTTTAAAAAAACATGCTAGAGTAGAAGACTAGAGGTCAACCCTTTGTTTAGACCTTCATAGATCATCTCTAGTTCAGGCATGGATTTGAATTGTAATCTTGTTTTCTTATCGGAATCCTTAAATTTATTAATGTCTTTGAAAAGATCACATCAGCAACAAAGAACAAGAGTGCTGGATATCCTTCTGATTTAGACAGTGAGTCCTCTCTTCCCTTTTCTGTTCACTAACCAATGAAGCCGAGAACCTAGGTAGTAATTTTCCATAGCCATGTGTAAGAATTCTCTTCACGTAGCTGCCATCCTTAAACATTCCCAATTTGCAAGTGGTTTCCTAAGGGACTCTTGCCAGCTGGAATAAGTTACAGCAGGCTCAGGGTGACTTTTGCTTTCACTGAGGAGAGCCATGGACAGAGCCCAATTTTAATTTGCTCCCCAGCGGCTTTTGCCTCCCCCTCTGCTCAGAGTAGATTTTAAGCAGAAAACCCATGCTTTTGTTTCTGGCTTCTGGAAGAGATTCACTTTGAAAAGTGCTTTCAGATATACATCATGCCTATTGATTATCCTTCAAAAAATCTAATATAACATGGTTGAAAATTTTGTATAAAGCCAAGATTTACAAAAGAATGGGATTTGGCATGTCAGATACCTCCAAATCTCTGCTTATCATTGCTGAAGACTTTTCAGAGAAAGGCTAGAAAAGGTTTTTTGTTCTTTGTGAAGCTCTGAAAATTATAACATTACCTTTCGGTTGTAAAGACAATCCTATCACTACACTCCGGAGAATACAATATTCCTGACTTTTTAAATTTAATTAAGCAGTTTTTCTTTCAACAAATAATATTATGTAGCTAAACCTAGATTAGTGCCAAACTCCTTTGGCCCTTGCTCCACCCCATTAACTTTCCTTCATAGAAATTTACAACTCATTTCATCCAAAGAAACTTCAAGACTTCCCTCTTTTATAATATGTAAAATAGCCATTGATAGAGAATATTTTTCACCGTGTTTTGAATGAGTGGGGAGGAGACACTGCAATTCATAGTGTTCTTACCTTGTCACTATATCAATAATTCGCTTTTTATAAAGGTAACGTAGGAAAAACTACTTAAAAGACACATTAATAAGACAAAAGATGCTTAAACCTGAAATTGATGTCACAGAAGAATGAAGAAAGTGGTGGGTGGGTGGTGATAGAAATCATGTCATTGAGAGTGCTTAAGCAGGCTTTGTCAGTACTGCAATTTGGTTTTAAAGACACATAAATGCAAACCTATATATTCAACAGAGATGGCTGATTTCATAAAAAGAAAATTCTGATTGTGTGTTCACGATACTGCATGGTTCTATTTCTATCATATTTATTATATTTCTATTCCTTTCTTCCATCAAGAAGTTAAGAGACTCAAAAGTACTCACTTCCCTTCCTTTGAGGACACAATGATCCTGTCTACAGTATACCCATAATTACTCAATGAAATCTACGGTTCGGTGATTCCAGGAGCTTTTGTGGTGGCATATGCACCGTGTGCCTACAAAATCCACCAACAAAACACTAGAAGATAGAAAGCTACATTTCATGAATATAGATTGTAAATGCCATAAAAACTCAGATCACACACAATTTTTTTTTTGCATGATATACTGTGTCTATGTGTGGCTTTTTTATTCAAACTCAGCTTCATAGGGTAGTAAAGCAGATCTCATCCAGGTGGTTTGGACTATAATTCCCAGAATCTCTTGCCATTTCTGGGACTCCCATCCTGCAGAATTCTGGCAACCACCAACTTGCTCACACCTGCTGTCTACACTCAACTGAGATTAAATTCCAATAATTTTTATACTTGGTAATAGTCATGCTTTGGGATTGTAATTTTACTAGTGGTTTTTGGGGAAATATCCAAGAGTCCCCTTTGAAGATTTTGAGACCGAGATAAATATAAAATATGCTATGGGGCTGCTATTCTGTGCACATTTCAGGATCCATTCCCTATTGAGCTCAGGACGACATCCATTGTATAGGATTTTGAGAGTAGTCTGATTTTTTTTCTCCTATACCTCTATCTCTCAATATTTGTTCACTGAGTTATCATACTGTCTTAGTTACCAAACTATGGTTCAGAATGATGTATGCTGGATCAGATCAGTAACTAGCTAAACAAGTACCCAGTACTGTTCTGATCCAGCATATATCATATTTTTAATTGTGGCTAGCCAAATGCCATTTGAAAAACCCACTGGCTGGAAGTGGAGGCAATAGCCTTCCCGAACCATTATTCTCTGGCAACTGATAATTCAGAAATATGCTGTCCAGAAATATGCTAGAAAGAACATCTGCTTCATTTTCTAGCCTCTTGTAACTAGCTCTACTTGAAACTCTTGCAAACTAACCATGACTGCATATTATTTCAGGGATAAATCATTTGTGTGACAATCCATATTGGATTTTGATTACACAAACATTAATTAAACCTGGGAACACTTGCAACAGAAGAAAACTACTACTTTAATAGTATAAAATCAGATAAAACTCCACGTCCATTCCACAGTAGAAACAAGTCATATTGAACATATAGATAACAAAACCCTATCTGAGAATGACCTTAAACATTGGAAAATGGAAAACAGCATCTAAGAGATAACAAAGTTTTTAAAAGGGATCATGCTAGTGTAGAGCTTTAATGGAGTTTAATGCTTTTTGATCAGGGATTCCACCAATGGATTGTCTCTTTCAGCCCATAATTAACCATATTTATTAATTTATTTATTTTCATTTGAAACATTTATGTAGCCACCCATCTTATGTTGAATATTTATCCAAGTAAGGTCTTAATAGGTCATGTTGTCAGTTGGCAGCATCCGGCTTATTTCAAAATAAAAGGTGATGGACCTAATTAATTCTGGAATGGAAAACAATCAGGAAATTCCAAGATAGTAGGAAACAAAAAATATCAAAATAAGGAAAAAATAATAATTTCTCTTATTATCCAGAGAACTGCAAGGAATTACTTATGATGTCATCACAGGTTGAGCTTAATTTGAGAAAGCTGTTCCATGCTGTTCTTTGTCTTTGTTCAATGTCTTAATTGTTTTAAAAAATATTTCTAGGATTACCAGTTTATTTTATAAATAACTCAAGGTGAAAAACATACCTAATACTTCGTCTACCTTCTATTTGCCCCAGGGCAACAAGCTATGAGGTGCTAAGAAAGAATGACTGGCCCAAAGTCACCTAACCACCTTGAAATATATGTAATATTTTAATGTTTATTTTCTTTTTCTGTCAAGAAGTTAAGATAAATGTATCGCTATACCATACTATAAATAAAAGAATAATGCAATAAATTAAAATATAAATATTTAAAGATGCTCTTCCAGTTTCCATCCAATATTATTTCTTTTCTTCTTAGCTTTTTTTTATTTTAAAAAAGCATTATATGGATAATAAATGGGTCATTAGAAAAAAAAAAAGAAGGGAAGAGAGGAGAGGGACGGTAGGCACAGGCTCTTGCACGCCCTCCAGACCTCTTAGGAAAGGGAGGTCAAGGACAGTCTTAGCTTAAAGTTTTGGTTTGGAAGAGACTAAAGAGTGCGAAGGGTTCACTTTTTTTCAGATCAACAAAAGTGTTGTTCCATTGGGTGTGACAGGAATTGACTAACTAGCTTGTCAGTCCTGATATGGGCGGAGAAAAAGTGAGTGATCCAAAGTTACCCAAGTCCCACCCTTTTGTGACTAAGGCAGGACTAGAATTTTCAGTCTCCTGGTTTCTAGCCTGATGCTTTAACCAGTAGACCAGACTGGTTTTCTGTACTTCCCATATGAATATAACACATCATATATTGTCTGTGGTATTTACTAAAACTGAACAAATGTATTTATAAAGCTTCCGAACCTACAGGGTACAAAAATATGAGAGTGGTTATGCCTAATGATAAAAGGTAATTATCTTGTTCATCTTTTTTTTAAGTTCTAACTTTTTTCACGTTCTGCATGGCTGGATTTAAAAAAAAATATAAATCATCATGATTTTCATAATTCGAAAAGCACTTTTAAAGAGCTATAATATCATTTTTAAAAAAAAAACAAAAAATCCAAGGGATTTTTAAAAAATGCATGTGGCATCTTTGAAATCTGATAATGACTTTTTTCATTTCCTGTTTGTGGATAGCCACCTTCTATCAAGTGTATATATTCGATATTTTGGTTTTAGATAATGCTGAAAGTTAGCATGAAAAATATGTCCAAGTGTGAAATATAAATCAGCAAGAATTAAGAAGGAGGAATGAGAGAACAAAAAGTTGCTTTAGTTGCCTTCTAAATCCAGGGTCTTTCAAGCTGTAACAGCACACAGAACCTATGCAACATTAATTTTTGAACTCAAAGAACTTACGCAGGCACAAAACAGGGCTAGATAGGAATGTAGTAAGCAAGCAAGCAGTGACTTTTCTCATGCCAGCCTGCCATGCAAACTGCACAGGCAGCCATTCATGTGTTCCACATAGATAGGGAGGAAGGGATAACAGGGCTTTTGGTGCCCATATGATTAAAAAAAAAAATCCTCAAAAGCGGCAGCGGCCACAAGAATGAACTCTTCAATTTTCTATTGTGGATTCCTTACAATAATCCTTGTACTGATAAATATGTGTTGCCCTTATTAAAAGATCCAAATAGGGTTTTATGAAAAGCTAATTGCTAAAATATGAATCTTTTGCTTCAAGTTTTGATTTATAATAGTAAATAATAGTTCTGATAGTTATCAGGTATCCCTTTCGTGTTCTTAAGTCCTTTTATTAGTCCACATTTAGTGTTGGATGAGTTAACTGTATATAAAGGACAACCTCAGTAGCAGGAGAACTTACCTTGCCTATCTCTTCTGCTTGACAAAAGAAAAAAAAATCTGTCCAATGGAAATAGGATCAAAAAGACCAAAGAGAATACAAACACACCCAGACTTGTAGCGGACATGCAGTTTTTGAAATAATCTGATCTAAAGACATAGAGCGAGGACAATAGTAGAACTGATGACATGAAAATCCTGCAACATGATGAATCCCAAAGGAACTCTAAAAAATAAGGAATGCCCGTGTGGTGATCTTGCAAGAAGTAGCAAAATATCTCCTATGAGAAATTCCAACATTAGCTAATGAAATACATTAACATTGGACTAATCCAGCCTAGGCTTTCTATATTTACAATTTATGGCTATAACCAAGTGGGGCATTGCAGAAGGACACCAATTACGGATTTTATGGATAACCAGTATTTCCAAGCACATTGTCTTTTGAATGCAGGGGCCAGGGGATAGACATATGTATGTTTATATGAGTATTTCTTCTTTCACGTGCAGCCTCTCCTGCATTACTTACAAATTTAAAAGAATTCTAATATTTATTCTGGGGAGGCTTCCTTCTAGAACAGTGTGTCTCTACTTCAGCAACTTTAAGATGTGTGAATTTCTGGGAATTGAAGTCAATAACGTCTTAAAATTTTTGATCTTGAAAAACATTGTTCTAGAAGACAGAGCATGGAAAGACATGAGAGATTCTATAATGTCTCATGATGTTTACCAGAGAAGGTTTTTAACAGATAACAGATAATCAGAGTTGGAAGGGACCTTGTAGGTCATCTAGTCCAACCCCCCACCCAAGCGGGAGACCCTACACCATTTCTGACAAATGGCAGTCCAATCTCTTCTTGAAAGTCTCCGGTGATGGCGCTCCCACAACTTCCGAGGGCATTGGTTGATTGTTCTCACTGTCAGAAAGTTTCTCCTTGTTTCCAGGTTAAATCTCTCCTTGTTCAGTTTCCATCCATTATTCCTTGTCTGGCCTACAGACGCTTTAGAAAATAGCTTGACCCCTTCCTCTCTGTGGCAGCCCCTCAGATATTGGAAGACTGCTATCATGTGTCCCCTAGACCTTCTCTTTACTAGACTAGCCAAGCCCAGTTCCTGTAGCCGTTTGTTGTATGTTTTAGCCTCGAGTCCCCCAATCATCCTGGTTGCTCTTCTCTGTACTCTTTCCAGAGTCTCAACATCTTTTTTGTAATGTGGTGAACAAAACTGGATGCAGTACTCTAGGTATGTCCTTCTGAAGGCTTTATAGAGTGGTATTAGTACCTCCCTTGATCTTGATTGTAACTTAGGATTGCATTAGCTTTTTTGGCTGCTGCTGCACACTGCTGGCTCATATTTAGCTGGTTGTCCACTAAGACTCCAAGATCCCTCTTACAGTTACTGCTATTGAGCCTGGTTTCACCCAGTCTATATGTGTACTTTTGTTTTTTCTTGCCTAAGTGTAGGACTTTACTTTTCTCTACATTGAATTTCATTTTGTTAGATATGGCCCAGTGTTCTAGTCTGTCAAGATCCATCTGGATCTTGAACCTATCTTCTTGGGTGTTAGCTATTCTTGCCAGCTTAATATCATCTGCAAATTTGGTAAGTTCCCCTTCTATTCCCTCATCTAAGTCGTTAATGAAGATATTGAAGAGCACTGGGCCTAAGACGGAACCTTGTGGCACCCCACTACTTACTTCCCTCCACGTAGACTTAGACCCATGAAGGACTACTCATTGAGTACGGTTTGACAGCCAGTTGCGAGTCCATCTAGTGGTGGTGCTATCTATTCCACTTTTTTCTAGCTTACCAAGAAGTAGGTTTGGGGTCTACTTTGTCGAATGCCTTGCTGAAATCTAAATATATTATGTCCACAGTATTTTGCTGGTCTACTAATTTAGTCACTGTGTTGAAGAATGAAATAAGATTGGTTTGGCATGATCTGTTCTTAACAAACCTGTACTGACTGCTAGTTATTACTTTACTTGTTTCTAGACATTGGCAGATCTGTTTTTTTATTACCCTTTCCAGTATCTTCCCGGGTATTGATGTTAGGCTGATTGGTCTGTAGTTTCCTGGGTCTGGTTTTTTTGAAGATGGGAACCACATCAGCTCTTTTCCAGTCCTCTGGTAGTTCTTTGGTGCTCCAGGATTTTTGAAAGATAAGGTGCAGTGGTTCTGAAATGACCTCTGCTAGCTCCTTTAATACTCTGGGATGTAATCCATCAGGCCCTGGTGATTTGTGTTCATCAAGATCAGACAGGTGTTCTCTTACTTTTTTTTGCTTATTTTAACTTTTATTTCTGGTCTGTCTTTTACAGTTTTAGAAAGGATGGTGGAAATCATGAAGTTGACCTTTGTATCTTCCTACAACAACACATAAAATTTTACCTAGGATCCTACCTATTAAAAGTAATTCATTATTTTACTTCTGGATCAGCTTGCCCTGCCAGATTATATGAAGTTTTAGTTTTATTTATCCTGTTTTCCTTAATGTTTGTATGTTTTCATCCAGAAAAATAATTGGGTTGAGGGAGAAGATCCACAAATAATTGTGATATCTCTGGGCTTTCACAATTATTTTTAAGGGGAACAGAACTCACACTTTTCTGAAATGAAATAAAAATCTTCACAGTAGCTATAGCATTAAATATCAATAATATCCTGTTTCATTTGGTAAATCAGATAAAGTAAGCAATTTGCCCTTACAAACCTAAATAACACTATGTAACAGAAATCAAACCATGGCTATTGCAATTATTTACTCTCAAATGAATTTTTCAGAGTTTTAGAAATAACCTGATAAAAAATATGTGTGTGTTTTCTCAACACCTCTATAAAACTTCATTTTTTCTCATGCAAATTTGACAATTAACTAACATTTATCTGTTTCTTTAAAGAATTTTTCAGTTGTTGCTTATTTGGTTTCTCTTTAAACATTTCCTACCATTATTTTGACTTAAATCTACCGGGAGTATCAAAATGTTCTAATGTATAAGCCTTTGAAGTTTTAAATAAGATTAAAAGCTCTTTTAGATAAGCTAAAGTTTGTAGCTCGCAGACAAGCAGAAATATAAACAACATGGCAATATTTGTTCATGCTTAGGACCAAACAAATTTCATGCTCATTTTTCATCTTATATATACATGTAGATAGGTAGACAGATAGACAGACAGACAGACAAGCATGCATCCTGAGCAGACTATTCTCTTTCATAGTAAACAATTGAAGCCAAAATAAATAAATAAATAAAACCATAGATTAAGAAGAGAAAAGGAAACATAGGTGAAGTTGGTTAGTTACTTTGTTAGATTCAGGGGTGGAATTCTACTGGTTCGGACTGGTTCTATAGAACCAGTTCTTAGGATTCTGAGCAGTTCAGAGAACCGGCAAATTGTGCCCCTGGCTGGCCCTGCCCCTCTTCGCCCACCTCTCTCCACCCAGTCAGTTCTTATCACGCATGCGCAACATTGCACGTGTGCCCGACATCGCTGACTGTGTTGTTCCCCACCAGTAACTCCTTAAGGTATTTCTTTTTTTTCTTCCCCTCCTGATAATCATCTGTTCCTATGATCATCTGTGTTGGGGTTTCCCTCACTTACTTACTGCTTCACCCAGGAGGCTTCCCTAAGGCCCAGGAAGTCAAAAAATGGAGGGGGGTGCAGCATCCCCTCCTTCCATTTTTTGCCTTCCTGAGCCCAGGAAAGCCTTCTAGGAGTAAAAATGACCCCCCAGGAGGCTTCCCTGAAGCCCAGAAGGCCCAAAAAATGGGAGAGGGTGCTGCCCCCCAAAAGAAGCCACACCCACCCAGTCACATGGCCACACCCACCTAGCCACGCCCACCTAGCCACACCCACAGAACCAGTTGTTTAAAAAGTTTGAATCCCACCCCTGGTTATATTTCATATTTCTTAACTACCCATCACCATCAGAAAGGGGTTCTACTTTATCCCAATACCTTTCAGTATATTTCTTCGAATCTTCTTCCCTATATGTTAATTATTAATAAAAAAATCTTTTTGAACATTTAAATAAATGTAAGTGTTAGAATTTAAAAGCTAATCTTTTTAAGAGAATTCAAACAACTCAAAGAGAAAAGGCGAATACTTGAAGAGACTAAAAAAGAAAGCTGTCATTGTGTTGTCGTAAAGTATTAGTCCCTTTTGCTTATAATTTAATGAAGCATCCTTGTTCTTTTGTCAGTTTGAGCAAGAGATGGTTGTTGAGCTCTGAAAAAATTCTATTTAAAAAAATGAATTGTGAGAGAATGCAATTTTTTGAATGGAAGAACTATAGGAGGCACTTTCCTCTCAGTAGCATGCTTAGCATGCAGCTGTTTTTCTCAGTCTGATAATCCAGATGTGTACTTCTGTCAAACTCCATTTGAAACCTCACAATGAGAAAAGGCAGCAGGAAATTCTCCACCCTCCCTTAACGACTCTGCTTTTCAGAATTATAACTGTTCATGATTGCTTTTCTTTAAGGTAAGGATATCAAAAGATAAAATAGGTATTTATGAAATAGGTATCTATATTTCACCTTTTCTCTATGACCTAAAGGAATTTTACAGGAAGGCATTCCTTATTTTTTTTCTCCACAAAAGAGAGAGTACTTGACCCAAAGTTATTCAAGAAACTTTGCAGTCAGGTGAGGACCTGAGTATAGATCTCCAAAGTCCACATCTGGTGCATTAGATATTATGCTTTGCTTGATTTGAGTGAGTTGATTTGCGTTTGTATAAAGAAGATGGTTGATTGGTTGATTAGATTTTTCTTCCAGGAAAGCCCTGGAAGAAACAGATTATCTAGAGCCACTACAATCAAATTTCAACCTGGAACATAGAATGGAGACAATACTTATCATACTTAATGATCATCCAGGTTCTTTGTTATCAGCAGCTTTCAATGGGATTTGCAACAGCTAATGATACTCAACTGTGATCTCAACTCCTGGTCAACTCGGTGATGTGACTGAGATGATGTCTCAGTGCCTGAAGGCTATTTGGAGCTAGATGGAGAGTGTTCGATTCAAAATAACTCTGACAGGATTTTAGCAGCTGTGGGTAAAAGATTCTTCTAACTTCCAGCTTTGGTTTTGAAAGGATTGTACCTCATTTCTTAGAGTTGGCATGCAGTTTGGGAACTTCTCCTGGAGTCACGATTCCCATTCAAGGAGCAAGTGGCAGTGTGGCCAGAAGAGTCTTTACGCAAATTATCTGGTACCCAAATTGTGTTCTTTCCTGAACCAAGAATTCCTTTTTGTCACTCATGTCTGGATCACCTCATATGTGGACTACTGTAATGGGCTCACCCTGGAAGCATTTGGAAGTGCTTATACAGAATGCAGTGGCTCAAACTCTTAAGGGTTACCACTTTATGTCCATGTAATACTTCTATTATGTGAATGCATCGGTTATTTCTAGGTGCAGTTCAAGATGATGGATATCATTCATGTAGTCGTTCATGCCACTGGATCTGACAGTCTTAAGAACTGCTTCTTTTTTTATCTTTTCTGCCCATTCTATGCAATCTGACAGAGTAGGCATTAACCAATGCTATCTATGGGGACATAGGAAGCATGTCTTCTCTGCTCTTTGGAAGAACATTTTCTCAGAGGTTTGCCCCAACTTTACTGAAAATCTTTAAAAGTTGTGTGTGTTCTTTATTTTGGTTGTGATACGTGGTTTCCCCCATTATGTTATGTTTTATTTGTCAGTTTGTTTGGGCTTCTTAATTAGGTATTTCAATTCTATTCTGCCCGGAATTGCTTTGAATTGGAACAGCCTATACATTGAAATAATTTATAAGGCTATCATATAAAGACTCTGGCTCATGATGAGCCTAAAGCTTGTGCTTATGTTGCTTTGTATATGGGAAAATCTGCATGAATTGTCCCATTTAGAAACCTTTAGGGGTAGTAAATAAGCAGTTTTCCCAGAAACTTTTCCCAATGAATTTAAGTTTGCTGCCATATATACTATAAGCACTGATTTTGAGACATCTTTTTTCACTTAGCAAACACAGCCATAAAAAGAAGCTGAAAACTAATTTATTCCAGCTACCTCTTTAACTCTGGCAGTTGTAGTCAGCTCACTGCTGACATTGGACTACTGTGCTAGAAAAATCTAGCTCCCAATGTAATCGGATTTAAAAATAAGTCAAGCGCTGCCAAAAATACATAATTCCTTTTTGTACTCTCCAGTTTGTTTTACTTACAACAGCGGCCTGGTCATACCCTGCAGCATGCATTCATTACAGTGATCTTTGACTGGCAGATGCAAAGTAATGGGATGCATATTTTAGTGCTTATTATAATACCCTGTCCAAAAACAACTTGACAAATTTGTGATTTCAACAGTGTCTCATTTTGCTGGCTGCAGTGCTCTGTGATTGCCTGGTGCACGTGGCTTCCAGATTATGCATACCACCAATACTTCTCATTAAAATGGCCACAGTTCACCAGTTTCGGTAGCTTGGAACGAACTTGGAATGAATTATTATACAACAAAGAGGCTGCTGTCATGCAGAACAAAAGACAAGCAAAAAAGAGCTTTGGCTTAATGAGGCTAAGTGAGTGGCTCCCCTGAATCACTGCTACTTGACGGCCTTTGAGCGTGGATTTTTTCCCCCTCCATGTGCCAAAACCTTTGGCCTATTATTTTGTGTTTATGCACCTTGAGGCTAATACACATTTTAATATGCTGCTGGGGGGGGGTTTGCAGGAAGCACCAACCATTAGATTACAACATGTGCATTCCCTGTTAAATTAATGACAGCCGAACACAGAGATAAATTTAGGTTTTCATATTTAATTATAGCACACTGCTGTACATTTAGCAAGGATAAATTGCACTATTATTATGTTTCAATTTTTTGACATCTTTTCCTATTAACTACCAACTCTTACCCCCTTGCCATACATAACGCCTCTATGTTCCGACACCTTTCACACCATACATTTCCCCTCTGCGTATATCACTTTTTCCTTCATCTGTGACCTATAGAATTAGATTAATAGATGGAATAAGGCAAGTAAAGAGAGCCTTAACTTGCCTTGTCTTATCTTGTCCGGAGGAATGATCCAAATAGCAAGAAAAACAAATGGATTAAACAACAAAGCTTTCAGAGACTGATTTTCGTAACTGTGTTGACTGGGGCACTTGACTATTGAATTTTTCAGAGGGTTCACAGACAGCAGCAAGAATATTTTCCTTCTGAGCTTATGGAGGTAGCTGGGGCCTCACTGACTACATAGATATGAAACTGTGGGTCTGGAAGGGAGGGAGAATTCCTGGGATGGATTGATATTTTCTTCACCTTATTTAAGTTTGGTACACTCACAGATGGAAGATTAGCATCGGTTAAATACAATATCACCTATCCTTTTCTCAATCTGCCTTGAAGAAGTATTTCACAAACTAGACTGGGCAAAAGATCTAATAAAAATAAGCTATGCCTATTTAAATCACTTAAGATTTTCAGAAGATATTGTTTTCTTCTCACAAGACCCTAAAGAGCTTTTGTTGTTAGTTGCGAAGTCGTGTTCGACTCATCGCAACCCCATGGACAACGTTCCTCCAGGCCTTCCTGTCCTCCACCATCTTCTGGAGTCTGAAGAGCTACAAAGACACATAACAACAGCTGCACAAAGCAGGAGAACCATTTGGCTTAAATATAAACCTGAAAAAAAGCCAGGTTATGTTTAATAAATTCACCAAAGAAAGAAAGAAATATATATCTGGAGAAGAACTAGACGTAGTGAACCACTATATATACCTTGGCCAATGGATCTCAATGGAAGGTGATACAATAAAGGAAATTGAATGGTGTGTTAAATGTGGTTGGCAGGAATTCGGCAAGCTAAGCGTAATTTTCAAGAACAACCTCCCTCTATGCCTGAAGAGAAAAGTTTTTGATCAGTGTGTGCTACCTGCTCTAACATATGTCAGTGAAACATGGACACTAACCTCATAATCAATACAAAAGCTACCAGTGGCACAAAGAGCCATGGAAAGATAAATGCTTGGCATTATAAGACAAGATAGAAAGACCCCCATGTGGATTAGAGAACAAATGAAAACATATACAATATCATCAAGAGAGTAAAAGAATTAAAATGGAAATGGGCTGGTCACTTAGCAAGAAGAACCGATGGCAGGGGAACCACGGCAATCATAGAATGGATTCCATTTGATAAAAAGCGTCCGCGAAAGAGACCTAAAACAAGATGGATCGATGACATCAGCAAGTATTGTGGACCCAATTGGCAAAAGAAAGCTCAGAACCATATGGGTTGGAAACAGGCGGAAGAGGCCTTCATCTGCAGTGGATAGACGATGGCTCAAATGATGATGATGATATAATCATATTATTTTTTTATTGTACAATAGCATTTTGTTGCAAGAGATTTTTACCTTACAGATAAATGCATGTATTCATCATTGCAGTTGTTTTTCACCTCTTAGCAAGGAGTTCAAGGCCATATAGACAGATCCCTGCTCCAGTTTTCTTTTCATGATAGCTCTGTTCAGTTCCAATTAAAGACAGTGAAGAATCTGAAATATGTCAGAAAATTTCATGGCTAAGGAGGAATTTGGACCTAATCCAAATATCTAACCACTGCACAGTTCTGATTTACTAACGACAGTACTTCATACAATGATCATGAAGAGTTATGATGGTGGTGAAAAAGGAAGTATGCAATCAATCTTCACATACCTTTGCAGGTTTTGTAAAGCAAACAAAAGTTGAAGTATGACCATATTTACAGTTGTGATTTCATCTAGCAACTGTTTCAATTGCTAGTCTCAATTGTCACTAAATAAGGACTATCTGTGCTGTATTGATTGTATGGTCTGAGTTGCTTGCTCAAAATGGTGTTGCAAGGGTAGCATTAAAACAGAGCTGTACTGGTGCCATCCTTCCGAGGTCATAAAGTGAAGATCCAGATTGTTGGGGCCATTAGGCTGACTCTGTAAACCATTTTGAGAGGGCTATAAAACACTGTGAAGTGGTATATAAGTCTAAGTGCTATTGCTATTCCTTAGACATGACTGTTGGCACATAATCAGAACTTGATAAGTAATCCTCACTACAGCTAATCAACTTATTGGTGTTTTTTTAAAGATATATTATCCATCAACTCACCTTAGTCCATTTGGTCCTTTCATTCCTTTTGCTATCATGCATTAAGAGCCCTATCTAATCCACTTCAATGGCCTTTGCTTAGCCTTTCTGTGAACGGTGCTGAGGGAGAGATGGGAAAAAGACTTCTTTTCTTCTTCAATAGCCTTTCTTCTTAATCATTCATTACAGGTACTCCTCACTTAATGGCCATAATTGGGACCAGAATTTCTCTCATTATACAAAGCTGTCATAAAGCATAACGTCATGGGCTTGCCGTGCCATATGACAATGTTGTTTAATGATGACAAACCTGACACTATTGCCATCCTTAATCCAGGATTGTGAGTCATTAAGCAAGTCTCAATGGCTTGCAAGCATGCAGGTAGGTAAGTGGTTGCTGTTGGGTGGAGAAAGGTATGCAGATGATCACAATGGTCTGAGCGGGGCGGAGCCAGAGATGGTTGCTTCCAGACAGGAAGAGTACAAATGATGTACCAGAGCAACTAGCAATCTTCCTTGCCTGCTTCCCTATTGACTTTTTTAATGGCAGGGAAGTTCACAAGTGGTGATTACAATAAGCCACAATGGCGCAGTGGTTAGAGTGCAGTATTGCAGGCTACTTCTGCTGACTGCCAGCTGACTGCAATTTGGCAGTTCAAATCTCACCAAGCTCAAGGTTGACTCAGCCTTCCATCTTTCCGAGATCAGTAAAATGAGGACCCAGATTGTTGTGGAAAATATGCTGACTCTGTAAACTGCTTAGAGAGGGCTGTAAAGCACCGTCAAGCGGTATATAAGTCTAAGTGCTATTGCTACTGCCGTGTGACTGCAGGTTGCTGCAGGCTGTCAAAAATGCAAGCCATGCACTTGGAAACCGCTTCTAGGCTTTGTGCTTGAAGTGGGGGGGAAAATAAAACTTTGGTTTGGGGCTTTACCAATTAGATAAGTTCGTTGTTATAGAAATTGCTAGTTTGTACTGCTATATGAAAGTAAAAAGATGAGGTTTGATGTTATTACCTTATTCTACTGCATCAAAGGGAGTCGGAAGACAATGCCTTTTCTTTCTTTTTCCCCTCCTTTCTACATATTTCCCTTCCTTTTTCTTTCCCCTATCTTTCCAATTATTTTCTTTTGTATGTTTGTATTTTATATTATAAACTAATAAAAATTGAAAACAGAAAAAGAAAGAAAGAAATGCAAGCCATGCCAAGTGCCCAGATCACAATCATTGCAGGAACTTCCAGGAATGGCCATAAGAATCACTAATTCAATGATGTCCTAACTTCTATTCAAAAAAGATCCAATGGTTGCTAAACAAACAGTAAACAAAGACTACGTGTGATTTAAAAAGTTTACAGCTAGTGGTAAGTCTTTTTCCCCAATCTCCTCCTCCCTTTCCTCATTACAAAATTAATAAACTAGGCAACTTGGAACCACAGTGTTCCCTATCTTTTTGTAACCCTGGTGTTGGCAGAGTTCAGCTGTTAATTTGTTCCAAATCAGTTCTATTTTGAGATGAGAAATACATAAAAATGATTGTATTAGTCCTAATAGAGTCTTCACAGGGATGAAAGTAACCCCCAGGATAAAAATCTCCTCATGATGTTGAACACACACACACACACACACACACACACACACACACACATCTGCTTTCTTTTATCTATGGTGGCCCTAGCCCATCATACACATAGAGATTGTGTTTACTAGTCACTACAATATAGGTAACTATTTCATATTTCAATGCATGCTTTGCTTTGTACCTTCTTAATAGTTGTATAATCATTGGCTATAAAAACAATGCATTGACCTTCAGAAACTGGTTTGTGTCAGGTTATGCACTCTAATTTATAAAACAAAAGTCTGCTTTCCATAAAAATGGAAATCTTTCATGAGGAAATGGGAAAATTGAAACCTTCTATGAGAAAAAAAAACTCATCAGACCTGAGGAAAACAGTTCCTCTTATCCCAGTGATATCCCCAAGTGATATCTGTTAAGATTAGACCTATTGGCTGAAAAGAGCAAGATATGAAGCTGAGATGATTCTTCAAGTGGACAGCAGAATCTAATACTAAACTACTGATTTTCAACCAAAACTTTAAGCATCCTAAAAAAGTAAAAGTTTAAAGCACAGAAATATTGCTATTTATCCATTTTATTTGTTTGATAATAACTTAAAGCAGAATAACTTCAATCTGTTTTGTGAATATAGTGTATAAGAGTACATTGTTATCAATCAATTTGGCAATGAAGCATTCAACTATTCCTTAGATAGTGCCATCCAAAAGCCGTTTGCAATTATTTTGTTACCAAAACTGCAGTGTGATTATCATTTATATTTAAGATTGACTCTTGATCTTATCAAAATGATGCAAAAATCAGATGAGGTTTAAATTCTACAGCAGTCCTGATGATAAAGTTCTTACCAGGTTTAATCAAGAAGTATGAAAGCTGATTAGTATCTATAAAAGTCTTGACCTTTCCTGATCTCTACAAGGAGCTTCAAATTATTTTTAATATATACCCTGTATTTTTTTTAATTCAACTGCTCTGGAATATTCAAAGCCCAATTCCTTATGTCACACAATTAAAGGTAACTATTTTTAAAGAGAGTTCAAATATAAAGTACAGTAACTTGAAGGAGTAGATTACTTGAATCCTACTGTGATTGAGAAGAACAGAAGATATTATGCTACAGGTTTTCGCCTATATTATTCCTCATTGGGTAGTTGTTCTGCGACAAAACATACTATGATTTGGTGACTTGTGAGGGCGTGTCACTAGTTTTTAGGGATCTTGTATTTTAGTGATTCAATGTGGCAGCTAGTCCAGAATTTCCTGTTGGAAATTCTGCACTCTACATTTTTGAAACCTTTTGAAATTTTCATTATTTCTAAGTATTGAATACATATCTTACACACTTAACTGTAAGCAATTCCAAACAATAGGGTTATAAGGCCTGCCTTTCACTTGTTCAATGCTTTCTCTGCAGATAATTTTACCACTGCAGCAAATCTTCTTTTCAAGATTACCTGTTTGAGTGTTACATACTCGTTATATACATACAGTAGGCTGCCATGTGACTATAGAAAGCTGCATTGCTTGAAGTGTATTGGGCACTTAAAGAAAAAAAAAGCTATAAGAGCTCCACCATCCACTTCATATATTTTTTAAAAAGTGAAATTCCCTAGACACTCTATAAAAATGTTTAAATTTTATTGTATTTTATTGAGGTGAGAACAACTGCTAGCCGGACTTCACTTCTGGGAAGCATTTACATCTCAATAGAAATCTCTGAGGGAAAGCTTCCAAATCGTGTTCCAAAATAATTTGTGGCAGAGATTTCTTACCCCCCTGTAAGAGAGTAGAATATGCTGTTATCTAGAAGGCTATTTAACTAACCTGGGTAGAAAACTTTGCTGACTTATTTCAGAGATTAATTTTAAATACTGCCACATCCTATTGTCAGAAGTACATCTCATTGAATTCAATATTATTTATTCTCAAATCAGTATCCATTAAATTTATTTTTGGTAAATAACAGTATACAAATTCAAATTCCAAACAAACAATTTAAAACGACAGTAGGGTAAAATACAATAATTTAATACTTAAATATGTAAAATAGAATAAAATGACATAAAATTATATTTCTGTATCACCCCTGCAATTTACCCCAATCAGGTCCACATATGCCAATCTTAGTCAGACCATTTTATCAGAAATTGTGCTGTATTAAATGTCATTTTCAGATTCTGGCCACACATGAGGTATGTTGTTTTAATATGGGCCTCCCACTGGGCCATACATTTAATATGGGGATCAAGATACTTATCTCTCTCCCCCTTATACAAAGAGCAATCAAATAATATATAGGTCAGATCTTCTATCTGTGGCTACAGATACATGTACAACTTAGTAATATTATATTTATTTACACAGTAGATCCATTCATTCAGTGTTGTCTAATAAATAATGGTTGATACACCATCTACTTGAACTTACTTCACCATTTCTACCAATTAGCCTAATGGATAGCCTAAAGAACTAAAACACTCTGATATGGAAAAGAAAACCACCATAGGACTCTACTTCATTATGTGATTTTTTTTTCAGGATGTCTGTTTTAGTCAGCTAGTTAGTTGTGAGTTGGTTTTATTACCTCTTTTGACTGTCTGATAATTGGAAAGGAATAAACGAGAAGTTTGTCAGCTTAGACTCAGGAAATTAGGAGGGAGGAGAGAATGGAAGGGAGGGTGATTTTAAAAAAGCCACTATGTTTCATGGAGAGAATAAAATTGAAATAGATAATAATTAATGTTTGGGGATCACTTTAGAGTTACTAAAGTGGCCCAGCAGATAGACCAGAAATCTGGTGGTCTACTGGATAATATGTAAGTTTGCAGTAAGTTGTTTTTTGTAGAATTAGGGATATTGGCCATGTAGTGAACTTGTAAACAGTTGACACACTGAGAGCAGTAGCAATATGTGTGATGCATTAGTCATCATTGATGCTGGCTGATTCTTGATAGGAAGTGGCTAAGAAGAGCAGCAGCAATGAAACTGGGCTGTTAAAACAGTTCTACCTTTAGAGGTTAGACTTGCCCTGATATTAATTGGCATCTGTAAACTATTTCAGAAGTCCTCTTCATTTAATTTAATAGGGTGACATGTTGAAATGAATGAGTTAAAATTTGGTCCACTGCATGTTTTATTATTCTTACCATGGATATTCTATGTTGTATATCACCAAAAGTCCTTTGACTCTGATATCATATCAAATTTAATTAATAAATACATTAGCAGAATTGTGCAGAATTACAAGAAAACATAACTTACTTCAATTTGTGGAATAAAAACAAATGTAATCGAATAAAATAATCATAAAATTGAGACATGTTAGTATGTTTCTATTCATTTGATTTCTTTTTAACTTTATCTTTTGTTCAAGAGCTTAAAATGGTATACTATTTAGTTTTTATTTATTAAATTTGAACATTCACTAAATTTGTGTTGCTCACTCCTGCTGTTTTTCCCTATAACATCTGCTCTGGGAGAAAGATTGGACTAACAGAAAGTGATCTTATTCATGTTCTCTCATTGCCATGTGTGAAGATCATTTGGGTGGATTGCAAATTCACTCCTGTAGAAATTCACAACAGATGAAACTCCCTTGAGGAATTCTTTAAAGCCTTCTAAGAAAATTGGAGTTTTTCCAAAATTCACTTTAAAAATTGCAACCATACAGGTTAGACAGTGATCTTGTGGTTTTTGCAGTTATTTTAAGAACCCTTTACCAGAGACAATGGATTTTAAAATGAGCTTAGCTATGGAGCGCTATTTGACTTTATGTTTATGCTGGTTATTATATTCTCAGTCCAAAATAGTTTTTATGGAAGCAATAAAACTTCATATTTTATTCCATGAACTCTGTTTAAATAATATTCTTGTCATCACACTTGTCATGTAATGATGCTTATCAAATAAACTAATTATAATGTGTTTATTTGGTTTTTCCCAGATCTACTCCTTTGACCCCGTCAAAGGAGTTCAGATGTAAAAAAAAGAAAGGAAACCCAAAACACAGTATCTCTGTTCAGAACATTAGACAGAAATTGGTTAATATGAAGAAAACTTTATTGCATGTAAATTTGCACAATGAAGTGGTAGATTTACATGGCAATATTGTTTCCCCTTTTAGCTCTGGCTAGTCTGAATTTAAAATGAAAGATTTGTTGTTCATCTTTCTTTCACCCTTGGTTAATAGGGTATAGGCAAATTTGAGGGTGCATTGGCTCAGCTGAGCTTTTCAGCTAGAAAGCTGACAGGTAGGTTCAAATACCGTGCCATGGGGCGAGCTCCCATTCTTGCCCCAGCTCCTGCCCACCTAGCAGTTTGAAAGCATGAAAATGCAAGTAGATAAATAGGTACCACTTTGGTGGGAAGGTAACAGTGTTCTGCATTTTGCCACATGCTCTGCTCTGTGGCGTGATATCATGTTGGCCACATGTCCATGGAAATATCCTTGGGCAATGCTGGCTTCCTTGGCTAAGAACAAAGATGAGTACTGCCTCCTAGAGTCAGACATGACTGGATAGGGTAAACCTTTAAAGAGGAATGGTGGTGCAGTGGTTAGAAAGCAGTATTGCAGGTTAATTCTGCAATGACTACCACAAGTCCAATTCTGAACGGCTCAAGGTTGATTCCCATTCTTCTGAAGTCTGTAAAATGAGGACTCAGATTGCTGAGCGCAATATGCCGACTCTGTAAATGACTTAGAGAGTGCTGTAAACCACTATGAAGCGATATACAGTATAAGTCTAACACTATTGCTATTGCTATCTTTATAGGCCAATTAGACTACAAGAATGAAGTGCAATCCAGTAGACTTAGTTAATTCATGCAAGGAAGAATATGTTTTATTTTGGGATCAACTTGAGGACCAGATCCAAACCCTGATTAAAATGTAACTCTTACTGCTTAAAGTGTTTGCCCATTATTTCTCCTTATGTCAGACTTTTTATTGTGGAATTTGTACATAGGTGAAGGAGACTCTTTTTATATTGACTTCTGTATAACTACATGGAGAAATTATCAACAGGCAGAATCTGTGTTCTATTGCTGATATATCCCATGGAACAAGCTAGTATTTAAGATTCACTTCAAAGCCAGCACATTCGTTTGAAAGGCAGCCACATATTGGAAATGGAGTAAACTACAGGCCACATTTTTTGTTTCTTTGTTTGAATTTTTAAAATAGTTTTAATTGTATTTACCAATTGTGTTATTTGCCTCTCAAAGCCTGAGTTAATTGGGGAGGCTTATAAATATGCCAGATAAATGAATGGGAGTGAACTTATAGAATGCAAACTAGAAGCATGGAGAAACTAGCAACTGCTGACAAACTCATGTAGCTTTTTATCAAATGTAGTGAACTTCTCTTTTTTTTTTTTTTCTTATGAGCTTCAATTATCAGCCATAATCTGAGGGTGATTTAAGATGTGGCACAGGTCTCTATTATTTAGGAATTAGCTGACATTTGTATTCTTTTATGGAAGTGAGGCTGGAAATGTGTTGTAGGTGCTGCACAACATCCATGTCATTTTAGTTCTAATAATATACCACACACTTATATCTAGAAAGTGCCTGGGTTGTTTTAGGGATTACAATCATACAATTCCAGGGAAAGATGCAGCTGCTTTAAAGGGTTGCAAACAAGGGCTAAATTTATCCTCCTATGTACTCCTCAGAATCCCTCAATAATTGAATCAAAATGGTGAAAATATCAGTATTGTTTTAAAAGGATATATGAAACCAAAGGGTGGTCTCTCCACACGTCATTCTTAGTGAAATGTGCAAGCCAATGTCTACATTTCCTACATCAGATGAGGTGGCCATCTGTTCTGGCCACTTTTTACAGAGCCACAATTGAGAGTTTCTTAATATACTGCATCACTCAAACTGCAAACTGTTTGATGGTAGCAGTGCTCAGATAAAAGGTCCATACAGAGAGTGATAAGGACAGCTGAGAAGATTATAGGAAGCTTGCTTCCCATTATTCAGGATACTGCTTATAAGTGCTGTGCTTAGAGTTCAAAGCATTGTTAGAGTTGTGGTTTGCTGGCAGATGGCAGTGGAATCGGACAGTGGGGAAGAATGGGGACCAGTCAGGGAATCTGGAAAGGACTTGGGTGAGGGTCCTGAGTCTGATGCAGGGATGGGGCCAGGACCATCTGGGAGGGGGGTGCTGCCTTCGGAGCCTTACGAGTCTGGCAGCAGCGAGGCAGAAGACCCAGGGGAGCCTGTTCTCAGTGCGCGTGTGCGCAGAGCTGCTAGAAGGTGAGAGCAGCTGAAACAAAAAGGGCAACTTGGGAGTAAGGCTGGGAGGTGAATCCCCCTCTCATAAGGTATAAAGGTCAGGCCGATGATGATATCTTTGCAGGAAGCAAAGTAGTCAGAGTCATTCTGGAAGCTCTTTCTACTTCGGTTGGGTTTTTTTTTTTTTTTTGTACTTTGGTTGGTTTCTTTTCCAGTTCATTTGATACTTCTGTTTTTGGCAACACTTCACAGAACTGAAAGGTGTGTGTGCTTATCTCGGGGGACTGTTTGAGATTAATTCTGGGTGGGAATGAAAACAATTCCCAGTGTTGCAATAAAATAAGTCTTGGTTTTAAAAGACGTGTGTGCGTAATTACGGTTTGGAAGCCTTGGTCAGAACAGTTAGAGAGCCACTTTATGGTCTGTTTCTGTTGCTTCCCTCCGCGAGGAGGTTTCAAGGTATTTCTAGTAGGACTTCCAGATTCTGTAACAGCTTTGTTCCCTCTGCCATCCGTTTGGTAAACTTGAAAGATTCGTTTTTCTCACCATGTACATGTATACATCCAAACTAGACTGTGTTGTTTCTCCATGTCATATATATGGGGACATGTGTGTGTATGTGTGTGTGTCTGTGTCTGTGTTTGTGTGTGTATGTATGTATGTATGTTTGTCATGTTTATATAGTGTATATTGGAGGTGGTGACCTTTTGAGAGCTGTATGCAATGAAATTTCATTTTAATGTATGCCGATTAGTGTATGTTTAAAGTGACAATAAAGTTTTTCCAAGTTTACATTTAAATTGTAGAAAATGAAAGTACTGCAGCACAGTGATTCAGAATAGGAAATCTAATCAAGAAGGTAACAAAAACTTAAAAAATGTTTGCTTATAAAAAGAAATTTTAAAGAAGCAAATATATAGCATATATTAGTAATTCTCAAAACTTAAATAATGGTTTGTACATATATACATATATATTCACACACACACACACACACACACACACACACACACACATTTTTGATAAAGATGAAACTTTGAATGGAGCATCATGTGTTTGAATACACAAGCCCTGCAGGATCTCCATAATGACTCATCTGAAGAAAAATGTATTATTTGGAAGCTATTTGAGTGCAGTCAAGATGAAGATGAGATGGTCATTTTAAGCAGAACATTCGCTGTTGCAAAAATCTCATTTTCTCTCCAGGTAAAGAGTGACACATAGGCTAGGGTATAATAATTTACAGTTAGATTCAAAGATACTTTTCTTGGATTCATTTGTC
Source organism: Notechis scutatus (assembly GCF_049901735.1). NCBI lineage: Eukaryota > Metazoa > Chordata > Lepidosauria > Squamata > Elapidae > Notechis > Notechis scutatus. The sequence continues at coordinate 85,856,764 of NC_142011.1, forward strand.
TGAGTATTTAATTCCAAATATAGGAGAAAAAATTATCATTGGTACTCTTAGGCTTAACGTTTTTGCCTAAAGTTGAGAATGAATGATATTTTTACCATGGTAGAAATGTACTGCATTGATACTTTGATATAGTATTCACTAATTAGCAATATGAGACCACATATGGCATAATTCATTAGAAAAAATATGAACATATTAATGTAATAGATGTTTCTCATTTCAGATAATATGATTTGGGCAACTGTTAGACTGTTTTTCTAAGAGAGGAAAGCTGACAAAAGCAAAATAATATCATTTTATAAGTTTGTTCATAATCCATATGCAAAGAATAGGAAACAATAAACTGGGATTTCACATTTAAAAAGCAGCATTATGTGGACCACAAAATTATCCAATGTCCTTTCAAATGAATTGCATGAAAGTGTTGGTTTTCCATCAGCCAAATTCCAGTATAAATAAAGCAGCTAGGGACTGTATTATAAAAGATTGGTTGAATTAATATGAGCATTCTGGAATGTATGGCAGATAGTAGCGAAATGAAATTTGACAATAAGTAAAATGCATTACACACAGAGAAGAAGAAAAATTGAGGATTAAAGATAGCTAGTTAAGATGCATCTAAGAGAAGTGGATGGTGAGCTGAACACAAGAACAGGATAATATTGGGTAAAAGAAAATTAATGTCTTTTTAGTTACATAGACAATACATAAGGCAGTTAATGTCTTTTTAATATAGTTACTTAGGAACATATCTAAGATTAGGAGGCCTTACAATTATTATTCTGCTAACGGCTGACAATGCCTCATTTGTACTACAGAACTCAATTTGGTTTCTGAATTTCAAAAGGAGAAAGTGATAACCTATGAAGGGTTCAACATTTTTTGAAGGTAACAAGTTAATTGTTGGAAAAATATCCCTTGACTTGAAAAATATTTATCTTTAAAAGCGATTAATAGATTACAAAGAATCTTAGATGCTATCAAATAAAAAATAAATTTTACGTTAAAGTGTTATTCCATTCTACAATGTATAATATTATTGAAAAGAAAGTATATTTCAGATCAAAACTAGGTAAGTCATACATTTTCTTTCTAGCATGAAATCGATATAGATTTTTTTAAAAAAAGTGCAATTGTCTTCCCAGCATTACTCAAGTCCAATTAAGTTCAATAGCAATTTACTCCAAGTAAACAAATCATTTACAAGTAAAAGTGCCCTTGTTTATTTGATTCATATTTGGAAATATGACTAGTGTGACTTCATTTATAGACAATAACTCTCCATAGAAAACCAAGATAAATTAGTGAACATGAGATAAGGAAAGCATTTAGCTATTTTAGATTATAATATAAAATTATAGCTATTTGGAGTTATAGTGTAGTTTTTATAGTATATTTTTATACCATAAATTATAATATAATTAATCTATAGGATACTTTTAAGCTCTCTATACTATGTATTATATAACGTCATTTTATATATATATATGTATGTATGTATGTATGTATGTATGTATGTATGTATGTATGTGTTATGTCTCCCCTTTAATTGCAGGCGAGCAAAACAAAAAGCAGCCGTTTCAGAATTAATTCAAATCAAAAACAAAACCCCACAAGAGAACGGCTGGAGTAAATTCCAATACACAGCAATAAATCCACACTCTGTCCGGCAATCCTGGTGTGGCAGTAAATCACAAGCCTCAGAGAGTTTGCTGCATGTCTTCACTCCCAATTAGTCACTTTGCTTCTGGCGAATTCCACCAGCCCAGCCGTGTCCTTTTATTCACTTATGGAGCGTGCTAATTTCCCTAATTAATTACTAGCTCGACGCTTCCTTTCTAACTGAGTTTGTCATCTCAGCCTCCTTCTGTTTCTGACGTCTAGCCATAAGTTCTCCAAATTTTCATCTCCACTGGAAAACTCTCTCATGCCTTCCCTGTCAGCCATTCCCGGCTGCTGATCAGATAAAGAACCAGAGGAGGTCGAAGGTCCTGACAACTCTATTAATTCAGATCTATCTTCCCTTGTTACATCCATCTTCTCATCCTGGTTACTATCCAAATCACTAAGCAATGCCGGCTCATATTTTGCTGCCATATCCTCATCACTTGAACTCATATCTGCCACAGGAGCAGAATCCAAACCCGGAGCCACAACACATATGTATGTATGTTATTCAGCTTTGTTCGGATATTTTCCCACGTCATTATAGTTGTGCTTTTAAAGTTGTAGCAACGTTTTGGCAGAATCTCATCTGCCATCATCAGGCTTGTGTATTGTGTTTGTCTGTGAGTCAGGCTTTCACAGCCATTTCTGTTTTAAATTTGGTGCTAGCCTACTGCTGTGCCAGAATGGATTTTCCTTCATCGTGATTGGTTGGGAGTCTTGGTCTGTGTTTATTGGTCTTGATGTTTGCTGTGTTCTGCTTGATTGGTGTTTCTAATATCTTCTGTCTGTTTTGTAGCTTGCTTTTTTTTTTGGTCTTGATTGGTTGTCAACATTGTGTTTCCTGTATTGGAGGCTTTTAGTGCGGCTTGGCTTCGGATATATATATGTATGTATGTATGTATGTATGTATGTATGTATGTATATGTTTTCTTAAGTTTTCGCGGGTACTTACATGTATGGCATTTGGCTTTGTTCGGTTATTTTCCCATGTCATTGTAGTTGTTCTTTTAAAGTTGTAGCAACGTTTCAGCAGAATCTCATCTGCCATCATCAGGCTTCTGTATAGTGTTCGTCTGTCAGTCACAGATGAACACTATACAGAAGCCTGATGATGGCAGATGAGATTCTGCTGAAACGCTTACAACTTTTAAAAGAACAACTACAATGACGTGGAAAATACCCGAACAAAGCCGAATGCCATATATGTATGTATGTATGTATGTATGTGTGTGTGTGTGTGTGTGTGTGTGTGTGTATATATATATATATATATATATATATATATATATGTGTGTGTGTGTGTGTGTGTGTGTGTGTGTGTGTGTGTATGTGTATATATATATATATTTATATATATATATATATATATTAAAGGTAAGTATTGATACTGCTATACTGCCTGTGAGAGTATCTATTCTTAGGAGTCAGGATCATTCATGACATTGGTTTATATAATCTTTTAATAAATCATAATACTATAGTGATATACAGCGTATTATTTAAAATTTGCTTGCAAATATTTTATTTATTATTTATTTTAATATAATTTATTTAGAGACCGCTAGTTCCCATGCAACTTCCCAGTAGATAATTGGGAATAAACTCATGCAGGTAATTAAAACAATCATTAGAAATATTCCTACCATATGAAACTGGGAGCGATCAAACGTAGTAAAAATAAAGAGGGGCCCTTCCTCCTGATCTGATGAAGAAATTTATGGTGAAAATCTATCTGTGTGGTCACAAAACTTGGGCCCAATCTGATTCCACCATTGTGCCTATAATGAATACAATTGTTCTCTCCCATGTTATCGACTCATTAAGAAAGTACAAGGTTTTGCAACAGCAACTGTGTCCAGCAGTCCGTTCCTACCTTTTTATAGAAACTTGTTTTAAAGCTCACTTCTCCAGCTGTTTGCACTTTCCTCATAAGCCATATACCAAATAATTATTTCTTTTAAAATATTTTTAATACATTTAAAACAGCTGTACTTTATTATAAAATATCAAAAAGGTGTGCTTTATTTATAATAGTTTTGGATAGAGAATAAAATACTACCTTTCCTTTTCATAGTCATCTTAAATTCCATTTGAGAGACAGTTTGGTATAGTGGATAAAGGCACCGGAGCAGAAAATGGGAGATATAATGAGTTCTAATCCTGCCTCAGGCATGAAACCAGCTGGGACATCATGGCCACCCTCTCCAGCCAAACAGCCACCAGAAGTCAAAACTTTAAGACAATCCCCATTTATTTTACAAAATCATTGCTTGTAGTATTTTAGATGAGAAATGACTTCCAGCGTGACTTTCCATTTACAGACTTGAAATGGAAAGTCTGTATAAATTAAGCAGAATTAATATCAGGGGAAGATGAATTTACAAAAATGGATGGGCTTACGGTAATTCAAAATTAAATCTTTTTTTTCCTTGAAAAAAGAGTGGGGAGGGGGAGGGCAAAATGGAGGACAAGGAGGAAGAGGAAGAGAAGATGAAGAAAAACCCAACTGAAAAGGCCATGTCCTGCCTGAGAGTCTTGAAAGCAGTCTCAGATCAGGAATGTTACATAATGTAAACTCCATATGTGGCAGTAATAAAATGGAATAACAACCCTAATATGGAAAGGAAGCTTTTAACGCGGTGTAACATGTTGTAATAACAAAACAACAAACATAAAAATTTCTTTAAAATAATTCTGCAGAGATATCTTCCATAGCGTAACAAGGTATTACTAAAGTTATTTCCTCATGGGAATTCAGATAATTATCATGGCTAAAAATACTAAGTAGCGTGTTGGTTTTTTATTTTTATTTTATTAAAAAGATTAGGTAAAGATAATGTCAAAATCCCCCGCATTAGCCACAAGAGCTGTTGTTTAGGGTTCCTTTCTCTGCCATGAATATTTTACATTTAAATTAGAAATCTGTAAAGTTGAGGTGGAAGGATTACTGTGTATGAGAGATGAATAAGGAAAAGCATTACAGCTTTTGCAGCAAGGAAGATAAGTACCACAGTTCATCTGACATAAGAGATGGATTACAGTGAATCTGAAGTAGAAGAAGGTTTATTTAGGGATTATTAGCAATGGCTTTCATTTATGTAATCTATTAGTATAACACAGGGAGAAGAGAAGGGGGAGTTTACTCCTGGAGTTATCAGAGAGATTTGCTATTTATAATACAATTTGGAGCCTAATATATGCAAAGTAGAAACATAAAAAAAACAAAGGAATCCTGTGTGGGAAAGAAACACAAATGTGTAGAATTATTTCCTAAGCATTCTGATAAGCATAGGTAATGGGAGCTTGTGCAGACTATACGCACATATGTAAATTGAACATAATGATGATAAATTGCCAGTGCCAAATTCAAGTTGGTATTCTGATATTAAGGTAAAAGTTATAAAACATTTAGTTCAAAGATATTATAAGAATTCACAAATTCTTTCTTTTATAAAGGTAGCATCAAGTGCCAGGATCTGTAATTCTGCTGTATAAATAAGTACATATTAAAATAAGTGAAGAACTACTATGAATAATATCTAGTGCAGACTTTCTCAATTCGGTGCCCTAATGCTAAGTAATTTTGGAGTTGAATTCAGCACATCTGGAGATTACTAGTTCGGCAAAAGTTGGTTTAAGATCACAGCACAAGTGTGTGGGAAGACCTCAGTAGAAACATGAAGATAAGACATCTGTAAGGTTATAATCCTAGTTTTTTTCACAGTGATATGAATTAAAATTTCATTCTGGTTGTTATGGATTGTTTTTAAAATTTTCAGGAGGCATTTCAGTTGAAGTGTTATATGTGATCTATAGAGTTTGAGATCAGTGGAAAAAACTCTTTAATAATGCAGTATATTGTATTTTGAAATTTTATAATCCTGCACTCATTTATTTGAAAATATAGTCCATTGACCACAGCAAGCTTATTATTGAGTAGATCATCATAACATTACCCTTCATAATATATTTCCATAGATTTTTATAAGGTAGCAGAAGAGCAAATTTCAGAGAGCACTAAAGACTCCACAATTTAGTCAGGGCTATATAAAGACCTGATTTTTACCTCAGAATATGGCACAATGTTTCCTGTTTTATCTTTTTTTTCCTCCAAATTTTATTGGTTTTTAAAAACAAACATAAACAAACAAAACATAAAAACATCAAGCTATCTTCCATAGGTGTACATACAGTGTGCCGGTTGGTTTACAAATTGTTCTGTGCTTGCATTTCGTAGTCTTCAATTACAATTACATTACATATAATCTCATATTGTCAATCAAAAATTAAATACCTTAGTATCATTATTAATCAATCATTTGATTATACTTTTATTCATTCATGTTTTACAAAATAATCATAATTTACTTAGATCTTATAAGTTCATATTACCATCCCAAATCTATCCTAAAATCATTTTGTAGATATAATAAGAAAGAAGTAAATCTTTGTATATTTATTATTTTCTAAAAGTCTACATAATTCATTACTGTACTTTATTGCCTAACCATTGATAGAAAAGATCCCAAATTTTATAAAATTGTTTATCCACTTGTTCTCTAATTTCAAATGTCAATCTACTCATTTCATCACATTCCAATATTTTCTTAATGATTTCCTCCTGTGATGGTATTTTCTCATTTTTCCAGTTTTTAGCAAATACAATCCTAGCCGCTGTTAATACATTTACAATCAGGTATTTCAAGTCTTTACTATATATTTCAGGTAAAATTCCCAATAAAAATATCTCTGGTTTCAAGTCTATATGCTTTTTTCTCATTTTTTCCAACCACATGTGGATTTTAGTCCAGTATTTTTTAGCATCCGCACAAATCCACCACATATGGTAATATGAGCCAGGTGTCTGATGACATTTCCAACATTTTTCGGATTTATTCTTGAACATTCTTGCTATTCTTGTTGGGGGGAAATGCCACTTGTAAAACATCTTAAAGAAATTTTCTTTATATGCTGTTGACATTGTCATTTTATAATTTTGAGACCACAATTTTTGCCATTTCTCTAAATCAATCCCATATCCAAAATTCTTCCCCCAAACAATCATAGTTTCTTTAACTTGTTCTTCTTCTAGTTTAATTTCTAATAAATATCCATACAATTTTTTAATCACCTTTTCATTAGTACCTGTCAAAATCTTATCTAAGTCAGTCAGTTTATTATAGAAACCTTCTGTTTTAGAATCTTTATCATACCTTGAATGTATTTGCGCATATGAAAACCAATTCATCTTTATACCTTGTTCCTCTAGTTCTTGCATAGATTTAATTTCACCCTTTTCATTCAATATTTCACCATATCTAACTGTTTGTTTCTTTTTGTATATTATAGGATACGAAAATGCTTCAATAGTCGATAACCAGACTGGAATTTTCAAATAACATTGTCTTTTAATCTTCTCCCAGTTTAACCACAGAGACTCCCGTATATAATGTCTTCTAAAATACCCCTGTGTTTTAGTTCCTTTGTACCATAAAAAAGCATGCCACCCCAACAACAAATCATGTCCTTCTAATGTCAACAATCTAGTATTTCCTAGTGTTATCCATTCCTTAACCCACATCAGATTTGTAGCTTGGTAGTACAACTCCCAATTAGGCAAACCAAATCCTCCTCTAATTCTAGCATCTTGCAAAAGTTTTAACTTTTTTCTCGCTTTCTTACCTTGCCATATATATTTCAACACAATTTTATTTAAATCTTCAAAGTAGTCTTTTCCAAGCCTAATTGGAATTGTTTGAGACAAATATAAAATTCTGGGTAATATGTTCATCTTGATTGTTGAAATTCTCCCTATTAGTGACAGTTCTAAGTTTTCCCATTTCGCCAAATCTAGCGCTATCTGCTGTTTAAGTTTAATATAATTATTCTCTTTTAATGTACTACATCTTGCTGTCAAATATATCCCCAAGTACTTGATCTTATTCGTGATGTGAATTTTCAATAGGTCTGCCAGTTCTTCCTTTTGTCTTAATAGCATATTCTTTGTCAAAATCCTTGTCTTATCTTTATTTATTTTCAAACCAGCCACCTTTCCATATGTCTCTAACTTTTCTATCAATTTTGATGCTGTTTCTAAAGGGTCTTCTAAGATGAAAACCAGATCACCCGCAAATGTTTGCAGCTTAAATTCTTCCTTTTTGATTTTCATTCCTTTTATATTCTTTTCATCTCTAATATTTCTGTTTAACACTTCCAAAGTTAACACAAACAACAAAGGTGATAGTGGGCTGTTAGGGATATACACCCTAGCAGAACGTGCAATGGCAGTCTAGCAGACAGGCAGATATGTGAGACAAAACGTTGTAGTAGCTTACACTCAGTAAGACAGATACACTGTGCAAGTTAAATAGTTTTTATTCCAGCAAGAGTTATAGCATAGTCAAACAGTCCATATGTCATACACTAAGTTCAGTCAGTCCGGGAGTTATTCAGTTTGCAAAGTCCAGTGTCGAAAAAGAGGTCATTAAACTTACAATCAATCAGTCCAGTGATATATCTCTTTTGCAGTCAGAGATATGAAGAAAAATCAAACCTCTTTTCTTCTCTCAGCAAACACGCAGTTATCACCATCAATCCATCATTGTCAGCAATCCAGTAAAAGCCGGCCAACAGTGAGCTCTCTTGCTCCCTCTTATGGTGATTTTACAACCGCACCCAAAATACTTGGTTTACAGTTTAAAGTGATACATACACTTAAACTCACTAACATAGTTTATATATATTATTTTACCCAAACTAAGTTAGGTAACCAATGTTATCCCTAACATGGGCACCCTTGTCTTGTTCCTTTTCTTATATTAATAGAGTCTGTCAGTTCTCCCTCTATCATTACCTTTTTTTTTTTAAACAAGTTTTTATTAGCTTTTAAAGACAAACAAAACATAAACCTTATACACATTAAACCTCTTTCCCTTGTGAATTTTTACAAGGCAGATAATACAATATTTTATACAATATGATTTTAATATTTCTTCTCATTAAATTTAATCATCATATTCATATTTCCCTCTGTCTTGTTTACAATTATTCTCCTCCCGCTTTCCTCCAAGGTTTTACCAGCTCTCACATAAACAGAAACACACAAAACACATAAAGTAAAACTTCTTTTTCAAAAAAGTAGCTTGGCCCCGGATTACCACTCTTTGTATGGACTTCAATTAAATTCATATTCATCTTATATTCCATTACCTATCTTAATTACCATTCTGTAATTTCTTTGTAGCTTCTCCCCGCTTTCCTCTCTTCTTAATTCTATTTTGTTTATTAACTTAATTTAAATCATTATATTTCTATCCTTTGTCCATTATTTTCCAATTATCTATATATTTCATTCCCCATAGTAAAATAAAAAAAAATTCTCCTGAAATCACAAATCAAAGTATGATGCCTTTCCATCGCACCTCTAAATTAACATTTAAGGTAACTCCAAATTCCCTATTTGATTCTGCTTAGTACATACTACTTACAAAAGAAAAAGGAAAAAAATAGTGAATCCATAACATAATTAAATATATCATCAAACATTAAATCTCATAACATTTCAATTATCTATTTCAAAAGCAAGTATCACAATAATATATTCATACTAACATCCACGCAATAATCAATTAAGCTCTACATTTAAACTAAATATTTTAAACCTTATTTTATTAAATCTTAAATTCTACCATTATTAAACTTTTAATATTTTAGTCTTTACTCAGATCTTATAAAGTTATATTTTTTTATTTTTAATACAAATACTACAATACTATCATATGTACCTTGCAGAATCCTTTTAAAACCAAATTATATTACCCTTTATCCCTAAAAAACCATTTCTTTTTCACATCTTGTTTAATGCCCTCGTGGCCTTTTTCCCCCTTCTTCCTCCCTGTCTTATCCCATCTGGTCTTTTTACCCCCCTTAACTTCCCCGCTCTGTTGTATTTCTCTTCCCTTTTGCTTTCTAACCTCATATTGATTTTGCATCTTATTTTCTTCTTTCTTAAATATTTTTTTAAGTCTTATATCCTTTTCCCCCCCTTTCTTTCTTCTTTCTTTCTTAAGCACCTCTATGGGTTCATTAAAGATGGCTTCTTCTTCTTCATCTTCTTCCATCAATTGTTGTATTTGCTGATAAGTAGCAAGCGCCATTTCTAAAAAGCAAAAAATTTGCCCCGCATCATCTTTCTTTATTTTGCCATATTCCTCTCTCAGTTCATCAGCAGATAAAATCATTGTAAATCCTCTTCTTTTTCTTAAAACAGCCAAAGATATTTCCAAGCTTAAAGCAAGTCCCAAAGTCCCAAAGTCACCAAACAATCCAAACAAAGCACAAAGTTCTTCCCTTCTTCCTGGGTTAAAATCAGTTGCAAAGGGAGAAAAAGAAAGCCAGTCTGTATTTTAAGTTCTTATTGCAGTAACTTCCAATCTCTAAAAACTTCCAGGCATCTCCTTCAACAGAATCTTAGTATAAATTTTCCTTTTGTCCTCTCCCTTCCCATTTATAACCAGAAGCTTTAGATTTTTACCTTTTATAGAATAGTAGTATTTTCAGCATTCATTCGTTAATTCCATGTGGAAGGAGAGTAAACTTTCACTTGAAACACTTTCACTCGCCGCTTGCCAATCTCTTCTGGAAACAAAGTATCTTTCAAACAAAAAACCAAATCTCAGATTTCAGGGTGTTAAATATATCCTCTAATCCCAGTTCAGCCAAAATAACTTTTGCTTCAAAAATTTCTCCTTCTTCCTCCAGCACGATCTTATCCGGTTGCTGACTTCTTTGTGGCGGCCATTGCTGACCGCCGCTGGACCGACTTGAGAAAAGGAGGTTGTGCCGGGTGGGGAAGGGGTCTGCGAATACCCCAACCCCTTGTCCGGATCCTCCCTATCTTTGGTTGCCTCTACGGGGCAACCTTATCCTCCGGACCCGTCTGGGTCGGAGGAACCAAGCGCAGCTAGCGCGGCGGGGATCGCAGAGATCGCGAAACCCCACCGCCTCCGAAGCCGACAAACCGGAAGTCCCTCTATCATTACCTTTGCCGTTTGCTTATAGTATATAGCTTCTATTGCTTGAATAAATTTTCTAGCAAAACCCATCTGTTCCAACAGTAATAACATGAATCACCAATTCACATTATCAAATGCCTTCTGTGCATCTAGAAATATCAGAGCCATATTTTTTTCAGGATGTGCCTCGTAGTATTCCAAGGTGTCCAAGATTACTCTCGTATTGTTTTTAATTTGTCTCTTTGGCAGAAATCCATTTTGATCAGAATGGATAAAATTATTTAAATATTTTTTTAAGTCTTTCTGCCAATATTGAAGCAAAGATTTTATAATCTGCATTTAGTAGAGAAATGGGTCTATAGTTCTTAATTTGTAATGGGTCGGCCTCCTCTTTTGGAATAAGTGTAATATAGGCTTCTGACCATGATTTAGGTATCTTCTTCTTTAACATAACTTCATTCATAACTTCTAGCAATGGAAGATTCAACGCTTCTTGTAATGTTTTATAAAATTCTGCCGGAAGTCCATCTGGGCCTGGTGCCTTTCCATTATTTTGCTTCTTGAGTGCTTCAGTTAACTCCATCATCATTATATTGCTTTCTAACATTTTTTCAGTCTCTTTAGGTATCTGAGGTAAATTAGCATTCTGTAAATACTGCTTAACTCTTTCCTCATCAATATTCTCTTGTGTGTATAGTTTCCCATAATAGTCTCGTATGATTTCCTTCTTCTCTTTACTACCATAGCAAACTTGGCCTTGGTCATCTATTATTTGCAATATTTTCCTTGATTCTTTCTCCTTTCTCAATTTATATGCTAACCATCTACCTGGTTTATTTGCATCTTCAAAGTAGTTCTGTTTAGCACCTCTGATTTTCTGTGCTAATTCTTCTTTTTCTATTAGACCCATTTTATGTTTAATTATATCCATTTTTGACTTAATGTCCTTTTTCTGTGGCATTTTCTGTAGCTCTTTTTCAAGTCCTTTATACTCATCCTCGAATGCCTTAGAGGCTAGTCTTTTCATGGTATTTCTTTTCCTGCTATAATCTATTATCAAGCCTCTGGCATATGCCTTCATTGTATCCCATACGTTCTGGATTGATGTATCTTTTTTGTTTTCTCTAAAGAAGAAAGCCAGTTCTTTCTCCATCCACTGTGTAAAGTCTTTTTCCTTTAATATAGTATTATTTAACGTCCATCTAGATCTTCTTCTTTGTCCTTTCCATTTAATTGTCATTGGATTGTGATCTGCCCAAGTACTTGTTTCAATATTTATTTCTTGAATGTTAGTTAACAATTCTGTTGACATCCATATCATATCTATTCTGGACCATATCATATCTATTCTGGACCATGATAAATGTCTATTTGAGTAGAAGGTGTATTGTTTAGTTTTAGCATTTTTTTCTCTCCATGTATCTTTTAAGTTTATTTCATCTATCATTTTAAAAAAAGATTTAGGGAGAGTCTTTCTGTTTTGCTTTGTTGTTTTCTATGCTGTATAGTCCAGTTTATTGTCTACAATTCCATTAAAGTCTCCCATCATAACTATATTAGCATAGTCCAGTTCAATTATTTTCATATGTAATTTTTTATAAAATTCTTCTTGATTGTCATTCGGGGCATAGACTGCAATCAGGAGTGTTTTCATATTATTGTCCATTATTTCTACCATTAGTATTCTTCCATCGTCATCAGTGTAGATCAATTTCGCTGGGATAATATCTTTAATGTATAAAACCACTCCTCTTCTTGCATTGTGTTAAAGAAGTAAATATTTTCCCTAATTTTGGCTGTACCAACAATTGTTCATGTTGTTTTTTAATATGTACTTCTTGTAGACAAATTATATCAAATTTTAATTTCTCTAATTTATGAAAGGTTTAACAGCTGAGTTAAGTCCATTTATATTAATTGTAATCAATTTTTTCTCTTCCATGGTTATATTTTATAGTTAAATTTAGCAGCTCTCTTAGGTCTTAGTTCACGTTGTTCTTTGGCTTCCACCTTTCCACCTACTGCGCCTTCCTCTTTTTCAGTCGCCATTTGGCAGTCCTCTTGGAATTCAGTTAGTGAGATCTCTTTTTCTGCCTCTTCCTCTTTCCTTCCAAAAAATTCTGTATAAAATAATTCCGCTTTCTCAATTGAGTCAATTCTATGTCTCTGTTCTTGCCATGTGAACATTAAACCTTCTGGAATCAGCCATCTATAATTCACCTCTTTTTAAAGTAGCATTTTAGTCAGGAATCGGTATTCTCTTCTCATCTCTCTCACTCTTCTGGGTATTTGTTTCAAGACCACAATCTCCTTATCTTTGTATTTCAATGTTTTCTTTTTTGCCACTTGAAATATTTGCGTTTTAATGGCTTTCTTTGTAAATCTAATGTGAACTTCTCTTGGTAAGCTATTTCTCATCGCATATCTTGTGAAAACTCGATAAACCTCATCTATTCCATCCATCATCTTCTCTTGAGTTATTTCCAAAGCTTCAGCCAGTATTTCTATCACTATATCAGCTAAGTTTTGTCCTTTTTCTTCCTCTACGTTTTGGAATCTAAGATAGAATTCTGATCTATCCATCTCCCATCTCAACATACCACTTTTATCTTGTTCAACCACCGTTAATCTATTATCAATATCTCCAATCTTCTTGTCTCTTTGTTTATCTTCTTCTTCTTCAATTTTTTGGAATCTCTCATCATACTTCAACATCATTTGTTGGATGTTCTCCACTTTTTCATCGGTTTTCCCTGTTCTTTGTTCAGTGTTCTCTGTTCTTTGTTCGATGTTCTCTGTTCTTTGTTCGATGTTCTCTGATCTTGCTTGAATATTTTGAATTCCTTGCATAATCATCTGCAGAGTCACTTTTTCTTGTTCTTTTTCTTGCTTTAACATTGTCTGTATTGAGCGTTGTCCTCCAGATGGTAGAGAGGAAGAAGTAGAAGTTGAAGAACCAGGAGCTGTAAATTTCCTACTCATTTTAAGCAATTCAAAATCTTCAGGTTCTTCTAAACCTTAATCCAATTGTGAAGTAACCAATTATAGTTCAAAATAAAAATAGTAGAAAAAAGCAGCCCAATAATAATAATTTAAAAAAAAGAAAAAAAAGGAGGACAAAATTTCTTCAGGTTTAATCCAATCAATAGTTAAATAAAGAAAAAAACTTAAGAAAAAAAAAAGGAAAAGGAAAAAATTCTTCAGATTCTTCAACACCTTAATCCAATTGAAAGGTCTCAAATAGAAAAAAAGTGCATAAAAATAAACCAGAGAGGTAGATGAAAAAACAAAAATACCAGGAAAGGGGGGGGAAAAGGCTTTTAAGGCTTTCCCTTTAAAATAAAAAGCAAACGTAGAGATTGTACTTCCAAAAAAGAAAAAAAAGAAAAACAAAGACAAACTCCAACAAAGCCAAAAACCCAAATAGTTATTACAAAAAAAAAAGATTAAAAAAATACCATAAAGCTAGTGAGGAGGGATAGCACAACTTAGGAAAAGTAAAAAGGGCACACTGCACTTTGTTTGATTATCCAAGGCTCTTATTATAACTCTCTACTCCAAAAACTTATCACCTTTTTCCCCCTACGTTTCAACACCAGACTCCAGCTGTTGATAGAAACCCAGAAGAGCACCTGCAATAATACTCTCCCATGCTCTTCCCTCTATCTTATCAAATAGCAATGTCCTTGAAAAAGAGTCTCAGTTCTTTCTTTCTCAGCTTTGTCTGGTCACAGGGAAATAGAATATTTTCAAGCCTCTAGTTGGCAGTGTTACAAAGTTTCTTTGCTCTCACTTTCCCCCTCCTTTTCCGAGCAGGATATAATAAGAATTAATAAAAAAAAGGAAAAGATATTTTAAAAAAATGAAATAACTAAAGGGAGCCTCTAGCCTAAAATATTACAAAATCAAAAAGGAGAAGAAAAAAATAGATATAAACGAAAAAAACAGTCCAGTTTCAAAATACAAGATCATATATAGAAGATCCAGCAATGAGAAAACAAAACAAAACATTACTTTGACATTCCTGTTTAAAATTGCCGCTTAATCACTTCTGTCAAAACTTTTACAGATTCTTTCTTTTCCTTAGGGTGTCCTTTCAGATCTTAGAATAAAAAAAAAAAAGTTCTCACCAAACTGGCACACTCTCTTTCTGCTCTCTTCCGTTTCGGAGCTGTCCCAACTTCAGCAGCTTTAATGGCTGCCTCTTTGCTGCTGGCAAGAAGAGCTTCTCCTGGATCTACCAGGGACTTTGCGGTATCCCTGGGATTGACAGGATGCACTCTTCACTTTCACCATCTCTTCGGGACGGTTTAGATCCAATAGGACCATCCAGGAGCAAAGATATCAGCAGCGATCTCAGACCTCCAAGATCGCATGCCGTATCGTCGCGACGCCAGTTCCGCCCTCAATATTTCCTGTTTTATCTTGTGGTACTGAAGTGGATTGACATGCTATAAATTGGATTTATTTGCTATTATCAAGCATAACTAAATAAATTTTTCCCGAGTTTTAAAAATCAAACATTGCCTTGTTTAAATTTTTCTAATTATCAAATATTTCATCATTTAAAACCACTCCAAAGTAGTATGCATTGGAAAACTTCAAACAATCTAAAACACATGACATATACCATGCTGTATTTAAGATGGAAAAAATATTCATATTTACAACAATCAAAAGCCACTCCAAACTGCTACTGCTCAGAAAGCCAGGAATTTTAGCTTCCTCCATTTCTTTCCAAACACCTTTTTGCAATCAGAGTGTGATGTCATAAATCTAATTTCATCAGCAAAAGTTAAACTGTGGAGCAATAAAAATTGGAAGTGTAGCTGAATTTATGTTTAGATGTTGGTGTTTTGTTCAGAACATTTCAAATTTACACTGCTGGATAAAGTTAATTGTTTTCATTATCCTTTAAGTTAGCCAGCGGTACTTGATGTTTTCTTTTTCTTTATAAAAATTAAATCAATCTGTAATGTAAAGGGGTTTGGTAAGCACCGTGCATGAAGGACATCTTATGAAACTAAATTATTTTCTTTATAACTTGGGATCAGAACCAAAAGGAATTCTAAACTCTTCAATAAATTAACTGCCACTGTATCTGCAACAGACTATTCTCTGCCAAAGTAATCGGCCAACAGTACTGGAAAGAAGGCCTTTGAATGGTTAGTACAGGTTTTAGGAAACAAAGAATGGAAGTAGTGGCATTCTTGATTTATCTATCTCTATTACCCAGAAAGTCACTGTGAGTGATGCAGTTTGAACAACTTCAAGGCTTCCTTGGAAAAGAAGCATGCAATTCAGCCCACAGATGAATGAATTCAAGTTATCTTTGAGTTTGATTCTTTGCGCCTTTGTATTATTTAATGCTTTAAGTTCAGACAAAGTTAGACAGGAGATGATGGTCATGGAAGGGGACATCCATCCCCCTTGATATTGCCTCTGTTCTAAAGTACCATGCCCTGCCCTACCATCTCTAATCATCCTGGTCAGTTTTCATCTATGTTTTGAAATATGCTTTCTCATCCCTATTGTTGAAGAACATTTCATTAGGTACAGACAAAAGAAAATATTTATATCTCAAATTTTAACTTGTGTGTAGGGGTCCTTGCTGCTCTCTGAGCTTGGTTGTTTTCTTGCAGACATTTCATTACCCAATTAGGTAACATCACCAGTGCTAGCAAGAAAACAACCAAGTTCAGGGAGCACCAAGGACCCCACATTTTAGTCAGGGCAATATGTCTTGTTTTATCTTGCAGTGCTGAAGTGGATTGACACGCCGTAAACTGGTTTTGTGACTTCCTATTATGAAGCATGGCTAAATAAATAAAGATATGCCTATACATATAGCATATGCTTTTTATCAGAATGTGATGAAATATTTAGGAAGTTTAGCCTATTGGGGATTGAAGAAGTATGCCAACATTCATAGAAATTGGAGGGAGGCTTTTATATTACCTTGATCATTGTTGCATAATAAACATGCTAAAATTAAATACATACATTAGAATGGTGATTGATCAGAATTTAGAAGAAAAATAAAGGGCTTCTGATGGAGGTGTACCAAACTAAAAATGTCTTCATGAAAGAGGAGCCAGTGATTGTGCAAAGACCAAAGTAGTAGTGAGTAGACCAGTACTTTGGATAAGGAAAGCGTGCAAAATTAATTACATGCATTGTGAGAACTGCTCCCTGGGAGAACAAATGACAGTGGGTTTTCTGTGGATTTGATTACCAGGAGACAAAGGGATCAACAACCATATTACTCACAATCATGACAGAAAGTTCACAAACCTCACTTTCTGATCACTTTTGGAAATTTCCTATTAACCCTATTAAAGCTATTAGAGACTGACAAGTTTGAAAACTCATTGTTGAGTGAGTCTATCTGCAATTTATCTGCAATTAATGTGCAAAAAGAAAAAATTACAAGTTTAAGAACTTAAAGAATTTGAAATGTACAGCAAAAAGTTAAGTAAGATTTTTATCTTAAAAAATTACAAACTATTAAAGTGTTCAGATAAATTTGGAATGTTGCTTTTACTGTAAAAATTTGAAATTAACTATAAAAATAAACAATCTTCTTCTGGTTTGAGCTTCTTCAGTGACAGACTGAAGCCTCATCTCTGCGAGGCTTTGATCCGTGCTCGCCGCTGGAGCATCCTGAGCCGGCTGGCTTTGAGGCTAAGCCACCCCGTAGAGGTGGTAAAGAGGGGGGAGACTGCCTGCAGGGTTGAGGAGAGCCGCATCTCTCCTCCCCAGCTGGCCATTACTCCCTTTCCCAAAGGCGGTTGCAGCGGTGGTCAGAAATGGCCACCACAAAGAAGAACTCGACCAGAAAAGAATGTGCAGGAGGAAGATAAGAAGAGAAAGTTTTGTTTGACCGGATCAAACAGCAAAAGCAACAAATAAGGTACCCTAGAATTGAAACTATTAAAAAACAATAACATTGTTCCCTAAGAAGATTTTTAAGCTGCGAAGGAGAGAGAAAAGGGAAAAGATTTGGTGTTTTTTTTTTCTCCTTTTCCTATACTGACAGCTAAGAGACTTAAGTAAGAAATTGGGGGGGGAAATCCACTTTGACATCAATAGGCATTTAATGCTGAAAATAAAAAGTCAAAGGGATAATAAAGATTTCTGGATAATTAAAAACTTTTGAAAACAGGAAAGGAGAGAGGAAGAATAAAAGGGCAGGATCTGGAAGGGAGGAGACTGCCTGGAATTAAAAAAGAAATTATAGCAAAATCTCAACAAGACTTCCAAAAGATACATTCTAACTGAAATATCACAACAAAAACCCCAGGAAGAGAAAGTTGAAAAGGAAATAAGAAGATATAACTCAGGACTATCTGAATTACTTGATGATTTCTGGATTCTTGGTTATTGTTTTGAATGACTAAAATTAATCGGGTGGTTGTTTAAAACTGTTTAAAATGGCTCCACTTTTAGAAGAACTGAAAATGGAACTTAAAAAGTACAAAGAAGATGCACAAGAAGGGAGGGGTTCTTTTGGCTTCGTATTTCAGTTTTTAGAAATGGAGATTTGGAATTATGAGAAACAACAAGAAATGCCTGCAGAGCAAGAAGATTGCGACAAAGAAGAAGCCATTTTTAATGAACAAGTAATCTTAGATGGGGGGGGAGGAAAGGGGGGAAAGATAATGGAAAGTTTAAGATTGGGAAAAATAACTCAAAAAAATAGAGTGAAAAATAAGTATAAAATCAGAAAGCAACAGAAGAGGGAAATGCAGAAGAGAGAATTAGAAATAGAGAGACAAGGGGGTAAAAAGGGGAGGGAGAAGATGAGAAGGAAGAAAGAAAGGAAAAAAAGTCATAAAGGACAGAAACAAAATACAGAGAAACAAGGCCTATTTAGAGATAATGGGTGAAAATTTAATGGAAAAGGGGATTCTGCAAAGGTACATAAGATAGTATGGTTATATTAGAAACAGAAATAATTTTAGAAAATATGAAACAATGTATGATTAAAATGTCTGATAAAATAGCTATCGTAATTCAGTGGAATGTTTGTCAATAAATAAATGTAATAAAAGGTATATTTAATGATTTATAAAACATATGTGAAGAGAAATAAGGGAAAAATTAATTATGGAGATTATATGTGTTTTTAAGGAAGTATGATATTTAATTGAAAAGAAGTGTTAAAGATGTTAAGATTTTAATGAATATTAATGATAGAACTGAACTGGAACGGAATGAGGGTTTATAATTACATATATTTACAATCTTTTTTTTTAAAGAATATAGTGTGTATTATAAGAATGTACCAAGCAGAATTCGATTGGAAGTTATGTATTATGTATTATATTGAAGGTCATAACCTTAAGGTATATATGGGTAGTTTAAATAAGAGTTGAATGGATGTAATTAAAAGATATACGGGTGTCATACTCCAATTAGTAACTACAGGAGAAAACTTGTTTAATGAGAAAAGATAATATGAAATTGAAACAGAACAGACAAAAGTATAAATACAATGATTTGAATTGAGATGAGATAATCAAATTAAAATCGAGAAAATCAAAAGAGGGGAAAAACTATATAGAAAATGTAAAATAGTATAAGATATGGAATAGAATACAAAAAGGAGCATGAAATTGAGTTTTGTGTCTGTATAAAGAAGTTCAACCCGGGACCATGCTATTTTCAAAAAAGATGTTTTACTTGTATTTTGTATGTGTGAAAACCCAAATAAAACTTTATTAAAAATAAATAAATAAATAAATAAATAAATAAACAATCTTTAATAAAAAAAGAGACGTTTTGTCTATCCTGGCTTTTATAAGCCATAACAAAGATAAGTTACTAAGTTACTTTATGAAACTAAACCCTTGAAGGAATTAAATATCCTAAGCAGAAGAGGGAAAAAATATAAGCCTATTCTTGATGTTGTTTAATATTGTGACTTGTGAAATGACAAAAAACATTATAACATCAGAAACATTAAAGCAGATCATTGAATAACTGAGCTAGAAATTAGTAACTACAATATCAACTTTGTTAGTAATAATGTCTGCTTCTATGGATAGACTATCTCCAAAACAGGTTAATGAAAGAATAACAGATATGGAACAAATTTTATATGGTAAGGCAGAGAAAGTACCAAAAGTGGAAATACAAATGACAGGTTGGATCTATAAAATAAGCTTGTTAAAACTTTGAAGAAATTTGTGTGGTGGGATAAAAAGAAGAGAAATCAAATCCTACAACAATATTTGATTGAATTAAAGATTATTCCTATTAGAAGTAACAGTAAGAAATATCCAGTAGGTTTATTTGATCAAGCTTAAAATAAGACATTATTGCAATATTCTGGCAATCTTTTATGGACTTTTCCTAACACCAAGATTTAAAAGTTGATACTTTATGGATTTGCTAATAGATAAGGGATGGAATATGGGATGAAAATATAATTATTTGTAACCTTGTAGGTGGTGAACAGTCATTCAATTTGTTTATACTTGTGATGAAATCACTTCATTATATATAACAGATAACAGATAATCAGAGTTGAAAGGGACCTTGTAGGTCATCCAGTCCAACCCCTTGCCCAAGCAGGAGGTCCTACACCATTTCTGACAGATGGGAGTCCAATCTCTTCTTGAAAGTCTCAAGTGATGGTGCTCCCACAACTTCCAAGGGCACATTGTTCTCACTGTCAGAAAGTTTCTCCTTATTTCCAGGTTAAATCTCTCCTTGTTCAGTTTCCATCCATTATTTCTTGTCTGGCCTTCAGGTGCTTTAGAAAATAGCTTGACCCCCTTCCTCTCTGTGGCAGCCCCTCAAATATTGGAACACTGCTATCATGTGTCCTGTGGTCCTTCTTTTCACTAGACAAGCCATTTTTCCATTTTCTTATATTCTTTGTTTTATTTCTCATGGATACTGAATCTTAATAGCAACAGGGCCTTCCTTCCCTCAATCCTATGAAAGAATTACTTCATAGAACTACACAGAATAGGGTCTTTGTCTCTAAATTGAGGCTATAATAGCTCCACAAGCAAGCAATATCATGGATCTAAACTCAGGGTGATTGAAGAATATTTCTTGCCTTATTCCAATTCCTCTTATTCCTCATGCCTTCTACATGTGTGTTTCTTCTGGACCCAAAGTTTTCCATTTTTTTCAGGCTGTGGCCATGTTACTTTTTTAAAAAGTTTCTGTGATCCCATGAACAAAAGGCAAAGCTCTAGTGAGAGAAAATTAGCTTTTGGGGTGAACCATCAGAGTTCCACAGAATCCCATTTGAAGAGCCTGATGTTAGAATATCCTTCTTCCCCTTGTCTCTAGGAAGGCTGGTCTTGTCTTCTCTTCTCTCTTAAGGGATTTTCCTCACCAAACATAGCACTCTCTTCTCCAGCTTCTAGCATAATTGTTGACTGAAGCGATGTTGAAGCATGGCCTACCTAGCAGCCAGTCATATATCTTCCAAATCAATTTCATTTTGGCAAGGTAGTTTACATTTTGTTGCTGTTATTGTACTACCACAAACCAGCCCAGTGGATGTGTCAAGAAAAAATAAATAAAACATGTGGACCAAATAATGAACCCTCACCAACTTGTAGTTGAGTCCAACCTAGGTCTTGTTTATATATAGAACCTTCAATTCGGTAATAATTAGAATTAATTACTTTTCAGTAATGATGAGTGAGGTTTTTTTTTAAAGAAAAGTCATCAAAATGTGCCTTAAAAAGCTTTCTATTGGAACAACATATAAGCATCAGTAAATATATAGATAGATCAATGTACAGAATAAATCATTTCTGACATAAAACATAGCATATAGTAAGTAACTTTGTAAAGACAGCCCATATGGTGAAACAGTTGAGATGATAGAGCAAGGAGGCCCATCTTGAATTCATCATTCTATCATAGAGTCACTGGCACATTTAAGGATCTGTCAACCAAATAGGGTTTTTCTTCAGAAGATAAACTGAACAGAAACTCTTATATGTTGTGAATCAATAAAAGTTACTAGCATAAATGCAAATCAAGGTTTGGAAACCTGCACACCTGATTGGTCCTTATACAACAACTAGGGATTGGTCCATAACTAGTCCCTGATTGGCCACTATTTTGACACTTCTCATTGGTTATTAGTTTGAACTTGTTGCACATGTCATTGGTTAATAAGGTAGCAGCTAACCCTATAAAAGGGTTGCTGCTGCCCATAGCCTTGCTCTGTTCTGTTCTATTTACTATTATTAAAGAGTTGAAGTCACTGGTCAGATGTCTGGTCTCCATTATTCTCCAAACTTAACACTGGCGACGAAGGTGGGATACGGAGACCGAAGAGCTGACTGAGTTACAGAGCAACCAACAGAGCACGTGGTCGAACACGCACCATCAACGGCAACATGGCCAGCGGTGCCGTACCACCCGCTCCATTCAACCCAGAAACCGAAGACTGGGAATCGTACATGGATAGGTTCCAGATGTTTCTGGAGACCAACAATTTGAAAGATGCAACAACCGGCAAAAAAAGAGCTATCTTTCTAACTCACTGCGGCCCTACCGTGTTTAAAATGGCAAAATCACTTGCCAAGCCAGCCGAAGTAAAAGAGATGGACTGGGACGTCCTCGAGCCTTTACTACGGGCTCACTACGCGCCCACCATGCCAACCTTAGTCAGAAGACATGAATATTACCAGAGGGACCAACGGAAGGGCGAAAGCCTTGCCAATTACATCGCGGACCTCCGCAACCTTGGAGGCCTCTGCGGATTCTCCGACTTAGAAGAAGCCCTCCGGGACCGCCTGGTTCTGGGCCTAGAAGACGGCACGATCCAGAGCAAAATTATGGCTAAGGGGGACATCAGCCTCACCGATGCCCTTAAAGAAGCCACGGCAGCGGAGGCGACCAAGAAGTCGGCAGCCCGAATGCGCCGCACCAACGCACCGCCACGTCAACTCGCCAAAGATACCTCGCCGCTCAGAGAGACACCTGGTGTCGACTCACCACGAAGACCTAGAATCCCCATCAGAAAGCGATGAGGAAGAGGTCAACCGACTCCGAACGGAACGAGACCAGTTCACACAACCCTCATCCCGACCGTGTGCAGGATGTGGGGCGAATCACCCACGATCCAGCTGCAAATTCCTAGACGCACTCTGCCGCATTTGCGGGAAACGAGGTCACATCGCAAAGGTTTGCAGAAGCAAACAAAACTCCAAACCCCGACAGGCCGAATGCCAGTCTTCCGGATTCTTCGGCACACACCGAGAAAAACTGAACCACCAATGGGGAAATCACTCCTACAGAAACAAACCGTCCACCACTTCCATCAGGCGTGAAGAAACCAGGCGGGAAGAGACCCACCAAACAATCACCATAGGCCACGCTACATCCCTTGATGCCGGAAA
Organism: Notechis scutatus; assembly: GCF_049901735.1. NCBI lineage: Eukaryota > Metazoa > Chordata > Lepidosauria > Squamata > Elapidae > Notechis > Notechis scutatus. The sequence continues at coordinate 85,879,829 of NC_142011.1, forward strand.
ATCCGGTAAAGGTCGCCATCGAAAACAAACCATGTGTGATGGAGGTGGACTCGGGATCTTCCCTCTCGATGGTGTCGTGGAAAACGCTCCAACAGCTCATTCCAACAATTCGCCGCCAAGACCTTAACCCTCAAAGGGTTATACTCAAAGACTATCAGGGTAACCGAATTCCCGTCGTTGGGTCCCGCAGATTCCAGGTCTCTTTCAAGGACCGCACCCTCGCACTACCACTGACTGTCGTGGACCGCAACAGGCCTAGTCTTTTAGGCCTTCAATGGTTCAGGCCGCTCGGAATCACTGTAGCCGAGTCCACCGGGCCGAGAGCAGCGATTGGGAGGAAGCACTCGTGCAAGAATTCCAAGACGTTTGCGAACGGACTAGGCAAGTACAAGGGGACCCCGATCTCGTTTAACTTGAACCCTGAGGTAGCACCCATCCGCCTTAAGCCGCGTCGGGTGCCGTTCGCCTTGAAGCCTAAAATCGACGAACAACTCGATAAGCTAATAGCGCAGGGCGTGCTGGAGCCCACCGACCACGCCCATTGGGAAACCCCTATAGTGACGCCTATCAAGCCTGATGGGTCACTAAGAATTTGCGGGACCTACCAAAGGACACACTTTCCTTATTACTGTCGACGCCTATTCAAATTGACTCGAGTTCCATCGAATGAACACAACTACAACGGACTCAGTTATCAATAAATTAAACAGACTATTTGCCACACACGGGTTTCCGGACGTGTTGGTCTCGGACAACGGCCCACAGTTTACTGCATTACCCTTTGAACAATATCTTGCTGATCGGGGCATCCGCCATGCGCTAACCTCGCCCGCGCATCCTGCGGCGAATGGACGTGCAGAACGCATGGTACAATTTGTAAAAAGACCCTTCACAAAATGGAATTTGGCAACATCGATGAGAAAATCAATCGAATTCTCTTGTTGCAGCACATCACGCCCCACAGCGTGACCAACAAAACGCCCGCTGAACTTCTTAAACTACGATCGCACCTTGACCGGCTCCACCCCGCATTCGCACCGGAAAAGCCCTTCGGCTCCAGCAGCAAATGCCGGGAATTTAAGGTAGGCCATTTAATCTTTGCCAAAAACTTTTCCGGCGACCCGTTATGGATACCCGCAACCGTTACCCACCTTACCGGGCCTAGATCTTACCGCCTGCTAACAGACGATGGGAGGGTGTGGAAACGCCACATAGACCAACTCCGATCGAGATTACCAACCAGCGCCCATGACTCCCCAGGTTCACCATCTCAAGGGGGAGGAAATATCGAGGAAATTGACTTTGATATGACAAATAGCAGGCCAACGGAAACCCTACGGCCCAGCGAAACACCGGAACTTGAAGCGGGAGGGAGTTGACTTTTTCAGGGAACTTTAATACGGGGAAACCGAACTGCAAAACCCCGAAGAAACACGGAGTAGCGGAGACAACCACAGTGAAAGCAGCACAGAATCACCGTGCAGCGAAACATAATTTAATAAAGATCATCCAAACGCTCCACCGGAACCAGACCTTAGACCAAAACCGGTGGAGCCACGGAAATCATCCAGACAGACCAAACGGCCTGTCTATCTTGAGGATTTTATTACAGCTCCCCTCAAACGGAACCCAAGGGGGAGGGGTGTTGTGAATCAATAAAAGTTACTAGCATAAATGCAAATCAAGGTTTGGAAACCTGCACACCTGATTGGTCCTTATACAACAACTAGGGATTGGTCCATAACTAGTCCCTGATTGGCCACTATTTTGACACTTCTCATTGGTTATTAGTTTGAACTTGTTGCACATGTCATTGGTTAATAAGGTAGCAGCTACCCCTATAAAAGGGTTGCTGCTGCCCATAGCCTTGCTCTGTTCTGTTCTATTTACTATTATTAAAGAGTTGAAGTCACTGGTCAGATGTCTGGTCTCCATTATTCTCCAAACTTAACATTATATGTACTATCTTTAGTACCTAAGTGAAAGATGGGGTATTTATGTAACCAAATCCATAAGGTCAAATCAGTATTCAGCTTTTTTTCCTTTTGTTTACATTCTGCATGAAAAAAACATTGCAAGCCCTACTTGTTAAACTACCCTAAGAACCTAGTTGCTATTTATACAAGCTTTGCCAGCATAGCACTTTTTTTTCCAGAATGAGTGTTTAGAAAAAGTGAAAAGTAGAAGCATTTGTTAGTATGTTAGGTGTTTATTAATAGACAGGATGCTGTCATCTTTGCTACAACTTAGTCTGCTAAACTGTCAGAATTTCATTTACATAAATGGGTGGGAAGCTCTTTTCTCATATATGCCCAACAAACTGAAGACAAAGTGCTTGCCAGTGTTTAATTTCTTTTTTATGTTCCAGTTAGAGAGTAAGTGGAGTGTCTTTCATTTCACAGTGTCATGAATATGGTAATATATGGAAATCACAGAAAGAAGATCATGTGCATTGCAAATCTCACACGTATTTACTCAGAAGTAAATCTATTGAATTCAGGAGGGAGTTAGTTTTGTGTATTTTCCACAGGTTTGCAATCTAAATTCAACACATTCTTTACTGAAGGAATTCCTGATAAATTCAAATCTCTTTGTTCATATGAAATTCTATTGTCTATAAAATGACAGGTGGCCAGATGTTCATGAAGTAGAAATCTTTCCATTGCTTGCACTTCCCAACTTCATCTCATTCCTTTTGTTCATCAAGTAAATGAACATAACACTATTTAGGTCCTGTTCTTGTGTGTGTGTGTGTGTGTGTGTGTGTGTGTGTGTGTGTGTATGTGTATATGTGTATATATATATATTCTTAAGTTTTAGTGGGTACTTACATGTATGGCATTCAGCTTAGTTCGAATTATTTTCCCACGTCATAGTAGTGGTGCTTTTAAAGTTGTAGCAACGTTTCAGCAACTTTAAAAGCACCACTACTATGACGTGGGAAAATACCAACAAAGCTGAATGCCATACATGTAAGTACCGCTAAAACTTAAGAAACATATATATATATATATATATATATATATATATATATATATATATATATATATATATATATATATATATATATATATATATGTATATATATATATATATATATATATATATATATATATATGTGTGTGTGTGTGTGTGTGTGTGTGTGTGTGTGTGTGTGTGTGTGTGTGTGTGTGTGTTATGAATGTGTTTGATGAAGGTCTTATAATAGATATACCAAAGAAGTCATCTTTAGAACCCCAAATGCGCGTGTTCTGCCACACAAAAAAATATTCACTCATGTTTTTTTCATGTTTCAAAGGTGACTACAAACTAGAAACCAGGGGACTGTGAATTCTAGCCCTGCCTTAGGCATGAAAGTCTACTGGGTGACTTTGGGCTCGTCAGTCTTTCTCAGCCCAACTCACCTCACAGGGTTGTTACTGTGAGGAAAATAGGATGAAAAAGATCTATTAGATATTGTTCGTACCTTTGAGTTTTTTTATAAAAATAATGAAAATGGGAAATTAAACAAACAAATAAACAACTAAAATAAGAAAGCAAAGGAAAAGAGGCAGGTGGTATGGTTAATAAAACTGCCACTGATTTTTTTCAAGCTATCAGTTGAAGTCACTGTTTAGAGATTCCTATTCAAGTAAAACAACCAAGGAATGAATGTGAGATCATCAATAATATGTACACATTTTCTTCACGGAGGAAGGCCACATTCCTTATTGTTCAGCTATAAAGTGAGTCTGTGCAAGACCTTTCCCATTGCATTTCACTATATTACCAGATTTAGGTAGTTGGGGATGTAGCTTTGGTTTTTTTTTTTTTAAAAAAAAATTCTTTTGAGTTTCCACAGATGTTCAGTAGGCAAAATATAATGCATGCACACCCTCTAGGGGAATTTCACTGATGTTCAGTCAGAATGCCTACAGATATTCCACTAGGGCAGGTCTTCCCATTTTGCTTCTAATGTTCTTATCTACAAAATCCAGTGAGCAATTCATTGGTCAGTTCCTTGAACTAGTCAGACGACATCTTAATAAATGTATTGCCTATATTGTATCATGACCATACTTCTATTTATAATGACTTTAAAAGCTAAATGAGGTTAGAGATAAATGGACCAGAATAAGATCTGCTCTGTTTTTCTGCTCCTTTTGCAAATAGATTTTTGTCTGGAAAATTTGGAGGGTTTCTTGAACCATTTGTTTACGAAAAATGTAGAAAATGTTTCCCAAAGTGGATCAGGGACTCCATAAGAAGTTGCCCTTTCTTTCTAAAATGTAATAAATGATTAATAATTGGGAGGCTGGGTATTTCTTGTCACTTTAACTTTTTAAAAGCCTCCCTGCTGACAGCGGGGGAAATATTTCTTCCTTAGTATCTCTGGTTAGACCAAGGAGCTGAATAGCAAGCTGGATTTTATTCTGATTAGCGTTCATCCTCTGGGAATGAAATGAATCAGTGAAATTCTTTTCACCATGGTAGATTCATAGTGGAATTCTTTTTAATTCCCAAGTGGGATGTGCATGTATAAAATGTGTTTGGAAGGCCAAAGAGGTTTTTCCCATTAGGGATAGAAATGAGCAGAGAAAAATACAGAGAGAGAATTTATTAATAAAAGATTGAGTGAAAAACATTGGGTTTTTTTAAAATTTGGTTTTAATTTTCATGCTCGGAAAACTATTTTTGTAAAAGTATTTCTTGAAAGGAATAAAAACAAAAAACAAAGAAAGCAATGTGGGAACACCTGTTTTTTTAAGCTGTGACATTTCAGAAGATCAGGCGGAAGAACTGATTCTATGCACTGAATGACTATTATTTAAAACAACAAAAAGGGCAAATGTTTTAAGATGCCAATAGCATTCTTTTTTTCAAAAGGTTATCTGGCGTATGTTCAAGCCATAGAAGTTAGTATTAGGAGGTAAAGAAAAGGAAATATCACAAATATTCTTAATATATGCTACTGCTTAGAATTGTATTTTCTTTCCTTTTGGAATCTGCAATAGTCCTTGATACAATATGCTTATTGCATGTCTCTGTTCCTTTTATATACAAATATATCCATACAGACTACTGCACAGAAATATTTTGGTGTATATATTTGTCATAATGGATATAATTAATAAATGTTGATAATGTTAATAATTTTTAGTATTTGCGTACTCAGAGCAAGATTTCTTCAGTTCGTTATTTTATATCAGAATAGTAGCAAACTCTAGTATTGGTCATATTATTGTCCTCTTCTTTTAATATAATAAATATTGGAGGGCAGACATATAAGAAATTACAGTAATTTGAAAATTAAGGTATTGCTCAGCTATCTCTATTAGGTAGCCAATCCCTAGTTCATAATATGCTCAATTGAATTTAGATTGATCTGTGAATAAATTATAACCAGAACCAACTTATTCACCTTAAAGCTTTGCTGGCTTAATGTTTCATTGTTGATTCATTATGTTGTGAGTTCTCTATTGACAGTCTAATGCTTTTTATATCTTGATAGAAACAGCTCAACTGATAGATATGGCTATCTTTAAATGAACAGGATTTAGCTTATCCAGTGAGGACAGATTCATCAGTGAATGAAACCCTTGAGAAATACTAAAACAAAAATCAAACCATTACAGGAGATTTGCACAGTTCCTCACTTACAAGGTTGTTTGTTGGAAGCGTAGTGCAAAAGATTTGCCTTTGGATGAAAGGAGAGATGAGTGTCATGCTGTAGGATGGTTCTTAAACCAAATTGATGAAGTGGTCTACCCCATTTGATGTTGGATAGTTTCATATGATACAACTTCTGTTAGTGTTACAATAATGAATACAAAGGCTTCCAATTCTAGAAATGCCTTCTTAGAGGTCTGAAGGTTATCCTAAGAAGATGACCTTATTGCTATTGAAATTTGACCTTTCTCTATCCGGATAGCTTCTCATCAAAAGTATTGTGAATACTAATGAATAACATAAGTTCACATACTGTACATACTATATTGGTTAACAAAGCTGAGCTATGGACCATTAATTTCCTGATATGGATCTTGCTTCTGCTAGTGACTATAACTTCACTATATGCAATAAGGGATTCATCTACTTTGCACAACCATTTCTTATACAGCAGGATGAGCATTAAAAGATCCTTAAGTATTCTTATTATCTTCTACCTGCTTTTGTGATCAGCATATCCAAACTTCATATGTCTTACATTTTGTCTCTCAACAGACATATTATTTATAATAACAAAAATACTATACTGATGTTTTATAACATTATACAACCATTAAGAGGTTTTTGAGGGTACCAGCCTGTCCAACCACTTTTTTTCTCCAATAAAGTTCCAAGCAGGCTGGCACTAGCTTTTCATGTACCTTCCTGAAAATATGATTAATCCATTTTGAAAAGAAGATATAATTGAATTGTTTTGATAGCTGCCAGTACATCAGATGGTCTTTGAAGATATTTATCCTGTTTATTTAGACTGCAGCTGTTGCTGAATGCAGTGTAATGAAACATCCGAAAGTAATTGTTTAAAGTCTAAAGGCAATAAATATTTGGAGGCATGGCAATAGGTGACAGAGATTTCAAAATTAAGGGTCTCTTCCGCTGTGCTTTGCATTTTACTTAATGCCTGCTGAAGTTATACAAACAAAGGCAGGATGCTCTGTGAACTGGCTGAAAATCAAAGCTAGACCACATGAATGAAGTGAGAGAAACAGGAACCACAACATAAATCAGTAAGCTGTAAAACAGCCAGAATGCCAAGGTAACTAGATAAGAGAAATTCAAGGAGCAAGGATTTATAATAGTAGAATTCCAGTAGCCTACAGAACTTTTGAAGATATTTTTATAGCTGATGCTATAACATCAGCCTACCCTACTGCATTCCAATTGATTGTATTTTAAATAATTTCAGGCACTCTGATACTTTCACTCAAGGATTTATTTGTAGGGTTCCAGATTGTTCCAGCTCAATGGCGTAAACCAAGTATTCTGCTGGTAATTTGCTGATAATCTTAGATACAATTAAGTGTTCCCTTATTCAAATATACTTCAGATATAACAGATATTGCCTATCCTCATTACTGTTTGAAAAAACTTTGCTTCCTAAACAGCTTATTTTTTGTCAACATCTGTCTAAATCAGACTGATGCTCGGCTTTTAGATTGCATAGTGGTATGGTGCATGGGACATTTTATAGAATTTTTCCTTCTTTGGGATTTCTCCACTTACGTAAACTTTATTTTCTATTTTTCTTTTTTAAGAAATTGATGAGATTTTGTTTAAACCGAATTCAGGTAGCAGTAGAAATTTGTTTCAGAACACTTGATTCTCATTCAATAGAAGCATTGATGTGTGAATTATTTTGCATACACTCACTTTCATTTCTCACTCTGTGGGCAAAATACAGTTTTAGCTTGGATTATCACAAAATTATTAATAATAAACAGTAAAAGTAAATTTCAGTGTGAACTGTTGGGTGAGAAGAAAGGAATTAGATATACTGTAGGCTTCTTGTCAGTGCAAGAAATCTATATTTAATATGAAATATCAAGTTTGATCCTGAAAGTGATAGTGAGTTGCATTAAATGACTATTAAATTGTTATGTAACTTGGCTTGCTTAGTTCAGTCAAATATTTCTAGATAGTGAAAAAGAAGATAGGTTGTCCTACAACATGTTCCATTTTCAAGGAAGAAGCCAACGCTAACAACTTGTTTGGATTCATAACACTATTTAATAGATCAAATATCATAATAACCTTCCTGAGTTGAAGCTGGCTTTATCCAGTTGACATATTGTCATTATCTGTGGGCACTGGCCATGTTCATAAACTGCAATCAGCATTCTGGCAGTATTTGAAATTTAGCATTCTTCTCCATTACCGCATTATGTGAAAGTAAGCCCACAGGCTAAAGATTAAGTTCAGTGAGGTCAAACAATGAAATGAATAAAATTAGCACTTTCTAGAGTTTGTATAGAACTTACTGCTATTATAGTAACAGATCCTATATCCCTCTAACTGCCATGTCAAAATAATCTAAGAGCATGATTTATAAAGTTTTGTGGCAAATCCAGTGACTCTAAGGAGAAGGAAAAGTGAAATGTTAACTAAATGGGTTTTCTCCAAGTTCTATGTCTATCCATTGAATTCATTTTCTTGCTAATATGAAAATATACGTGTCATTTTTCATTGTACAAGTATTTATTTATATATACGTGAATTTTATAAATGTACAACTTCAGAGATTCCAACTCTGAAATGTACTGTGTAAAATGTACAAACATATTGTTCTATAAGATCATTTTTACATGGTTACACTTTCCAGCTTCCTGCACCCCAAATCTTGCAATCTATATTCTATTATATTTTTACCATGAGCAGGCATAATGCAAAAATCTCAGTAGTGCTTCGGTTTGTAGCTAAAACTAGGAAAGTATAATATATTGAAAATCTTTTCAAAATTACATAAATGAAGCATGGTGACAAAAAGAAAGGAATACAGAAATGGTCCGGGGAATTTATCTGAATATTAAAGTTGTAATCTGTGGATTACAACTTTAAGACCTGACAATTTAAGGGACTGCTTCCCCTGTGATGAATCTGTCCAATTGTTAAGACCAAAAGAATCCTTTCAAAGGTGCCTCTTCTGTAAGAGACCCTTTCTGCTGGCATACAAGTGCTGGATTTCTCTACCTTTGTTTCTGTTCACTTCTTTTGGAGTTGTGATTGATCCCTCTCGCTTTCAGTGTTTAGGGAATCTATAAAAACACCTCTTTCAGCAGGCCTTTAATTGTTACACAATTTTAACATTTATCATTGTATTTTGAACATTTTACATTATGTTCTAATTTTTTTAAAAAAAATTATTATTCTTTTTCAATTTACATACATCTTTAACATTTTTGACAAATACTGTGACATCATTGTCTGTTCTAATTTTTAAATTCCGTCAGGTGCCTTGAATGGTTTGCTGTTTAAGAAATGAAATCGATGTCCTTTACTTGGAATTATAGTTGTTTGGAATTAATTACCTAGAGTATCTTTTAGTTGCTGTGTTGTTGGTGTGGGTATTATAATCAGCTATAAAAGAATGTTTTGTACCTCATCATTGTGTGGCGTGTAATGTTTAAGAATAAAAGTTACTTCAGAAAGACCCAGGTGAATACATTTGCCTCATTATTCTCATCTGTTCTCGATTCAGATATATGTAAATATCTAATCATATCTTCTTCTGACTTCATTCTAACCTGCTGCTAGAAATGTTGTTAGCATTTCATCAGTTCAAAAGTCTTCCCTTTTCCATTAATGGAACAAACATCCCATTTAACAGCTTAGTCATGGATAAAAGCAAATTTCCTTTCATGTTCATTTCTAAGATCTTCTTGCTTTGTTCTCATTCAAGCTGGATTTTATCTTCTGTTGACCACATGATTTTCTACAGCGCTTATAGTACATCCTAATACTCCTGAGTTCTTCACAGTATCTGTAGTACATCTTAACACTTCTGATGTTTTAGCCTGAGATCCATGAGGGATGTCTTCTTGTCAACTAAGAGCTATAAAAATGACAGACAACAATGGGAAGAATTACAATATAAGATTTGGCAATATATATTAAGTATGTATAATGTCCAGTCAAAATATATAGCTTAGCATTGTGGAAACTTGCTCATAATACCTTTGATACAATCCTTTATCCTAAGTGCTAAATTTGTGAAGTGGGAGGACTAGCCCTATATGTTCATAGCACAGCTCTCTGTGCAAAATGTCGATCAGCTAGGCTTTTGTGAGATGTAACAAGATCGCCTTACCTTTCTCTCAAACCCAGCTCCACATGCAGCATTTACAATTAAAAAAAAAACTTTAAAAAGGAATGTGGATACTTGATTAGTTAGCAAAATATATATGCGGCTCTTTAAAAACAGATTTAAAAAAATATATCCTGAAGCACAAAGAGAAGGAGAGATTGGTTTAGCTTTCAAATCCTCAATATAACATGCCTGATGTTACAACTAAAAAAACTGGATAGGGATCTCAGCTTTGTTTGCAGAAGGGTGCCAGGACTGCAGCAGTAATTCCATGCCTCCTATTTCTTATAGAAACTTCCCAGCTTTGGACCCTATCTTGAGCAACGAAAGAAGATAACAGCTGAAAATAAGCTGAAACTAAAGGGACAAAGCAGCCTCCTTTCCCAGCTTGAGAGAAAGTGTTTTGCTCCAAAGAAGCCCATCCTGGCCGTGAAGGTAAGAATAAATGAAATTTCACATAAAGGAAGAGCAGCCTTTGCCAAAGAACATTTTTACATTTTTTTTATGATTGTATTTTGTTCTGTGGGTGTGTGGCTAGCATATCAATAATCTTATATATGTAATCCTCGACTTAGATCCATTTATTTAGTGACTGTGCAAAGTTACAGCAGAACTGGGGGGAAAAGTGACTTATGGCTGGTCCTCAGAGTTGCAATCCATCACAGCATTCCCACAGTCGTAAGATCAGAGTTTGGGTACTTGGCAACTGCCTCATATTTACAACGGTTGCAATGTCCCAGGATCATGTGATTGCCACCTTCCCAACTGGCTTCCGACAGGCAAAACCAATGGGGTGGGCTGGATTTGCTTAACGACTGCAGTGATTTGTTTAAGAACTGTAGCAAAATATTTTTTTTAAATTGAACAGAACTCATTTAACAACCACTTTACCAGCAGTGAAAATTCTGGCTCCAGTTCTGGTCCTAAGTTGAGGACTGCTTGTAGATATGTATAGAGTAAAGTGACTAAAATTCATTGTTTCTGTGGTTTAGGCCACTATTTAGATAACTAGAAATTGATATTCGCATTAGGCTATTTATATCTACCATGCAGTAAAATACCAAAATCAAAGTTATGCAGAGATGAACTATATCTCTGTAGTATGGCTTTGTATTTTCAGGAAAGCTAGATTAATTTATACAAGCATAGTGTGTTGGCCTCAGATGGACCTGTGAAAGTGAGTCTTGGGTTTTTCATGTTGTGTGATCCTTGACATTTTTCCCTTATACACTTTACAGTGTTGTAAAAGGAGTAGTGACATATGACCAATGTCTGGTTGTGTATCATTATACTTCCTCTCTCAGCTGCTAGTAATTTACATAATATTGCTATTTCAAGCAATGGTTTTCTGATACCATTGTATCTTTGTGTCTTCTCTCTGTGTACATGAAAACATTTTTTGCACATGAAAACACCAAACAAATATTGTTCTTTATTTATTTTGAGAGGGCTTGGTGCTTTCAAAGACATTGTCACCTTAGGGGTTTTAGAGTTTTATTTTCCTTGCAGGAAAAATATTGATGAAAACATCAGGGAGAAAAACACCTGCAGTTTCACTGAGGGCTAACTTTGCCATGGCAGATGAAACTGAGAATTGAGAAAAGATATTGAGGAGAAATGAAAGAGCAGATAAAGACAAATGGAGAGAGAGAGAGAGAGAGAGAGAGAGAGAGAGAAAGAGAATCAACTACATTTATATTTTGCATTTTTGCTATAAAAAGAATTGAACAATTAAATGAACATGTAAGCAAGAGTTTGAACAAAGATAGTCTCTTGAAATAATAATTATAAGGAGAGATTGGGCAGAAACAGTTTACATTTTTTTAAAAAAAGAAATAATAATTTTAAAAGAATAAGAGCTGATTTGTAATCAAGTATCAGCCCAATAAAATAACAACCAAAATAGAAGAAATCCATGAAACAGCAAGGAAAATAGTTTCAAAACACCAACATTCCAACTTTCTTTTACATTTATATTCCATCTCTCCTTCAGGATTTCCAAATGGCTTATTTGCACTTGCTTTTTACAAGTCCTGTAAAACAGGTTAGATTGAGAGAAATTGGCCCATAGTCACCGAGTAAGCTTCCATTGCTAAGGTAAATCTGAACATCATTCTTCCCAGTCCTAATGTGATACATTAACTATTACAGCACACTGACTTTACAATGCTCAATATTCTTCTGAATAAATATGCTTTCTATCTCCATCATCACTTAAAAATTGAGCCACGATAAGGTAGAGAAATTACTGTAATACCTATTGATTGAAGTTGTTCCTCGTGAAGAATTATTTTAAAATCTAATTATTTTATAAACTGTGTGTATTAAGTGATCCTGAACCTGAACTTCTACAATAGCATTGTAAAAAAATGTAAGAGTTCTACTGAATGAGTCTAACAACTTACCTAATCCACCATTCCAACCAGAAACTTCCAAGAAGATCTCTCCCTTAATGTGTCTGGTTCTGTTTTATTTCTGTGACTTCATCTTGGTGATTGCCTGAAATAGTCCCTGCAACTTTCTTGGCAACATTTTCAGAAGTGATTTGCCATTATCTTCTTCCTAGGGTTCAGAGAGAGGGAATGGTCCAAAATTATTCAAGTGACTTTGTCCCCAAGGTAGGAGTCCTATGGGTCTTTCTGTGTGTACCTTAGAGTCAGTGGCAACTGCCTGCATGAATCTCTGCAGTGTTCTTGGCCAGATTTTGGAAGTGAATGGCCCAAGAACAGCTGACTTCATGACTAAGACAAATCTAGAACTCACAATCTCCCAATTTGTAGCCTTAATCACTCTACAGGCTCTCTTAAGGCAGGACTAACTGATGGTCTTCTGCTTTCTGGTCTCATGCCTTTAGCCATTACCTTAAATTGGCTTTCTGTCCTGATTTTAAAGTGTCCTTGTTTTCATGTCCCCACACTGAGTCATATGCTCCCCTTTGTTCTTTAGACTTCTCAGTTCCCCACAAATTTCATCCAACCCCAATTTTTTCTGGTGGGTTCTATTTCTTTTCTTTGTCCTTTCTCCTAATCCATTCACTCTTTCCTTCAGAAATTTGTTTACGGTGCAATTTTCATTCATTCTCTCTGCTTTTTTTTTTCATATTGATCACTCACTTTTGTATTCAATACACATTCATCAAACCCTCCTTCTTATTTTATTACTCCTTAAGTAGCCTATTTCTACTGCGTTCAGCTTATTTTTTTTATGTTTCTTAGGACAGATCCAACACTTACTTCCATATATCATAATGGGCAGGACAGCATTCTTTCCACAGTCCTTTTTTTCTGTTCTTAACAAATGTTTTCTAAACATGATTATACCCAAATCCATGAAAGTCATCTGTTTACTGTAATTTTTCCCAATGTATGTATAGTATATTTTGCAATTGTTTACACCATTTTACTTGCCATTTTAGATTCCTTCAGTTGTACACATTTTTCCAGTTATATACTTTTGATATACCAATATGATCTTTACTTCAGGCTAAAAAAAATCCCGGACATGATAATGTTTCTTATAGAGCAGTGTCTTTAGCCCATGAATCATCTTGGTTGCCCTTCCAGCTCTTTAATATTATTTTGCAAGTGAGACGATCAAAATTACACACATGCTGATTATAGTGCTTCAGGATTAAAAAAAGGAACAAATCCTTCTATATCAGTATTGTTTTGCCATCTTAGTGACCAGTTCTCCAAAGATGGAATCACCATAGAGTTGTGTGTAATGCCACACCTAGAACCATTAGAAACTATAAGAATGTATTAAAGGCATTGCTGTACTCGGCTGCTTTATTTTCTGTTCCCTTTGTAATCATTCTAAGAACTTTAGGTCATGGTGCGCTACAAATAATTTCAAAAATATGTTGAACTGAGCCTTGGAGTCAAAAGAGAAGACTTTTTTAATGCATATCTTATATATTGCCCAGTGAAATTCCCCCCACCTCTTTGAGCCATAGTTCTACTTGTGCCCCAACGCCTAGAGAGCTAGATTAATGGCTATTTAAAACAGGGCCTTTTTATTAGCAGCATCCTGATTGTAGTGCTCCCCCCAGGCCAAAAATGAAGTCAATCCAAACTCACTTTTCAATATTCTTTTGTGAAGAAGCAAAACTATCTTAATTTAACATTGTTTCGAAAGCATATTAAATGATTTTGGCTCCCTTGCTTCTTGGGTTTATGGTGAGTTTTAATTGTTTTTATTGTACATAGCCCTAGGCACCTGATAGGTAGGAGAGAAATTTATAAATGCAATAAATACATTAAATAAACTGCCTTCAGTTGCAAAGAATCTACATGAATAATACTGGAGAATTCTACTTAAAAATACCAGCTCAAAATTGTTTCTAATATAATGGACTGCAAAGAAAATGTTTACAATTATTATGTTTTTGTTGGTTATTCAGAGTGCCAGATGTCTAAACTATATTTTTAGCCACTTATCAAGTCCTTTCCAAGAATCTGGGGTAGGCAGATATTATTTGATGATGTTAAAAGTACCATCACTGGATGTAAGCTGTTCCAAGTAAAACTGCCTTTTGCAATTGACGGGTGGTGATTTTGTCAATGCTGATGGTGTTCACATGGTGCTCCAGATGTTTTGGCATTGCACCCAAGTCACCTATTATTATTGGTACCATCTTTGTTTTCTTTTGCCACAGTTGTTCTACTTCTTTTCATTCTGTGATTTTTTTTTTCTCCAGTTCTTTCTCTTCTAGTCTATTGCCTGAAAATATTCACTTTCCAGACTTCTTTGCCTTTCTTATCAATAATTGTTAAGTCTTGGGTGTTAGGTGGCAGGTGCTTGTCTGTTTGTATTCTAAAGTCCCAGAGCACTTTAACTTCTTCATTTTCTTCTACTTTGTCTATATTGTGGTCCCACCCGTTCTTGCTTGCAAGCAAATGGTATTTCTTGCAGATATTCCAATGCACTCTTGTTCCATTTTGTCGTGCCATTTTTGTACTCAGTTTGTGCAATATTATTTATTGTTATTGTTAGGAGCTGTATATCTGTTAGAAATGCTTGAGGAAGTCAAGGTTTACAAATTTCATTGCCTCCCAAAATAAGCTGCACGTGTCAGCTGGCCATAGTATGGAAAAAAGGAAAAAAGGAAAAAAAATACTTGTTTCAAGTGCATTGAAGAGAATGCATGTTTAGAAAAAACATTTTACTGAACATACTGTACCTTTTAAGAATGAATTTTGTTTCACTTTGTATTCTATTTTCTGGGCAAATACATGGAAAATTTGTACAACGGATTCATACTCACCTACTACATTCTGTCAATGTGCAGATTGCTTGACTCATGGAATAAGTTACAAACATTCCAAAATATCCTCTTGATTTTATTTTCTCTTAAATAAACTACTTTTCTCCATTGCCTTTAATATCATTCTTTGGGGCCATCATGGCTGTTGTTCTGCCAAATGCAATCTCTTTCATAAGTGGAGGATTATCAGTTTTCAGATATGAAATGGAGCTAGTCGAAGTTACAAGCTACCTAGATAAGCAAGCAAAATCAAGCTGGACAGGTTTCTATTGACATTAGGAAACTGATAGAAGGATTGAATGTGACTAAAAGGGATCAAGATCAGATTCACTGTTAAGATTGACTTATGGGATGGACTAAAGCATCTTGCCAAAGGAAGATTGCCGAAGGGAGGGGTTTCTACTACTGCCAAGGGACCGGTAGTCAGGCTTTTATACTGCACATCTTTCTCCCTCCCTTCCTCCCTCTCTCCTCCCCCGAGATAGGTAGACAAATGGACCGATACAGTCTGCAGTTGCTCTACAATTAGTTGCCAAGATCATATGGTCTTTCTGTCACCTCTTCTGTAATTCTATGTTACAATGTGTGTACAGGGAGGAAAGGAGGGAGGGAGGAAGGGAGGGAGGAAGATGTGCCAGGTCCACTATCACTGTGTTCTGGAAAAAAAATACACCCCTGCAGTGCTCTCTCATACTGAAG
Source organism: Notechis scutatus (assembly GCF_049901735.1). Lineage (NCBI taxonomy): Eukaryota > Metazoa > Chordata > Lepidosauria > Squamata > Elapidae > Notechis > Notechis scutatus. Next base: position 85,895,584 of record NC_142011.1, read on the forward strand.
GGGCTCCAAACTTGATCCTGGCCTGCCTTCAGACATGGCCACATATTCAGTGAGACTTCAAAACACCAATAGAAACCCACATTCTTTTCAGATGTGAACAAGATTAATTTGTGTTTCAGGCAAGTAATATTTCCAGTAATCAACTCAAGCCTTTTTTCCCCTTTTCTTTGTACTATCACCAAATAATTCTGAGTAATGGAATGATGTCAGGTTTTTGTCCATATGTTGTTTCTCCTGAATATGCACCTCAGAATTACTGGGAAGTTGCTGAAGGGTGACAAACATTAGAACATTCTCCTTAAACAGCTGCAAGTGCTTTTTCACTTTTTCCTATATTCCCGACTGGTGAACAATAAACACTTAGCCAACATTAAACTCTCCACTGGAGTGTTCTTTGTCACCACGCTTCATATTATTACCTTATTATCTGATTTCTCATGACATCTAGAGTGTACTTTGGTTTTCTTAGTTTCATAAGCTCCTATTTGTATTTTTCTTCTCCATTCCCTCATAAGAGTTATTTATTTCTTTGCACACCCCTTTCTGTGTTTTCCAAGCTGTTTGTCTTATAACTTCATTTAATCCTCTTGAGGATCGGTATAACTTGCTTTGCCAGTTTAATAATGTTGTCATTCCATCCACCAAAATGTTCATTGATTCCTTTCATCTGCCAGACTCTCTGTAAAGATGACCTTCTCATTGGTGAATCATATGGCCCAACTCTGTTCATTTTAGTAGCACAGTATTATGTGCCCTTTTAAATCTAGGTCAGTCCATTCCTACAGTTGCTTCAGTCCCAACTTTGTTTCACCTCTGCATCCTTTTTTTTTTAATCTTTGTCCAAATTGAATTCATTTTAGGATATGAAAAGAAATGTTCTCATGGATAATCATAAAAAGTTACATTTAGTTTTACACAAACTATTTTGAATTAAAGAAACACCAGAACAACTAGACACAAGAACAGTTTTTCCCCAAATGTCATCACTCTGCTAAACCAATAATTCCCTCAACACTGTCAAACTATTTAGTAAGTCTGCATTACTATTACTATTAATCTTCCCATCCTTCCTTTCTCCCATCTCTTCCCACTTGTGACTGTATTACTGTAACTTTGTCGCTTGTATCCTTACGATTTATATTGACTGTTTCCTAGTATGATTTGATTGCTTATTGTACCCTATGGCTATTATTAAGTACCTTATGATTCTTGACTCTTGACTAATGTATCTTTTCTTTTTACACTGAGAGCATATGCACCAAGACAAATTCCTTGTGTGTCCGATCACATTTGGCCAATAAATAATTCTATTCTAAACAAAAAACAAAAAACACTAGGTTATTTCTAGAAGCCCGACACTCTGACAAATTAGTCATCAATAGACCGCTAGTCATAAACAACATCTACATACTGTGTAAAAGAGACAATCAACAATCCAAAAGGGAAACCAAAAAGACCAAAACACCTCCCCATAAGCATTCAATCCCCAGGTGAGCATAGATTAATACCAAGATTAACATTAGACTAACAGTCAAGTAAACAATAACCCTATCAAGGAACTGCCAAACAAGCTAACAGTAAACAGTCCAACCAGGCAACCTCCAACAGTACCCCCACCAACACAGACAGGGAATGACACTAGAATATAAACTGAGAGCAACCCCCACCCCCTTCTTACTAGGACTGATGATGTTCTTAGTTTGGGTAATGAAATGTCTGCAAGAAAATAACCAAGCTTAGAAAAACACCAAGGACCCCTCACTTTGAATATTGTGTGTGACTTCTGTGCGAAATGAATTTTAGAAATTCCATAGTTGGATCACACAAAAAGAAAGAGGAGAAATGTTTAAAACTTTTGGTCAACTTGGACATTGGCAGCAGTAAACGTGAGTTACTTATCAGAAAGGAAAGAATATCTGCAGGCTCTGAAATGAATGCAAAGTTTTACCCAACGGAATGTCAAGGCACGTGATCAGGTTCTTGCTTGCATAAAGCAGCTGAGAATTTTGGAAGGGATTGGTGGGATAAAACATTTAGTCAGTTGTTCCATTAGCTATCACATATTTTCTTCCTCGTTGAATTAGAGCAGGGAGCAAGCAGAATGTAGATCAAGACAAACAAGGTTTATGGGTTCCTAGTTGTTCATAGGTGCTGTAGACCAGGGGTCCCCAACCACCAGTCCGCGGACCGATACCGGTCCGTGGAACAAATCCTACCGGGCCGCTGGTTTGCTGGGCGCCGCCATCTTGTTTTAATGAAAAAGTGTTTCCGGTGAGCTTTTCCGGTAGAAAGCTCACCGGAAGCACTTTTTCATTAAAACAAGATGGCGGCGCCTAGTCGGTGAGCTTTTCCGGTAGAAAGCCATTTCTACCCAGAAAAGCTCACTGGAAGTGCCGGCGCCGCCATCTTGTTTTGATGAAAAAGTGCTTCCGGTGAGCTCACCGGAAGCACTTTTTCATCAAAATAAGATGGCGGCGCCCAGCTGATGCCGGTACCGGGCCGCGGTGCCCAGCTGATGCCGGTACTGGGCCGCGGCATAAAAAAGGTTGGGGACCACTGCTGTAGACAATTGATTCTAGTCTTTCTTTGCTACTATCTCTCGTGGCTAAAACTTATTTTCTCATAAACAAACAAGTAGACCCATAAGGCTAGTATTTGTCTTCCTTTGGACTAGAACACATCATCGTCACCTAACATAATAATACTCACATAGTATAATTTAAAGTATTCTACTTCTCCCTGTTTTTTTCTATCTCGGACATTATCTCTTTCCATCTCTGTTTGTGTCTCATTCTTCTCAGAATCAGTCACAGCTGCACTTTCTGGAAAAGCATCCCTCCAGAGATATGGATGGTGTATCTCCTATGTATCCCCAACCTTCTTAAAATCTGGATTGAGTTCCAGACCTATGTTGGGGAAAGTGGAAAGGAGGTTCTTGTCATGCTTTGTTTTATTGGCTATTTTTAATCTTGGGTATCTTGTTTGGTTTTGTTTATATTTTTAATCATTTTAACTAATAATTAAAACCTTAAGTATTTATTATATTCTGTCAACTGCCTAGCCTCCACCAAAGTGAAAAACCACATTAAATCTAGATGATGATGCTGACAGTGATAATATGTGATTCCACTTTAGAATGGGTATTTTCATGGTCTCATATATACTCTTCATTAAAAGTAATTCTATTGAATACACTGCATATACAGTTCAATCCAACTTTGGATACGTTGAATTTAGGAGTTAGAATCCTGATACACAAAAGGAAGACTCCACTGGCTTCCATATTGATCTTCTTAAATTGAGTTCCATTACTGGAGGGGGAAGATAGAGAGAGGGAAGGAGGGAGAGAGGGAGAGAGAGAGATTTTGGATTCTGTCATTTTGTTTCAATGCAATTTTCACAGATTATTTTTGCATTAATTGTCATGTTTTATGGTTTTCTAAGCATGACGTGCATTACTTTATCAAGTTAGCATTATAGATGTTTTATTGCTTTGTATTTTTCCTATGAAATGACTTTTGTACTTGTTTTTTTTCCCTTTACCTTCTTCTTCTTTCTCATTATACCATCCTTTCCAACATGGTGCTTTCCAGATAGATGAGTGCATTAAAAAAGAACTTTTTTATTTTATTATTTGACTTCATTGTATGGCTTTAATGCATCTCCGTGTTCTCAAATGTGTCAGAATCTATTTGGCTTTTTCACAAAGTGTATTATTCTTCAGGAAAACCAGGCCTCCTTTTTCCTCTTCTGTGGTAACTTAGGTGCCATCCATCTTTCTTACAGTTAGGCATTTATCCCCTCCCCTCTTTTTTTCTAATTTGCCTTCCCCCATTTCTGTATTGCTGTTGATTAATAACTGCCTGACATATCTAATCTGCAAATCTTTCATTTTCCCAGATATTGTGCTGCACACCAAAATAGCTCTTTTCATTTTAAAATGAACAATACGACTTTTCAGGCACACGTGTGCTCCCTTTGAGTATGTCTTTCGGGAGATATAATACAAGGATCCTGTTGTAGCTTGGATAAAAGGACTCCTCTTAATTTATGCTCTGGTCTCCTGGGTTCACAGTATTTGACAATGTTACAAAACAAGACAATAACCTTGCTAGTAAACCACATCAGAATAATGGGGGAATGAGGGAGGGGGTCTTGTCTGGGAATTGAATTTTAACTCCGCATTTAAAAGTTAATATCTTGGGGCTACTTCACCTATTTCCTTTAGACTTTTTCGCTTGTGGAATCCTCATAGCATCCTTCTTGGGTTGTTGGTAAATTTCATATTTTCTAAGATGTATAATAGACCTCTGGGATGTGAGATTTCCTGCAGCATTTGGTTACGTTATCTCTTGCACTATGCAGAAGTCTGTGCGTCATTTTGGCAATTGTGAGGTGAAATTTAAAAAAAAAAGACATTGGGGGAGGATAATCTTCTAGAGCCATTTGTTGGTGGGGGGAGAAATCCCAATAGGAGTGGTATTTTACTCACAAAAATATTCCTGGAATGATGCTAAATGATGTTGCTAGTTAATTTGGCTGCAGTCGTAAGCTGTGGAAGTTGAAAGAACAAAAGCAAGTATCATCGCTCATCCTGTAAGTTCTCCTCCTCCCACTTTGATATTATGATGAACATCTCTTTTTTCCTCTCCCTGTTTCAACACTGATATCTTTCAAGCCAAACATCTGGTTCACTGTTAATTCACAATACATTTTCTTGGAGGCCTGCAAGGCGTAGATTGGCAAGATCTACAACTGGCATGTGATATAAATCTACATAAGCTTAAATTATTAACCCCCACCCCGTCCCCTTATCCTCACCCATTTTCAACCAATAAAACCAATAGAACAATTCCTTTCTCTCTTTTTTCTCTTTTTTTCACTTTTAAAGGACTTTGGTGTACTGCAGGGTAATATCCTCTGTAGAGGAAGAATTTGGGAACAGCTCTGAAAAATGGGTAGTAAAACTTGCCAGAAATTTTTCAAGTAGATCTTGTTATACCACTTTGTTCAAATTAAATCTATATTCTTAGCTCATCCTGTTAACATGGGAATTCTTGGATTATGAGACAAGACTGGGAAACAACACAGGTAAGGCCCATTTTTATTGCCTTAAAATATTGAGCGGAATCATCGGCTGACTCTGTAAATTATTTAGAGAGGGCTGTAAAGCACTGTAAAGCGGTATATAAGTCTAAGTGCTATTGCTGTTGCTTTCCAGAGTTCCAATTAAACATTTCCATCAGTTCAGGACTATGCTTCAAATAGAAAACTTGAAATTTTCCAGCAAATATGGTAGAATTGGATTACCTTTCTGATAATTTATGTACCTGAGAAATTTGAGTTCAGATCAATCAGATCAGCCTGTTGTCATTTCCCTTCCTATTCTCCTCTCCAAGATGTAGTAAACTTTAACAAGCACTTCCTTATTATATTGATTGATTTGTTGTTTGTTTGTTTATTTAATATTCATTTAATTTATATTGCCGCCTATTCACCAATGGCGACTCGAGGCAGTTTACCAAATGTAAAACCATATTTAAAACAAAAAATAAAATAAAAATAAAAAACAATAAAAACTAACAAAAATAATAAAGTACTATAGAACAAAATCTGGAAAAAATAAAAAAGTAAAAAAATCACCCCCCAACTCCCACCCAACCCCCGCCCTGATGACAGCAGATCATACTAGCCATTTGATGGGCTCCATCCCATTCTGGGTTCCCCAGGCCCGCTAGCAAAACCAGGTCTTCAGTGCCCTCCAAAAGAGTGCTAGAGTGGGGGCCATTCTAATCTCTGGGGGAATGATATTCCAGAGAGTGGGAGCCACCACGGAGAAGACCCTTCTTCTGGGTCCCACCAAGTGTATCTCCCTAAAACATTCTCCCTCAACATTCCCTGCCTCCCCGCTCTAATGAGTTGGGTAGATGTGACTGGCAAGAGACGTTCCCTCAGATAACCTGGTCTCAAGTCATGAAGAGCTTTAAAGGTGACAACTAGCACCTTGAATAACACCCGGAAGCAAATCGTCAACCAATGCAGCTCCTGCAGGAGAGGTGACACATGTGCATACCGGGTCTGCACAAAACCATGCGGGCCATTGCATTTTGTACCAACTGGAGCCCCATGTAGAGCACATTGCAATAATTAAGACGGGAAGTGACTAGGGCATGAGTGACTGTGAGTAGGGACCATTGGTCCAGAAAAGGGTGTAGCTGGTGCACAACCCGCAGTTGCACAAAGGCCCTCCTGGCCACAATCTATGCTGCCTAACTTATAATAAAGTTTACAAATTGGAGACTGGACTGTGCTGGAATATTGAGGTTCGAAAAACCCTAAATAAAAAAATAGGGGGAAAAGATGAAGACTTTGTATAATGGAGAGTGCCACCTTTTGACAAAAACTTGAGCTCAAACAAAAGGGAAAGCATCCTGTTTCTGAATGAACTTCTGTGGATATAACATTAAAGAAATATTGAAACAAAGTAAGAATCTTAGAAAGTGAAAGCAGAACCAGAATAAAGAAAAAAGCAAGGAAAGACTGACTGTGGGATTGATTGATGTTTTTGGTATAGACCCTGGGCTGGAATAACTGAGAACTTTAGAAAATTGAAAGAAGAAAGAAGGAAAGTAAAAGTGGTTTGTTTGTTTTTTGTGGACTTTAATGATCATAAAATATAAGAGTGTGTAATGATGATATCTCTTCGGGAATTAAAAATGGAACTTAAAAATATGAGAGAATTACTACAGGAAAGAGGTGAATCACTTTGCTCTGTGTTAGAAAAAATGGAAATGGCGATTGAAGAACAAGAAGAAAGAGCTTCAGAGGAGGAGGAGTCGATTCAAGGAGAAGACATTTTAAATAGACAATTAACACAAAGAACACTACAAAGAAGTGGGGAAAGAAGGAAAGTTAAAAAGTTGAAATTTAAGAAGGCAATCAAAGGGAATACCTTTGAAGTTGGGAAAGGCAGAAAGACCCAGCAGAAAAGGGGAAAGGAAGATATTAAGAAAAAGAGGGATATAAATTGGAATGAGAAAAGATATAGGGAAAAGAGGGGGAGGAGAAACAGTAAGAAACAGGTGCATGAAATAAAGAAATACAGAAATAGTAAAATGTTGAAAAGAAATTGTTTTTTTCAGAGATAATGGTTGATGAATTAAAAAGGGGATTCTGCAGGGTGACAAGGGGTAATAAGAATATTTCTGCAATTAAAAATATTTAGAAAATAGGGTAATATAGATACTGATAACTCTTATTAAAAATCAAGGGGGGAAAATATGCTGCGGAATCCAAATGAAAAGATATAATGATTATTATTGTAACTTCTTAAAAATAATGTTTTATTGGGTGATCAAGATGAGGGAATAAAGGTATATTTTAATCATTGAGGTGTCACTCAAAGCAGTAAAAGGGGGGAAACCTATACTTGTGTTTTTTTTTTAAGTGTTAAAATTTGTATTAATCTAGAATTTATAAAAAGAATGTGTAATGGAAAGGGAATATGACAGACTACAAAACCAATTAAATTAATAAGTTAACATAGACTATTTAAAGCAAGGAGAGACATTGGTAACTTTTATTATTATTATTATTATTATTATTATTATTATTATTATTATTATTATTATTAGTAGGCAAACACATATTGTTTATCTTTATTTTTATTATATTTGAAATAATTGAAATGAAAGAAAAAGATGTTTCGACTGAGATTAATGAAAGAGGCTAGAATTAATGTGTTTGTTTTTCTCCTTACTGAAAATTTGGAATGGAAAAGGTAATAAGTATGCATATACAGACATGATATTATTCGATTAAAATCGAATTCCGATTTTTGCGGGCGGGCGGGCGGCAGCGGGCGGCGCGAGCTGAGCCCGGGCAGGCGGCGGCGGCGCGGCGGCAGCGGCGGGCGGCGCGAGCGGAGCCCGGGCGGGCGGGCGGCGGGTGGCGCGAGCTGAGCCTGGGTGGGTGGGGGCGGCGGGCAGCGCAAGCGGCGGGCGGCGCGAGCTGAGCCCGGGCGGGCAGGCAGGTGGCGGGCAGTGCGAGTGGCGGGCGGTGGGGGGTCTCTTTTGGCCGGCCCCAATTTTTTTCAGAGGGGAATATCATGCCTGATATATGAATGTATAATTGCTGTCATATTTGTATGTAAAGGTGATGACCCAGAAATAAGTTGTCCACTAAAAAGAGATTTTTGTTTTTAATGTGAAAAACTGAATAAAATTTGTTAAAATACAAAAACCCGGTGAAGCCCCTTTTATTCATTCACTTTGCTTCCAAGCTCCAAATATCCTTGACGGAAGAAAAAAAAATCTCCCACAAGAAGGGGAGATCTCCACAGTTACAAGAAGGAGGAAAAAAGCAACACAACCCAGGCAACATAAGGGCTGAAGGATGTCCGCAGATAACAGAACACACACTGGGAAGGATGCCAAACTCAGAGAGGAACCATAAACTAGCGATATTTCCATGCTTTGTTTCCAGCGTTCGCTTGTACGCATGTCCGACCTCTTATTCAGTTGTCACAGCTGCAGCCCATGAAGAGGATCAAGGCCCTCTCCTCCTGAGTAGACCATGTCTCTCCCTTATCCTCTCCTCCCTGCGTGCCCTAGGATGAAGAGGGGGTGGGCCTGGGTCCTCCTCTGACTGCTCAGCCAGCCTCTGCCCTTCCCCAGCCTCCTCCACAACCTCCAGAGCCATACTTCCACTCCCTGTTGTTTGTTCCTCCTCTCCCTCAAAGTCAGTGTCCATCAGGGGCATGATACCCTGGGTGGCATACAAACACTAGAAACAGAAATACAAACATTAAAAATAAAAAAAAAAGAAATTAAATAAGTTAAAACCAGAATGCTTGGGGTGGATTCTAATTAATCTACTCACCATCTCCAACACGGAATCCCAATTAGGGCATCAGGCCACTTGACAAGGCCAGATTTTGAGGCTCTTATGAAAGGCCAAGAGGATTGGAGTGGATCTTAATTTGAGGGACACAATGGTCCAGAGGGTGGGAGCCAGCTGGAATTCCTTGGAATGCACATCATGCCCTTTCTGCAGTAATGAGCGGATTAGGCCAATCCCATTGAGGCGAGATGGTTCCTAGGGTCCTTTATCCTGATATATCACCAATGTAGAATGCCATTGGTGAAAACGTGTAGTGCAGTTTTATTGTGCACTTTTTGTGTACAGTTTACTTTCTTGTGAAATGTGCAATTTTAATGTTGAGTTCTAAGAGAGAGTTGTTATGGAACTGCCATTTTTGGAAAGAGTCCTGTTTATCTTTATATATAGTTTGTCTTCAGCTTGAGGATTGGACTGTGTTCAGTATGACAATAATGGCTGAGATGAAATGATTTCATTCCATGATTTGAATCTACTTCTTAATCACCATAAAAACACCACCCCAATCTGTAGACAACTGACAAATTAAAAATCTATTTGAGTTCTATTTTCTGTTCTGCTTCTGTTTTCCCAGCAGCTGAACTGTTTTGATTATGGAATTAAATCATTACCATCAAAAATATCAACTGGCTTTGGTTTTGTTCACACACCTGGTAACCCTACTGACAAAAGCTGAGCCACACAGATGTCACCAAGGGCAGAATTAGGAAGCAACAGCATAACAGAGGTCTAATTAAGGGCAAGATTTGGCCGGTGGAATTCTCATTATTGAACTTAATGCACCAGTCAGAAAGAACACAGCTTGACTATCAGCAGAACTGGATTACCCTCATAGTGAGTTGCAATTAGGAAAAATATCATTTGTGCTTGTAAATTCAACCACTGTAATCCAGAAGAAAACAAGATAAGGCAAACATGAAGTTCCACAGTGCCATTTTACAATATCTGCCTTTTTAACCGACACTCAAAAAGAGATATTTAGGAGAGAGAAAGAAAGCAAGAAAAAGAGATGCAACAAATTAATCTCAATGCATATGCTATTTTATTCCTAGAGTTTCTTTACTAATCCAAGGGGAATGCTCTGAGGAGGATTAGAAGGCCATAAAAGAGTGCACCTACAAAGCATTTTCTGTTCCTTTTGTTGTTATTACAGCTACATAACTTGTTTACCTGATACTTTCCATACAAAGAAAATCTCATCAAACCCTTTAAAGCCAAACAAAGCTGTAGACCTGTAAGCATTAAATAAAGTGTCAGAAATTGTGGGAATAAATAATGCATGGAATAAAAGTTATATACCTCTTGTTCAACAATGATGCCATCCAACAAAGATGGCAGGTGGCAACAACTACTGCAGCAGACCAAATTACACAACAAATTAATGTAGCCTGGTGCCTCCTGACCAGACTACATTGTTTAGGACTTCAGTGTCCATCAGCTCCACCCAACATAATACTAATAGCAAAGGGTAGTAGGAATTTCTGACTAAAACATCTGAAAAACCCTAGGTTAGGCTAAGATAAAATATCAGCGCATTCTAAACTGGAATCCATTTCTCCACTCAATCCCAGTTTTCAAGTCAATTTAGTCTATTGTAAAATGTCAGGTTCCATGTTTCTTTAAGCTACAGTGCTCTACCGATCTAACTGAGATTCAGTTAATTATGGGGTTTTATTTCCAGGCTGTAGATATACAATAATACAAAGCTATAATGTGTTAAAATGTTTTTGTGCATGCTTGTTTTGTTTGAGACACCATCATCTAGATAGTAAATGTTTTCAAAATACTCTTCCAACTTATGATACGCTATATGAAAAACGTTATGATTAAAGTATCCAAAATGGAATGGCCCAATTCATTTTATGCTGAATTATATTTTTCCCATAGGATTTCAAATTTAGAGTAGGAGCCCAAACTAATTGGAGAAAAGAATAACTTTGTGGAAGCAACGATGGAGAATCTGCAAAATATTACGCATAATAATAACATGGTATCAAAGGGAGGCATTGATTTCAAGGATTTGAATCTAAATTTACAGGAGTAAATTCACTGAAATCCAGGGGACAAAACATTGTTAGCATGATCTTCAATGGATTTCTCTATATAAGACTCAATCTGAATTTAGTATAGGTAGAATCTCAATCCTGATAGTGACATTGATAGATATTCAAATTCAAATTCAAATTCTTTCTTCCTATCTCTGAACTTCCTATCTAAAACAGGCATTTGAACATGAGGTTGGAATTACAAAAATCGGGGGGAAATTGGCATGCAATGGATGTCCAAAAAGAAAGCCCTCTCTTGCTTTTTCAAAGGACTCTAGTGTTTCTTCTTTTGTTTCAGAAAGTGGCAAGTATAATCCTATGGGGTGTTGAACTCAAAGACCTTCTCCAAACAAACATGTGCTGTAACCCTTATCTACATCCCTTTCCCTAACACAGCCTCGTTATGTCTGATTACTTGTGAAAAATAAGGCATATGCCACTCTACTTGAGCAAGTTGGTGACCGACTAATTATCCCAATCTTTTAAAGATTTATCCTTTAAGAACTAATGGATAACCTCTTTCAAAAAAAAAAAAAACCAACAACATTTCTCCTAAGCAGATTCTTGAACCTGTTCTACAATCAGTAAATAATCTTTCCAGCTCTAAAGTGCAGCCTGTTCTCTTGAAACAGGAACCACACAAATGGGTCAACCGCTTTAAAAAAACAAAACAAATGATGATAGCAATAATATGTGTTAGTTTATCAAGCCATTTGCATATTCTTTCCAATGGCTGCATTTTTGTTCCCTGTTGTTTAATTCAGCCTTTTCCTTGTCTCGTAATGAATTCTCAGAGGTGTGCTAATGAACAGTAGCCGTGGATAGGCGCATTGAGTGTGTGTGTCACAACACATCTCTTCTTCTTCTTCTTTCCCATTTTTTTTTCTTCCTGTTGCACCAAACAACAGTCACTGAGAATAATTAGTGTATGCGCACATATTTGATTCTTTTTTGATGCGTGGCTTGGTTGTTGGGTTTGTTTGTTTGTTTGTTTTTAGCAGCTCTATTGCTTATATATCAATACCTACGAGCCATAGTGTGCATGGCCCTGGGTATGAAATGTTTTTGATTGACGTGTCCTCATTCCTAGCATTGCCATAGCACTGGAAAAAAAACATCCCAAGCAACCATGCTCTCAAGGGCTCCTCTTTGGCATGAAACAACCTTGGATATTTCAGTAATGTTTTCCTCTCTCTCTTTTTTTCTTCTTTTGCTTCCTCTCTCCTTCTCCTCTCCCCTCCCCCTAGGATGTAATTGGAAAAGCACTGCAGTATATTGGAACATATGGAGAGCTCAGTAGTACCGAACAAGTTGTGGCTCTGATTGATGAGGAAATGTGTATCAACTGTGGCAAATGCTACATGACCTGTAATGATTCTGGCTACCAGGTAAGAACACAGCTGTAATTAGCAAAAAAGGCACTGTGAGTTGTCTTTCTGCTGCTGAGGCAGAAGGATTCCACCGTCTCTTGACGGGCAGATGGGAAAAGTAGATTTACAAGATACTGGAAATTAACATTGGCACACTCCCAGCTATAGACTGCAGGAACCATGTCTGATCTATTCGCAGAGATTGTCAATAAAGCAGGTTTCTTAGAGTCTTGAGATACACAGTTCTCTCTCTCCCTCCCTCCCTTCCCCCCCTCTCCCCCTTCAGTTTTCTCTCTGCATATCATCTATTGCTAAGCCGCCATGTTTTTCCCAGCATTACATGCTGCAGAATGCTATAGAAGACAAAATGCTTCCAGATCATGTTGGAGGAAAAAAAAAATATTTCGGCAGGTGCACACTACAGAATCTATTTAAATACATAAAACTCAACTAGATTTAATTCTTTCAGTGACCACATCCAAATATATAGTAGAGCAGGAAGCTATATCCATTTTTGTAGTGATCTGGTATTGGGATCTAAGAAATCTCTTTAACTCCTAACTGATGATAAGATAACTCCAGTTTAATATATAATATACTGATTCATTATGTAACGTATAATTTGCACACAGCATATACGTGCACAAACAATTTAGAGACCCATACAGAAATGCAAACATATAGATGAACAAGAATTAACTTAATACAAAAGAATCCAATGTTAGATTCAAAGTTATAATTTAATATGGGATTCAACAGTAGTAACTAAAATTTCCAATGAACATACCAAGAAGCTCAAAAGCAATGGTGTGGAAATAAAATACGTTAGAAACCTAATAAATAACACAAAGACTTCATTTAATAAACAGTGCAAGAAGTTAATTTTATTTATTGAGTTAAACAGGATGAGATCAGGTCACCATCTACAGACAAACAGAAATAACAATGAAACACTCAACAAGGCAGTTTAATATTGCTGTTGTTGAACATAATAAATTTCCAAGGTTTGTTTTGCCCACACAAAAAATGTATTCTGCCTCCTTGACATATTATAACAACAAAAATTTCTGGAAGACACAATTGAGTCTGACAAGATAGAGTTCAGTAATTCCCATTCTTGTTCTTTTCAATAGGAATTACTGGATTCCTAAAATTTTCTAAGCTTAAAGTGATTCTTCATAAAATAATAAAGGAGATGAAATATCAAGTATTTCAAGCAGTACGTGCGCTTTACTGTAGGTTTCAGAGGAAGCAACTATCACCACCCTCTCCATCTCAGATACAACAAGCAACAGCCAAGTCTCTGGGAGTCTACACACTATGAGCTTTGATAAGTTATACATTCATGATCCCTTACAAATTAAGCAAATATACTAAGATGGTGCTGAGAAAAACAAGGCTGGGAGAAGTGGTGCAGACACCAATCTGAACTAATAAAGAAAATCCACATTCACATTTCGTGCATTTAACAAATTGTTCTCTTTGATCTATTCCACTTGATTAAAGTGTATCATGTCTAGAGCCAAACTAATAAAGGCTGCCTGCTTTGACAAGGAGTGCGCATATTTTAAGAAATATATCACATTAGGGAGATTTGGATGGGTAGCCATCTATTTCAGTCTAGAATGCTTAGTGAAAATAAGAAATAAATGGCCACAGAACAGGTCCTCGCCACCTCTCCTCATTTCATCTCATGTTTATGTTCTTGCATTTACTAGACAACCTGGTGTAGAACTGCAACTTCCCAAGGCCCCAGAGCCAACCCTCAGGAATTGTGTCCAAAATACTTAGAAGACATTTCTTTTATCGTAGATAGAAAATATTAATTCAGCAGAAATGTACTAGACAAACAAATCATTTCTCAAATAAAAAAATAATGGGCAATCAAGTTTTAATTCTAAATTTAATATGAGTTAACGCCCAATTTTCAGAGGTTGCCTTGAAACTTCCCTAGGAAGCAAGGATGTCCCCCTTCCTCCCTTCCTCCTAATGCAATTCTGTTTGCACTGGCACAACCTCATGATTGCTGCAATATTATTTTTGCCGTTGTATCAATCGTCCGTTATCTTTGAAAGGCAAATATTCCACACAATATCCACAAGCACCAACCAAGGTTTTTTGGTTTGTTTTTTTTGGTAAAACTCATTTTTTTGATTATCAAAGATTATGGAAGAATAGAGACATGAAACAGAACAGGGCTGGTTTAGAGTTGCCTGCAACTACCCACAGCCATCACCACATACCTACGCCGCGAAGGGGTTGATGAGTAAGCGGAGGCTGCAGATGGGTTGATGTAATCCCCCTCCCCCAAAAAATCTCAACTGTGCATTGTGCGGAGGTGCACACCCTGCATGCTGATTGGTTCTGACTTCCTGCTGGGAGGTGGGAGAAGGCAAGGCAGACCTAGGCAGGAAATATTAAAATTCACTGACATATAAAAAGAACACTATACAATTGTCCCCGAATGACAGACGCATATATTCTCTCACGTTCAGTCTGAAGTCTGCTTGAGCCTTCAGTTCATTGCCAAGAAAGGATTTATACAAATAAAGACACACTTTAAAAAAAAAAAAGATTTACAAAACAAAAAATAAAAAACCTTCTGGGAATCAATGAGTAAAAAAAAACCATCCGCATTGAGTTTTTCTTGGAGAGTGCTGCTATCAAAGATATCATAGCCTAATAAAAGTGTACTATAATATGTAATAGTGACAGCGCTGAAATAATTTACTTTGCTTGCAACAGCAATAATGTTCTGGTGCTGTTTTATTTTTAGCAATGGAATAGGACTATCATGAAAGTGTGGCCATTAGTTACATTTTCCAGCCGAGGCCCTGAGCTGTGGGCACGGATTGCTGGAAAAGAATCATTTGTTGATTAAGGCTACTAGCCACAAGGGAAGACTCACTGGTCCATTTCAAGTTGTATTCTTTGTACTGTAGCTTCTCTCTGATTATTCACCTTCTACATCTTTCGCCCAAACAAATGGTGAGCCTTGAGGATTTTTCATTAAAAGGGCTGCTTTAAAGGTTGCTTTGTATTTTGTTAATTTTTCTCTGCTCATGGTAAAGAGACAAGAGATATGCCTGAATACCCAGCCTTCTGTTCAAACTGTTTGTGCTGTTTCTGGATTTACCTGCAGGTTTCTGGAGTCAGTATGTGGTCCATGATAACATGGTTAGTTTAGCAGGAAACTACCATAGGAAGCGTTTAAATTGGTGCTTCCATCTTTAAGGAAGATCTATGAGCTACTTGTCCTCTCACCTTTATCTGGAGCAAACTAAGCAAGTAGCCCACTGGAGCTGTTCCAACCCCACGTAAGAAAAATAAAAACTGCTGCATTGGGAAGCCATTTCCTCGGCCTACACAAATACATGAAGTAAATAACCCTTTTGAAAAGTAAACTATAGTCTCTGGATTTACAGAAGCAGGCCACAAAAATGGACATGGCATGGCTTTAGGGGAACATTAACTATTTTGCAAAGAGTTCCAGTAGGCACTTTGAAAAGATATACATTATGCAAGAAAATTCATCGTTGGTAATATTGACTCCAGTTTCAACTTGTAGGGTTACCTAAATCAGAGAGCTGTATTAGATCTGGGATATCTTATAGCCTAGGCAGTTTAGCATAGTGGTTAAGGCAGCAGAAACCAGAAGAATGTGACTTTTAGCCATGTAGGCAGAAAGCCAGTTAGGTAACCTTGGGTCAGTCATACCCTCTCAGCTCTAGGAAACCGGTAATGCCAAACCACTTCTGAAATGTTGCCAAGAACAATGCAGAAACTTTTCCAGGTAGTTTCTAGGAGCTATGTCTTCTTCAAGATGTTCATTGCTACTCAGAAAACATTTCTAGGCTGTTGGTGCACCCATGTGTTTGCACAGTCCTTTCTTGTTACATTGCTCAAACACGTGCAAAATATTTGCCCAGCTCATCCCTCTCATAAGAAAACTCATCTCTTATTGACTGACTGACTGACTGACTTACTTACTTACTTACTAAGTGTTGTAAATGCTTTTATATATCACATACATAAAATAATGACAGCAGCAATAATAAAGAAAAGGGAGGGATGGTTTTTCCCACTATCCCCACCAGTGTGAAATATTTGTGTTAAATTAATGCCAGTACATCAGTATGCTGTGAAGGATTCACTTTTCAAAGGCACAGATATTTTTTTGTGAAACTTGACCAACTCGTGCTGAAGCTTGATTTTGTCTGTAACTCCACTGAGTACATAAAAAGGAGAATAAGGACGAAAGGAAGAAAAGAGATTTCTACCAGAGCCCAATTTACCTCAATATTTCACATATTTTTAGAAAATGTTATTTTCCTAGCGATCGAAACTGTTACTGTAGCTGCAATGCGGTACCAAACAAAGATTTCTCCAAGCACCTCAACTACAGGAAATGTAGATTCTAAAAATGGGGTTGTTTTTGACCTTTTCTGTGAGTGACATCAATGCTGTTTATTTCTGCTTTCCAGGCTATACAATTTGATCCAGAAACCCACCTGCCCACTGTTACTGACAGTTGTACAGGCTGCACTCTGTGTCTCAGTATCTGCCCTATTATTGACTGCATCCGAATGGTTTCCAGGACAACACCTTATGAAGCAAAGAGAGGCTTGCCCTTAGCTGTGATCCCCATGTGCTGAGCAGATCAGACCAACAGTTAAAGGGAAACTTCTATTTGCTTGATTCTATTGATTTGCTTTCTAATTAGTACCAGCAAGTCCAGTACATTCTAGCAAAAAGAAGGAAAGAGGGGGGAAGAGGGAGGGAGGAAGAGGGGGAGGGGAGGAGGAAAGGAAAGGAAAAGAAAGGAAAAGAAAGGAAAGTAATTCCACTAATGAGAGGCTAAATAAAACTGGCTGAATTTTTCAGTTTATTTCCCATCTCTTTCCCTTTCTAATCCTCAGACAGATAATAAGTTAGTTTGCTGGTTGTGATTTGGCTTTGCCTTTTATAAGATGCATAACTTTTTTCTCTCGCGCTTTCACAAATCTGTACATGTTCTGATCATCTGAGTTTTAATTTTTCTTCACTGTAACAATGGAATGAAAATCAAGAAACTTTTCATAATCATGTAAACCCTAACACATGGACAAACTTTGTTACCATGGAAACATTGGGTAATTACGCATTTCATTTCCTTTTAAAACTGGTTTTAGAAGATGTAATTAACTGTATAACACACAAACAAAGCATTGTATATCATGGGGGGGTGCTTTTACAGAAAGATATAAAAAGAGGGTTAAACTGCTATTTCTGAACAATTAAATCAGTTTTGATAGTGGCAGCATCTGCTGGTCTATTACTCTAGTTCTCGCTAAATTCTACTTCTCCCTAAATGCTACCTCTGACTAGGCATTAAAAATCAAATGTGCAAATACAGTGCACTTTTGTCATTTGATGTTTTCAGTTGGTAGCACAATTTTTGTTGCTGTTGTTCTGTTAATGAACTTCCAGTCCCTATGTACTAATTCTAATCTTTCACATATAAATATAGGATATTTTTTGTCACATCACTATGGTGTTGGCAAAATAAAATTATTCTTGAGGCACGAGCAGAGGACCAAAGGCAATTACTTCAAAATTTTCTTGTTTTCTACCATTCATACAGTGCTGGATAAAACAATGTAGTTCTGTCAGCGTAGATGGATGGGTGAGGCTCAGACGATACAATCTTTTTGATTGCCACAGAGAGTATCTGACAATAAATGGTGTCTACTAAATATTTTCCAACTACAAAGTCCATTTCACTTCTGGGTTTTACTGTGCCTAAATGAAAGTTCCACAAAATCTTTGGAGAAAGAATGAGTTGATGGGCCAGTAAATATAGATAATTTAAAATGATGTCAACACAGGATGTCTGATCGGTGCACAATGTAGGATCTTTTAAAGAAACCTGTTACTGGTTCCTATTATGAGATCCATTCCTCCCCATGATTCTGGCATACAAACTCTCTTACTGCACAGCAAGAAGCAGCCCATCAGAATTAGTATTAATGAGGTACGGTGGAAGATGTTCTATTGGGTAGAAGATGTTCTACTGGGATGCAGTGGCTCAGTGGCTAAGACGCTGAGCTTGTCGATCAGAAAGTTTGGCAGTTCGAATCCCTAGCACCATGTAAAGGAGTGAGCTCCTGTTACTTGTACCAGCTTCTGCCAACCTAGCAGTTCGAAAGCACGTAAAAAATGCAAGTAGAAAAATAGGGACCACTTTGGTGGGAAGGTAACAGCGTTCTGTACACCTTTGGCATTTCGTCATGCCGGCCACATGACCACGGAGATGTCTTTGGACAGCGCTGGCTCTTCAGCCAGAAACAACTAGCATGTATGTGTGAGGGGAACTTTTACCTTTACCTTTAAAAGATGTCCTCACCTTAGACATAGAATAATAGGGTGAGAAGAGATGTTGGAGGTCTTCTAATTCAACTCTCTGCTCAAGCAGGAGACCCTACACATTCCAGACAAATAGCTCTCCAGGATCTTCTTGAAAACCTACACTGATGGAACACCCACAACTCTGTTTCTCCTTGGTTCTAGGTTGGATTTCTCTTTAACAATCTTCTCCTGTCACTTCTTAGGGACGACCAAACACGTTATTCTGCATTCTTAGGGTGGGGGGGGTGTCTTTGGTGCTCTCTGAGCATATTTGTTTTCTTGCAGACTTTTCATTACCCTAAATAGGCATCCGGATAACAATATTGTAAAAAGGTAGTGACTAGGTATCCTGACTAGCACTGATGATGTTACCTAGTTAGAGTAATTAAACCTCTGCAAAAAAACAACCCAGCTCAGAGAGCACCAAGGACCCCTCGAATCAACCCCTCACTACACATATTCTCCTTTATTGTACATTCTCAAAATAGGAGTACACCTAGGTGGAATGGGAAGTAGACAAAGCCTCAATAGCGGATAGCAACTGAAATACTTGCTACCCATCAGATAAAGAAAAATCACTAGCAGAGTGGATTTCTTCTCATCCTATACTTCCACTACAGCAAGTATGGGTTTGAAAAAAAATCCTATCTTCTAACCCAAAGATCATGTATATAATGTTGGATAAAACAACATGTCCTCCCACAAGAAGAAATATAGCAGAAATGTATAAACATTCTGAAACCATATTTAGTCAAAGCCCTATCAGTGCTTTAATAACTTTCTGAGCCCTATCAGTGCTTTAATAACCTTCTTTTCATGTAAAGATCACTAGCTACATCTCCTATATGCAAGCATTTTAAATGGCCAAATGTAAGGTAAATAATTGTTAGCATATCAATGCCAAATGTTTTTTTAAAAAATTGTGTAATAAACATTCAAAAATAGAACATGTTTGTTTACAATAAAACCAAGATAAGGATTTTCCACCATTCTGAAACAGCATGTTACCATCGACTTATTTCTCATTCTCAGTTGTACTAATACTTTGCTAGCTATTTTATCCCAAAGAAGCTGCAAGAGAACCATATGTTGTTCAATATTTAAAATAACAAATAATGTATCCATTTCTCTGTGCTCTTTGCTATCAACTGAAAAGCAAAACTTTGATTATGCATATTAAATAATGCTTGTGTTATAAATAAATCACAATTAAAGAACATTATACAACTTGTTTTAAAATGTGTTTTTCCTCTGCATTTTGTGTGTGTTTTTTATATATAAAAAAATAGCAAGCCAATTTGCATGTTATATGTAATAGTCTTCCAGTTCTCCAGAATTAGCTCTCTCCTTTTTGATCACTTGCTATCAAACAGTCATATATAATCCAATCATTTTATATTGATGAAGCTGGGCTTGTAGCATAGAATGAGGTTCATAATAATAAAGAAAATGTTTTTCATTAACCCACTATCAAAAAGAGCTCTGTGGATTTTTAAAAATTTGAATTGCTGTGCACATACAACCCAATTCAAAGCATTATTATTATGCAGGAAAAGTAGAATTGGTCCTGGATTGTTTTGTAGTGGTGATATTCACATTTTTCCATACCAAGAGTGACAATTACACTATCTATTGTTCTTCAATTATCTCAAAAATAAGATTGCTATGTATATATTTGAGAGGATTGTACATGTCAGAGCGCTGCAAAGAATTGTTGGTTGTTAATCAAAGTCAAGTTTGTGACCTGTTTCTGTTTAAAATAACTTGAAACTTCTTTTATGTTGGTTTTATTTTGTTCTTGGTTGGTTGGAAGGGTGGTAGTGTTTTTTCTGTTTGTTTGTTTTGTTTTTTCTGTTATTTTTTTCATATGAGGTGAAATCCTAACACATAACACTAAATATTACAGAGAAATAACTGTTTTAAACTGTTTAACAAATGACATGTTAAGCTCATGTGACCAAGCAAGAGCATAGCAGCAGCCAGTAGCACTGAACCAACCACAACTTCCCCAAATTTCATTTCATAGATAATAGATTTTGTAAATTATCCCATTTGAAGTACCTTAGTTCAAAAATTGTTACTCTATGATACAGCATTTTACCCTTTTAAAGGTCTTGACAAGAAGAGTTTTAGTAGCATAATTAACTTTTAAAATACTTGGACTTCAACTCCAAGAATTCCCCAGCTGGGGAGTTGAAGTCCAAGCATCTTAAAGTCAACAAAGTTGAGAAACATGTATAGAAGTTTTAAAAAGAATATTTGTGCCTGTGAGAGAAAGAGATGGTTAGCTTTCAATTCACACCACCTCTGTGTAATCTTTAATCTGGTAAGTAAACTAAAACAGTCAAAAACAGTCAAAAAGTATTTTCTCGGACAGATTTGATTCACAACATAGTTGGTTTCACTGCTCAGCTTGCAAGCTTATCTTACTGCTACCAATACCATTAGCCCAAGCACAACATTTAATGAAGAAAACTGTCTTCCCTTCTTCATTAAAAAAAATGTGTCCAAGTGAGGTTACTTCTAGATGAAATAACTGCCACTATTTATATAAATATATTCTATAACTTACATGGACCTCAAAGTATGAAGACTGGGATTTTCAGTTTTCCTGAAAATGTCTAAGACCCAATAGCATTTCTGATAAAGCCTTTATTCTTTGTATTCTGTCTTTGCACATCGCATTTGAATGACGTGGGATGAAGTCTTTTAATTATATTTTCTATGATCATTTTCATAGACTGTGATGGAAAAGAAGCTATCTCTATTGTAAATCAGTGAGAGAGTTCTGCCATAGACTTGTGCTCTATATTCACATTTAATGAATTTAACTTCACCTTAAAGTCCGATTCCCTCCATAAGAATGTTCTGAGGATGTGTATGTTTTCCAGCTGAATGTAAATACTTTTAAAAACTGTTTCTTTTTCATGCATTTACTGGATAAGCAACAATAATCTAAACCACAATTATATTATATAATTATATATTATAAAGCTATTTTATAATAATATTATTTTCCCCTTTATTCTTCCTTCAATAATAATAAAAGGCCAATCATATATTTATATATCCAAACCATATCAAAAAGTTGTTTCACTACTTTTTAGTCTCCCTTGAGGACTTCAGAAAACACCATTAAACAGGTTACCCACTGTGTCCCATTCTTTTGTGTCAGTGTTATAATTGTTCTATCATGTGCACATATTTGCCAGAATTTGAAGAATTCTTTATTCACAACCAATATCCTTAACTTTAAAAAAAAACTTTTAGATTTGGTCACTATTTTTTTTTTAAAAAAAATACATGCAACAATTATATCACTGCCAATTATGAATGAATCTGACGAATATAACGCTTTGTATACTGTCATAGAACTTAGAACATAGAATAGTAGAGTTGAAAAGGACTTAGGAGGTTTTCCAATCCAACCCCTCTATACCATTTCAGAGAAATAATTGTCCAGTCTCTTTTTGAAAGCCTCCAGTGATGAAGCACCCACAAGTTCCATTGGTTGATTGCTCTCATTATTGGGAAAGTTCTCCTTAGTTCTAAGTTGCTTCTCTCCTTGGTTAGCTTCCATTGCTTCTCATCTTGCCTTTTGGTGCTTTGTAAAATGATACAATACAATCACAACGATACGATCCCATAAGGTCACAATGAATCCCACACGGTCACAATGAATCCCATTAACAATGAATTGCTGCTGAATTCAGTTGTGCCTATTTCAGCACAAAAAGAGTGCAAAATTTCAACATCTTGTGGTGACTTCTGAAGGGAATGGTTGACTATTTGGTAGACGCCACAGAAGTTAAAACACAAAATCCTATATATAGATCTGTTGTTAAATCAGGTTTTTTAAACTCAGGTTTTGATGATGACTAAAAGAAATGCTGCCTTTTTCTTTTCATTTATATCATTTTCAAAAACAGACAGCCAATGTACTTTTACATGTAACCTTTAACAGTTTGAGCTTTTAAAAGACACATTGTGAGCAATATTTTTGAGCAAAGATTGGCAATTTCTCTAAGCCATCTGATGCTTTCATTCCCCTCTCCAGCCCTTTTCCTTCTGCCTGTTCTTTTTAAATTGTAAGCATGGAAATGTGTTTTGTTTATGAACTTATATTCTATTTTGTCTTTTGTGGTTAGTGGGTGAAATGAGTATAATCAAAATAATAAAACAAACCAGTAAATAAACATTTACCTTATCAATCAGCATAAATGCAGAAATAATTTAGATATTTTGTCCAAACTTAAAAGTATTCATTCAAATGAGTCACATTTGCATTAGCTGGTTTAGCAGGAGGGATTAAAAAAAATCTTCCTTGGTTTTTGTTCAGCTATAAAGCTGTATGGCAGTTTTGTACTTTTTGATGTGTAGATCTTTTCTTTAATTGAACTAAGTTACAGAGACAAATATAAAATGATGCTAATGTTCATTGTGAAGCAATATAAGAAGGACCTGTTAAGTGTTATAAGAGCTATCAATAATGGCACAGAGTTAATCTGAAAATGCTGTAGATATATAAGACTTATGCACCTTCCTAGCCTCCATCCATTCCAATTATTGATACATATTATATAGAAAATACTAGAGTGCATTGCTTAGAAAATTGTAGATTTTGCTATTTTGTTGGCTTCATGGGGTTTTTACCCTTCAAGCAATATTCATTTCATAAGTAATTAAATAAAACAACTAAATACGATATTTCTACATCTATTTTCTCCTTTTCACCTTTTATCTGGCAACCTGTCTTTAGTTACCAGTGATTTGTGAGGTTTTTTAGTCCTTAAAAATCTAATTTCAATCCAGAGAAGTGTTCTCAACTTTTCCTTGAGAAATAGGATCATCTCCAATACCATATTCAAAATAACTTCCTAAGAATAAAAGATGGAGGACAAACTCTACAACTTGTCAAAGTGTTGTATGCCAATTAAGTTATGCTTTAAAACTGGGGGGCAATTTATCAGTATAATTCAATAATTAAAATGGGGTGTTAGATTTATTTTTAGCAAATGAAGACAAGCTCTTATTTAAACTTGTTTGGCTTAAAAAACCCCTGATGTTTATGGAATAATCCATAATATCACAACCATCTTTAAAGAATCAGTTATCAAAATAAATATGAATGGTTTACTTCTGGCTTCTTTGAATAATAAATATAATCCACATGTTTATATTGCATTAATGGTAAATATATACTTAAGTGGAAGTATGCGAAAGGTGGAGTTGGTTTGAGCATGCCAGCCTGATTTAACACTGCAATTGGCTTCTCTGGTTTGTGAGTGTTGTTGATTTGTTATTATTTAATTCAATCCAGCTAGTATAGCATGGCTTAGATTGGCAGGGTTGTCAAACTCAATTTTATTGTGGGCCGCATCAGGGTTATGTTTGACCTTGGGGGGGGGGGGGGGGGGCGTGGCCAGTTCACTCATGTTGAGGGCGCCTGTAGCGGCCCGAGCGCTCCGCAACGGCCTCCTTGCAACCCTCTGCCAGTGAAAACAGCTCTGTTTTCACTGGCAAAGGGTTGCAGGAGGCTGTAACAACAAAAAATGGAGCTCGGGAGCTCATTTTCTCTGGAAGAGTCACTGTGGGCCAGTCCTTTGCTGTTTCCAGGGTAGCCCTGCAGGCCAGATCTAAGCACCCTGTGGGCCGGATCCAGCCTCCGGGCCTTGAGTTTTGACATCCCTGGATGAGGGGAATGGGTGCTAGTATTACTGATGTAAAACAGTTGGTCTCAATCTTGATTCTCTTGTACTGCTGTTGAGATCTAGGACTGTGATAGCCAACCAGCAGTTGCTCATGGTATGATACAAAAATTCTTTTGTTTATATGTTTTTGTAGCTGCAAAATACAAATTGCTTGCTTTTTAAACTGGGTCTATGTTTAGAAAGACAGGCAAACTTCACAACTTGGAAATTTGGGGAATAATCCATGCTGATTGCCACTCATCCTGCATAAAAATCATCCAGGGAATGTTTTTTTAAATGCGGTATATATAAATAAAAGCCCATAGGAAACAATAGAAATGTTTGTTTGTTTGCTTGACTGATTGATTTCTATCTTACCTTTTCCTCAAGAGTTCTCTCTGTTTGATCTTCAGAACAGCAACCACTTCCCCAATTCCTAGGGGAACTTTTTAATATTTTTTTTATAAAAATAAAACAGTTCCCATATTTTTGTAAGTTGATTGGCTGATAGCAATCAAGGTGTACTACTATTCCACCTGCTGTTGTGACCCTGGGCTGGACAAGGAAGCAAGTGCCCCTTGTTTCTTCTGGCTGAAACATTTGAAAATGTCAAGTCCTGCTCTGCTGGAATATTGCTGACTCCACACATTCCAGACTTGAATGTTGCAAACTTAACAGAAACGATGCAGGCCACACACTTGCGCACAAATACTATACCAAAACTTCCATTAAATTAAAAGCGGATTGCTTCTGACAGGTGATATCTATGTTTGCCATGCCACTGTCTGTTCCATAAAAATCCCAACATGCTTTGTATATATAAAGATCGCATCACTGACAAATAATAAGAAACATAAAAGGCATTTTTACAAAATAATCTTGAAGAAGTGCTGTACAGATTCCCTGATTCAGCATTTGAGCTTGGCCTTGAAGAAAAATGGACGCAATCCAAATTGATAATGAATTAGATCTTTTCATCCACTGTGAGATGGTGAATTATCCTTCCCAGCATCCCATGCAAGGGCTTATGGCGGCTATAACTATTAAAACGAATGGCCACAGACTTCCCATCACCAGGCCTAAAACTACGAAGTGATCCCAAACATGCTCATATATTTTTTTCTATTGTTCAAAGTCAGACTTTGATCTCAAATTTTAGTTTATATCATCTGATTTGCTCTCTTCCAATTATTTCCATGCCAAGTAATGATGATTTCTAGAGTCCCAACCATACCAGAATGAATGAATGAATGAATGAATGAATGAATGAATGAATGAATGAATGAATGCTTCCTGGAGTTACCCATCTGTGAATTGGGCGGCCATATAAATTTGTTGTGTTAATATAATTTGTTGCATTAATATTTTGTGTGCGTGTGTGTTTTTCCCCCCTCAGGCTCTTCTCTCTTTTGAGATACATAATATATTCCGTATTATATATCTCAAAAGAGTGAAGCTGAAAATCAAGCAATGCCTGATTTTCAGCTTCACTCTTTCCCTGTCCTATCCTCACCAGGTGAGAATCCCTGGGAAGGCAAGACAGTGGGAAAGTTCCTTTGTCCAGGCATTAAAGGTGCAAATACACCTGCCACTTCTGTGGGTACAAGTATATTTGGCAGACTAAGCAGGCATCGTTGATAAGAAAGCTTAAGATGATAGAACACAGATCACTTCTATTATAACTACTAAAATCTGCTTTACAGAGAGACCTTGTACCAGACATTATGGGGAGACCTTTAGCTTTTTACCATGTCTGTTCTTTGTTGCTATGGCAATAGAATTAACCATTCCATTAACATAATAGAATAAACTGCACTGTAAACTTCTTTGTCCTGGTGGGAAAGCCTTACTCAGATTTCAGAATATTTGACAAGCTTAAATTCTCAGGGCTTTCTTTTCTTTTTCTTTTTTCTTTTAAATCCCAAACCTAGGTTATTATCTCAATGCCTCCAAAAGCTTTAAAGGAGGGAGAAAACGAGAGAGGGCACAGCTGTACATTTTATCATTACATTTCCCCTTGCCTTCATTGACTGCCTTCTCCTAAGTGTCCCCATGAGAAAACTAGTAGACTACTGAAGCAGTGACCATTGGAAGTGAGAATACAGTCATTTAACAACCTCATAAAGGAACACACACACACACACACACACACACACACAAACACACACAAATGGAAATCTCCCAAATAGTCTCAACTCTAGCGTAAGCATTCCTAATTAATACTTCATACACAGATAACAATGGATATAGAAATAATATTTTTTTTAAAAGCATGTATGAAAAGGCACTGTATTGTGTATGTGTATGTGTGCCAGAGAGAGAGAGAGAGAGACAGTTGCCAGCTAGCTTAGAAATGAAACAAGGACAGCAGCAGCTTTGGATTTTAATTAAGCGAGCAAGGAGGAGAATTGATACTGGACTATCTAACTGTCCAAGTTAACAAAGCAGCACAGGATTCAGATTTGAGGCAGGAGATGCCTTAAGAAAATCTTCTTCTCAGTTATCCCGACAGCCACATTATTGTGACACTGTTGCTGTGGGGCCATATCTGAGATCCAATCTGTACCTTTGTGAAGACAAGGACTTGGGTGGTGATTTCTGCATTGCCGGAAAAATGGTTTGTTACAAATACTCCTGTGTTAGTCTATATAGGATACATACACATACGGTGCCCAAGGGTTTTCTTACCACAGATGAAATAAGTCAGAAATATGACAATTAGCAGCTGACAGCTTTGCAGTGCCTTATTTTCAGAAGCTTTATTCTTTCCCTGTCCTCACCATGTGAGATCCTCTGGGAAGGCAGAACAGCAGGAAAGCTCCTTTGTCCATGCATTAAAGGAGCAAATACACGTGCCATGTACAGAAACCTTGAAAGCCAACTCAATGAACAGATGTCTTCTCTGTAAGAGTTTAAAGATCTGATTTGATTTTTTTTTTTTTTTTTAGATTGGATTGGGTTTAATATTGGATCTGGAGTGGAGAGTTCTTCCAATAGAAGACCCATCAAATAGAGAGCTGTCTTTTCACTGATAGTTCTTCCAACTTAAAAATAAGCTATAAAATAAAATGCATGGCCAGCATACTTGAAGGCAGGAGGCTAAACCATAACAGCACAGAACACCAAGGGGGAAGGAAACCTCAATTTCTGGAAATTGACTTCCCACTGGTCTAAATGTCCCTGGCATGAGCCTTGCCTTGAGGAATGTAACTATTCACCTGGCATACCTGTATTTCTGGATAGGTGCAGGACAGCAATGGAATCCTACCTGTTCCACTACAGCAGGGGTGTCAACCTTGGCAACTTTAAGACTTGTGGACTTCAACTCCCAGAATTCCTCAGCCAGCTTTGCTGGCTGAGGAATTCTGGGAGTTGAAGTCCACAAGTCTTAAAGTTGCCAAGGTTGGACACCCCTGCACTACAGGTTCAATGATCACACACATGCAGCTTTCCACACACCAGCTGAAGCCTGCAGGGCCAATCAGCTGAGAGGATAAAGAAGAGAAAAGCGCAGGGGAGGGTGGGAGGGCCAATCCTGCGCTTTTCTTTCTCCTGTCAGCTGATGCTTTTTTTTCCCTCCTCTCCAGCTGATCGTGGGAGGCTTTTTTTTTACTACCGGTTTGGGTGAACCGGGCTGAACTGCTAGCATCCTACTACTGGTGCGGGAATTCTGAATAGGCTTTGGCCCTTTAAAAACAAAACAAAACCAACAATCCATCTGAATTTACCTTTTGCCTTGCTTCAACGTATTTGAGGCTTCTTTGACCCTAGGCTCTGCGATTTTTCTCTTTTTCTAAAATTGCACCTTTCTTCAAAGCAACTCCTTTGAAAGAACATTTCTTCAACTGACCATATATGCCTGCAGTCAAGAATTTTGTGTTCCAAAATATGCCTCCCAAATTGGATTTGGCTTGCCCACTGAGCAGAGCGCAGTTTTTTAAAAAGCCCATCCTGGCCTTAAAATTGTACGGTTTTATAAAGGATGACATAACTGTTTGCATTTTCCTCACCTGTCACTGCGGTTAAAAATCTGAGCTGTGGCTTATACTTGGGTGACAATTTTTCCATGGTACTTTGGTAGAAATTTCAAGGGTCGGCTTATCCATGATTATATATCGTAAGCAGAGTTTACATAACCCAACTTTATTCCATAACAAAGACTATCTTTGCCCAACTTTCATATTTTAAGGAGCTGAAGAGAATAATCTAGTCAGAGAATATTTCCTCTTAACTTCTTATTCAGTCTTTGAAAATCAAACAGAAATTGCAATTGGAATAGAATGCTGTTGTGTAGCTTTTGAGAGAAATGGAAGCGCAGAGCACGTATTATACTAATATTAACTTAACTGCACAAATCAAAGTGTTCCATGCTGCAGAGCTTCAAAGGGATTCCAGTATCTTTTGTCCTTCCAGGACAGTTGTTATCAAATAAATTTCCCCAATGCGTGTATTTTAAATGTAGATGTAGAATCTCATATGTTAGATTAAGGGAAATGGATGATAACAGAAAGTTATCAGTACTGTGCTTGGTGTTGTATAAGGACTCATTTGGGGAGGAATCTTGTAGATCTACTCCATGGAGGTCTATGGCAGATTTCTTTTGCATCCATTATAAGAGGAATAGACAATCTCTGAGCATCCAAATGCTGATTAAATTCCAGCCAGGATGTCCAATGGCAAGTGATACTGGCAGTTTTAGTCCAGTAATATATGGAGGCTCACAGGCTGCCATATCTGTAATATATTGCTTAATATAATGGAAATAAGTAGTATTATACTTTAATCACACAATATATTCCACAGAAATGGATTTGCAAAAGGCCAACAGATAGGAAAACATAAATAACAACCAACTTCAATAGCAACAGCTACATAAACTCAGGAGTTGAACTGGTATCTGCTTTGCATCCTCTTGCTACACAACTGTGGTGCTGGTTTTCATTTATTTATCAATAAGTTGTGCTTGTTGCATGGTTTGTGGAGAGCTCTGAACTGTGGGAAGCACACAGTATTATTCTCCTTCACAAGTACAGCACAGCTTCAGTAGCTGCCTGATGCTTTACCTGTCCATAGTTCATCAGCTGAAGAGTTATAGCATGAAAAACACATGGAACAAAAATAATTAAGTCAATGTGTTTGTTAGCATGAGAATGATAAAAAAAAAATCTCTGGAATAAATCCAGACTCAGCTGTGATTTAGTCTGTCTTGCAAATGCATTGACTACTACAAGTAAAAACAGTGTGGTGTAGTTGTGAAATATTGGGCTGAGAGGGGTGGGTTGCTGGGGGTTTGCAGGGGTTGGAGAGATCCTCTAGCTAAGATCCTGCACAGTTCAGAGAACCCCCAAATCTCACTCCTCTCTGGGGGGGGGCTGCCCCACCTCTCCCAGGAGTCCTCACACGGCCTGTTTTGGAGGCAGGTAAATGCAGGGCATGCACAGAGGCTTGGGGAGGGCGAAAAACGGGCCTCTTGGAAGTTCAGAAAGGCCAGTTTATGGCTTCCAGAGAACCTCCAGAGCCAGAAGAGGCTGTTTTCACCCTCCTGGAGGCTCGAGGAAAGCCTCCGGAGCCCAGGGAAAGCAAAAACACTCCCCCTCCCCTGGTGCAGGAGGCTGCACCATGGCCACGCCAACCCATCAACCGGCAAAGAACCCATTGCTAAATTTTTGAAGCCCACCCCTGGCTGAGACTGAGGGGGAACCTTGGGTCAAATAGACTCACAAGCAGAGGTGGTATTCAGCAGGCTCTGACCAGTTCTGGAGAACCGGTAGCAGAAATTTTGAGTAGTTCAGAGAACCGGCAATGCCACCTCTGACTGGCCCTGCCCCCACTTATTCTCTGCCTCCAGAGTCCCAGCTGATTGGCTAGATCTTCTTTTGTTGCCCTGCACAGGAGAAGGGAGCTAGAAAGCAGGTTAGTGGGGTGGAGAAGGAATGGGATTTTGCAGTAACCTTCCCCTGCCATGCCCACCAAGCCATGCCCACAGAACCGGTAGTAAAAAAATTTGAATCCCACCACTGCTCACAACTCATGGAGTTACTGTCACTCAGCACAACTAAACCACTGTGGGATGCTGGAAAAAGGTAGAACATACATAAACTCTACCTTTCCAGCAGAGGTGGTATTCAGCAGGTTCTGACCAGTTCTGGAGAACCGGTAGCGGAAATTTTGAGTAGTTATGAGAATCAGCAAATACCACCTCTCACTGGAGATGTTACAGTATCCTTCCCCTGCCATGCCCACCAAGCCACTCCCACAGAACCAGTAGTAAAAAAAATTGAATCCTGCTACTGCTTTCCAGCAACCAAACTAGATGGGCGCGATCTCATTTATTCAATAGGACAATTTAGTGGATTAAAAGATGACAAGCAATTTAAAAACTGAATCCAAGCCTAAATCCATTTTGATCAACTGCTGAAAAGCATATATTATGACACAAAAGAAAGTTTACAACCCTCTAAGCAGTTTACAGAGCCAGCGTCTTGCCCCCAACAATCTGGGCCCTCATTTTACTGACCTCAGAAGGATGGAAGGCTGAGTCAACCTTGAGCCGGTGAGACTCGAAATATCTCATACACCAAAGCAGAGAGCTGGTTCAAATTTATCGAAGATTGGGCAGACCCTTTGCTATAGATACTTGGAGATGTTAAGGATGGAATTGGAGTTTTTGTTTTCAAGGCAGAAGTTTTACTACTGAGGTATAACCTTTCTCCAAAGCCATCTGAACTACTAATGTAGTGTGTAGTGTATCATAGTGTAGCGTAGCGTAGCATAGCAAAGTATAGTTTTAGCAAGACTGGACAACCATTTGTATGAAATAGTATAGGATCTCCTGCTTGAGAAGGGGGATGGACTAGAAGACCACTGAGGTCTTCTTTCAAAACTATGTTCTATGTTTTAAGACGGGGTCCCTAAACTTGGCAACTTTAAGACTTATGGACTTTAACTCCCAGAATTCTGAAAGTTGAAGTCCACAAGTCTTAAAGTTGCCAAGTTTGGAGACCTCTCTTCTAAGATCTCCGTAACAAAAATGAGTTTTTCCTTAAACACTGGTTCATACTTCCCATTATAGTATAGTTGGTATAAACAATATTAATTGAATAAGCCCCAGCTCAGTTCACCCAGCCCAAGCCAAAAGCAATCACATCTTAGCTTAGTGGTATGTATGGATCAAGGCAGTGTTATTTATTTATTTATTTTATTTATTTTATTTTGTCAAGCGATTATTAGATAACAGGTATAAGTATCAACATAGTTATAAATACATGAAACCGATACGAATAAGAAAAAAAAGAAACAATAGGACAGGGACTGTAGGCACATTGGTACGCTTATGCACGCCTGCTACTGGCCTCTTAGGAAAGGGGTGAGGTCAATAGTAGACAGTCTAAGGTTAAAGTTTTGGGGGGTTTGGGGAAGAAACCACAGAGTCAGGTAGAGTATTCCAGACATTGACCACTCTTACATTTTATATATATCCTTATATACAGATGTAATTTGTATACCAAATAATTTTATTTGTCAATCACTTACAAGATAATAGGTGTAAGAATAAACATAGTTATGAATACATGAAATGGACACACATAAGAAAAATAAAAGAAACAATAGGACAGGGACAGTAGGCACGATTAGTGCGCTTATGCACACCCCCTACAGGCCTCTTAGGAAAGGGGTGAGGTCAATAGAAGACAGTCTAAGGTCAAAGTTTTTGGGGTTTGGGGAAGAAACCACAGAGTCAGGTAGAGTGTTCCAGATAAGAACTTAGATATCTTAGTGCATAGCTATACCATGTCTTGTCCATTCAGAAACCTTCTCAGTCAGAACACAAGAAAAGGAAGGAAAAGAAGTTAGCCCTTCAACCTATAAAGACTTCCCCAAGGTTGAAACTTCTGAGCTGAATTGGCTGATGGAAAATGGACTTTAAAAAAAAAAAAAAAAAGGCACGCAGTTGCTTTATTTTCCTGCACCAGAGGGCAGCGTTTCCCTAAATCCAGGGCACATGGCACTTAGGAAGAGCTTTTGTCAGTTTACAATAACACGGCAGGCATGTGATATCTTAGTAATTGTTTGGATTTTCTAATTGCCTCAGCCGCCAGTAATTTAATGCATGAGGTACACGCCTGCTCAGCTCACAGCTATTAAGCAACTCTCTAAAGAAAGTACATTACCTCCGAGCTGTCAGGAATTCCAGGGCTTGCTAGCTCCTTCCTCTGTTCTTGCCCAAGGTTTTATCTATGGCTTAGGCTGAAAGTCAACTGTTTAGATTGCAAGTGACATTTTATCTCCAATGTTACATCAATGTTTGTATACCTGGTGCCTCGGTGCTCCAGAGCTGTCTTTCAATAACGAGAAGGTGGGTTATGATAGTCCACATGCTGTTAAAGTCACCAAACCCCACGAGAAGCTGTTCTACATTCAGGGCCCTCGTTTTCTGCTGGTGATCGAGAATATTGATTTTAAACCTTACACCTAGAAAAGTGTGGCATTTTTTTTTAAAAAAACCAGCTGTTTGTAACAGGAGGTTGAACATCTCCTGTCTGTTTATTCGAAAGAAAGAATAATGGCTTGACACACACACACAAAAACCCTCTCTCGTTGTTGCTGGGCAATAGAGACAGTTTCCTTAAACCTGTGCAGATTTTAAAGAGAACTCATTTCTTTCCATGGGCGCTGCTGAAGTTACCGACATCATTTGAGCAAGTTTCTGATGGTTAAGTGTGCAATATTATGCAAAGGAAAGGAACATCTGTATTAATGAAAATGGAGAAAGAGATTTGTACTACAATCGCAAGCTTTATTTATTTATTTTTTTGCTGAAAAGAAAATCTCACTTTTTGGATGTACACGGTTCCTTCTGTTGATATGATTGCCTTGTTTAAATAGAATTGTAAAAGTTCCCACATGGTTGGGGTCCCATTCTGACACCTTTAGCCTTTTTAAAATATGACCTCAAAATGGAAGACAAGGTTGACAAAACGTAACAAGAAGGATTAACGGTAGCACCAAAGCCACTATCCCAAATTTGATACTGTTATCTGATAAAAGGTTGTGACCTTGCTGATTAGGAATTATGGAACTGGGGGGGTCCTTGATGCTCTCTAAGCTTGGTTGTTTTCTTGCAGACATTTTATTACCCAAACTAGATATCATCAGCAGTGCTAGTTATACTGTATCTGTAAGAAAACAACCAAGCACAAGGGTCCCTCATTTCAGTCCTGAGGTAAAAATATTCTCCTGTGATCAGAAATAAATGCTTTCCTTTGTATGGTGAACTTGGGTTTGTAGAAGGGCCATACCCAATGTGCTACTCTTTTTTTGTCAGCAAAGCAGTTGGCATGCTCTGTAAAATCTGAAATATGCAGTGATTTTCCTTAGCAGTCTTTAAAACTGAAGGGGTTTTGGTCTCCTTCTGACTCTTGACATGTATGAATCCACACCCTTCCAAATTATGCAGGCATCTGCTTTCAGTTGGGACCAATTGTCTATAATACTAAGTCTTCCACCCCCATCTCTTCCCAACTTCTGTTTCCCCAGTCAAATCTAGACCGTGTTATGCTAGCATGAAAGCAATAACCATGTTCCATTCACAAGATGCAAAGAAAATACATTTTATCAGAAAGGTTGGTTACCATGAAGTCCTTAAAAGATAAAATTTCCCTTGTGTAACTATAGCTTTGGTTGTGGCTCTTCTTGAATGGTTATAAGTTGAGGACTACCTGTATAGGAGGAGAAGGGAAGGCTGAAAGGAAGTGGAGGGAAAGGTAAAACATTAACTTGAGTATTATGATTCATCTTAACTGGTTTTCTGTCTTTTGGGGAACTGCATGATATTGGAATAAGGTGTCTTGTGTCTAGGGGTTTTAGGGAAAGATAATAGCAGCTGCCATAAATTCTAGACTGTGACTCTTAAATTCAGCTTCACGAATTCAGTTCAAGAGAACGGCCAGATGTAAGGAGTTTTTTTCTGTCAACACAAGTGCTTTCTACTATAGCCTGGGTACGTTGCTGTTCCACTTCCTCGTCAAACTTTATGCCTAGAGGCGTTAATCAGGTATAAAGCTATAGGCAATTAATTGGTTGATGCCAAGTTTGATCAGTGAAGGTCGGCTTTATTGATGAGACTAATAAGCAAGGGCAAGCTTATTTATTTGTCTATATTATTTTTCATCTGGAATCTAAATGTAGCAGGAATAAAACACGGCCGTTAATGTAAGATTGTTTTTGGGGCTGCTTCGCAGTACAAATGCAATTTAAGGCACAACTGAAAATGTACAGGTATCCTGACTTTATCTAGCTAGTATAGACACAGATCCTTTAGATTTTGTTTGTCCAACAGAACCAGCCAACTGAACTTCCTATTTCAAAAGTTCTCATCTGAGCTTTCAGAAGGGTGAGAGCAGATATTTATAGTGGAGCATATAAGCGCTTCCAGCATATTTGTTGGGCACTGTTTCCAGGCCTGGGTAGACAGCTATAATGATAGGAAAAAGAGGATCGCACTTATGGTGATGTCACAAGTCAGACATTACTCATATGTGTCATATGGATCTTGTTGTGACATCGGCACATACATTTCATTCCTTGCCTCCACCACCTCCCTGCCTCACCCCAGTGGAGGCATCTGCTGAGAGTTAATCCTTCTCATCTTTTGGGAAGAGTTTGTTGATGATCCAAACTCTGTCAAGGACCTTGGAGTACTCATCTCTAATGATTTAAGTGCTAGAGCCCACTGTAACTACATAGCCAAAAAGGCGTTAAGAGTTGTTAACCTAATCCTACGTAGCTTTTTCTCTGGTAATATCACACTACTAACTAGAGCATACACAACATTTGCTAAACCAATACTTGAATACAGCTCATCGGTCTGGAACCCGCATTACATATCTGATATTAACACAGTTGAGAAAGTTCAGAAATATTTCACAAGAAGAGTTCTCCACTCCTCTACTAGTTGCAGAATACCTTATGCCATCAGACTTGAAATTCTAGACCTAGAAAACATTGAATTACGCCGTCTTCGGTCTGATTTAAGTATGGTATATAAAATCATACATTGCAATGTCCTTCCTGTCAATGAATACTTCAGCTTCAACCATAACAATACAAGAGCAAATAATAGATACAAACTCAAGGTAAACCGCACCAAACTTGATTGCAGGAAATATGACTTCAGCAACAGACTGGTCAATGTCTGGAATATTCTACCTGACTCTGTGGTTTCTTCCCCAAACCCCAAAAACTTTAACCTTAGACTGTCTACTATTGACCTCACCCCTTTCCTAAGAGGTCTGTAGGGGGCGTGCATAAGCGCACCAACGTGCCTACCGTCCCTGTCCTATTGTTTCTTTTTATTTTTCTTATATGTATCCATTTCATATATTCATAACTATGTTTATACTTATACCTGTTATCTTATAATCACTTGACAAAATAAATAAAATAAAATAAAAAAGAGGACTTAAGCGTGCCTGGTATACGCTGTAAGTGGCAAAATTGTTTTTCAATGGAAACAAGGATCCTACTATAGGCAGTGTCTCCATTGCCAAGACTCACCTAGGTGGCAGGAATGCTACAGAGGTGATTTACCCAGAGGCGGGATTCTACCGGTTCTGACCAGTTCTGCAGAACCCCTTGTTAACTTTCTAAGCAGTTCAGAGAATTGGTTGTTAGAAGAAATCTCCTTTTGTTTTTTCCCACCCTTATTACATTCTTGGCAGTGTGCGTAGACTTACTGACTCTGAAGGAGTTTTTTTTTTTTTTCCTGGTATTTTCTTAAAGGGGAAGGGTTGTTTTAAGCTTTTCACACTGCTGTTGGGAGGAAATACTCCCCTGGAAATACTTCCAGCCACCATGCAATGATCAGCATTTTGAAGAAATAATTGAATAACAAAGCAAAGCTGTGGAAAGAAGCTTTTTAATGACAAGGAACCAAGATGAGTGACATTCAGCAAGGCTTCTTGGCTAGCTAGAAAGATTGACATTCAAATGTGAGTTTACATACCCTTTCTGAGTTTTTGTCTAAAACTGATTTTTGGTGAAGTTTAAATTCTGTCCTTGGTGACGTTTAATCCTGTGTTTATTGGTGGGATAATTTCCCCTATTCAGCTTTGTTTGGAAGGAAAAATGTTAATCTCTGTTCCTGAAAAGAAACTGGGTTGAGAAATCTGGCTAATTCCTATGTCTATTTGTTCTGGAAATTGGTTTAACAAGCAACAACTACTGTTGTGATTTAATTATTTGTATTGTGTTTGAATTTTTTCCTGCTTCATGGTTTCTTTTTCTATCTGGGGAGGAGGTCTTCCTTCACTGCTTTGGTGGTATCTGGCACTGCCCTTTGGGGTATACTTCCAAGAGGCAGGATGCAAGCTTGGCACTGATATTTTTACTGTCTTTCTGGGGGGCATGTGACCTTTCCTTAAATCTAGATGATTTCCTTGGGATATCTTGTGAGGTGAGTGAGACCAGCTTGTATCTTTAAGTGGTACAAATGGATCTAGGGATTGCTTTTCCTAGGTGTGCTCTTTCTGGAGAGCTTAAATGACCTCTCTGCTAAAGAGTTTCACTTTATGAACAAGAGTTGGCTGCTGATAGCTATCATTGCATTTTAACTATTTTAATTCATCAAGGTGCTTTGGCACCCTGAATGATTTGTAACTCTGTCTTGCAGGTATTTTTAATCTAATGATTGGTATTTAGGGCAGCTTTTTGCAAGCAAAGAAGCTTTTTGCATTTTTGTACAGGTAATCCTTGACTTACAACAGTTCATTTAGTGACCATTCAGTTACAATGGCACTGAAAAAAGTGACTTATGACTGTTTTTCACACTTGGGACCGTTGCAGCATCCCCACTGTCATGAGAGGCCAGGCGAGGAGAAGCGCCCCTCAATGTGAGTGATATCGAGTTGGCCACGCCCATCAGTCACATGACCACTAAGCCACACCCACCAACTAAGCCACGCCCACAGAATGGTTGTTAAAAAATTTGAATCCCACCCCTGGATTTACCAGTGCTTGGAGTTACACCTACTGTCCTTTTGAAAAGCTAAACCGGAAGTGAAAAATCTGGAAAGGACCTTGGAAGTCTTCTAGTCCAGCTCAAGGCAGGAGACCTTATATCATCCTGGACAATTTACATTCTTTCCTTTTCTGATCAAAGTTCCTATATCAGTGCTCCAGGGTTTTTTTTCTCCTCAGAGGAAAAAAATTACTTCATGACTGGAATGGAAGTAGACTGTACCATTACAGGAAGTTGTAAAGCAATGAATTGAATCCCCAAAAGCTATTATTTTATTAATTAACCAAGACACTAATTTGTTTTAAACGTTCTGAGAAAACAATCAGGTGGACATACTTCTATGTGGACTTAAAAAAAAAAAATACAGTGAAATGTATATGAAGGGAGGTCGACACAGTTTCTCAATTAGTATTTCAGTTAAGCATTTTTCAAAAACGTTGTGGAAGGAAACAGAATTACGAAGAAAACATGACAATTGACAGTTGGCTTTTTTCCCCCTTGAAAGTGACAGTTAAAAGTAGCACGTATTAATTGCCAACAACAAAAACCAAAATTGGTGACTGATGCATTTTTCAGTCCATGCTACTCTAGGAAATAAAAAAGCTATTACCTGCAGAAGGGCCTACAGACTATTTTTCCTACACAGTAGTTCTAGTCAAAAACCACACCTAATGCTACATGGTACCCATAAACCCTCCCCCCAAAAAAAATGAAAATGAATTTTTTTGTATCAAATAGTGTTTTCATATTCAGCATGCTAGGAATATAGTGCCCATATTCCTAGCCTGCTTGTTTCCAGAGCAAGGAACATAAACCTGTGTTAATCATTTTCACTGTAAATTAATGTCCATGATTTTCCATGCTTCATCCTGCCTTGCTTCCTTCAACATTCCCTCAGATGATTCCCCACAGAAATGCACTGAAACTAGACACATTTGGCCAAGAAAAAGAAAAAAAAGTTATGTTTCACCCAACTGACTCTGCTCTGTAATTACAAAGAAACGGTTCCGAAATGGACAGAAAACACTGCACAAGTGACACTGGAGCACCATCGCAAAGCCATCAGTGCCACTGGCATCCACATGAATGGAATGAGATGGTTTCCTGAGGCAACAGTTTTGGTCATGAAAATGCAGAAAAGGGTGTTTCATTTTGTTGATAATTGCTGAGTGTTTATTTTTCTTGAGGATTTTTTTTTTTATCTCAGATGCAAAATAACCTGTTTGGCTTTAGAAAGTAACTATTCGAAGTGTTGCAAGAGTGGATTTACTGCCAAGCTACAAGTAACAAAACGTCCAGGGTTGATTCTATTCCCCAAAATGCTATATGATTTTCCACACAATAGTGTAATGTTTGTTTTGAACAATAAATGGGCATTATTTCTTATTTGTTGTGCAATGGAAAGATTTTCCTTGGCTCATATCAGAGCTGGCTCAATATTTACACATTTCCTGCGAACATTTGGATGCATCTGTTTCCCCCGGTTCTCTCCTGGGTTGTAACGTTGGCATACAAATACCAATGGTACCACGCCAGTATGCCATTCCCAGCACCAGCCATGAAACACAAAGCTCTTCACAAATTCAGTTCTTTTCATAATTTTCTCCCCATAGACTCTCAATCTGACACCTGCTCTGGGGAGGGAGGAAGAGAAGCTTTTACACATGGACAGGTGTTGACAATCATTTAAACCATTTTTAAGAAAATGTGTATGTAGGTTTGACCCAGAGGGAAGCTTGAAAAAAAAGAAGACAAGAGCAAAAAAAATATATGTTTTTTTTAATGTGGGTGGATGTGCTTTGCCTTTTTCCGAGAAGGTATTAGAAGTTTACTTTCAACTTGCAGTAAGGTATTTATTTGTTTGTTTATTAATTCATTTGGGTGGTACTGATTTCATGTAGGCTGATGGTTGCTTTACATAATATCAGCTGCTAAAATATCCATGCCAAACCATGCAAAAGGATAAAAGGACCACAGCAACATATAAACAATTAAATGCCTATGATAAATTTAAAAAAAATAAACATCCAGAGTGAAATTGCAATAAATGAGTCACTAGTTAATCATAAACTCATAACTATACATAAAGAATCTCAATCAATCTCAGAATTCATAACAGCCAATAACATGCCATCAAATCATCATCAATTCCTAGCAACCAATGGATAGATTTTCTCCATGACAATCTGTCTCTCCTCTCGACTTTCAAGTCTTCCAATGACACATTCATTGTCACTGTGATTGAATCCATCCATCTTGCTGCTGATCACTCTCTTCTCCTTTTACCTTCCATCTTTTTCAGCATTCCAGCCACCTCCAGGGAGCTAGATCTTATTATTATATGCCCAAAGTAGGATACTTTGAACCCTCATCATTTGTCCTTGAGGGTAAGTTATGAGTTGATTGATTCATTTCTTTGTTTTCTTTGGCTGTCCAGTATTCTCAGAAGTCTTCTCCAACAGCAATGTTCAAAAGTGTCGATACTCTTCCAACTCTGCTTCTTCAAAGTCCAACTTTTATTCCCAAGGCATATCACAGGGAATATGAAGGCTTACACTATTCTGATCTTTGACAATGCAGACACATCACAGTAGTTGAATATATTTTCCAAGGTCTTTATGAGTGCTCTAAGCAGTCTCCAACCTTTCCGGCTTTGCAGACACTGTGTGTGTGTGTGTGTGTGTGTGTGTGTGTGTGTTTGTGCGTGTAATGGTTCTGCATGAGTGGCAGGCAAAGGCACATGTACGCAACTCTATTTGTGCAAGAGGCAAGCACACACATCTGCCACTTGCACAAATGGAGTTGCGTGCACATGCTCGCCTGCCCACTGCACGTGCAAGTGGAGCTGCACATGTGTGTGTGTGCGCTCAGCTGCCACTTCTGTGGGCCCGGTTCTGAATGGGCCGCAGCCCGGTTGTGAGATGCGGGCTAGGGGTTGGGGACCACTTCTCTAAGTCCTAACCTGCAACATATTTCATGATTGCTTGTTCCTTTGACTGATCCTTCCATCCTTCCAAGTTGGGTAAAATGAGGAGCCAGATTTTTGAAGGCAAGATGCTGACTCTGTAAACCGCTTTGAGAAGGCTGTAAAGCACTATAAAGCGGTATATAAGTCTAAGTGCTATTGCTATTTACTGTTGACGGTTGATCCTAAAATTG
This sequence comes from Notechis scutatus, assembly GCF_049901735.1. NCBI lineage: Eukaryota > Metazoa > Chordata > Lepidosauria > Squamata > Elapidae > Notechis > Notechis scutatus. The sequence goes on from NC_142011.1 coordinate 85,936,151, forward strand.
CGTAAGTTATTCACCACTTCAATGTCTTCTTTCTAAGGCTCATTATTTCTCCTGTTGTCATTAGTTTGATCATCTTTATATTTAATTTTAGTCTCATTTTTTTTCACAGTGCTCCTTGACTTTTATTACTAGAGCTTACAGATCCTTTAGATTTTCAGATATCAAGATTGTGTCATCAAGTTAACACAGGTTGTTGCTGTTTGTCTCTTTAAAAAAATCTCAGCTTTGTTATTGGTGGTTATCCCTTGACAGTAAATGTTTGGTACATGTGTATCTAACAAACAATCATTGCAGAAGCATCTCTTTCTCCTAGACTTATAAATACTTACAGAGAGTCAACTTGTGATCCCAATGGAGTCCCAACATTTCTGTTGCTGAGGGAGATGGTTGTTAAGTAAGTTTTGCCCCATGTTATCTCCTTTCTTGCCACAATGATTCAGTGAATTACTACAGTTATTAAGTCAGGAATATTCACTGGTAGCTCAGTGAGTCTCGGCCCACATTGACACTGCTTGTCAGAAAGTTGCAAAAGGTGATCGTGGGGACACTGCAAACATCATAGATAGGTGCCAGTTGTCATTTTGATCACGGGGCGGCTACAATTGTCATGTATGTGTGAAAAATGGTCATAAGTCACTTTTTCATTGTAACTTCAAACAGTAACTAAATGAATGGTTGTAAGTCAAGAATTATCTTTATCTTGCCCAGGTAATTTTTGCTTGCCATCAGCCTGTATTATGTAGTAGTATTATAGCCTATGCTGTGAGCCTGACATCTTCCAGAGGTGATAGAGGGTAACTTCCAAAACTCCCAAGCGACATGAATAATATCAAACTCTTTGTTCTCCCTCTTATGTGAGGGAAATCTCTCCTATTCAAATTGCCAAAGCAGTGATGGTCATGTTGATGTTGCCACTTAGATAAGCTTAGTTCAGGATGACATCACCATGGAGACACATAATATTTTAAAAGAAGGGGGTATTGTGAAGTACATCTCATCTGAAAATGATGATGATTTCTTTTATGTTTATACGGTTCTTCATTCTGAAGTAGCCTGCTGTGATAAACAACCCCCAATTAAAACCATCAGGACTAAAAAAAAAAAAAAAAAAACCTCATCCCCAAATAAGGTCATTTTATATTCAGTAGGACTGTAATGTTTGGGCTGTAACTAAGAAAATCAGTGTTAACAAATTTCAGCAAGCAAGCCATCCAATCTATCTCAATATCTTTGATCCAAGGGAAGAGACGCAGACCAGCCTCAGGAAAACGGTTGCTAATTTTGCTTAGGATTTAGAGCTGATAATAATCCTATGTGAGGCTTAGTGGGGAGTTTGAGAGCAAGTACCATTTAATGCTGCCCAGTAGGATTTGCTTGGGAGTAACAATGCAAATACTCACCCAAAATGAATTCAGCGGGAGGATTAAATTTGTGTTTCATTTATTCTCATTGAAAGCAGTCAGATTTTGTTCAGCATTTAAACTGTGGCTGGTTTTTGCCTTTTCTGTCTTTCCACATACACACACACATGCACATACACACACACACACACACACAAACAAAACACATCTTTATATATCTATTTAGTCACGTCACCAACAGTAAGCGTTTACAGATGGCCTACTTTGGCCTTCAGAAACCTTCTGGGAATTAGAAATCCAGTGGGAGTGATCCCACTGCCAAAAGTAAAATATGACAATTGCAACTCAGCTTAATGCTACAGCCACTCGTATGTTAGTGCTATTAAAAACTCCATGTGGTGCTTTGATGTCCCATCATCAGGTAGCTGCCTAATTAGACTGCAAAGCAAAACGAAATCTGTGGGGGGGAAAAGAAGCCATTTTGTTGTTTCCACACAGAAGGCTGAAACAAGTTTGTTTCAGTTGTGTGTTTCAGAGCCTGGCAAAAGATTGAAGTAGAATACTAAAATGTTCCCTGTTTCCAAAATGTCTTTATCGCTGAAAAGATTCAACAGTCAAATTTTTTAAATTCATCTGTACAGCCCCCAACTGAAATAATAGAGAGGTGGTCCTCGATGGTTTGCTTAGTGACCGTTCAAAGTTACAACGGTGCCGAAAAAAGCGACTTATGACTGTTTTTCACACTTACGACTATCGTTGCATCCCCATGGTCATGTGATCAAAATTCAGAAGCTTGGCAACTGACTCGTATTTATGATAGTTGCAGTGTCATGCAATTACCTTTTGTGACCTTCTGAAAGTCAATAGGGAAGCCAAATTCACTTAGCAACCATGTTAACCAGTGGTGGGATTCAAATTTTTTATACTACCGGATCTGTGGGTATGGCTTGGTGGGCGTGGCAGGGGAAGGAGACTGTCAAATCTCCAGTCAGAGGTGGTATTTGCCGGTTCTCCGAACTCCTCAAAATTTCCACTGCCGGTTCTCCAGAACTGGTCAAAACCTGCTGAATACCACCTCTGATGTTAACTAATTTAACAACTGCAGTAATTCACTGAACAACTGTATCAAGAAAGATTGTAAAACGGGGCAAATTCACTTGACAACTGTCTCGCTTAGGAACAAAAATGTTGGACTTAATTGCACAACACCTACTGTATATTCACTCAACTTTTAAACACAGAGGAAGAAATTAAATTGGAGTTGTGTGTGGTCAGAAGGCATACAAACGCGAATAATAAATAAAATAGATAATGATGATAAATCAGCCCATATTCACATGGCATTACCTTGAAGTCAATTCACAAACATAGTCTTTCAGCTCACATTTTGGAAAGTTGGACCATTTGGAAAGTTGCAAAACTTTTTCATTTCTGGTAAATGGAGAAGCATTCAATGCTCCTTGTTTTAGATGTGATATCCTTTGAAAAGCCAGCATTTCTCATCAGATCTGGTTGGCATTGTGATATACCAAGCTGCACTATAAGGATCAACCGGCATAACTTAACTCTTAAAAAAACAGGTTCTACTGTAGCAATTGTCTGGTCAGCTAATGCATATGTTTATTTTATTGTGTTTCTTCATATATTTACTACAATTACTTGTATGATGACTACTTGTCAGTAGTTTGAAATAGTAGAACACCAAAATACTATATAGTGCATGTTCATGAAAACCAGTATGGTGTTTTGGTTAAGATGGTGGAATAATTGAAGGAAGGCCCATGCTCTAGGGCACCCTTTAGACATGGAAGCCTAGTTGGTTGTCTTTGGGCCAATCAATCTCTTTCACACAAAATACAAAAATATCAACTCACACTGGACCAACATGATAGGTTTTGGTTGATAACCATCAGTGAAGGTATTTTCAACAAGCAATGGATTGATCTGGGATAACGACAATGCTTGATTGAGTTCCATGTCAAAGAACTATTAAGTATTTTATACATCTCAGAAGTTCAGCATCAACTTTGATCCTCTTGATACAAAGAGGTAATATTTCTCCTCAATAATTGCATGAATTATATTTTGTAACACTTCCAATTGTTAAAGAATGAAGATAGTGGGTTTTTATATAGTTGTTTTATTATAGTTTTTAATAGTTGTTTTATTGTTTTTTTTATAGCATACAAAGATAGATCTTTCCAATGTTCCTACTTTTTAAAAAAAAAAATGATGAAATATGTCATGATGTTGCAATGCAAATTTTACAAAATGCAAAGCAGTCTTTTGTACTTGTGTCATGATATCGCATGCATATATATTAAGGATGGAGTATGTATTGGAACATCTCAACCAACATTTTGTCACTTCTATCCTTGACCACTAATTTCAGCTATGGGGTCCTTGGTGGTGTCTGAACTTGGTTGTTTCTTTGCAGATGTTTCATTAATCACCAAGGTAACGTCATCAGTCCATCATCAGCTAACACTGATGAACATTTATGAAGATTCTCAGTCATCCAGGTCATCATTGTCCCAAAGGTGCTTTTTCAAGAGGCAACTTCATTTTTTGGTAACCTTTGAAGACGTTTCTCTTCTCATCCAAGCTTCTCTTCAGCTATTGAGGGATGAAGAAGCTTCTTAGATGAGAAGCAAAACATCTTCAAAGAAAAACCAGAAAGTCCAGTTGCCTCTTGAAAAAGCACCCTTGGGATAACATTGATGAAGTTACCTAGTTGGGATAAAATGTCTTCAAGAAAATAACCAAGTTCAGAGAGCACCAAAGATCCCACAGTTCAGTCCTGAGCTACAAAAATTATCTTATATTGGTACTAATATCAGCCCTGTAAATTTAATCCTCATAACGACAATCTGTGAGTTGAATTTTGCTTAGAGAGTATGACTATCCCAAGAACTCCCTGGCAATTTCATGGTCAACTTGAGATTCACCCCAGGAATTCTTAGTCCCAGCCCAACCCCTTAACTCCTGAATCTCATTGGTTATACAACTCGACATCCGTACTGAAAAATTCAAGGTTGCTATTTTTTTCCATGACAAGATTTCATGGGGATATTCTACCAAAATGCTAGACTATATGAGATGTTGGATAGAATTTTATACTGGGATTTGGGGCAAGTGTAAAAGCTGAGTTAAAATTCTGCTTGGCTAACCTACTTCAAGCAGTAAAGAGAACCAATTTAGTGTATGCTGCCGTGATCCTCTTGAGTAAAGAGGCATGGGCCCAATAAATAACTGTAGCATTACAGAACCATTAAAATGGACACTCTTGATTGATGAGGTGGGAAGACATAAAGTTACAATACCATGCTATTGAGGGGGGACTTTTAATGCACTAGGAAAATGCGGAGTAGAAAACCATAAGGAACAGCATGCAGAATGACGATGCAGACATAATAACCATCCTGGCTGGGTATTATGGGAGTTGAAATACCATGTATCTAGAAAGCATTGCAATGCAGAAAGCTGATCTAGCCAGAAAAGGAGCAGATGAATACTCAGAATACCAAAATAGGGAGTTTTCTAAGCAATAAAACAAGACTGATGCATTAATATTGTAGTACTGTTCACCATAGTTCTTTAATCATTTGGTTATGGACTCCGAATGTATCCTTATGCTTCCATAAAGGATTGCATTAACTAAGTCCCTCTTACCAGAGAGCACTTCTCTGCTTTTCATTACAATTCCAGACACAAGCCCAATAAGACGCTTCTATTTACAAATGGGTTAATGAGTTGTGTGGCACAGTTCTCCATCATTACAGCACTTAAAGCTGTGTAGCTACAAATTTAAATCAAGCACTGTTTGTTCATTTGCTTTTCTGCAGTACTGATTCATTCGGTTACACAGGCTTTATTTAGTAGGCATGAAACTTGACCATTTAATTGTATCCTTTGTGCAAAAATAAAGCCCAGCCCACCCCAGACCTCTCTACATACATTTTCATGGCAAATTCCATTTGTGTACATGTGGCCAAAAATAGATCTTGTTCTGTATTTGGGAATGCTTCCACTTAAGAGTTGAAAACTTGACTGGAGTCTTATGGTTGATGCATTCAGAGACAAAAATACATTCCTTCAACAGCTCTCAAACTTCAGCGGTGCTAGCTGGATTCCTGTGCCTAACGGTGTGTATGAATGCTAGAAGTGATATGAACAGTGAACGCCAAATTACCCTGCTAATTAGTTAAGGGTGAATGGTCCCTTCCTGTCATCATGCCATTTGAAGGCAGTGTGGCCATCCAGTGAGCCAAGGGCTGAAATGAAAGATCAGGATTTTGGAAAGCAACAGCTCTTTCAGGAACACAATTCCAAAATAATTTTGGAGCTATAAGAATGAAAATTGTATGACCTTTTCATGTGATGAGTGTGTTCGAAACATCAACTAGAACAAAATTTAGCTGGTAAAAACTACTGCAGGCTTATGATTCCACATCCTGTCCTATTGTTTCTCTTATTCTTTTATTTTTCTTATATGTACCCATTTCATGTATTCACAACTATGTATACACTTATACTTATTATCTTGTAAACAATTGGCAAATAAAATAAAATAAAATAAATAAATAAATAAAATAAAACATTAGCCAATTTAGTGCTGACCAGTTACTGATGCTTTATACAGTGGTGGGATTTAAAAAAAATTACTACCGGTTCTGTAGGCGTGGCTTGGTGGGCATGGCAGGGGAAGGATACTGTAAAATCTCCATTCCCTCCCTACTCCTAGGGGAAAGTTACTGCAAAATCCCCATTCCCTCTCCACCCCACTAACCTGATTTCCAGCTCCGTTTTCCTGTGCAGGGCAACAAAAGAAGACCCAGCCAATGCGGGGGTGAGGGGGAAGGGAGAGAGAGAAAGGAGAGAGAGAGAGAGAGAGAGAGGAAGGGGGGAGAAAAGGAAAGAGAGTACTGTAGTGCAGCAGTGGCCAACCGGTGGGCTGCAGTCCATTGGTGGGCCATGAGAAAATTTTGGTGGGCTGCAGAGAAATCTCACCCCCAGAGCACCACCCCCCAAAGCAATTAATCCAGGCTGCGCAGAAACACAAGGCTGCACCACCTACATGGCCCGTGGGAACCCTTCCCCCTACTCACTCCTTACTGGGCAAACTTGCCTGCTAAATTTCTATTTTTCCTTTTTCTGACTATCATCTGTTCTGCTGTGCCTGGAGACTTAGATTAGCTAGGAAGCAGGAAATGGTTGGATGTCTTGCTTTCTAGCTAGTCTTTAGATCTTCGGCTCTGCTTTTAAGCATAGCCAAACCTCCTTTAGGACTTAAGGTTCTATTATTCAGTGCAGACTCATGGCAAGCAAATTTGAGAGACTGAGCTAGCCGATGGCAGATAGATAGATCACTGAATGATTCTGTGAGCAGCTCAATCTGCCTGTCTGCTTTGCCTGATTTTGGGTAAAAGTTGCTCTTTTTTAATAAAAAAAATTCAATATTTACACACATGGTGTGGTATGAATTAATTTTGTGAGTTTGCTTGCAAGCAAATTTTATGTGACAGACTGAGCTAGCCAATGGCAGGTAGATAGAACTCTGAGTGAATCTGTGATTTTGTGAGCAACTCAATCTGCCTGCCTGCTTTGCCTGATTTTGGGTAAAAGTTGCTTTTTTAAATAACAAATTCAATATTTATATAAATATTTATAATATTTACATACAAGTCATGCCCAGCCAGTCACATAACCACCAAGCCACACCCACAAATTAGGCCATACCCACAGAACCAGTTAGTGGTCCCTGGGATTTAAAATTATGAGTTTGGTGGTCCCTGAGGTCCAAGAGGTTGGCGACCCCTGCTGTAGTGCATTGATTAAAGGGCTAGACAAGAAATAAGGAGGCCAAAGTTCTTAAGCCTCTGATTTGTGCTCATCGTTCATAAATGTGAGGGTATGGCAAATATCTACATCTATATCACTATATCTATATCTATTTATCTATACCTATTTATATATCTATATATATATCTCTCTATCTCTCTCTATTTATCTCTCTCTCTCTCTATCTCTATCTCCCTATCTCTATCTATCATATCTCTATCTATCTATCTATCTATCTATCTATCTATCTATCTATCTATCTATCTATCTATCATCTATCTATCTATCTATCTATCTATCTATCTATCTATCTATCTATCTATCTATCTATCTATCTAAAAAGTTAAATCAGTGGCTGTTTGCAGCTGTATCATTCCTGCTGCTCCAAGAGAGTTTTCATTTGTTCTTGGCTTGTTTTCATGACTACATTTTTTAAAAAATAATTGCTTAACATGCTTTTCTAAAGGGAAAGGAATAGTATTTAACAAACATCCTTTCTTCTTGAAAGAAACAGGACCAATGGACTCACAAACTGATGCAAGATAAGATCAATCTTTCTCTCCACATTTTGACACAAGGAAAAGCAGGTTTAGAGTTTTTGTTGGAGTTTAACATTATGACTTACCATCTGATTCAGTAAGAAGTCAGAATTACCATCTATCCCAGTATAATCATAAAAATACTTACTTTGTCTGATGCCATCCTCGTTAGAGAAACTTTTGCTGAACATGCTTTTTCACAGATTAATATTTATAAATGAACCTTTTCCTTTCTAATTCAATCTTAGAAGGGCAGGCCTTAGGATACGTTTCAAGCAGTCTGACCCTACAGGAAAGTATGAAACATCTATAGGCACCTCTAAAATTTATTAAAATACCAGGGTCTTATTCAGTGGTGGGATGCTGCTGGTTTAACAACTGGTTCGGGTGATTGTGCATGCATGCATGTGCAGCTTTCAAAAATACTTACCTTCTATGTTACTTCTGGGGAGTAACACAGCTGAGATGCAGCCACGCAAATCAGCTAAGAGGATGTAAGTCAGGACAGCACTGGGGTGGGCAGCTAGGCCAACCTGATCATCAGAGAGAACCAGATCTCTCAATGGCTGATCATTGGAGCTAGAGCAGGGGTGTCCAACCTTGGCAACTTTAAGACTTGTGGACTTCAACTCCCAGAATTCCTCAGCCAGCAAAGCTGGCTGAGGAATTCTGGGAGTTGAAGTCCACAAGTCTTAAAGTTGCCAAGGTTGGACACCCCTGAGCTAGAGGTTCGCCCGAAGTGGTCCGAACCGGGAGAATCCCACCCGTGGTCTTATTTGTGGGAATGCACAGTTGTCTTATGGAATACCTGTGCTAAATATGATAGATTCTATTTCTCTTTGTAAAACTTTAAAGCATTTATAAGCGAGTCAACTAATTGCACTAAACTGGCATTAGATAAGAGTTAGACAACAATTCAAGAGGGGTTGGACTTGGAGTATTTATGGTTATGTAAGAATTCTAGGCTGAGTCCTGTCTTGACTCCACTCCCCAGGCTCAGCCTGCTCTTCTCCTACAATAGCTAGATTTTTTTTTTGTTTTCATAGAACTAAAAGGATTTCAGTCCTCCAATGAGTTGTGTTAAAGAAGATCCACTCATTCAGTTTGTAAGGATAACTAACTCAAGGGAAGTACTAATACCACTCTATAAAGCCTTAGTAAGACCACACCTAGAGTACTGCATCCAGTTTTGTTCACCACATTATGAAAAAGATGTTGAGACTCTAGAAAAAGTACAGAGAAGAGCGACCAGGATGATTAGGGGACTGGAGGCTAAAACATACAATGAACGGTTGCAGGAACTGGGCTTGGCTAGTCTAGTAAAGAGAAGGACCAGGGGAGACATGATAGTGGTCTTCCAATATTTGAGGGGCTGCCACAGAGAGGAAGGGGTCAAGCTATTTTCTAAAACGCCTGTAGGCCAGACAAGGAATTATGGATGGAAACTGAACAAGGAGAGAAATAAGGAGAAACTTTCTGACAGTGAGAACAATCAACCAATGGAACAGCTTGCCCTCGGAAGTTGTGGGAGCGCCATCACTTGAGACCTTCAAGAAGAGATTGGACTGCCATTTGTCAGAAATGGTGTAGGGTCTACCGCTTGGGCAGGGGGTTGGACTAGATGACCTACAAAGTCCCTTCCAACTCTGATTATCTGTTAAATCTGTTATACTCTGAGTTAAAGAGGTTATGCCTGTTACAAGGCCCATAAACAAAATATGTTGCATGTGCACAGATTGCATTCCTCTGATCGACTCTGGATACACTGGGTACAATGCCCATCACTGCCAATTAGCTTGAAAATTACTAGTTTGGAGCAAAGATAGTTTTAACACCTCTAGAAGACACTCAGGGAGAGCTTCTCTATGGGAAACTTTCAGGCAAAGTTTTGCTCATCATCCTCTTTACTCTTACAATATGGTTCATTATCAAGTTATAAAGAAAATCATATGCACGATCTAGTTGAAATCCTCCTGTTTGTGAAATCCTTCCAAGTAGCTTATGTGTGAGATTTGGGAGCCTGCACATTGTGACTGAGACTAAATAGCTTGTCTGCAGCAAGAGACACTGCCAAAGTCTTGACCTGATGTCTGCAAGCTGTGAGAGTTTGGATGAGACAAAACAGTCTGAAGTTGAATTATAGCAAAATGAAGTTATTGTCTGTCCACTGCAGATTCCTGACCTCCCTAATTGTATCTCTTGATTCTATTGGGCTGCTTCTAATTTAGAGCTTCTGTTACACTTGCAGCTACTGCTAGGTGGGCAAATGGAAACAATGGCCAGGGAGAGCTTTGGCCAGTCTTTAGCTACTGCCCCAGTTGTTTTTTTTTAATTGGAACAGGTGACTCTTGCAACAGTGATTCATGTTCTTATTATCACCTATCTAGATTACCCTAATGCAAGCTGTTTAAGGGCTGCCTCCAAGAACTACATAGAAGCTACAATTAGTCCAGAATACAGTGGCTTGGCTTTTGAACACACATTGCTGACATGAGCATATCACAGATGTGTTCCAGATTTGGCACAGATTCCCTCTGAACTTTGAGGTGCAATCAATGAACGGGTTTTGAAAATGAATGAACTGGTTTTGTGTCTTAGTCCTCAGTATCTCTGAATTTACTTTCTCTGTCCAACCCATTCAGTGGGGAGCTCCTAGGACAGGGCTGTCAAACTCGATTTCATTGAGGGATGCATCAGGGTTGTGTTTGACCTCGAGGGGGCTGTGGGGCATGGCCAGGGTAGGTGTGACCAGTCCAACGTCACTTGTGTTGGGGTGCCTGTGGTGGCCTGAGTGCTCTGCCAATGAAAACAGCTCAGGAGGGCTGACTGTGGCCTTCACATACTCCACTTTTGGCTGTGATGGCCTCCTCCTGCAACCCTCTGCCAGCAACCCTTTGCACCGTGGGCCAGTCCTTTGCTGTTTCCAGGGCTGCATCGTGGGCCAGATCTAAGCACCCCATGGGCTGAATTTGGTCCCCGGGCCTCAAGTTTCACATCCCTGTTGTAAGAGAACCTGCAACTAGCTTCCCATTTCCGTATGGTAAGGAGGATACAGGAATGCAGATAGTTTTCTATCAGAGAACTAGAATTGAAGAATGTTTTGCTCCTCGACTTTAATCAACTGCTATCCTATTCACTTCTGAAAATTACTTAAGACAATTGTTTAAGAAAACTGTTAACTCATCAATGAGGCCATCTTTTCTCTTGGGTATTCAGTTAGTTGACTGTTTTTAGCACTTCTATTTTATAGGTCTTTTAAAAGGACTTTTATTATTGTATGTATGTATGTGTGTGTATAAATATGTGTCCGTGTGCATGTATAATTTATTAGGACCCTTAGTATGCTTTTAATTTTAAAGAATAAACACTCTAAACATCCTTTTGCTGTTTATTTAAAAAATATAAAATTTCTCTTAAAAGTTTACTAAGAAGGGGACTCAGGGAATGAAATACAAATTTGTCACTCCAAAGGATCTTAATATTTCCAAACCACTAAAGCTTTCTTTGCTTAAGCTTCCTATAAAACCACACAGCGATATTCTTCAAGGGTCAAGAAAATATACGGAAAAAATGAAGCAGCATATTTATTATTTAGAGTATGGCATTTTATACATGGACTAGCAATATAAATTAACATTTGAACTAGGCAGCATATCATTTTTTAAACACATGTTTAGTAAGAAAAATATCTAATCTGAGACCTTCAAAATACATCCTAATTGCCGCTGCTGACCATCTCAAACTTTTCTTTATTATGGGGTTCTTCTTGATCTTGGGTCGGGGATCAAACACAAGGAGGAAAGCAAATTTCTAAAAAATATGATTCAATTTTGCATTTCTACTAAATTAAATTGAATTATTTCAAGTAAAGGAAAGAACACAATTCAAACAAAACATTTGTTTTGAGTCCTACAATAAATAGGTCATGATAGAGTCTCGCAGGATTATCTTGGATTCTTACCTAAGAAATAGATTTGCTTTTTCTGGCAGAGCTTATGAAAAACTTCACATATTATCTCTTTAATAATTAGTTCTTATGCTTATTATTGACTGAAGGACTTCCCACTTATTTTATGTTAGAGAAAATAAGATAGAAACCAGATTCACAAAATACATTGCAATAACGTAATAGTAAGAAGAAGAACGGATGAGATTGAAAGATATCAGTCGCACTTTTTGTATTGTTCTGTTATACCGTGTAACAGTGATTTGGCCACACACCACGAAACCTTTCACTGGTATTGAAATCCCTGAAAAATACATGGCGTGCAATTTTAAGGGTTAATTTCCATGTGCAACCACATATGTAAAAGCTGGTCTTGTAACACATACTTGCATAGTTCTTAAGGCTGTTGTTCTGGGATGTCTTTCCATCAAAATACTCTTCATTACCGTATTAAAAACTCTGTATACTACAAATCTTCAGAGGAATACTCTTAGGCAGGGGCACTAATAATCTTTCACATATTTGGAGCTACAATTCCTAAAATACTTTGTATTTAGCTAGCTGAAAGTAGCTGCGATCCATTTGGAAGATACCTGATTCTAGCAAGGTAGTGAATTTGAACAATTGACCAGTTGAGGGCCTTTCCTTATATAAAATATAATTCTATGCAATTTTAGGGTAAGGCAAAGTTGGGGCAATGCATTATAGACATCAGATCTAAGACATGCTGTGGAACAAATGATATCTAAATGTCGGCCACTGGGTTCAATTGTTATTTGTCAAAAAGTAAATACAATGAGTAGTGAATATGGAATACTCATTAGAATTACAGAGATGAATGATCTAATGCAGAGGTCCCCAAACTTGGCAACTTTAAGACTTATGGACTTCAACTCTGGGAGTTGAAGTCCATAAGTCTTAAAGTTGCCAAGTTTGGAGACATCTGATCTTATGCTACTCTGACATCCTAAGTAATTTGGGTAGACACTCATAGAATATTTTTAATTCTAGACCTTGTGGGGAGCAAACAGATAGCAGACCTGGAGACACAGATGCCTCTCCCTTTGGTCTACCATAGCGAATGACAAGTATCTATGGCAGGGGTCTTCAAACTTAACAGCTTTAAGACTTGTGGACTTGAACTCCCAGAATTCCTCCTCCAGTCATGTTAGCTCAGGAATTCTGGGAGTTGAAGTCCACAAGTCTTAAACTTGCCAAATTTGAAGACCCTTGATCTATGGAGATTCTCAGTCATCCAGGTCATGGTTGTCCCAAAGGTGCTTTTTCAAGAGGAACTGGACTTTCTGGTATTTCTTTGAAGACGTTTCGCGTCTCATGGATGAGAAGTGAAATATCTTCAAAGAAAAGTCCAGAAAGTCCAGTTGCCTCTTGAAAAAGCACCTTTGGGACAAATGACAAGTATTTATTTTGTTGGGAATGAATCAGGTGCCAAGAATCGGGGCCCTTCATAAAGTTGCAGCATAGAAGATTTATTCAAACCTATACTCAAGAATCTAGTTAATTAGCTTTCAACACTAAATAGACACCAGATAAAGGATGACAAAATTCAAGGGGAGCTGGACTTGGACCTCTTGTGGCAACACAAGGACTCTAAATTTATGATGTGTTTTACTCCACTGCTCTAGCTCTGCCTGCTGTTCACCTACAGAACAGCTTATACGGTGATTTCCTGGGCATTCCTTTTTAACCACTCACAGCACTGGAAATTCTGGTTATTGGAGCAATAATTTAAGGGTTCTGCAGTTCTGCCACAGATCATCAAAGATTTACACTCTCAATATTTCTTCTATCCTTCATGCCAGGCTTTCTCAATCTCAGCAATTTCAAGATGTGTGAACTTCAGCTCCCAGAATTCTCCAGCCAGCATGATGGCTGGGAAATTCCGGCAGCTGAAATCTACACATCTTGAAATTGTTGAGGCTGAGGAAGACTTCTCCATGCTGCAGCTAAGGCACAGTTCTACAAGCGTGTACTTTCCCTTTAAACAGCTTGATCAGCCCAGTCTGCCTTCCTTCATGTCTCCATTTATCCCTTGCTCCATCTATTCCCCCACCCCTTGTCTCTGTTATAATCTCTGCAATGGCCTTTTTGGTATACCTGCTAGATTACATAAGGAGACCTGTCAGGATTGGAAAGGCTACTTTGGCTCCTAGCATTATGCCCTTATTTAATCCTTTTTATGAGACAAGAGTTTTCTGTGATAAAAACTCTAAATGTTCTTATTGGCACCTTTAAAGGTCTGGATAAATCTATACACCTCTGCCCTTGTCAAAAAGCTCAGGCGGAAAACCTCCCACATTATTTCCTAAATTGTAAACTTTACCTGAGACTCAAGAGGAGAAAAGAAGCCAAAAGGAGAAAAAAAGAAAAGCCCTGATGTTTAAAAGTGGCCTATATCATCACCAGCTATTTTAGATAAGGTGGATGGTTTTTCTCCCATGGAATAATTATAGCTAACATGTCTAAGAAAAGTCAAGGGAATCTTATATTCCATTTTCTATTTCATTATCAGAAAGAGATCTGATATATACTATTGCTTCAGTTGATTTGCCTCATTCGTGCTCCAGAATATTAATGGTAGTAATTATTAAAATAAAAAAAAACATATACTTTATCATTTCCCAGAGAAACAAATGCACACACACACACACACACACACACACACACATTGTGAATCAATAAAAGTGAATAACCTAAATGCAAATTAGGGGTTGAAAACCTGCACACTAGATTGGTCCTTATACAACTTGGGATTGGGCCAGAACTAGTCCCTGATTGGCCACTTTTGGGACTTTTCTTATTGGTTAGTAGTTTGAACTTGTTGCACATTTTCATTGGTTAATAAGGCAGCAGCTAACCCTATAAAAGGGTTACTGCTGCCCATAGCGTTGCTCTGTTATGTTCTATTACTTATTAAAGAGTTGAAGTCACTGGTCAGATGTCTGGTCTCCGTTATTCTCCATACTTAACAACACACACACACAATATTTGTACAAATTATATTTCCCTCTCTCCATGTATCAGCTGCTGCCAGTGAATGCCAATATGCTTTGGATCATTCCTTTGACACCAACATCTTCTTTTTAATGTATATAAATGCCTCCGAACCCATTATGATTTTCAGGAATGCATCTAAGTTCCATTTAGGGATGGTGTGTCCTTTCTTAGAAAACATAGTTTGGAAGTGAGGGCCTTGCCTTGAAAAGATGGAGAAAAGATGCTTTGAGGAAAACAATATAAAGCCTGAAAAAGTAAGTAGGAAGTTTGTGACCAGCCATGCCAATCACACAGCTTTTCAATGACACTGTGTTGTAGCGCCCATTTTTTTGAAAGAGTCCAAAAACACCCTCAAAATCCCAAATTCCCACCAATTTGAGTAACCATAATATATGTCTTGAGAACAAGACAACATAGAGTAAAAATGGGACAAGAGAGAAGATTGCCAACTGGTTCTTTTATTTAAGGTCCCTTAAACAAAAATACTTCCACCGAAATGCTGGCTATTATTAATACTAATTTTAAAAAGTGTCTCCAGGAATTATTTTGATTTATTTACAGGACTTATATGGCCATTTATTTCATACGATGACTCTATATGGATCAGAACAATTTATAAAAAACATGGTTATAAACAAAGGAATCCTTCCCCTGGGATCCATTCCAACCATCCTATCCAATTGCTTGGACGAAGAAAAGAAGTTGAGGATGAAATATATGTGGTTTAGAATTATTTGTGAATGATGTTGCTCAAATACCCAAGTAAATACTTTGCCTGGTGGAGAACAATAGATTTGGGGATCTTGTACATTATAGAAGTACTGGATTGGTCTGCTGACACCACTTCATAAAAATCAGCTATTCTTCTAATCAAAAGCTTTGTTGGAACCAGCATTAATGTCTGATTCCTGATTTATGTGGTAGGGATGAATAATATTTGTGGACATAGGCTTTTCATTATAGCAGTGACATAATAAAATAATCATAAGAGGGACAAAGGTTTTTTCTTTGAAAAGTTAGGAGTGTATGAATAGGAGATAAGTGATAGATGATAGATGACTGATAGATGGCTAAATAGAGACAGACAGACAGATAGATAAATAGAAACAGAAAGATAGATGAGATACATACATGATAGATAGCAATAGATAGATAGATAGATAGATAGATAGATAGATAGATAGATAGATAGATAGATAGATAGATAGATAGATAGAGATAGATACATAATAGAGAGCAATAGAGAGGTAGATGAAAGATAGATAGATAATTGATAGATAGATAGATACCGTGTTTCTCCAACAATACAGCCTCCCCCAATAGGAACTCCCAGCATGTTTTATAGGCATAAAATGAAATTAAGCCCCTCCCCCCAAATTAAGGCCTATTTTAAAACATGCGAAATGGGGGGGGAAGGGTGGGGGGCTTGACATTAGGAGCGCCCCAGGGGCAGCCATGCCTCACCACCAACCTCTCTACTGTTGCCAAGTACTTTTGCTGCACATCCGGGTATGGTGCTGCCTGCGTTGACATCGGCATTGGTGGGGCACTTCGTATCGGGAGACCTTCCGCCACCGTTGCTTTCCCTTCTCCCCATGCCACCGTGCAATTTGGAGCATCGCCGCAGCATTTGGTGCAGCCACACGGGGCTGGCCAGGGCTCCTCCCTGCAACCGGAGCCTGGTGGAGACACTCAGCTTCAGGAGCTCCTGTCGCCACCTTCCCTTCACCTTCAAAGGCAAAGCCCATTCTTTTAAAAATGATGCCCTACTATGACAAAGCCTCCCCTGCCTGAGAGGGCAGCCCAATCCCACATGGGGAGGCGAATCTCCCAGGGCTGCAGCACAGGATCGGCCCACCCGGGAGAAGTGCCCAGCCGCCATCCCTGCCTGGCGCCGGGCAGAGCGCGAAGAGCTTCGCCTGGGGCACCCAGCACAGCTGACAGGCAGGCCCTCCTGCCCAGTGGTGGCGCTCTGGCTAAGGCAGTGAGCGCCTCCCCCCGGGCCCTCCGCTCATCCCACCAGGGCTATGCCGGAGCTGGGCAGGCTGGGCAGAGCCAGGAAAGCGAGCCACGGGTGCGCACCCACCTGCCAAGCTAAAGAGCCAGGCCGACCCAAGCTTGGCTTCCCAAGTCCCTCCAGCCCAAAGGGGCCACTGGGAGAGGCTGCCCTAGGTAGTGATAGCAGCCACCCGTCTGCAGACAGGGAGGCAAGGCGATGGCAGTGCTGCTTCCCTGGCTAGCGGGTCCGGCGAAGAGAGCCCAAAGCCGCCCATCCTTTCCACCCCTCGCCCAGCCTGTCCCTGTCCCCACGCATCTCCAAACGTGGCGGCGACACTCCAAATGCTGCAGTGACACGGGCATCAACGCTCACTCAACGGGGCTCAGCTCGGAGGAGGACATGGCATGGGCCGTCGCCTTGCCTCCCTGTCCGTGGATGGGTGGGTGCTATCACTGCCTCGGGCGGCCTCTCCCGGTGCCCCTTTTGGGGTTGGGCTGGAGGGACTTGGGAAGCCAAGCTCAGGTCAGTCCAGCTCTTTCTCTTAGCAGGCAGGCATGCACCCGCGGCTCGCTTTCCTGGCTCTGCCCAGCCCGCCCAGCTCCGGTGTAGCCCTGGCGGGATGAGCGGAGGGCCCAGGGGGAGGCGCTTGCTGCCTTGACCAGAGCTCCACCGCCGGGCAGGAGGGCCCGCTTGTCAGCTGCGCTGGGCACCCCAGGCGAAGCTCTTCATGCTCTGTGCAGCACCAGGCAGGGATGGTGGCTGGGCGCTTCACCCAGGTGGGCCAATCCTGCGCTGCAGCCCCAGGAGATTCACCTCCCCACGTGGTGTTGGGCTGCCCTCTCGGGCAGGGAAGGTTTTGTCGTAGTAGGGAGTCGTTTTTAAAAGAATGGGCTTTGCCTTCAAATGATGCCCGGGAAGGCGGCGACAGGAGCGCCTGAAGCCGAGTGTCTCCGCCGGGCTCCAGTTGCAGGGAGGAGCTCTGGCCGGTGCCACGTGGCTGTGCCAAATGCCGCGGTGATGCTCCAAATGCTGTGGCAGCACGGGGAGGAGGGAAAGCAACAATGGCAGAAGGTCTCCCGATACAAAGTGCCCCACCAACACCGAGGTCAACTTCCAAGCCGTTGCCACCCGCCTGCCCGAGGAAACAAGGGGGGAATTAAGTCACCCCCGAAAAGACGGCCTAGCCATTTTTTCGGGGCTCAAAAAAAAATAAGACCCAGCCTTATTATATGATAGATAGATAGATAGATAGATAGATAGATAGATAGATAGATAGATAGATAGATAGATAGATAGATAGATAGATAGATAGATAGATAGATAGATAAATAGATAGATAGATAGATAGATAGATAGATAGATAGATAGATAGATAGATAGATAGATAGATAGATAGATAGATAGATAGATAGATAGATAGATAGATAGATAGATAGATAGATAGATAGATAGATAGATAGATAGATAGATAGATAGACTGACAGACTGACAGACAGATAGAGATAGATACATGATAGATAGTAATAGAGTGGTAGATAGATAGATAATAATAGATAGATAATAGAGATAGATACATGATAGATAGCAATAGAGAGGTAGGTACCCTGTTTCTCCAACAATATGGCATCCCCCAATAGGAAGTCCCAGCATGTTTTATAGGCATGAAATGAAATTAAGCCCCTCCCCCCAAATTAAGGCCTATATTAAAACATGCAAAATGGAGGGGAACGGTGGGGGGGGGGGCTTGCCGTTAGGAAGTACTTTTGTTGCACACCCGGATATGGTGCTGCCTGCGTTGACCCCAATATGAAGTGCCCCACCAACGCCGAGGTCAACATCCAAGCCATCGCTGCCCACCCGCCCGCCCAAAGATGCAAGGGGGGAGAAATTAAGTCACCCCCGAAAAGACAGCCTAGCCATTTTTTCAGGGCTCAAAAAAAAAAAAGACCCGGCCTTATTATATGAGAAACACGGTAGGTAGGTAGGTAGGTAGGTAGGTAGGTAGGTAGGTAGGTAGGTAGATAGATAGATAGATAGATAGCAATAGACAGGTAGATAGATAGAGATAGATTATAGATCAAAAGATGATGGATAGATGAAAAAAAGAGATAATAGAAAGACAGAGTTGATAGAGATAGGGACGGATGGGTTTAAATTGTGCATTTGTCATTGTTGTGTTTCTAGGAAGTTCTGGACTCCAGAATAGGGCTGAGGAGCACTTTAGTCTGCTTCATGTCCATTCCTTCTCTACGGAAAGAGCAACCACCAATGGTTGTAGGTGACACTTACATTTCTAAGTCAGAGCCAGTTGTATATCAATGGCCTGAGGCAGAAGATGCAGAAGAACGTCCTCAGCTACACTGCAAAACAAATGGCAAAGCAAAACTATACTGTGCAGATCCTGTCCTTGATATAAATCAGGATTTTGGGATCCCACAAGCAAGCCAAGGTAATCCAGCCCAGATTTTATAGTAGTGTAACAAAGGAAGAATCATGGGCTTGCAAGAAAAAAAACACTACAAAATCAAATTGACACAACTGGCTTTTTCACATGAGTGTGCTAGTTCTGAGTCGAATACTGTATATTTCACCCATTTATTCATTTTTTTTTTTGTTTATACTTATTTATCCTTAAACAGATACAGAAAATAGTTATGCTAATGGTTAAGATTTTTAGAGATGGCTCTGTGGAAGCTGACCACTCACTTCTTTAAATAAAATAACATATTGAAAGCCATGGATTTCATTTTAGCTTCAGCTAAGATTTAAGACTGAAGTCTTATGCGCACTTCGCCATGGCTCAAGAGTGTTAATGAACACAGTGGGATCTACTTCTAAGTAAACATCCCTTGGATTGCTCGGCGTATAATGATGAAAGCAAGAAGCTTAAGTTATTGACAATCTGACGCTCTACTGGCTTCAGCAGAATCTGGTTACATTTGTTTAATAGCATTTTTATCCCTTTCCATACAATGTGGTACAAGGCAACTTATAGAGGAAGTATATAAACATTAAAATATATTAAAACACATTTTACATTTTAGAGCGGAAGCAGCATGCTGTGAAAAGGAGAGGTAAAAGATTGAAAAATCAGCAGACACCCAATAAAAATATCACCTGGGGAAAAAGCTTTTGTATATACTATATGTGTGTGTATATGCTATTCATGTTTTGCTTACTGATTTTCCAGCAAGTTTGACCTGACCTCATTCAGAAACAGAACTATGGACCATTTTCTGTCTTTGGCCCAATCCAATAATCTGTTCCTGTATTTTAATTGCACATTGTTATTGCAGAAAAATCCAATTCCTTGGTCTTCACTTAAGTAGTATCAGAAATTGGAAGACAGAAAAGAAAAAGAAAATCATTGTAAAAGATTCATGCAGAGTTTATAGTACCTATGCTGAGTTCTGATTTAGGAGAGGCATGTCACACACAGATATATACATTTCTCCCAGGATTACTGGGAGTAGGAAAGGTGCCTTTTTCACAGTGTCCTGTTTACACAGTGATTTTGTGGCAGCTCCTTCTAACAGCTAATGGTAATAGGAAAGCAGTGAGGCCAAGCAGTCTGGTTGAAAGAGGCAGGAGAAGACTTGCTCCTGCTTCTGTCTAATAATCCTGTTGTCAAAATGACTCTCAAAAGACTCTAGCTGAAGCCATTTTTTCTTGCTTTGTTTCTTAGTTGCCATACTTATGGGGGGGGGAGAGGGGGATTTATGGAATGTAGAATGTTTTCCTCCAATGTGCCAGACAAAACAACAATAAGGCTCCTGAGAACCAAGGCCAAATCAGCGTGCCCTTGAAATGGCAGGAGGGAGTGCTGAGAAGTTCATCATCTACTTGGTTGGCTAATGTGACCTGTGACACAAGGGCGATGGACAATATCTATTCTTTAATCATACCAAAAACCCAGGAATTATTCAATGTTGGTTTCACCTTTGACCGTGGCGATATGATGTACCCAATAAACTAAATTTTTGAGGAAGCCAAGGCCTTGAATTGATTGGGAGCATTACTTGGAACCATGAGTAATGAACTGTCTTGAACTATCACTTTTCCTCTTCAAGTAGCTATAAACATCCATTGTCCATGCACAACTGAAAGTTCCAGTGGAGACAAGTGTGTCTCGATCTTGGGAGTTGAGTGGACAAATGGCCAGTGTGCTGTCCAGACAGTATATAGGAAATTGGGAATTGAGATAGTTAAGTGGGAATTGGGAGCTGTCCTCTTAAGGGAATGCCTCATGGTAAATGTAGTTAATGCATCATGGGAAATGTAATTCGTGTCATGTGGTCACATCTGTAATCATGATTGGTCACTGAATTGACCCTTGGTTGGGTTGGGGGAATTTTCTTTACTCTTGCTTGGACCCCAGCACTGTGCTGGTGTCTCAGCCTTTGCTCCATCGTTATGGGATGAAGATCACTATAATTTTACACTATGAAGTCAGCTATGCAAAGAATTGGACATTAGATGAATCTCGACATAACTGTGAGTTATACCTTGAGAATGCCTTGTGATCCAATAAAGAAACTTTGTATGGAAGCCTTTGTAGAGTTTGCCTGTCTGTCTTTATATTCAGCCAGCAATTTAAAAGACAGAACAGCCAGAGGTTGCATATATATACCACACTGCCTAGCCATATATTAGATTTGGATTTGCCATTAGGGAATCTATGGTTCATAATATCATACAAACTGGATAGTTAACCATATTGAGACTATATAGATGGTAAGCTGTTCAGAGGTGGTATTCAGCAGGTTCTTACTAGTTCTAGAGAACCGGTAGCGGAAATTTTGAGTAGTTCAGAGAACCGGCAAATACCACCTCTGACTGGAGATTTTACAGTATCCTTCCCCTGCCACACTCACCAAGCCACGCTCACAGAACCAGTAGTAAAAAAAAATTGAATCCCATCACTGAAGCTGTTCCACCATAACTGTCTCTCATTATAATTTATTATGGTACATTTTTTGTGGATAAGTGAACTTAGAAAGCTCCACAGGCTTTGCAGGAGCGTGATGATACCAAAATGATGACATCATCAAGTGGGATAACATCATCATGCAAATACCATGAATATATAGTCAGGTGCTATCATTCCCACTGAAAACTAAAAAATAAATTTTCAATTTAGCTCATTAAAGTTCAGTTCGTAAGACTGCTATACGTTTTTGAAGCTAATATTTTTGCCAAACTATCAATGTGAGCTTTGAAATAGATTTATTAATATTGTGAATATTAATCACATTCTTATTGGGGTATGCAGGAACATCTATGAAAATGACAGGCATAGTTCTCTGTAAGACTCACTAAATGAATTACATAGCATGGAATTAGTGCCAGAGAGGTACTTTTGATTCCAAAACAAAACCTCCTATCCAGAAGCTGGTAGGGGATAATCTGAAACAATACACTGGGAATTTAAAACAGTTTCAGGGGTAAATTCCATCAATTGTTGAATTAAGGAAGTCCTTTAGAATTAAAGGGGAACTGGCAATAACAGAGAGAAGTGATGAGAAGTGTGATTCTAGGTTGGATGTTGGCAACCTGCGGCTCCAGAGCTGCAGAGCTGCAGAGCTCTTTGGGCCCTGTGCTGCAGCTCCCTGTCCAATCACTGTCTGGCCCCACCCCTTCCCCTCCTTTCCCTTTCCCTCTCTCACCTGGACTGAGAAGGTAAGGGTGATGGCAGGGGATGGAGAAGCAGCCGGGGCTGCACACTCTTCTGGCCCTGCCACAGCTGGCCACGGGGTCATGAAAGGAGATGCAGGGGGAGAGGAGGGTTGCCCAAAGAGAAGCCTCGGCCGTGGCTGGCAATCATTCCTCAGGCAGCCTGGATTTCCAAAAAGAAGAAATAAAAGGAGCAGCAAAGAGCCCCAAGGAAAGTCTGCTGGCTTGGTCCAGCCATGGCTTTCTGGGGGGCGGGGGGGAGAGACATAGAGAGACATACACACAGAGAGATACACAGAGAGAGGGGAAGATAGGGAGAGGGGAAGATAGATATAGAGAATGATACAGAGGGAGAGAGAGGGGGGAGAGAGAGAGATACAGAGGGGGAAAGAGAAATACAGAGATAGAAGGGGGGAGAGAGGGGAAGATAGGGAGGGGCAAAGAGAGAGATTCAGAGAGAGAGGTACACAGAGAGGTACAGAGAAGGGGAAAGAGAAATACACACACACAGAGAGAGAGAGAGAGAGAGAGAGAGAGAGGGTTTTGTGGCTAGGGAGGTGTGGCTAAGGGGTCATGTGACTGGGTGGGAGTGAGTGACATTAAGTTGGCCATGCCCACCCAGGTTTTGTGGCTCCCAGTGCTGATGTTTTTTCTGTGGAAAACGGGTCCAAATGGCTCTTTGAATATTGCAGACCCCTGTTTTAGGCTCTTAAGAAATTTTGGATGTATAGCCATTTAAGGCAGTCAAAGGAAGCGTCTCCTGTAACTTTTTGTAAATATTCTGACAGCTATAAAAGAATTTCACTTATTAGCAGCTGCAGCCGAATATATGATGTTAAATAAAGGTGAGAGCTAGCAGTGTGAAAAACCATAATAGTGATGTTTTAATTAAAAATACATCTAAGTTCTCTTCCATTGATCAAAAGGAAGCTAAATAAGAGAGTGATGAGAGGGAAAATACAGATAGTAAAACATGTCAGATCTATTTTTTTTATTTATTTTTATCTAAGTAGGTTGCAATAATTTGTGAACAATCTAAGTTGTTGTACTGCCTCTCAAACCTGTGATGTGAACATAAAGTGGGCAGTTGTGCAAAATCAAAAACACACACCAAAATATATTCTGGAAGATCAGGATGGACTTCCTAATGCTTTGGAGTTAAGTTCTGATTTGTGGAGATATGTCCTTCACACATCACCAGAACATTAAACGCTGGACTAGTGAGCAATTGCATTAATGGAACCGACAACATGTAGGCTATTTTACTAAGGCTGGATTCACATGAGCACTTCCCAATGTGAGGGTTGCATGCAAGTTTCTGTGTTGATTGGCAGATGTTGCTTGCATGTGATGAGAGCTGCCACTCTGCAAAAATTTCAGCTGACAAAGATCTTGTGAGTCTATCTCTACTTCCATAGAAATGTCAAAGTTGATGAAGCTGAGGGTGGATATGTTTATGGTTTGGGCAGCTTGCATGAATAGACCCAAACAGCAGGTTGATGCTTCAAAACAGCTACATGCATAACATTACCTCCACAGATTTGTTGCACAGATTTTTTTTAAAGCAACCAAATAAATGTATTGTTATTTACGTCTGTAATCTATCTGCATAGTCCCTAAGAGTTCAGAAGGGAAATGTTCTTTCAAACAAAGAGAAAAGCTGAGATTGATGATATACAATCAAATGGTTATAATCAACTTCCAGCCTTCTCTACCTTGGAACCATCTGCGATCTCATCAACTAACACGAAGCAATAGATGCATGTTCCTTCACCCTTTTCCATTTCTTAGCTCCGTGTTTCCCACAAAGCAAATCTACCTTCTTGCAAATCATCAACCCTATGATGAACCCTCATAAGGTCAAGTGTGTAGAAGTAGAACACAGAAAGCTCATGGTGCAGTCTTTCCCAATTTATTATTCTATTTGCCACAGCATAAGAAAAATAGGAGGTGTGCATGTGTTTATGAGGATGGTACACCTTCTTGTCAATGAATGGTGCTCCCCATATAACTTCTTTCAAAACACAGTGATCTTTGCATTGTTATAAAGATGGGAAGAAATTAAGACCAAGCTTAACATCAGACTAACAGTCAAGAAGTAAACAATGCCCCAATCAAGGAACTGCCAAACAAGCTAAAATACAATCCCCAAGACCATTTCGACCAACACTGTCAGGGCAAGCTACTAGAATATAAAATATGAGCAAACTCCACTCCCTAACAGCACTGATGATGATACCTAGTTTGGATAATGAAATGTCTGCATGAAAACAGTCAAAATCAGAGAGTAGAAGGACCCCTGCCTGATATCTGTGTAACTTTAACTAAATGTAAATCTCCAGGATCCGAAGAGTTGCATGCTGGAGTATTGAAGGAACATGCTGATGATTCAGTTGAAAGTTTACATATGAAATGATTGGAGCCAGACAGATATTGTTTCCATCTCTGAGAAGATGCAAAAGAAGATCCAGAAAAACATGACCTGATCAACCTAGCACATCATTGCCTTGGGATTTTTGACACATTTGAAATCAGCATTATCAAAAGATAACATAGATTTTACAAGAATTAGTCTTGCCAGAATCACCTAATCTCATTTTTGGGGGGATAACGTAAAAACCTTAGTAAACTGGGAATGTTATAAATGGCTGGGCAAACATCTTTCACGGCTGTTTTAGTTTTAGTTAAATTTAGTTAAATTTAGTTTTAGTTAAATTGAGCAGCAGGTTGGAATTGATATTCTAAAAGTCCCTTCAGACTCTAGGATTCTTTGCCAAGTTCTGAATGTGCAACCACACCAACGATTCTCAGTTCACGTAGGGATTTTTCCTGCTGAATCACTGCATTGATTTTCAGTTCTCTTGAAGACCAAAACAAATCAATCTTCTGTCTCAAGCCAGTTTGCTTTATTTTGTATAATTCACATCAGTTGTACCCGTTCCCCCCATTTTAATACATTTTTTCTTGAGGCTGTTTCTCCTCACTCTCACCTCCTTCCCAATTCAAGGAATATGTCAGGTCTCCTGTGATGTACGCTGGTGCTTGATTTGAGCTCAAGAGTTGACAGGACATTTGACAGAGCCTTAACAAAACAGAAGTTTTAATCTGTATTGGTAATGCTGAAGCCATTGCTCAGGAATGCAAGAGTTTCTAAGGAAGATAGCCATCTACAGTGACATGAAAGAGAATGCTTAGTTTCCACACCATGTCTCTCCATAGGTTTAGAAGAATCTGTGCAGCACAAGTAAGCATGAGAAGCAACAGCCCTCTTTTGAAATACTCAGTAAATTGTCTAGTTAAGAATATTGAAACTAGTTTTCTAAAAGATGACACTATTTTCTTTATCTGGATGAAGAAGGGAGGGGAACAAAACCAGGCAGGCTGAAAAGGAGAGGGTGATAGAAATGTAATTAATACAGATTTTTTTTAAAAAATGTAGAAGATACAATTTTTCTACAGCGTACCTTACTTTAACTGTACTATATAGGACTCCGCCAAAAATAATCCATCCCATTTAATTGTGAGAAAATGTCGATTGTTTTGAAATCTTCATTTTTCTTGATCTTGTAGGGTGTATGTAAACTTACACCCATATGTCCACACACATACCATGACTTTTTTGACCAAAATTCCCTCCTTCCCAAAAAGTAGCATATTTGATAAGAAGATAACCATTTGGCTCAGTGTGAGCTGCAAACTAAAAGACGGCTGAGAAATGCTTAGACAAAGAAGGGTAAAATGTGCTGAAATCTATTAGATAAGAGTGAGGAAAATTATGAATTTGTTCTGCAGAAATGAGTAGCCACATGTCATTCAATTATTGTGTAACCTCAAATCACTTTCATTTGAACTTGGACATCCAAAAACACCACTAGTGATGCCAGTATTATTTTTCTTGAATTTATCTGATGAATGTATCTGATGTAACCCTGGTAACGTTTATGGATGGACCACTTTTTTCCCTGTTAGACATCTCTTTGTTGTGGATTCAAGTCTAATATGACATGAATGTCAAATGTAGATAACAATCCTAGGAGAGTCTAAACTCCCCATGCTTGGATGAAGTGCCAAAGAGGGATTTCTCTCCCAATAGGAGTTTTAAGGTTCAATTTTCTACAAGGCCAGGATGATCTTAGTAAGTCAGTCTTCTTTTCCTTACAATCTATGGTCTTACTCTCCACCCACTGCTATTTACAGTTTTTTTTTAAATAAAAGCAATCATATTCATAAGATTTCTATATTTAGCTTTAGTTTGGCTCTCAAATGAGCTATTGAAAAGAATCCGGTGTTCCTTAATACCGATTCCATGCTTTTGATGAAACTTGCATTGATTGCTGTGAACTCTGTAACACCAGGTCAACTTCTCATATTGGCTGTGTTTTGTTCAGCCTATGTTTTCTGCTGGTCAATTTTCTTGAATCTTTCTTGCTACTTTTATGGGATTTTCGACTCAAAAACTTGTTCTCAGCCCTGGCTCTTTGAAGTGAGCTAAATTTCCAAAGATCACCTCTTTTGCTGTGCTCTATGTATATTGAGGTGGGGGAAGTCCACCACTTTTGTACACAAATACAAACACAGGCACACACACAGGCACACACACACACACACAAAACACTATGGTCCAGCTTTAGAAGACCTGTCAGAATGAATAACAGGCATTTAAGCAATTCAATCAGAATCTCAAATAGCTGCAAAGTCAACAACAACAACAACACAACACATTGAAATGTAACAGAACTAATTAAAATCTCATCCAATCTCTTGGGGTGCCTTTTCCTAGCCCTGTTTGAGTCTTTGTGGAGAGGAGATTCCAACAGAGAAATCCCTACTTCTATTTCACTTTCTGCTGGTGAGAGAAATTGGAAGACAAGGTGTAAGCTCAGAACTCACTGTTTAGTCAAACATGTGCCTGAATCAAAGCTTGTGAGGTCCCTTCCTTATAACTCCCCCCTCCCATTTCAATTTGTTTGCATCTCCCAGCTTCCTTTGAAGCTGCCCTGCTTGCTGCACCCAGATTCCTTGTGGGAACTGGAGTTGATTTTACTGTTTTTGAAGAGGCATTTTAAACAATGCTGTTATTATGTTTCCCTACAAAGTTTAATGTATGTTTAATTTCTTTTATATCTCTCTCTCTCTGTTGCCTTGGGAGAGTTTGGAGCTTTTAAGATAACCTAGATATATTTTCCGTAAATCAATAAAAGAAAGTTGTTCTTGCCATAGTATCTGATGCTGTGTGAGGGCTCTAGAAAGAAGAACAAGTCAGCACTAAGCTGATAGGATGAAGGCCTTTGATCCTTTCCCCTTGTAGGGTAGCTTGCATTTTAATATTTCTTTTTGAAATTGGATAATGTGGCCTTTGGAACATCTTACTCCAGGAATGAGGTCAGTTCCAATTCTTATCTTCCATAAGAGCTTAAAGACTTGGCTCTGCCAGTTGGTTTGGGGCTCCAACAGAGGGATTTCACATTGGAGGGGAAGGGTTTGATAGATGATGAGAAGGGGAGGAGTTGGATTCAGTCTCTGCCCTTCTCATTGTATTCTCCCCCCATCTTTTTAGCTAGGTGAAGCTGTATATAGTATTGTATTTATGCTATTATAAATTATACAGTTTTATCTTTTACTATTGTAAACTGCTCAGATTTACAAGATGTGACAAGATGGGAAATAAATAAATACATGCATACATGAAATGGCTAGCATGACACAGTCAACATTGTGAGAAGAAAAACCTCCATGCCATGTTTGCTATCCATATCACTCACTAACTTCAACCATCCCCGTCCTTGTCAGTGAATTCTTGAAATGAAACAAAAGACTGGTTAAACCTTCCCGCCTATCTTGAACCCTAGTGTTGGACTTGTCCCAACTTGGTCATTTAGGAAAGATGAGCCTTCGGCTTCATTCATAGTGAAAGGTCTACTTTTACTAAAGCCAAGTCGCAAGACTTTTTTTTTTAAAAAAAAGCCATATCTGAGGTTTGCATGCGAAAACTGCCTACTTATTTCCTCTTTCCCAAATCCTTCCCCCATCCCCCCCAATTATCTCCTTGGTGTCCAATTGGATTCAAAATAACAAATTGTTTTGGTAATAGCTCTGCTGCTTGGCAACCTCCACAATGGTCTGCATTCCATCCCCATGTTTATGACCTTGGGGTTGATTGGCTGTTGTCCCTGGCAGACACTCGGTTTCTTGTCTTCCTTCCCCCCACGCCCCCAGTTCCCTCCTCCCCCCACTATTCATGGTAGTCTGGCATCAGTGAAGCAGCGATTGGGCAAAGCAGGATGATAGCATGACACCTAGGTTGAAACTGCATCTTTCATTAGGACATTGGCACATATCAGCAACTCTATCCAAACTACGGAAAAAAGCAATAGCAATAGCATTTAGACTTCTATACTACTTTATAGTGCTTTACAGCCCTCTCTAAGCGGTTTACAAAGTCAGCATATTGCACTCAACACTTTGGATCCTCATTTTACCCACCTTGGAAGGATGGAAGGCTGAGTCAACTTTGAGCCTGGTGAGATTCGATCTGCCAAATTGCAGACAGCCGACAGTCAGCAGAAGTAGCCTGCAGTACTGCACTCTAACCACCGTGCCACCAAGGCTCTTCAGGTAGTGGGTAAATCCCCTCAGGTAATGGAAATGCTTCACACACACAATAATACTCCCCCATCCCAAAACCTACCACCCACAAATCAACAGCTGGACATACAAAGGGGCAAAGATTATCAGACCATACAGGGTGGGAAATCTCATTTTCTCCTTACTGGACCCAGCCTACTCCTAGGGAAAAACTTCTTTGTGTACTTCCTCAAAACAAAGAACAGACCTTTTTGTAAATATAATATCACTTCTTTTAACTTATGGCCATTTTCTATTGCTAAGTTGTCTGTTTCACGGTTGAAAAAAAGCCTTCCTCTGCTTCAAGCAGTTGTCCTGTATTCACTGAAATCCAGCTCAGAATAGAATAGAATAGAATAGAATAGAATAGAATAGAATAGAATAGAATAGAATAGAATTCCTTTGTTGGCCAAGTGTGATTGGACACACAAGGAATTTGTCTTGGAACAAATGCTTTCAGTATACATAAAAGAAAAGATACATTCGTCAAGAATGATCAGGTACAACACTTAATAATAGTCATAAAGTACAATAAGCAATCAAATCATAGTAGGAAACAGTCCATATAGATCATAAGGATACAAGTGACAAAGTTACAGACATACAGTCACAAGTGGGAGGGGATAGTGATAAGGAGTGATGAGAAAGTTAATAGTAATAGTAATGCAGACTTTGTAAATAGTTGGACAGTGTTGAGGGAATTATCTGTTTAGCAGAGTGATGGTGTTTGGGGAAAAACTGTCCTTGTGTCTAGGTGTTCTTGTGTGCAGTGCTCTATAGCGGCGAACTAGAATTTTCCTCTAACAATTTAAATCCGCTGAAGTGGAGATGGTAATCCTTGACTTACAGCCACAATGGAGTCCAATGTTTCTGTTCTTGAGTGAGACATTTGTTAAGTGAGCTTTGCTCCATTTTATGACCTCTCTTGCCCTACTTGTTCAGTGAATCACTGCAGTTGACAAGTGAGTAATCCAGTTGTTAAGTGAATCTGGATTCCCCATTGACTTTGCCTGTCAGAAGGTCGCAGAAAGGGGATCCCATGACCTTGGCACACAGCGACGGCCATAAATATGAACCAATTGCTAAGCATCTGAATTTTGATCACATGATCATGGGGATTCTGCAAAGGTCGTAACTGTGAAAAATGGTAATAAGTCACATTTTTCAGTGCTTTTTGTAAGTTTGAACAGTCAGTTCAAGGGCTACCTCTACATGGAGCCCTCCAAATCTATGTGAGGAACCTCACCCCACATTCTTCACCATGCAGCTGTTGGGAAAGGCCATTCAACTACATCCAGAGAGCTTCTTTTTCTTGAAAAAAATAAAAAAGTGTTGTGGTTCGGCGGCAGCAGGCGTGGACAGCTGAGGTGTCTGAGAGCAAGGACTTAGATGAGGGGCCTGCGTGTGATGCAGGGATGGGGCCAAGACTATTGGAGAGTGGGGTGTTCATTTTGGAGCTTGTGGAGTCTGGCAGCAGTGATGCAGAGGACCCCAAGAAGCATGTGCCCAGTGCACGTGCGCGCAGGGCTACTCAAGGAAAGAGCAGTTGTAGCAGCACGAGCGACTCAGGAGTAAGGCTGCAAGGTGATGACCCCTCCCATAAGGGATAAAAGCCAGCCCTTGGGGATTGGGTTCTTTGCAGGAAGCAAATAAATTCTTTCAACTCCAAGTTCTTGTGGAAGTCCTGTCTATTCTGGTTTGTTTTCGGAGACTTTTGGTTTTGGATATTTCCCTGCAATTAATCTTGTGTTCTTGGCAGCCTTTCACAACCTTGAAAGGGCTTGCTGTTATCTGGGACAATTAGTTTTAATGACTCTTTGCTGTGAATGAACAGAATTCACAGAGACACATTAAAAAGGTTTGCTTTTATATATACTTCATGTATTTTATTTGAACAAGGCTTGGGTCGGAACAAAAAGGGCCATTGTTTTGTGATATCTTCTAATCCTGGTGGAAAACCTATTAGCAAACGATGTGTAAATTTCAATAAGAGTCCAGTCCAGGAAATGGTAGTGATAGTAATTCTTAAAGTAGGTAAATGTTATTGAAAATATATTTGAGAGTACTAAGAGGCTGAGCTTGTCGATCAGAAAAGTCGGCAGTTCGGTGGTTTGAATCCCTAGCACCACGTAATGGAGTGAGTTCCGGTTACTTGTCCCAGCTTCTATCAACCTAGAAGATTGAAAGCATGTAGTTGGCGTTTAGTCATGCTGGCCACATGACCACGGAGGTGTCTTCGGATAGCGCTGGCTCTTCGGCTTTGTAACGGAGATGAGCACCGCCCCCTAGAGCTGGAAATGACTAGCACATATGTGCAAGGGGAACCTTTATCTTTATCTTTACTATTAAGAGAAAGTTAGAAAAAATGATTTACCAGTTTAAAGAAAATCTCTCTGTGTTGAAAAGAACGTTTATAAAAGAAAAAATGTTATTATAGGGAGGGATCTAAATATAATACTGACATATAAAGCATGTATGTCAAGGAGTCAAAGAAAAAGATGCACTAGAAAGTTTTGACTTCAAAACAGTGTTTTTTTTAAAAAAAGGTTTAGCACTTTAAAAAAAAAGGTGAAACAAAAGAGGTGGTTTTTTTCTGTAGTTAGGTTAAAAAATTTGGAAGCATACAATGAACCTTGTTAATAAAAATGGTGACAGTTCACAAAGATTAATAGGTGCAAATAGAAATACATACTATTTCCATAGCAAGGAAGTTAAAGCAGGAATGGTTAAATTGATTATTTTTATTCAAAGAGGAAAATATGCTTTCCTTTGGATATCACTTCTGGATTTTGTGCTTGTGATGAAAAACAATGAAACTTTGTGGTTTTGTTGATCAGAAAGATTTGTTGTTACAGCAATGGCTAATTATATATTAATGTATAAAAGCAAAAAGTTGAGTTGAAGTGTTTTTATCTTGTACTGTGCTAAGAAGAGTTGGAAGTCAATGCCTTTTTTTTCTTTTTTTCCTCCCTTGTACCTCACATCCCCCTTTTCCCTGCTCCTTTTCCTTCCCTTAATTTCTTATTTTCTTTTCTTTGCATTTTATATAATACAACAAATAAAAATTTGAATTGAGGAAATGGTGGTGATGGGAAGAGGGGAACCAATCTTGTGCTTCTTTCAATCAAGAATCTCTTGAAGTCCCTTTGGCACAAAGCTTTGGGTACCACTTGTATCATCACACCTACTGAAGAAAGTACAGGACGAGAGAAACAATAACTTGTTTGATTAGAAAAGATAACACTCTGTTTGTTAATGCTCTACTTGACATTTCAATGCAGTATGTCTGGAATGGGAAAAATATAGAAGCAAATCCCCCTTGCCTTCATTCCCACAATTCTCCCAAATTTGTTGCAGCAATTCATTGCCACGCCGTTGAAAGATCTGGAAGCAAATAGATTTGACATGGGGTCTCCCTCTCTCTCTCTCTCTCTCTCTCTCCCTCTCTCTCCCCTCCCCCTCTCTCCCTCTCCCTCCCCCCCTCTCTCCCTCTCTCTCTTTTTTCATTGTGTGCTAAAAAATTTCCAAGATGGCAAAGATTTATGTAGTTCTTAATTGCCCAGACAGCTGATGAGAGAAACCATTAAGATATTATTTTGATGCTAGTGCATATTCTCAAATCTGGCTGAAGCTTTACAACCTGATGCTTTATAGAGCAACAGCTAGAGAATTCTCATTTGGAGGAGTCAGAACTTGTCAGATTTCACTTTACTGAGACTTATATTTAATGGCAGGCAAAGAACAAACACAATCCATGTGCTAAGCTAAACGCTCCTGTAATTGGATCAAAATGGAAATAATGGCTACATTGGGATCAAGTGAAGGCGCTGCCATTTCTCATTCTTTTGATATTTCCCCCCTGCAGTATCATCACTAGTGCCATTTCATCATTCTTCTTATCTCAGTACTATTTTAACAACGTACTAAGAAGAACTTTAACACAATTAAGCAGGAAAGTTAGTGTTAACTGATAGCAGAATTCTGCAAAAAGATTGACATGAATTCACACTTTTGTCCACAAAAACAACTCTACCACACATGGAAAGGCAGAAGATAGGTGATAGGTGATAAATAGATAGATGACAGATTAGATGGATAGATGATAGATAGAAATACATAGATGATAGGTAGCTAGCTAACTAGCTAGCTAGGTAGGTAGGTAGATAAATGATTGATAGATAAATAAATGATAGATAGATAGATAAATAGATAGATAAATAGATGAGAGACACAGACAAAAAGAGAGAGAACAGTATTTTTCATAAATTGTTGTACTGTTTAAAATTGCTTCTAAGTATCCAATAAATCTAAGGAATTAATGATTCTTTATTGTGGAAAAGAAAGGGAAAGAAAGGGAAGGGAAGAGAAGACAAGAAGAAAAGGGAAGGGAAGGGAAGGGAAGGAAAAGAAGGGAAAGGAAAAGAAAAGGAACGGAAGGGAAGGACTATCAATAAAATCAAACTCCATAATTAAGTAAGGGATAGCAGTTTTTAGAAGTATATCATGCATTACCCTATGCCATGGATGCCACTGAAGTAATAATGGAGTTTCTAGCTCTAGGATGCTCTCCAATATCCAACATTCTACAGGAGATCCCTTCTCATTTAACAATGGTCCAGAACTATGAGGACCGCAGAAAGGGTGCTTTGTGGCCTATAAAGCATCTCTGGAATTTGTACAATGTTGAGACCATGTTCTGGGTATTTGGCCACCTGTTTGCCCTTATGACCAGTTGCCAGGTGCCTTGCAATCATGTGCTTGCCATTTGCAACCTTTCCTCCATTTTCTCCAGAAGCTCAATGGAAAGCTGGCACAGAGGTTGCAAGCTGCTGCTGAGAGAGAGGGGGGGGGGCTGGCTGAAAGAACTGCCTGCCAAAGGGTGCTGAACTCCTTCAGTAAGGTAAGAAAGGGAACTGAAATCCTGAAGATTTTGGCTGCATACCTGCACCCTGCTGAAGGAGTTCCTTTCTGGGCAATGAAGGGAGCTGAAATTCTTCTGCAAGCAACTTTTTCAGCCACTTCCCAGAGATGAAGGGAATCCAAAATCCAAGTAGAAAACAGAGTTATAGCACCATAAGGCTCAGCATATGCTTCATGAGTGGAACCCCCCCTCTAAAGTCTCCCCGAATCTACCCCCACACTCCCTACTTGGGACACTGTCCTTTAATAACCTGCAATATTGCTTAATGGCCACAAACAATAGTGCCTGAAGTGGTTTTTTGGAGCAAAGTAATCATACGGGTGTCTCACGTAATGACCACTTCACCCAACAACCAAAATTCTGGTCCCATTGGAGACCATAAGAAAACGATTGCCTTTCTTGTCTCTTAGGAGCAGTTGCTTCAAATAATAGACTGGGTGGCAGCCATTTATACGATCAAAAAAATGATTATGGATCAGTTTTGTATAATGATGTTCATTCAGAAATCCACATTTAATTTGTATGAGTGGTGTCATAGCAATGTTCCATTGTGCTGAGCTATTCAGGAACACATACATTGTCATTAACCTTGACTTTGGAAGGCAGGTGTCAATAAGGTTGAGATGGAAGACATGATTGCATAATGGAAACTTTGGGCATTTTTATTGTGTAAAGCAAAGGTCTCCAACCTTGGCAACTTTAAGACTTGTGGACTTCAACTCCCGGAGTTCTACTCCCAGAGCTCTGGGAGTTGAAGTCCACAAGTCTTAAAGTTGCCAAGGTTGGAGACCCCTGGTGTAAAGGGAGGTTGCATCTGTGTGGCTGTGATTGACATCTCGATTTTGGTTTAATCCCGCCACCCCTGGACATGCCTGCAAGGAGGAAGATCAAGTAAAAGTTCTTGTCAATGTGAAATAGCCTGTCTTGCGGCTTCAGCACTCCACAATTATTTCTATGGGATTTTTTAAAAAAATCTTGGGCTGAAAGTTGCGGAACAGTTCCTTAGCAGTTCCAATGTCCTAAATACAAAGAGATGTAATGCCAATCCTACATCAGCACAAATGTTGCAGGTGGCGATAAGGGAGGTTTCCTGTCAATTCACATAATTGTATTTCATTGTTATCCAAGAGCTTCATAGCGCAGGCAGAATTAGTAGACTCCTAATCTGCAAAAACAATGCCAAATGAACTTAGTGGGGAATAAACTGTACTGCATACATTGGAGTGTGTTCCTATTTTATGAGATTAAAATGACTCCTATATCTGTCTGTGTGTGTGTGGTGTTTTTTTTTTTTTAAATCAAATTAATTTAATTTGGAACACTGCAGCAAGCCAGGGTCAAAAAGGTTTCAGATGCAAACTCTTTTATTTCCAATAAATTTCTTTTTCAAGCAATTACTTACAAATTGATGGGAAGCTTCCCCACTGGTTCCTTCTCTGCTTTAACACCCAGGAATCCAAGAACAGGGTTTGATAACACTGCTGGAAACAAGGTTGCTTTGACCTGTCTCATTCTTTTGTGTGTGTGTGTGTGTGTGTGTGTATATATATATATATATTACATCTCTGGTCGTACTTCAACCGTGCCGTGTTTCTTACTAGTAGGAGAAGAGTTTCCTTTTTTTTCCACCCTCTGTCTTGTTAATCACCTCTGACATTCAACGAGACGTGTCTGCTACAGAATCAGTGAGCGGAGTTCTAGGGCAGTCTGGCCCTGTGTGAGAATGGCAGATGTGGCCTCTCTCTCTCTCTCTCTCTCTCTCTCTCTCTCTCTCTCTGAACTCGGGTTCTTTTATAAAAAAAAAAACAAAAGTCCCACAGCGAGCATGTTGAACTCTGGTTCTTTATTGTACATTATGCAAGGGTCAGCTTTCAAGTGGCTAACCAGCTGTCCATCAAGGGCTCTGCAACTACAGCATGGAGAAACTACAAAGAATTCTCATATGTTGCAAAGGACAACGGGGATCTGAGTTCACTTTGCCCGTGGCATGTATGTTTATTTATTTATTTTATTTATTTTATTTGTCAATCGCTTACAAGACAATAGGTATAAGTATGAACATAGTTATGGACACATGAGATGGATACATATAAGAAAAATAAAAAGAAACAATAGGACAGGGATGGTAGGCACATTGGTGCGCTTATGCATGCTCCCTTTGAAGTATGTGCTTCTCCAACTCTGATTAGCGGGGAACTGATACACCACCTTGGAAGGAAGCAGGAACCTAATCACAGCAGGGTGGGACAAATTAGCTGTAAGCAACCTGGGAATGCTAACCAGAATCCAAAATGCACCGAACTGCACAATTCCATACAAAGTGTCTCTATTGTTCTTGCTTTATGAATGGAACAGTGACCAGATGAGCTGGTCTGACTTCAATTGTGTTGTCCTCCTGAATCCTCTCTCTTGCGTGCATCTGAGACTCCTGGTGCTTAATGTCGTTCACATTTGGTGCTGATACAACAGTTCGTGATTCTGATTTAAGCTGAGAAACAGTAACTTTAAAAATGCAGATGGAAATACCAGCCCAGGGGATTGTCTCCAACACACCCCTAATTTACAAGGATTGCATACTTCTTGGGTTGTCATGCAGGGCATTTTTTGGTCTCCATTTCTTGATTGTTTTCTGGTAGCACCCCTGAACATTGACGTCTACTGAGTTAGATTGTGATCAAAGAAAATAAAGGTGTTCCTTGACTTATGACTACAACCGGGACCAGAATTTCCATGGCTTATCAAGGTGATTGTAAAGTGAGTTGTGCCCAATTTTACAACCTTTTTTGTCATGGTTGTTAAGTGAATCAATCCCTGCAGTTGTTAAGAGAATCATGTGGTCATTAAGCAAATCCAGCTTCCTTCTTTGACTTTGCTTGTCAGAAGTTCACTAGGAAGGTCACAGATGGTGATCGCCTGACCCTGAGATGCTGCAACCATCCTAAATTCAGGCAAGCCCCTAAATATTGATGAATAGAATAGAAAAATAGAGTCGGAAGGGACCTTGGAGGTCTTCTAGTCCAGAGATTGCCAACCTTCACCACGTTAAAGACTTATGGACTTCAAATCCCAGAATTCCTCAACCAGCCAGCATAGTATCCCAACTTGCAGCATGGCTGGCTGAGGAATCCTGGGAGTTGAAGTCCATAAGTCTAAACCCTATATTGTTTCAGACAAATGGTTGTCCAATCACTTCTTAAAAACTTCCAATGCTGGATCTAGATAGATAGATAGATAGATAGATAGATAGATAGATAGATAGATAGATAGATAGAGATAGAGATAGAGATAGAGATAGAGATAGAGATAGAGATAGAGATAGATAGAGATGATAGATGATAGATGATAGATAGATAGATAGATAGATAGATAGATAGATAGATAGATAGATAGATAGATAGATAGATAGATAGATAGAGATAGAGATGGATAGATAGATAGATAGAGATAGAGATGATAGATGATAGATAGATAATAGATAGTTGATAGAGATAGAGATAGATAGATGATAGATGATAGATGATAGATGATAGATGGTAGATGGTAGATGATAGATTAAGATAGAGATAGGGATAGATAGATGATAGAGATAGATAGATGATAGAGATAGATAGATAGATAGATAGATAGATAGATAGATAGATAGATAGATAGGGATAGAGATGGATAGATAGATAGATAGATAGATAGATAGATAGATAGATAGATAGATAGCGATAGATAGAGATAGATGGATGATATGTAGATAGAGAGATAGACAGAGATATAGATAGATAGATGGAGATAGATGATAGATAGATAGATAGATAGATAGATAGATAGATAGATAGATAGATAGATAGATAAATAGAGATAGATAGAGATGATAGATGATAGATAGATAATAGATAGATGATAGAGATAGAGATAGAGATAGATAGATGATAGATGATAGATGATAGATGATAGATGATAGAGATAGAGATAGAGATAGATATAGAGATAGAGATAGAGATAGATAGATAGATAGATAAATAGATAGATAGAGATAGATAGATGATAGATAGATAGATAGATAGATAGATAGATAGATAGATAGATAGATAGATAGATAGATAGATAGATAGATAGATAGATAGATAGAGATAGATGATAGATAGATGATAGATAGATGATAGAGAGAGATAAATAGATAGATAGATAGATAGATAGATAGATAGATAGATAGATAGATAGATAGATATAGAGATAGATGATAGATAGATAGATAGATAGATAGATAGATAGATAGATAGATAGATAGATAGATAGATAGATAGATAGATAGATAGATAGATAGAGAGATAGAAGAGAGATAGAGATAGAGGTAGAGGTAGATAGATGATAGATAGATAGATAGACAGAGATAGAGATAGAGATAGAGATAGAGATAGAGATAGATGATAAATAGATAGATAGATAGATAGATAGATAGATAGATAGATAGATAGATAGATAGATAGATAGATAGAGATAGAGATAGAGATAGAGATAGAGATAGAGATAGAGATAGATAGATATAGATAGATAGATAGATAGATAGATAGATAGATAGATATAGATAGAGATAGATAGATAGATAGATAGATAGATAGATAGATGATAGATGATGATGATAGATAGATAGATAGATAGATAGATGATAGATAGATAGATAGATAGATAGATAGATAGATAGATAGATAGAGATAGATAGATAGATAGATAGATAGATGATAGACAGATAGAGATGATAGATGATAGATAGATGATAGAGATAGAGATAGATAGAGATAGATAGATAGAGAAAGAGATAGGGATAGAGATAGAGATAGATAGATGAGAGATGAGAGATCTCTCTTGCCTTCCAGTTTTGGGCAAACGTTATTCTGGCTGCCATAATTATGTGTGTAATTAAATAAGTATCAACTTTGTTTACATTCCCCTCAATTATTCCTCATAGAAAAATCTCTGGTGTGTACTGAATTTCAAATCCAGTCATTTCTTTTAGCCATAACAAAATTTTGCGCCAAAAAAGCCTGTCTTTTCTTGCAGGTCCACCATGTATTTCCAGCAATTGGGAGATTGGTTACCGTACATTCTAGCTAATCTGGCAGGTGGGAAATGCCACCTGTAAAATATCTTATAGAGGTTTTCTTTATCTGATGCCGCTAACGTAGTCTTCTTGTTCTGATCCCAAATTTGCTGCCATTGATCTAAGTTGATAGTTGTGACCAAAATCCCAAGGCCAAGTGCATTTACAACTTCTGGAGGCAAATTGCAAATGAGGTAACTATGAGGATGCTGTGACAATGGTCTGCGTGAGGGGATCAGTTATAAATCACTTTTTTAAAAAAGTGCTGCTGTAACTTCCAGTGATTGCTAAACAAATGATTGTAAGTGGAGGATTACCTGTATAAATAGTGTCATTCAGTTGGGTTCTGTGGTATATAGTTTAGCATAAGACTGATGACTTTTAATGAGGGTTCTCATATTCCAGGGGTTTTTCACTCATCACTTCCACAAACATCTGTCTAGCACAATGAAGCAGCACAGCAGGCATTCTAAATTAGAGATGAACGTGTAAAGTGTTAGCTTTTCCAGATGTGAATCCATTCCCAGCACTTCTGAAGTGTAAGCCCCAGACCTTTGTATGCAAATACTTCTCCAGTGATTCCTATTTTAAAACACACACACACACACACACACAAGTTCATGAGCTATAATTGGTTATGAATTGCCCAGTACCATTTCTGTTACAGAATTTAAGAGTGAACATTGAATTATGTGATAGGGACCTACTTTATTTACTTGCTTTTGTTATAGGAAGATAGATATTTTATAGCAACCCGTGGAAAAACAGTCCAATTCAACTTTAGCCTAGTCAGAACTAAGTCCCTGTGAAATGAATGAAACCAGGGAAACATGTTAGCCTTTATTAATTTATGTCTTGTGGCCAGTAATGGGAAACTTGGCTGCTGTCTTATGCATATGCATTGGGAGTGAACTCCACTGACCATAGAGAGATTGATTGCTGAGTAAATACATATAAATTGAGTTCACATAACATCTTAAGCCATAAATCATAGTTTTTAAACACACAGTAGCTGAGCATAGACAACACTGAAAGCCAAAAATCATACAAAACTACCTGATGGCTTATTATACTGTATAATTGAGGTTATAATACTGTGTTATTAGTCATGGCTAAGCAGGTGAATTCAATGGGACTTGTTCCCAGTGGGAATTAGATTGTATAGTCCAGTTTAGCTGGACTGTAGCCCTGGCATATATAGTTTATGACCGTCTTGTGAAACCAAACCAAAATTATAATAATAACAACTTAGGTGTCACATAGTAGTTGTTGAAAATGGACTCTATTCGTTATGAAATTCATTGAATAGGGACCCAACATGAATGCAAATAAAATGAAAGGAAGTGAAAAGGTAAAGGAGAAAAATATTTAAGAATGTTCATGTTTCATGCTCAAATGGAAAATCTAAAATAAACACAATACATAATATGCCGTAAATCCTGAATTCATTTATAGATAATAAATACAAAGTTATGCTGAAGCCATGCCTAGTTATAAAATAATATAAATAGCATATCAAAAGCTATAATAATAATTACACCATTAAAATTTATACCTATCACTGTAATTCTGTATTTGTTATTTGTAAATAAATTCAGAACCTACGGCATACATTATCTGTGTATTTATTTTATGTTTCCCCGATGAACTGTTTATCTCACTGCTATTTCTTCTTTTTCTCTCTCATTCTTGTGTCTTATTTATTCTTCACTGAAATAATAAACCGAACCATAGGATTCATTTCTCGGTGTCATTATCATTAGATGAGAAACATTTCTATATGATCAAGAATGCTAAGACATTTACTTTAAGTGTATAATAAATAAACAATGTGCTATGCTGCATGGACAGTCTGTATACCACAAGCTATCCATTCCACATCCAACCCGGCTCCATCATCCAGTTGTTGAATGAAGGAGGTAGTTTAAATCTGAAAAAAACAATGTGTATTCATTAGAAGGATAAAGATAATTCTTGCATGCCTTGGTAGGTGTGTACAGCCACAAGAACATGTGAAATGCTTAGGACTGAGTAAGGCATGTATATTTCAGTCCCTCTCTATTCTCTTATCAAATGGCCTGAATGTTTGCATGATGTGAAGTCCAGCTTTCCTCTTGCACTGTTCGATGGCACCATTCTTCTAAAAATGTGGCCTGGTGAAAGCTTTGCAATCAGTTCTGAATGCCTGAAAACCGGACATTATTTGAGAGCCAGAAAGGATAGCGCTGAAGAATATGCAATCTGCTAGTGGGCATAATGTGATATTCTTAAACCAGGGATGACATTTGAAATCCACGCTTTCCAGATGCCCAATTCCAGCAGCCAACATGGCCTAACAGGAGCCTGGAACCCCTAAGCGAGCCAGTTTCACTCCGCTTACAAGATGTTAAGTTCCTTGTTTGTACCAAATAATCATATTACAGAATCTGGTGCTGGTGCAGTCATGATGCCCTCAAAACTTTATGCAGACACACAGACACAGGGAGAGAGAGAGGGGGGAGAGGGAGAGAGGGGGAGGAAGAGAGAGAAGTATATGAGTAATCTCATTTGTCATGTCATTCCTATTACAAGGCAGTTTTAAAAACGTGAGACAATTCAAGAATCAATGTTTCACTAGTTCTCTGATTCTCCATTAGGCAATGGAGAATACTACTATTGTATTTTCCTCCTATCATGACCTCATAATCAAATTCTACCTATCCTCCCCCCACCCCACCCGCAAAAAAGGAGTAGTAATTACATTTAGAGAGATTCTTGGAGACACATTTCCAGTGAATTCCACTTGACAAGAGTCCCAAGAATTACCATTACCAACATCTGCTTAGTTTTCCATTTCAATATGGTTTTATCTCCCTGGCTTTACAATGTTTCCAATCTTAAATGCCTTATACCCCATGTTCACGTCTCTGTGGAGTTTCTTCTTTTTCAAGAAACAGAATCCTACACTTATATTAAAGTCCATTTTTCCTTCTAGATGCTGTTTTGGCTTGCCACATTGATTAATGTTACATATTTTCTGCCTCTTATTTTCTCAACGATAAGCTCTTTTGTTCCCATTTCCCACCAATCTATGCATTTCTTAAGGAATGAGCTGCAAAACTCAGAGATGCGCAAATACTGCAGAACAGCTCCAATTCAATTTGTGGTTTGGTCTGGTAATTGTCAATATATGTGGTTTTGCATTAAAAAAAAAAAAAACCCTCTACCAACGTTCCCCTTGTCTTCTTCCAATTTTGAGCATGGATTTTTCGCGGAACATCCTTCTGTATGAAAAATATCTCCTGCTACCCATATATGGGGATGCGTTGGCTCAATGGCGAAGATGCTGAGCTTTTCAATCAGAAAGGTCGGCAGTTTGTTGGTTCGAATCCCTAGCATCGCGTAATGGAGTGAGCTCCCGTTACTTGTCCCAGCTTCTGCCAACCTAACAGTTCGAAAACATGTAAAAATGCTAGTAGAAAAATGGGGACCACCTTTGGTGGGAAGGTAACAGTGTTCCATGCGCCTTCGGCATTTAGTCATGCTGGCCACGTGACCACAGAGATGTCTTTGGACAGTGCTAGCTCTTTGACTTTGTAATGGAGATGAGCAGGAGATAAGTTTTGTAACGAAGATGACCCTAGAGCCGGAAACGACTAGCACGTATGTGCAGGGGTGGGATATGACAGGGTTAACTACTGGTTCGGGATTTACGAGCTTCCCTGCCTGCTGTGAGTTGCGCACCTGTAAATCGTCATTAGCACGCTGCGTGCCGAGAAGCAGCCTTTGAAACAGCCCTCTTTTCTTGTTTTTTTTAACTGCAGCTGTGCCTTGTTTGGCAGCTGAAGTTGAAAAATCAGGAAATAAAGATCAGGTAAGAGCCCGGGTGGGTGAGTGGGCAAAAACATCAGCAGACATGGAACCGGTTCTATGTCTGCTGCTCTTCAGAGCTATCGGTTCTACAGAGGTGGACAGAACCAATAGAAACCCACCCCTGCATATGTGCGAGGAGAACCTTTACCTTTACCTATAGCCAAAAAGTGAAGAGCCATCTATCCTCTTAAAGACATAGCATCTTTAAGGCATGAGCTACTTCCTTCCCAGAAAATAAAAAGGTTCCCATGTCTAGTGTGTCTGACTCTAGGGTGCGATACTCATCTTCTGTTTCTTGGCCAAGGGAGCCGGTGTTGTCTCCTTGGTCATGTGCCTGCATGGCTTTATGTCAAAGGCACACAGAATGCGATTACTTTCGCACCAAAGTGATACTTATTAATCTACTCGCATTTGAATGCTTTTGAACTGCTAGGTAAGCAGGAGCTGGAGCAAGGAACAGGAGGTCACCCTGTTGCATGGTGTTCAGGTCTGAAACCTGGGCTGTCAACTTTCCATATGATAAGCTCAGTGCCTTTAACTACTGAGCCATTTTGCCCTCGGAAGACCTTCTCAACCAAACAGTCCCTGGTTGAATGACTATTTAATACAAAAGTTGGCTTCAGGTAACAGACCAGTGTCAGCCACTCAGCTACTGATATCAGCCTGCCAATCCCTACTAAAGTCCTCCTCCCAATTTTTGGAAAGGAAAAGCTAAGTGTTCATACCCTTACAGCCATCATTTTTTGAGAATAAACTACAAGAAGATAATTGTGCAAATGGCATGCAAAGCATTGGCACTCATTGCAACATAAAAACTAGGCCAAGTGTTAGGCTGCGCCATTGTTTCATGGTCATGCACCACTGAAATGTTTATAATCTTTGTCACACATATTCGTTTCTATGACCTTTCCATCAAAATGCTAATGTGCTTTTTTGAGCTGAATAAGAAATTATTCTAAAATCCTGATGTAATATAGTATGTTCTCTCCCTACAAATAACATACCTAATAATGGAATATATTTTTATTTTCTTTGTATTTTGAAATCACCAATCTAATGGGATGAGGGATCCATATTGAGGCTTGTGATGTTAAATTGTATTCAGATGTGTCATTATGTTGTTGTGTTTAGAAAGAACTCATCATGGATCTGGTACGAAATACATTTCTGAGGCTTGTTTTTAAATCAAACACATGCTGTGTCACAAGTTCCACATTCAACAGAAAATCAAGGCAATTTTTCTTTTCTTTTAAGAA
The DNA here is from genome assembly GCF_049901735.1 of Notechis scutatus. Classification (NCBI taxonomy): domain Eukaryota; kingdom Metazoa; phylum Chordata; class Lepidosauria; order Squamata; family Elapidae; genus Notechis; species Notechis scutatus. The sequence goes on from NC_142011.1 coordinate 85,980,270, forward strand.
ATCACTGAAATATAATTGACCTCCAAGGAGCTGTTTCATAGTAGGAGACAAAATAATTAAGCAAAAGGGATGCATTTTTCTTTTGTCATACTCACAGTAATTCTTTTTATTCTTCTGAATATTGCTTTAAACAAACTGTGGAGTTCATGAGACCCTACATGGAGTTACCAAATTTATGTTGATCTCTTATTTTGCCTCAGGGTGAATAGGAATATTGCAAGCTAATCTCTTTGTAAATGGATCAAGTACAAACCAGGAAAATTTGCAGAAGTAGCCAACATGCATTTTCTCATAACTATGTTCAAGGACCAATTACAGACACTATGGACAAAGAATCCGCCCCTCTCCCTAGTGAATCCTCTCTTTCATCAATGAGATCCTGACAGTCAGTTTAGATAGAAGTGACCAACAAAAGCTCTTCAGGTTGTTGGTGACTTCCATTTAACTTTCATTTTAGCTTTCACCAATGAAGTGTTGGAGGAGACTATTTCAACTCCTTTCTTGAGCAGGAGATGATAGTAATTGGGCTAGGTAGAATTCAGAGAAAAAAACCAATTAATTCTCTCTGCATGGAGCTAATATTAAAAAGGACCTTGCATAGACCAGATGAACCTTTTCACATACATATACACAGCTGATAGTTCTATCAGACTGACTAGACAGAAAAATACTTCATAAAAAAATATAGGACACATTTAGGAATCCAAGGTAGGGTGGGGCCAGAAGAACATGAAATGGGATTTAATTAAAATGAGACAATTTAGGAAAATTTAAGAAAATTAAAATCAGATACTCGTTGGCAGGTTGTGTTTGTCCTCTTGTAGTTTTCTGTATTGAACATCCATCTTCTGTTAGGTGGCCATCTTGGAAGAGTTTCCAGAACTTTGTGAAGGTTCCCCATACAGTGAGATCTCAGATTAGGTCTCTGTAGATTGGTCAGGATAAAAAAGAAAAGAAATGGAAGGAGACTGGTTGTGTCCAATCATTATGAATAAGTACTGTACATATATGTCTTTTTGCCCCAGGTCAAATGGGGCTCGTTAACTAGAATCTTCTGGGCTAGAAGACTTGTCTTCTGCAAACCTAAAGTGATGTTGGAACTGGAAGGAAGGAAGGAAGGAAGGAAGGAAAGGAAGGAAGGAAGGAAGGAAGGAAGGAAGGAAGGAAGGAAGGAAGGAAGGCTAACTCAGCTATATTTAGTCTCTTTGGCAATACATTTCCTGCCTTCTGTGGGCATTTGACTAGCACACCATGATTAAACCAGCAATAAACATGTTTACTCACATCTTTCCATTTCTAAAGTGGAAGGGGAATGAATGTTCTTCTTTTTGTGTGTTCTTTCACCCCTTGCAGTCTAAGGTCATTGTGAGCCTTCAAGATAGACTATTTTGGCAACTAAATTAGCCCTCATTTACAGAGCAGTTGAATGCAACCAGGCTAATGACGGTGTAAGTATAATTGGTTCCCAACATGCATCAGTGTGCATCCTCCTCAAGCCATGGAAAAGATGCATTATGGGACTAATTTTTTAAATGTTAATGGATATTGGACATTTGCCAGGGACCCAGCTGTGCACAAAACATTGAGCTGGTAAATAGCTCTTGATCTGTTTAGAAACAAATTATAATGGTTGTTAGGATTCTACATGACGGAAGGCATGGTAACCACAACCAGCTCACAGAGTGACCCTATTAGCTGGATTATGCTGAAGGGAAAAGAGGGTGTTCTCCTTTTACAATCAAAATAAAAGACATCACATTAACTATGAAATTATTTTAGGGTGTACGGAGAATGGGAGGATATACTTCTTTGTTACTAGGTCCATGGCTTAAACAGTGATTGCCTTTTTTTTCTTAAACAAAATGCCTGGCAAAAGGTTGGAAAGAATACGTTACTGTCATTTATCCAGGTAATTTTGAAATTGACTTTTGGGTGAATAAGTTCACCTCTTATTAAGGGCTCATTTCTCCTGCCGTGGATCAACAGCAGGTCTGAAGGATAAACACACTGCTGTGACACTTTGCTTCTCTCCAACCTCTATGCTATCTTAACAGTAAAAGGGTGAAGAAGACACCCCAGCTACATTTTGGTGTGAAATAGGTACTCAAATTAATGAATTTATCAGGACAAAACGTTTCTCAGTTTTGTTTTGTTTAGATTCCAAATTGGGCTTAATGGATTGTAATAATCTCTTTTACTGTTAAAAACAAAACAAAAAACTCAAAAACTATGTTGCCACAAGTTCCTAAAACGTCCAAAGCATCTATAGAAGGTTTATTATTATTATTGTTACTGCTTGGTTTATGTTGTGAATCAATAAAAGTTACTAGCATAAATGCAAATCAGGGTTTGGAAACCTGCACACCCGATTGGTCCCTATACAACAACTAGGGATTGGTCCATAACTAGTCCCTGATTGGCCACTATTTTGACACTTCTCATTGGTTATCAGTTTGAACTTGTTGCACTTGTCATTGGTTAATAAGGTAGCAGCTAACCCTATAAAAGGGTTGCTGTTGCCCATAGCTCTGTTCTGTTCTGGTTATTATTATTAAAGAGTTGAAGTCACTGGTCAGATGTCTGGTCTCCATTATTCTCCAAACATAACACTGGCGACGAAGGTGGGATACGGAGACCGAAGAGCTGACTGAGTTACAGAGCAACCAACAGAGCACGTGGTCGAACACGCACCATCAACGGCAACATGGCCAGCGGTGCCGTACCACCCGCTCCATTCAACCCAGAAACCGAAGACTGGGAATCGTACATGGATAGGTTCCAGATGTTTCTGGAGACCAACAATTTGAAAGATGCAACAACCGGCAAAAAAAGAGCTATCTTTCTAACTCACTGCGGGCCTACCGTGTTTAAAATGGCAAAATCACTTGCCAAGCCAGCCGAAGTAAAAGAGATGGACTGGGACGTCCTCGAGCCTTTACTATGGGCTCACTACGCGCCCACCGTGCCAACCTTAGTCAGAAGACACGAATATTACCAGAGGGACCAACGGAAGGGTGAAAGCCTTGCCAATTACATCGCGGACCTCCGCAACCTTGGAGGCCTCTGCGGATTCTCCGACTTAGAAGAAGCCCTCCGGGACCGCCTGGTTCTGGGCCTAGAAGACGGCACGATCCAGAGCAAAATTATGGCTAAGGGGGACATCAGCCTCACCGATGCCCTTAAAGAAGCCACGGCAGCGGAGGCGACCAAGAAGTCGGCAGCCCGAATGCGCCGCACCAACGCACCGCTACGACAACTCGCCAAAGATACCTCGCCTCGCTCAGAGAGACACCGGTATCGACTCACCACGAAGACCTAGAATCCCCATCAGAAAGCGATGAGGAAGAGGTCAACCGACTCGAACGGAACGAGACCAGTTCACACAACCCTCATCCTGACCGTGTGCAGGATGTGGGGTGAATCACCCACGATCCAGCTGCAAATTCCTCGACGCACTCTGCCGCATTTGCGGAAACGAGGTCACATCGCAAAGGTTTGCAGAAACAAACAAAACTCCAAACCCCGACAGGCCGAATGCTAGTCTTCCGGATTCTTCAGCACACACCGAGAAAAGCTGAACCACCAATGGGGAAACCACTCCTACAGAAACAAACCGTCCACCACTTCCACCAGGCGTGAAGAAACCAGGCGGGAAGAGACCCACCAAACAATCACCATAGGCCACGCTACATCCCTTGATGCCGGGAAAATCCGAGTAAAGGTCGCCATCGAAAACAAACCTTGTGTGATGGAGGTGGACTCGGATCTTCCTCTCGATGGTGTCATGGAAAACGCTCCAACAGCTCATTCCAACGATTCGCCGCCAAGACCTTAACCCTCAAAGGGTTATACTCAAAACTATCAGGGTAACCAAATTCCCGCCGTCGGGTCCCGCAGATTCCAGGTCTCTTTCAAGGACCGCACCGTCGCACTACCACTGACTGTCGTGGACCGCGACAGGCCTAGTCTTTGGGCCTTCAATGGTTCAGACCGCCGGAATCACTGTAGCCGGAGTCCACCGGGCCGAGAGCAGCGATTGGGAGGAAGAACTCGTGCAAGAATTCCAAGACGTTTGCGAACGGACTAGGCAAGTACAAGGGGACCCCGATCTCGTTTAACTTGAACCCTGAGGTAGCACCCATCCGCCTTAAGCCGCGTCGGGTGCCGTTCGCCTTGAAGCCTAAAATCGACGAACAACTCGATAAGCTAATAGCGCAGGGCGTGCTGGAGCCCACCGACCACGCCCACTGGGAAACCCCTATAGTGACGCCTATCAAGCCTGATGGGTCACTAAGAATTTGCGGAGACTACCGGGCCACCTTAAACCACGCACTGCAGCAAAGTGCATATCCAGTGCCGGTAGTGCAACACTTGCTCCATTCCCTGGGTGGCGGGAAAGTTTTCGCTAAACTAGATCTAGCCCAGGCGTATCAACAATTGCCTGTAGATCCGACCACGGCAGAGGCGCAAACTATCGTAAACGCATAGGGGCGCATTTAAATGCAACCGGCTCCAGTTTGGGGTAAGCGTTGCCCCCGGAATCTTTCAGAGCTTAATGGAAAGGTTGTTACAAGGGATAAGAGGGGTCGTACCATATTTCGACGATGTACTCATCGCCGCCCCTAACAAAGACATTCTAGAAAAATGACTCAGAGAGGTTTTACGAAGATTCCAAAATGCAGGCCTCAGAGTTAAAAAAGATAAATGCCAGTTATGTACCGAAAAAGTAGAATTTTTGGGATACCTCCTGGACAGCCAAGGAATCCATCCCACCAAAGACAAATTAAGGGCGATTAAAAAGGCCCCCACTCCAAGGAACAAGGCAGACCTACAGGCGTTCCTTGGACTTATCAATTTCTATAATGTCTTTTTACCCCACAAAGCAACGGTAGCTGAACCATTGCATAGACTATTAGACAAAAAAGCAACGTGGGTTTGGGGACAACGGGAACAATATGCTTTCCAACAAGTAAAGAAATTGCTAACTTCTGATTCTGTACTTATGCAGTACAACGAGACTCTTCCGCTCACTATCACGTGTGACGCATCACCTTTTGGGGTTGGGGCAATTCTGGCCCACGTATTACCTAATGGAGTGGAAGCCCCCATCGCGTTTTTTTCGTGAACCTTAGCTAAAGCTGAAAGAAATTATAGTCAGCTGGACAAAGAAGCTTTAGCTATTGTGGCTGCAGTTAAAAGATTTCATGAATATGTTTATGGCCGTGCGTTTACGATAATTACTGATCATAAACCACTACTGGGGATCATTGCGGGTAATAAACCAACCCCGTATATATTGTCCCCCAGAATGACCCATTGGTCTGAATTCTTGGCGGCCTACAACTACACCTTGCAACATCGCCCGGGGAAATCAATTCTCCACGCTGATGCATTGAGCAGAACGCCGCTCCCAGACTCTGTTGTAGATCCAGCCCCAACCATCTCAACACTACAGATCGAAGCTCTACATGTACCACCATTGACGGCTAGAGACATTGCCTTTGAAACAAAACGTGACCCAGTTCTGCAACACATCCTACGCTGGGTTGAACGGGAGTGGCCGACAGACCAAATAGCACCGGAATGGGTGCCTTTCAAAGCCCGCCAAACCGAACTGTTTTCCCAAAAAGGCTGTATCTTGTGGGGCGATCGAGTCGTAATCCCTGGCAAATTGCAACAAACTGTTTTGGCGGTATTGCATGAAGGACATCCAGGTATCGTGCGGATGAAAGCACTCGCACGCAGCTACGCTTGGTGGCCGGGAATCGACAAAAGAATCGAGGCCTGGGTCGCTACTTGTCAACGTTGCCAGGACGTCAGCAACGCCCGCCTAAAGCAAGCCCAACCGAATGGGAAACTCCGAGGGGACCTTGGTCCCGTATTCATATTGACTTTGCGGGACCTACCAAAGGACACACTTTCCTTATTACTGTCGACGCCTATTCGAATTGGCTCGAGATCCATCGAATGAACACAACTACAACGGACTCAGTTATCAATAAATTAAACAGACTATTTGCCACACACGGTTTCTGGACGTGTTGGTCTCGGACAACGGCCCACAGTTTACTGCATTACCCTTTGAACAATATCTTGCTGATCGGGGCATCCGCCATGCGCTAACCTCACCCGCGCACCCTGCGGCGAATGGATGTGCAGAACGCATGGTACAATTTGTAAAAAAGACCCTTCACAAAATGGAATTTGGCAACATCGACGAGAAAATCAATCGAATTCTCTTGTTGCAGCACATCACGCCCACAGCGTGACCAACAAAACGCCCGCTGAACTTCTTATGGGGCGGAAACTACGATCGCACCTTGACCGGCTCCACCCCGCATTCGCACCGGAAAAGCCCTTCGGCTCCAGCAGCAAATGCCGGGAATTTAAGGTAGACGATTTAATCTTTGCCAAAAACTTTTCCGAAGACCCGTTATGGATACCCGCAACCGTTACCCACCTTACCGGGCCTAGATCTTACCGCCTGCTAACAGACGATGGGAGGGTGTGGAAACGCCACATAGACCAACTCCGATCGAGATTACCACCCAGCGCCCATGACTCCCCGGGTTCACCAACTCAAGGGGGAGGAAATATCGAGGAAATTGACTTTGATATGACAAATAGCAGGCCAACGGAAACCCTACGACCCAGCGAAACACCGGAACTTGAAGCGGGGAGGGAGTTGACTTTTTCAGGGAACTTTAATACGGGGGAAACCGAACTGCAAAACCCCGAAGAAACACGGAGTAGCGGAGACAACCACAGTGGAAGCAGCACGGAATCACCGTGCAGCGAAACTGTAGTTAATAAAGATCATCCAAACGCTCCACCGGAACCGGACCTTAGACCAAAACCGGTGGAGCCACGGAAATCATCCAGACAGACCAAACGGCCTGTCTATCTTGAGGATTTTATTACAGCTCCCCTTAAACGGAACCCAAGGGGGAGGGGTGTTGTGAATCAATAAAAGTTACTAGCATAAATGCAAATCAGGGTTTGGAAACCTGCACACCCGATTGGTCCCTATACAACAACTAGGGATTGGTCCATAACTAGTCCCTGATTGGCCACTATTTTGACACTTCTCATTGGTTATCAGTTTGAACTTGTTGCACTTGTCATTGGTTAATAAGGTAGCAGCTAACCCTATAAAAGGGTTGCTGTTGCCCATAGCTCTGTTCTGTTCTGGTTATTATTGTTAAAGAGTTGAAGTCACTGGTCAGATGTCTGGTCTCCATTATTCTCCAAACATAACAGTTTATATCACAGCCACTCTTAATCTGGCGTTTGATTTCAATTCCTGAATATCTGAAAATACAACCTGAAATGATGAACGTTTGAAACCTAAGGAGGCTGCCAGGTTGCTGAAGATTGATGTGTCGTGACACTAAATTTAAATACAAGAACAATACAAAAATAAATATAAATACAAGAACCAAATTCTTGGGGAGAAAATAGCATGTATTTGTTTTTTGTTTTTTGCTCCGGGATGGAGGATTTTCCTAGCACAAATCAGGTCTGGGGACTAAAAGGAGAGACTGAATCTTGCACCCCACTGTGGTCTCAACCTAGATCAGTGGTTCCCAAAGTGGGCAGTACCGCCCCTGGGGGCGGTGGGATGCCTTGGGGGGGCGCTAAGAGGCAAGGGGGCTGGCAGGGGGCGCTAAGAGGCAAGAGGGGGCATTCGAGGCGCTGGTCCTGCAGGTTCACCCATTGACTGTAGCACCGCTCCGGACCTGGCGCCTCCAATGCAGAAGCGGTGGCACGTTATGTGCTGCCACGGCAGCATTCAATGCACCCTCCCCTTGCCACCTGTTAGTGTCCCCAAGGGGGCTGGCAGAGGGGTGCTAAGAGGTGGCAGGGGGGCGTTCGAGGCACCAGCCAGCCCTGCAGGTTCACCCATTGAGGTGCCGGTTCCGGAGCGGTGCTACAGTCAATGGGTGAACCTGCAGGGGTGGCGCCTCAAACGCCCCCCTGCTGCCTCTTAGCATCCCCAAGGGGGCCAGCAGAAGGGCGCTAAGAGGCGGCGGGGGGGCGGTGCGTTGAACGCGGCCATGGCGGCATGTAACGTGCCACCGCTTCTGCATTGGAGGCGCCAGCTCCAGAGCAGTGCTAGTCAATGGGTGAAACTGCAGGGCCGGCCAGCATCTCAAACACCTCCCTGCCGCCTCTTAGCCCCCCTCTGCTGGCCCCCTTGGGGACACTAAGAGGCGGCAGGGGGGCGTTTGAGGCACCGACCTTGCAGGTTCACCCATTGACTGTAGTAATGCTCCAGAACCGGTGCCTCGAATGCGGCAGCACGTTGGGAAAAGCCGCTGCCACCGCTTTCCCAAAGTGCCGCTGCTGTCGCATTCTGTCTGTCTGTCTGTCCGTCCGTCCATCCAAAAGGTCTGTCTGTTTGCCTGCCTGCCTTCCTGCCTACCTACCTGCCTGCCAGCCTGCCTGCCTGCCTGTCTGTCTGTCTCTCTCTCCCTCTCTCTCTCTCTCTCCATCCATCCATCCATCTATCCACCATGTTCTAAGTGCCGGCCCCACAGGCACATCAGGAAAGTAGAGCAAAGCCAGTCTGAGAGGGAGGGAGGGAAGGAGGAAGGGAGGGAGAGAGAGAGAGAGAAAGAGAGAGACCTGATGCATCAGATTGAATGAGGCCTAGTTTAGACTGAGGCCCTTTTCCACATTGAAACATCTTTGCCAGCACATTGAAACCTCTTTGGCTTCTATTAAAGGTTTTTTGGATGAAACATGGTCAAAACTATCAGGAAGCTCCCACATTTTGTTGAGGCTTTAAACAGGATCCATTGGACCAGATCTCAACCCTAAAAATTAGTTTTCCCCAATGTATTACAGTGCCAATTCTGAAGAAGGCAAAACCAAAATGTACTAGTAAATTACAAGGAGAACACACACACACACACACTCCCTTCTAACCCTGCTGGAGCAGGTGATTGGACTAAATAGATATCTCATTATCTTTCTCCTCCCTCCCTCCTTCTTTATTTCTTTTTCTTTCTGTCCCTTCCTTCCATCCCCCCCTTTCTTTGTCCCTTTTTCTTTCTTTCCCTTTTCTCTTTATTTTCTTCCTCTTTTTCTCTCTTTCTTTTCTCTCTCTCTTTCCTTCTCTCAGGCTCATCCCTTTGGATCAGGGGTCACCAAACTTTTGGACCTCAGGGACCACCAAACTCATAATTTTAAATCCCGGAGACCACTAATATGAATTTTGACTAACGGTGGCTTTCTGGCGTTGGTGGGAGAGAGAGAGAGAGAGATCTGATCCAACCTCTCTCTCTCCCTCTCTCTCACACACAGAGGCAGGGGTGGGATTTAGACCCCTGATCTAAAGCTGACAAAACTCCAAAAACTGGTCAAATAACTCTGGGGAGGCCAGTCATAAATTAGAACACTTGCTAAACAACCGGTCATTAAGTGAGGACCACTTGTATTTGGTTTGCCAGTCACCTGGCCACGCCCCCCAGTCACATGACCAGCAAGCCACGCCCACCCAGTCATGTGACCAGCAAACCACACCCTCAAATTAGGCCACACCCACAGAAATTTGAATCCCACCCCTGGGTGGGGGGCACCGAGGATGAGTTTGTAGCACCAAGGGGGCAGTGGACCGAAAAAGTTTGGGAACCACTGACCTAGATGGAGAGCTGTCTATTGTGCACAAGGAAGAAGAAACAGCTGATAAAACCAACACATTTGTTGCCTTATGTGGATCCTATTGTAGTTAAAATGGCACCAAAAATGCAACAAGAAAGCGCTTCCCAGAAGTTTTATAAAATGTGAAAAGAAATTAGTCTGTTATGAAAGGGAGCTTCTATTTTATGAATCTTCAATCAAATCATCCCATCAAAGCAGGTTCGCAAATCGAAATGGGGGTCTGCTTTAAAGCTAAAAACCAAATCAGGTGTCTTTGAAGCCTCCCTTTGAAATGGTTCACAGAATCATTGGTTTTCCTGCTGCTTCTGAGATTATTGTAGAGATTACCCAGCATTAGGCGGTAACTTCACTTTGGTATATAGAACAGATTGAGTAGGGCCTGACTGATGAGGTTTTCTGTGATGTTGCTGTGTACCTGGCTATGTGGAATTCCTGGTGCTTTCTGAGTTTGGTTGTTTTCTTGCAGACATTTCATTGCCCACACTAGGTAACATCATTAGTTCTAGTCCTGCAAGAAAATAATCAAGCTCAGAGAGCACCAACTCCAACCTATGAATATTCTCCTTTATTATTACCTGGCCATCTATTTTATCACTTCATTCAACTTTGGGTCTATCAGAGCAACTTCATGGTGCCGAGTGCATATTACTTTGGGGGTTCTTCACTTTTTGAGTTCTGTTAAATGTTGCTAGCTCAGAACCTTAACTTTACTCTCTCTCCAGATAGTAGATGGTCATACTTTAGAGCTGGTCTTGCCACCATACTTTAGTTTACTTTATTGTCATTGCACCTCGTACAACGAAATCAAACACCATCTTCAGTGCACATCATGACCATGAAAATAAACACAAACACACATCCTTCACACTCCACACATTGAATTGAAAACCCTGACACCACACCAACATTGCACTATACAGTAGAATTCTACAGAGCTACTGCCTTGGGATAGAAGCTGTTTTTCAGCCTATTTGTCCTTGTTTTTATTATTCTGTACCGTCTGCCAGATGGTAATAGTTCAAAAAAAAGGGTTCCCAGGATGAGATGGATCTTTGAGAATGTTTTGAGCTTTCTTAAGGCAGCGGGAGCTATAAAGCTCTTCCAAAGAGGGGAGAGGGCAACCAATGATCTTCTGAGCAATGATGTTAATCCTCTGAAGTGCTGTCCCATCTGGCATTGTGCAATTGGCAAACCATACAGAGGTGCAGTAAGTTAAGATACTCTCTATGGTGCAGCGGTAGAAGGTCACCAGCATTTTTTCATTCAGTTGTTTTCTGAGAAGTCTCAGGTAGTATAATCTCTGCTGGGCCCTTTTGACCAGTGCTACAATGTGAGCACCCCAAGTCAGGTCCTCTTTTATGGTAACACCCAGAAACTTAAAACTGGTCACTTGCTCCACTCAGTCTCCAGCAAGGGCTGGATGTCTGATCTGTATCTACTATAAGCTCCTTGGTCTTTCTGGTGTTGAGGACCAAGTTATTGTCTCCGTGCCATGAAAGCAACTGGTCCACCTCATCTCAGTAGGCAGACTCATCCCCCCCAGAGATGAGTCCAACCACTGTTGTACACTGAAGATGCTGTTTGATCTGCAAATTTAGTAATAGTACTACTAGTGTGAGTGGGAATGCAGTTGAACCGGATAATTGTTGCATAGCAAGTTGAAGGTTTCGTTGTGAATTATGGTATTCGAATATATACATTCAGTGGCTCATTCATATCCCATAAAGGAAAAACATTTCACACACATAAGAAACATGAGTTATCTTGCCTACACATGTCATAGACCCATAACATTGACTTGCAATAAAAACCTCCACCTTAGACAAGGAGGCAACCCTTACTCAAAGGAAGGTATCTCTCAGAATTTCTGCTCACTGTGTCCAATGAAATGTTGGCTTTTTATTTTAGCCAAAATCATTTGCAACCATGGACCTATCTCAATGGCTGAGTTTCGTGGGATGAATCACCAGACTTTCCTTTCTTTTAAAACAATACAAAAGAGAATGGCTTGGGCTTTTCACTTGCAGCATGAACACAGAGGTGAAGGCTTGTGTCGAAAGAGTAAACACTGCCACTGAAGTGAGAACAACAATAAAAGGAAATAAATAAATAACAGCTTTCAATGTCAAGGATATATGAGCTACAGTCTTGAAGGGGTTGACTTCAACATTTAGTATCATAGATCATTCTATCTCTGTTTTTAGCCTGACCTATTGCCAGGAATGCACAATACTAGACTAAATGTGGGTGGAGGAAGCAGAAAAGCAATTTTAAAGGCCAAATAGTTGCAGAGGGTAGCAAAGCTCAACAGCGTATTATTAGTGCCCAAATCCCTTCCAACTTTGCAGTGAATAGGTTTATTCTATACCTCTACAGAATCATTTAACTTGGAAGCTTGTATTGGGTTAAACAAAGAACACTCACCACAGAGTATCCTGTGTGTTTAGGTAGCTATTATTCTTCCTGTTTTTCAGTTAGAAGGACATATTCCTGTGTAATGATCTATCTTATTAATGACCTCGGGAAATAATTTCACGTTTCTGCAAAATATAACCATTTATTTCTTATTGGCAAATTCTGTTTCATTAAAAGTTATAGGATCCACAGCAACCTTAATTCTGTTGGAGTGGCCCAGGGGTTTAGAGCGGCTTCAGGTTTGCCATTAAAATTGTAATTAAAAGTTGTAGCCCTGTTTGTCGATGTGAATGCGTACGGAGATATATATGAACCCAAGGTAAAGGAATAGGCATTTGAAGGGCTCCAGTTCTGGTCCTAGAAGCTGAATGAGAGAATGAATTTAGATACGTTTGTAACACAATAAAGACTGAAAGGCAGAGATTGTGAATTAGGGAACTCAGAAACTCTAATGCTAAATGCAGTACATCTATGTGCTGCTGTCTCCTTCTGTAGAAAGAGAGTAGAAGTTGTATAGAAATGATCCAGCAGCAAGATCTTGTAATCACAGAGCAACAAAGAGTTGAAAGTCTGTAGAGATTCTCAATCATCCAGGTTATGGTAGTCCCAAAGGTGCTTTTTCAGGAGGCAACTGGACTTTCTTGTTGTTGTTGTTTTTGAAGATATTTTGCTTCTCATCCAAGAAGCTTCTTCAGCTCTGACTGGATGGTGGAGAATGGAAAGATTTACATTCCTTGCAGACAGCTGGTCATTTGCATCCCTTTAGAGCAGGGGTCTCCAACCTTGGCAACTTTAAGATTTGTGGACTTCAACTCCCAGTTCCTCAGCCTTCAACTTCCTCTGGAAGTTGAAGTCCACAAGTCTTAAAGTTGCCAAGGTTGGAGACCCCCTGCTTTAGAGGTTGTTGAAGCACTTGGAGGCTTATCTGTGTCCTCAGGGTCACCTGAGTAGTGCTCCTGGTTCCTGTATTCTGCAATTTTTTTCCTTTGGAAATCCATTCCTACTCCCATACCATTCAAAGGGTGTTCATCCCAAATTGCAGAGCTAACAGTCTGTGGAGATTCTCAGTCCTCCAGGTCACAGTTGTCCCAAAGGTGCTTTTTCGGGAGGCAAACATTGTCTAATTCAATGTTTCTTAATCTTGGCAACTTGAAGAAGTATGGATTTCAATTCCAGAATTTTCCAGCCCGGGGGAGCAATTCTGTGAGTTGACGTTCACACATCTTCACGCTGCCAAAGTTGAGAAGCAGTGGTCTAATTACTAGCAATAACTCTTTGTGCAATTCTCATCTAAATGGTTTCTGAATTTTTTGAGTGGTGGCACACTGTTTTTCTGATTTCGCATACCAGTTGATTTATATTACAGAAAAGGTCAACAGGTTCATTCCTCATCCCGCTTTGTCAACCACCAACAATAAACCCCATCACTTTCACGAAGGTGTATTATTGTTGATTCCTTCTGTATAAAAACAAAAGACAAAAGAAAGCCAACTGATTTGGCAATGATCATCTCCAAAGAATGGAATTTAATCATATTCAATTCTCAAACAATGAAGCACTTTGGAAAAAAAAATCAGAGCATACTTTGAAAATCTTTGCACTGATTTATATGAAATTTATGAGGTTTCTTTCTGTTTAAGTCCCCAGACTGCCTGCAAATTGAATTGCTTTCTACTGGAAAAGAAAAGAAGATGCTAAAATATGGATAGAAGGAGCTCTTGTTTTTATGAATCTTGTTCCAGATTCTAGAATCAAACCACTTACTATTATAACAATCTGGACAGGATTGGCCATTTCTGAAACTGCAACTCAGGCTCTAAATGGTCTTTATACTTATAGATCCCAATAAATACTTCGATTCAATGTTTTCACTGGAATCCAATGATCAGAATTCTAAGCTTGGATCAGTGGTGGATTTCAAAAATTTTTTTACTACTGGGCCTTTGGGCATGGCTTGGTGGGCATGGTGTGGCTTGGTGGGTGTGGCAGGGAAAGATACGGTAAAATCTCCATTCCCACCCCACTCCAAGGGAAGGTTACTGCCAAATCCCATTCCCTCCCCACCCCATTAACCTGCTTTCCAGCTCTGTTCTCCTAATGCAGGGCAACAAAAGAAGACCCAGCTGATTAGCTGGGGCTCAGAAGGCAGAGAATAGATAGGGACGGAGCCAGTCAGAGGTGGTATTTGCTGGTTCTCCGAACTACTCAAAATTTCTGCTACCGGTTCTCCAGAACTGGTCAGAACCTGCTGAATACCACCTCTGGTGTGGATGCAAGAAGCATGGATTCTATTTATTAGTTGATCATAGACTTTGTTTAACTAATTTAACATGTCAAGAGAATGAATATGAAAGCCATCACTCATAACTTTCTTTGGAAGGACACATAAAGCAACATGTATGTATAGATTCTGGTCCTGAAAAACACCATCACCACAAGTAAGTCATACTTGATGTGTTATTTAGCTTGATTTCCCTTTAAGTGAGGCAAATCCAGCTGAACATTGGGGTAGAATCAATTTTAACAAACTAATAACTACCTCAGCTTCAAGTGGCACCTTGCTGGATTAAACTAACAAGCTATTTAGTGCCTAATTCTGTTTCTCACACCAATCAAAAAGAAATCTCTCTCAAAAGCACATTTCTCTTTCCTTTTTTGGCAACAGGCCTAGAAGGTGCAATCTTCTGCTCGGCATGGAACAGTTTTGACCAAGCCTACCAGCCAACTGTTCAAGGCAGAAAACATAATGCCTTGTTGCAGAGGTTTTTTTAAAAATGAAACCAGAATAAGAGCTGTGATTTACTTCGATTGTATCTGGAAGTTAGGACGAGGCTGAGTTACAGAAACTACTGGGCAACACATGTCTAAACTGGAATGGTCAGACCTTCTCCAGCCCAATGTCAGATCTGGAATAATGTCAGGAGAGTTACAAAATGCAACTCTCACCGAACCGGTAGTAACACTGGTTGAATCCCACTTGGGACAAACACAGATTAAATGGCAGCAGTGATCTCATAAGTATATAATTAATCCTTAAACATTACAAGACAAAAAGAAAATGGAGTTTTAGACTGGAGAGAAGAATGCAGAAGGGTTGCCCCGAAGCCAATGCAACTTGCTGCCAATGACCATTCACAATGGAGAACAACGAGGAGAAACAGTGGAGGCAATGTCCCAAAGGTGATTTTTTCAAAAGGCAATTGAACATATTTTTTTGTTTTTTTTCCTTGAAAGACATTTCGCTTCTCATACAGGAAGCTTCTTCTGTTCCTGGATGAGAAGCAAAACATCCTCTAGGAAAAACTAAGAAAAATCCAGTTGCTTTTTGAAAAAGCACATTTGGGACAACCATCACTTGGACGGCTGAGAATCTTGATAGTCAAGTGGAGGCAATGACAGCATGGCTTAACACCGGCAGTCCCCAACCTTTCAAGCACCAGGAATCAGTTTCGTGGAAGACAATTTTCCCATGGACTGGGGGACGGGGGGTTGTGTTCATACACTACCTAGCTCTGCAGGTGCAGATTAGACTTTGCTTGGTTGCTTGCTGCTTGTGCGGCCTGTTTCCTAACACTCCACACTTGGAATATTGTACCCAGTTTTGGTGACACCCCTCCCCCCCCCATATAAAAAAGATGCTGAGACTCTAGAAAGAGTGCAGAGAAGAGCAACAAAGATGATTAGCGGACTGGAGGCTAAAACATATGAAGAACAGTTGCAGGAAGTGGGTATGTCTAGTTTAATGAAAAGAAGACTTAAGGGTGACATGATAGCATTGTTCCAACATTTGAAGGGCTGCCACAAGGGAGAAGGGGGTCAATCTATTCTCCAAAGCACCTGAAGACAGGGCAAGAAGCCACGGATGGAAACTAATCAAGGAGAGAAGCAACCTAGAACTAAGGAGGAATTTCCCGACAGTTAGAACAACTAGTCAGTGGAATGAGCTGCCTCCAGAAACTGTGGGTGCTCCAACACTGGAGGTTTTTAAGAAGAAGTTGGACAACAATTTGTCTGAAATAGGACAGGGTTTTTTGTTTGAACAGGGGGTTCAGCTAGAAGACCTCCAAGGTCCCTTCCAACTCTGTTATTCTGTATTATTTTGTACCAAAAGGACTGGAAGGAAGAGAAAGCAGGAGGTTGTAAGCTCCTTGAAGTAAAGACCTATGCAGTTTAGAAGTACTAGTGATGTTTAATAGAAAACATGCCTTCCAAAACCCTGAAGGATATTAAAGAAGACAACAATACAATGTTATCAAATTAGGTTGTAGTGGTAATTTGTAGATGGAGAACAATCAAAGAAGAAGCTTTGATTTCCCCATTCACTTTTTGTGTTTCTATGAAGCTCTACTATAATAACACAATCCATAAAAAAATTCATTTCCTTATATTAGATACATCGGAAGCACTTATGCATCAACTTGAATAGCAGAGGAACATGACTCATCCTAGCTACTTCTCAGGTTCTAAGAACTGCCCTATAAGATGGAACAATGCCGTTGCTATGGAGACCAAATTAAGCGTGCTGGGTCTTCTTCTTGATGAAGTTATGTTATGGAGTAAAGATAGAGAAAAATTAATTTATCCAACCACAAAATCCTATTTTTAAAGAAAATATTACTGGGGTTCTATACTAATTACCAGGTAATGCTGACCAGAAGACAATCATCCATTAATATTGCTGGTATTTGCAAACAACAGTTGGCAATTTGGATCCTAAACTGGGCCTCCAGGAAAAGGCAACATACAAGCCAGCCACGATCAGTAATTAAATGTGAGTGGGGGAGGGGAATCACATCCTGACATATGTTCCTAAGCCCCTGTATTGGCTTGTAACCAGGCAAGAGAAAGATGGAACCAACCAACCAGTCAGGTTTGAATCCCCAGTATATTTTCAATTCATTCTTTTTCTGAGTGTATGACACTGTTTCAAGACAGTTCCATCAAGGAGGTTTTATCCATGACAGGTGTTTCACTTCAAAATTGCCTAAGTAGCCATTTAAGAAGCTTCAGAAGGTAGCACAACAGTGGTGGGATTCAAATTTTTTTACTACTGGTTCTGTGGGTGTGGCTTGGTGGGTGTGACTTGGCTTGGTGGGTGTGGCTTGGTGGGTGTGGCAGGAGAAGGAGACTGTAAAATCTCCATTCCCTTCCCACCCCACTAATCAGCTTTCCAGCTCCGTTCTCCTGTGCAGGGAAACAAAAGAAGACCCAGCCGATCAGCTGGGACTCAGGAGGCAGAGAATAGATGGGGGCCAGTCAGAGATGGTATTTACCGGTTCTTCAAACTACTCAAAATTTCCGCTATCGGTTCTCCAGAACTGGTCAGAACCTGCTGAATACCACTTCTGTAACACAAGCTTGGACAGAAGCAAGCTTGGTGACATCTTCAGTCTTCCCTCTTTTCAGTATTAGGACAAGAGCAGGTGACATTTTTTCAGGCTATGGACTGCCTTCTCCTCTCCTACTATTTCCCTCATGAGGTCCTGGTGGGACATTCCTAGTGATTCAAGATGATAGGATCTAAACTTCTTTTGGTCCTCGTGGGTTTCAAAAATAATAGGCATGAAATAGCCATGAGTTTTGCCAAGCAGAAGTGGAGCACCTAAATTTTCACCCTCAATTTAAGGTAGTCTGAAAGGTCATCTTTTTTTTCCTCCAGCCCTTGGGTTAGAGTTGTTGGTGTATTTTTTTACTGGATGCTTTTTCTTCTGGTGTGTGGGTGATGTTGTTCAAATTGTATGCCTAATTGGTTTTTCCTATACACTCTCCACAGACATTATAGAGTTGGGTGGCCCTATAAATTCCTTAAACAAACAAATAAATAAACAAACCAGCCATTTTGCTGCAGAATTTCTATGATGATGCATTCTTGGATGATTATGATTTTATCAAACAGGAAATAGAATAGAATAGAATAGAATAGAATAGAATAGAATAGAATAGAATAGAATAGAATAGAATAGAATAGAATAGATTTTTTTATTGGCCAAGTGTGATGAGACACACAAGGAATTTGTCTTGGTGCAAATCCTCTCAGTATACATAAAAGATACATTCATCAAGAATCATAAGGTACAACACTTAATAATAGCCATAGGGTACAATAAGCAATCAAATCATACTAGGAAACAGTCAATATAGATCGTAAGGATACAAGCGACAAAGTCACAGTCATACAGTCACAAGTGGGAGGGGGTGGGTGATAGGGAGTGATGAGAAGATGAATAGTAGTAATGCAGGCTTTGTAAATAATTGGACAGTGTTGAGGGAATTATTTGTTTAGCAGAGTGATGGCATTTGGGAAAAACTGTCCTTGTGTCTAGTTGTTCTGATGTGCAGTGCTCTATAGCGTCATTTTGAGGAAAGGAGTTGAAACAATTTATGTCCAAGATGTGAGAGGTCTGGAAACATTTTCACAGGCCTCTTTTTGGCTCATGCAGTATACAGGTCCTCGATGGAAGGCAGGTTGGTAGTAATTGTTTTTTCTGCAGTCCTAATAATCCTCTGAAGTCTGTGTCTGTCCTGTTAACAAGTTGCATGTTCTTCAAAGAATCAAAATGTGCAATGGAAGGCCATTTAACAAAAAATATTAACATGTCCCTAAGAAAAACATCAGAGGACTGGGAAATTTGAAGGGCAAAACCAGCTTAAGAAGAATGACAAGAAGTTAGTATAATTTGTATTCTGCATGTATTAGGGGAAAATATTATTAACAATAAGCACATAAATAAGTCTTCTTTAAGAAGGGGCTTAATATGGCTATTGTAGAAATTCTCACACTAAACTTTAACAAAGTCCACAAACCCAGATTTACCTGATCGTTATCAAACATTTTGGGATAAAATTAGGAATTTCACGTAAGAAAACAATCCTTTGTGTAAGCTAGTAAAGAGGGAAAAACAAAATTAAAATTAAACAGTTTTCATAGAAAATGAATTATTCAGGGATGAGCAGTGCTTTGCTCCAGACATAGATGATACCAAGTTATTTAGGAAATTTGAGAAAACAAATCAACTAAGAAATCACCAAGTTCTAGCAGGAGTTGTCCGAATATGAGAAATGGATGTTTAAATGGTAAATGCAATGCAGGACAAGCAAGAATACAATTGCACAACCAAAGCAATATTTTTTTAAATTCACACCCATGCTGAAGATGACTGATCGGCAGAGTGATTTTGAAGATTTGGTGGACAGCTCAGTGAAAATGCTGACCCCAAGGAAGTTGCTCCTATAAAAAGACCAATTCTATTCTCAGGATCATTAGGAAAGGAAAAGAAAAGATTGCCAATATTTTAACTGATGAATCTATCTGTTTCAGCTATGTCTTCCTCAAAAACGACACAGCGAACTTGGAAAGAGTGGTGAAATGACCCGACAAAATGATCAAGAAACTTGAGCAAGTAACATGTGTAAGCTTTGTAGCTTAGAAAAATGGGAGCAGACACAATGTAAGTGTATATAGTTATTCATGCTGTGAAAAATGATCCAGTGATAGCTAGTAATGTATATCTTTAATATCAATAGGCAGTTGGTTCTTTCTTTCTTTCTTTCTTTCTTTCTTTCTTTCTTTCTTTCTTTCTTTCTTTCTTTCTTTCTTTCTTTCTTTCTTTCTTTCTTCTTTTCTTTCTTTCTTTCTTTTTCTTTCTTTCTTTCCCTTTCTTTTTTCTCTTTCCTTCCTTCTTTCTTTTTCTCTTACTTTCTTTCTTCCCCTTTCTTCTTCTCTCTCACCTTTTCTTTCTTTCTTTCTTTCTTTCTTTCTTTCTTTCTTTCTTTCTTTCTTTCTTTCTTTCTTTCTTTCTTTCTTTCTTTCTTTCTTTCTTTCTTTCCTTCTTTCTTTCTTTTTTCTCTTCCCTTCCTTCCTTCTTTCTTTCTCCCTCTTATTTTCTTTCTTCTCCTTTCTTCTTCTCTCTCACCTTTCCTTCCTTCCTTCCTTCCTTCCTTCCTTCCTTCCTTCCTTCCTTCCTTCCTTCCTTCCTTCCTTCCTTCCTTTTTCACAATTGCTACTTTACTATGTTTCATAGTGGAGGAAAATATTGTCAATTAATCCCCCAGTTTCAAGTGCACCTATCTTTAACAGCATTAAGTTTAATAGGCCTTTACTTCTTTACTGTTGCTATAGGCCTTGTCATTAGCCCCATTAAAAGCAGCATGGCTCGTTTCGTATTAAGAGAATTGTTTTAAGTTATTAAGGTTCTTCGCGTGTGTTTGATTAAGCAAGCAAATACACAGCCATGGATCCAAATTTCATACGTTTATGGATCAAAGGAAGAGCAGGGCGATTTCTTACATTTATGAAACCACGAGCCAATCCAATGCCTGAAATATTTACAGAGGAAGAGCTTGGCTTACAATCCCAATCAGGAACTGTTTTTAAAATTACGGTTGCCAAGTGAATCCTTGCAGTCATTAAGAAAATGCTGCTTCCCTC
Source organism: Notechis scutatus (assembly GCF_049901735.1). NCBI lineage: Eukaryota > Metazoa > Chordata > Lepidosauria > Squamata > Elapidae > Notechis > Notechis scutatus. The sequence goes on from NC_142011.1 coordinate 86,000,779, forward strand.
ATTGACTTGTCAGAAGCCATCTGGGAAGGTTGCAGATTTGTGATCACATGACTTCAAGATGCTGAGAAAGTTGTACATACCAAGCCCGTTGTCATGCCCCCGTTGGAGCCTGAATCTGTGGAGGAAGACGAGCTGGAACTGGAGCCGATGGAGATTGAGGGGGCGGCTTCGTTGGCTTGGGAGGAAAATGGGGAGGAGCAGGCACAGTCAGGCCAGGGCCTTTCAGGATTGGGATGGCTTGTAGGCAGGGAGGAAGGGGGTCAGGATGACCAAGAGAGGCTAAGCAGTGAACATGAGAGAAGAGCTCAGCAAGGACCACCCCCTCCTGATCCTCGAGCATGGAGAGTGGAGAGATGGTGAGAACAGCGCAGACTGACCCGACTACTCGGGAGGAGAGCGCCCCACCCCTCTTCACATGGCACACCTGGGTATTGAGACTTAAGGAGTGTTGAGTGCCGACATTTCCCGGGTTCCCTGCATTCTTTCTGGATTTCTGGATTACTTGCATGAATCCTTTGCTTCCTGGACTCCTTGACTTGCCCCGCTGGATTTCTTGCTTTGAAGCTGTGGTGCTCACAGCATTGGGCTGGACTATTTGCAGCCAGAGGCTGCTTAAGGGTTGTGTGTGTGTGTGTGTGTGTGTGTGTGATCACTTTGCTCTGAGACTTACCGGGAATGTGGGAGCGTTTGGGGGAATTTGCCTGTTTTACCTCTTGTGCCATGCCCTGGGTCATCACACCAGTGGCAAAGTGCCTGAATTCTAATCTCATGACTGTGGGGATGCTGCAATGATTGTAAGTGTGAGGACCAGTCATAAGTCACTATTTTTTTTGGTGCTGTTATAACTTCAAATGGTTGCTAGATGAATGCAGGTAGTCCTCAACTTACAACAGCTCATTTAGTGACTGTTCAAAGTTACAACAGCACTGAAAAATATGACTCATGGCCATTTTTCACAGTTATGACCTTCGCAGCCTCCCCACGATCATATGATCAAAATTAGGATGCTTGGCAACTGGTTCATATTTATGACCTTTGCTGTGCCATGATTCTTTTTGCGACCTTCTGGCAAGCAAAGTCAATGGGGAAGCCAGATTCATTTGACAACTGGGTTATCAACTGATCAACTAACAGTGATTCACTTAACAAATGTGGCAAGAACGGTTGTAAAACAGGGTAACACTCACTTAAGAAATGTCTTGCTTAACAGAAATTTTGGGCTCAATTGTAGGGGTGGGCTTCAAAAATATCAGCAACCAGTTCTTTGCCCAGTTGCTGAGTGGGTGGGGCCATGGTGGATGTGGCCTAGTCGGCCTCCTGCACCACAAAGGGGGGTTGTTTTCACTCTCCCCAAGCTCCAGAGGCTTTTTTCGAGCCTCCGAGAGGATGAAAACAACCTCCCCTGAGCTCACTCCACCGGCCCCTAATACTTGGGGGAAAGGCCTTTTCCTAAAAGCGAGCAGAGTTCAATGAAAACAGATGCTTAACTTCATAGGAGCTATGATGGCACAGTGGTTAGAATGCAGTACTGCAGGGCTACTTCTGCTGACTGCCAGCTGACTGCAATTTGACAGTTCAGATCTCACCAGGCTAAAGGGTGACTCAGCCTTCCATCCTTCCGAGGTGGGTAAAATGAGGATCCGGATTGTTGGGGGCAATATGCTGACTCTGTAAACTGCTTAGAGAGGGCTGTAAAGCACTGTGAAGCGGTATATAAGTCTAAGTTCTATTGCTACATGCTTGGAGACAAAGCCACAATAAAGCAGAGAGTGGGTGGCAGAAGTACTCTTCCACTCACCTCTGCTTCAACAGAGTTTCACTGGCAAGTATCACCCAAAGAATAATTGCAACTACAGACCCTTGCTTGATATATATGACATCTCTCTGCAATTGTTAAATATTGTGTGGCCTTTCAAACACACAATTACAATCCTACATCTCTTTTTATTCTCTCCTTTTCATCCAGGAGCCGTTGTCAGCTTTTTAAGGTAGTCTAGATCAGGAAACCAAAATGAAGAATACTAGCACGATCTTATTGGCACCATCAAAGTCAACACCAGTCAGAGCATAGAACAACTCAAAGAAGTAGTGCAAGATTGGAAGATGTAGAGAGGCCTGCCCCATAGAATCAAGGGTCGGAAATGACTGAATGGATATCATCATTATCATCATCATCACAGTAAGTTTACAGTAACAGAATCTTGCAAGTCCGAAAGTGCCCTCCCTTCCCTGCCTTTATGTTCTAGATTAGAACAGAACTTATGTTCTAGAATTAGGAGGGGTCAGTTCTGAGATACTTTCTCATTCTTCTTTGGACTCAAGACAGCTCTTTTCAGGTCATTGCCTAGGCTGCAGCCCTTCCTCCAGTCTCTCAAGGTTATTCTCACAGCCCATTATAGATATAAAATAAAAACAGCACTGCATTTGTCTCATTGCCTACAAATTTCCCTGTGAATGTAGACTTTCCAAGTTACAGAGGACCATATCTTAACAGGCTTCCTGACTTTACCCTACTTACCTCCAAAATATCCTACAGATGATCCAGTCACATTCCTGCTTCAGAAAGTCAATTATGGCATGGAGAAAAAGCATTGCTGGTGGAAAGGATAAGCTACAGAATATATTCCCACTGCCTTCCATGCTGAAAACTGACAAATATCTGAAAAAATATTAATGACTCTGTTGAGGGTGGAATTAGAAAAAGGAAGAGCCAATTAAGTTATGGAGAACCTTTTCTTCCCCACTTAAAGTTAAGACATATTTAGGAGAACAATGTTGGCAGAAATCAGCTTAAGCATGCATAACTTTGTGCAGGGTTGTAGTCATTCCTTAGGAATATAGAAGAAAAACACATTGAACCAACAACTTTGAATACTGTCACTCAGCATGAAAAAGATGTGGTGATAGAAAAGGAATTTTCTGTCCCTAGGCTGTCAATAATGAATGTATTATTTACACTCTCACATTCCTGCTAACCAACTTCTAAGAGTTTGTTTACGTTCTGATCCTTTGTTCAGCAACCATCTTAACATCTTGATGACCTTCAGTCTATCACTATACTGGCATCAAATAGGGTAAGAATATCATGAAATATTTGCATCTACTAAGGCAGATAGCTTCAAGACAAGGAAGACATAGGGACAGGGGGGAAATCTAAGGGGAAATTATAAGAAGGGGAAGATGGCTTTTAAAAACGGGTACCAGATATTTAAGAACCACCATCCTTGCAACACTTTTCTTGGAACCAAAGCCTGCATGTTATGCTAAAATGAGTGTTGCTAATTAAAAAACACAAAGAAATTGGCAGCAAGTTCCTAGTCACCACCTCACCATATAGCAGTTATACAACTGAACACCTGGTGAAATAACTTGAAATACATTTCAGCTGAAGTTGAAGTTGAAAATAACTATTTTTCCGGACTCTGAATTAATTTTGGATTTCCAGAAAAAAAAAAAAGACCTCATATATTCATAACCTGTGTAATGATGGATTATTATAAAGACTCCTCACGCCTCTGAAACTACCATTGGAGGAAGGAGGGGCTGATTTCCTCACCCCACAGAAGGTGCTTTCTACACACAAGGATGGTCAGGATAAAGAGGGATGGAGAGAGGCAGCTAGCATGTTTCTCGTGCCTTTTTTGCAGGTTAAATTATATGCAAGGGGAATGTCTGAAGAGGATTTGTGTTTCAGTTCCATCTGAAGTCAGGTGTCAGGGCTTCAACAAATTCACCTTCATTCAAATCAAAAGTCTCTAGCCGCATCTCAGAGAAAAGAAAATTGATTTATTAGAAGTTTCCATGTTGGCGCGTGGCTGGGTGTAGCCGATACTAAATTACATCATACATTTCCCCCTTGACCCTGGTCTTCCCCACACCCCCTGGATGTGACTTTTCCAATGGGACACATCCATCTCCAAGAGTCATCCATCATGCTCTCCAATAACCTTCTTATTCTCCGACAACTTTGGGCTGCCGGAGTGATTATCTAGGCATTTCAAGAATGCCTTGTTTTCCCCTACTCCCTTTTTCTGGCAGCTAAAAAGACCAAAGGAGTATCTTTTTAGTTGACATCAGGTTAATGGCAGGTACATTCCACAAATTTACATTCTGGCTCTTTCCATTTTAATTTAACTGTGCTCAACGTAAAGATTTTCAGATTTCAAATCTTCTCTGAGGTGTCTTCTCTGTCTCTTTGGAAACACTTTCTTCTCAGCCCACAGTGTTTCAATCATGGGCGCTTCAAATTATAAAATCCTTGCTCAAGTTGCTTTTCAATTTATTTATTTTTTCCAGAATTGTGAAGCTCAAAAGACAACTTGCAAACAACAGTTCAGGTATCTATGTGTAGAAAATGTAATAATGGTGTAGAAATTTTCTGCTATCATCTTCTTTTGGTAAAGGAACTTGTCAACCTTGCCTAGAGTCCTGGGTATTCCTTGGTAGTCTCTGAGGCCTAACTTTGTTGGGCTCCAGCCTTCCAAGGTCAAGACCTGCTCAGACAGAACTTATCAAAACAAAACAATACATCGAAGGAATACATAAATGATATAAAGTGGCAGAAACAGCAAAGCAAAAGAGAAAAGCATTTTTATATAAGAATGTATTATATTGCAATGAAAAGTAAAATATATAAAAACAGAAAAATAAAGAAATACGAAAGAAAGAAACACTGTTAGGGGTGCAGAAAATGAAAACCAAAGGGAAAAAAGTAAAAAGAAGTAACTTCTAACTTTCTTTGGTATAGATACAACTATAGCATACAATAAACTCTGACATAAGATTAACTATAACACTGTTTTTAAATAATCATAAATAGTTCTAATTGTCAAATGCCAAAATTAATGTTTCATTTCTTTTAGTTTCAAGCAAAATAAATAACTAAATCCCAAACTGTTTTTCAAGTAGAAACTAAACTAAGTAATGTATTTTTTTAATCAAAGTACTTGATTTCATCATTTCCATCAACTCCATTAATTTCACCATCCATTCTTTAAATTCAGGAAACCCTCCTTACTGTAAAATAAAAAGAGAGCCAGGGGGAACCAAATATTGTCCATGGGAGCATCAGATTCCACATCAGGGCCACACCAAGAAGGCCCTGTATTATGTAGATGACTGCACTCTGAAATAATGGTGACCTTAAATCCATTTTGAGATATCAATTGAATTGAGTTTCATTTTTGAGCATTGAGTGACCACAAAAATCCAATAGATAGATAGGTAGATAGAAACTGATTACAAGGAGAGAGAAAAAAAAGAACAGTGTCAGAACTGGAGGCAGAGTCAAAAGAGGAATCAGCCTAGTGTCTCTATGTAGCCACAAATGGACTAAGTACAATTGTGGGGGATGACAGAGGGCAGAAGGCCTGGAGGAACGTTGTCCATGGAGTCGCAATGGGCCGGACATGACTTCATGACTAACAACAACTCCCTAACCATTAATTAAATAGATTCCTATGCACAGGCATCAGCAGTAAATCAGTTTAATTGGAACTTTACATGTTGTCCTTGTCTTTCATGCCTGACAATTGCTGAATATTTTAATGGCTATGTTTTTAGACTAAAATGAAGTATTATTTCTGTAAAGAGACAAGAGATGAATGTTTTAAGACTGGCTGAGTGATTTCTCTGACTGCTTGTGTGCAGAATCTGCTGATATTATAATTGGAGTATACGATGGGAAGCTACTGGTTCAAGTCACATTTTCTGCTCTTGTCCTGGGAAAGGCCAAATGAGGAAACTGCTGTAATTCAAAGAAGAAGAGAGAAGAAAACCAGGCATAGCTTGCTACAAGGCCCCTTCACATTTGTTGCCAATTTCTTTTCAGAAGACTCTGCTCTCCCAGACACAATCTGACTCATCACCTTTTTTTATTTTTATTTTGCTGCCCTCATTAATTCCTGATGATAACCTTCTCAATTGACAGGCTGAGGCGCTGTGTCAGATTAAATGTTACACACAAATAAGTAGCTAATGGCAGATCTAAAAAAGCTGCAGCCGTCCTGGTTTCCCCCCCCACTTTCCCTGATTATAAAGATATCTGCATAATGTATGAACTCAAGCATTATTGCTGTTAAATAATGCACAAATATTCTCCCATCTGCAATGCATCCTATGTCCTCATCATGAATCATTCTGAGTGTATCGTTCAGCTGGTCCTGTTTTCTCCCCTCTATCGCAAAATGAAGTTAGTGCTCCACATAGATATAAGCATTTGGCTAGGCGAGGTTGCTTTGCCAGAAGCTGGCTAAAAACTCCAAACTGGAAATGAAGGCTGCATTATTAAATGAGCCAAGTTGTCTTCTTTTCAGACTGCATTATCATTAAAATACAACATTTAGCATTCCAAAAATGTCAAAAAGGGACAAGGGTTCATCCCTGAACGCATCATTATCTGCCAAGACTGAAGTGGAAAGAAACTAACATTTTTGTAACGGGAGGTCAAAGCCAACGAAAGTTGCTCATGTACCAATATTTTAAATATATTCCTCTGAAGGCGGATGCAGTTCAGGTTCTGACCTCCATCAAAAGCAACGGAGACAATCTGACCTCTTCTGATTTCAAGTCTTAGTCATGTACCCCAGATTAAGGCCAAGGATCTTTTCCCTGGATTACATTAGGCTCTAATTAGGCATTTTGCTATCTTCTCCAGTTCTGCAATAAAACTGGAAAGAGAATCTCTGGGACAGAACAACAGCAAGCATTATCAAAACAATGTCAGTGATTAAACGGGTGCAGGTTGCATATTAAATTTCGCCCCGCTGAGCTTTGAGTTCAATAAAGAATGGGGTGGCGAGGAGAGTAGTTGTGGCACGACAGCCCAGAGATAGCCAAGTAAGATTTAGTTGTGCCTATTAAAGCTTTGATATCAGAACAGAGGCATTGGTACAAGAAGGGGGTATCAAAGAGAAGCCAATGGTGAGAGCAGCATTCACATTGTCCTGACACAAGTTCCAGCCCTGTTGTACATGTGTTGTGACATCACACCCAAAACAAAAGGGAGGAAGCTAGGATCTCAGTGGTGTGATCCTTTGGGCACCTTTGGGTCAAACCTACATGCTAATTGAGATAATCTGCTTTGTTTGCTGCAGGAATCCCTTCTTGCTAGTGGGGTTCTGCTTTTCTAACCACAGCTGGGTCTCCAACGAGCATGGATTGTTTACAGATTGTTCTCCTGCAATTTGATATTGTGAACGAGGGGTACAGATGCTTTGCATGTCCCAGTCCCAAAGTCTTTCGTCATTAGCAATTCTTAGGAAAATCTGGGTTATACAGGTCATCCTTGACTTACAACTATTTGTTTAGTGACCAATCCAAGTTGCAACGGCACTGAAAAAAGTAACCTATGACCGTTTTAACAACCCTTGCAGCATTGCTCAGGGTCATGTGATCAAAATTCAGATGCTTGGCAACTGGCATGTATTTCTGACAATTGCAGTTTCCTGGGGTCATGATGTGATCCCTTTTTGCAACCTTCTGGCAAGTGAAATCAATGTGGAAGTCCGATTCATTTACCACCTGCATTATTAACTTAGCAAGTTAAACAGCTGCAGCAGTTCACATAACATGTTGTGAAAAAGGGTGAAACTCATTTAACAAAATGTTTTGCTTAGCAGCAGAAATTTTGGGCTCAGTTGTGGCCATAAGTCAAGGACTACCTATATCGTGATCCTGAGCCTCTTCTTCTATTCTTTGCATTTTAGGCCTGGCTGCTATTTTGTGGTACCCAAAATAATACATAAAGGGGTACTTACACCATGATCTAGGGATGACACCAAGTTAGTATTCATGCAGATGGGTGAAATAAAATGCATTGTTTAAGCTGTAATACATAATCGATTATGGTAGGAAGTCAATGATAGCAGTGGTGTATTAACCATTAAGCAGACTAAGCACGTGCTTAGGGCACCAGGCCCAAAGGAGGCACCACAAAGTTGAGAATATGGCTTTGTTTGTACAGTATGTACGAAGGATGGGGGGGGGCACCAAGATTTGTCAGTGCTCAGGGCACCAGTGAGCCTTAATCCACCACTGATTGACAGTTTCATATGGGAAGAGCTGTCCAAACCTGGTACTACTGATAGCCAGTGAAACAGAATTGATCTTTACCAAGAAGATTTAGGTCACCCCAAGTATTGGTAGAGCACTGGCAAGTGTGTCCGACCCTTTCTTGAAAACAACAAACCAAACCACAACTTTCTCTTCCCTTGGCCCACATCTCAGCTTTGAATTCTTTTTCCCCCCCTTACTGCAGAGCTACAGCTAAATTTTGCATTCACATCTCCAGCCTCTGGAGTTCCCCATCTGAAGCCAATTTTCTATTTGCTTTGGGTACAAAATAATAAAGTCTCCAGTGCACATCATCTTTTTAAAAGTGTGTCATCTTTTATGATTTGTCATTCTAATGCTAAAAGGTGCTTCTTCTAATCTGTGCTCCTAACATTACTTTCCATATATACATTCACTCGTATACGTGCACGCAGAGAGAGTCCATTTACTCTCTCAAATGGATTTTCTGTCGTTTTGCCTCCCTCCCTCCTACTTACTGTTGTTGATAGCAAAGCAAATACATTTTTAAAAACCTAATAAACTGATACGATGGTTAAAAGGCCACATTTTTCTAGCACTTATATAAAGTGATTCTGCATATCCTGCAGAACATTGTAAAATGGATCAGATCAACTTTAAATAGAGGTTGGAAAATAATGTCACCAGATCTACAGATTGAAAAAAATCAGCAAAGCCAAAGGCTCTGTAGAAGAATTTGTTGGGTAAACAGATTTTTCTTTATAAAAGCTGTGTGGAATGTAAATCTACAAATGCAGAAAAGGGTATTGTGCAAAGAAGCAGCAAAATGGCTACCAAGGCATATACTGCGGTTTAAAAAAAACTAAGAGATTTTCCACATCGGTTTATATATTTCTTCAGCTGAATTTTCTTTGATTTTAACCCAAATTTCTTAAGACTCTACGGCTGTTTATTTCACCTTTTGCTTTGTAATACTTTGGCACATACCATATCAGATTGAGGGACTATTTACTCCAGCTCGCTCTTTGTTTCCTTTCTGCATTAACAGAGAGAGAGAATCAAGATCACATGAAGTATTAGCATTGCTTTATAATGCCTTGCTAAGACCACACCTGGAATACTACATCCAGTTTTGATTGTCACAATATAAAAAAAGTTGTTGAGACTCTAGAACAGGAGTGTCAAACTTGTGGCGTCACATTGTTTATTTATTTATTTATTTTATTTATTTGATTTGCCAATTGTTTACAAGATAATAAGTATAAATGTATACATAGTTGTGAATACATGAAATGGTTACATACAAGAAAAATAAAAGAATAGGAGAAACAATAGGACAGGGACGGGTAGGCACGTTGGTGCGCTTATGCACGCCCCTACAGACCTCTTAGGAAAGGGGTGAGGTCAATAGTAGACAGTCTAAGGTTAAAGTTTTTGGGGTTTGGGGAAGAAACTACAGAGTCGGGTAGAGTATTCCAGACATTGACCACTCTATTGCTGAAGTCGTATTTCCTGCAATCAAGTTTGGTGCGGTTTACTTTGAGTTTGTATCTATTGTGTGCTCTTGTGTTGTTATGGTTGAAGCTGAAGTATTCATTGACAGGTAGGACATTGCAATGTATGATTTTGTATACCATGCTTAAGTCAGACCGAAGACGGCGTAATTCAAGGTTTTCTAGTTCTAGAATTTCAAGTCTGGTGGCATAAGGTATTCTACAGCGAGTAGAGGAGTGGAGAACTCTTCTTGTGAAATATTTCTGGACTTTCTCAATTGTGCTAATATCAGATACGTAGTGTGGATTCCAGACTGATGAACTGTATTCGAGTATTGGTCTAGCAAATGTTTTGTATGCTCTGGATAGTAGTGTGATATTACCAGAGAAAAAGCTACGTAGGATTAGGTTAACAACTCTTAATGCCTTTTTGGCTATGTAGTTGCAGTGTGCTCTAGCACTTAGATCATTAGAGGTGAGTATTCCAAGGTCCTTTACAGAGCTTGGGTCATCAACAAGATCTTGACTATTCAGCTTGTATTTTATTTTCTGATTTTTTTGCCAATATGTAAGACAGAGCATTTATTTGTTGAGATTTGAAGTTGCCATTTGTTTGACCATTCGGATACATAGTCAAGATCTTTTGAAGGGTAGCAGTATTGTCTGTGGTATTGAACAGCTTTACATCATCAGCGAAGAGAACGCAATTGCTCTTAATATGATCACAGAGGTCGTTTATGTAGAGTATGAAGAGAGTTGGTCCTAGAACACTGCCTTGGGGAACACCACTATTGACAGGTACTGGATTTGATAGGACGCTCCCAATTTTGACCATTTGTTGTCTGTTTGACAGGAATGCTTCTATCCAGTTATTCAGTTGTCCAGAGATACCATAGGATTTTATTTTTAGGAGTAGTTTGTCGTGTACCACTGAATCAAAGGCTTTACAGAAGTCTATGTAGATTGCGTCTATTGTTTTGCCCTGGTCGAGTTGTGTCGTCCATATGTTTTTGCAGTGTAAGAGTTGCAGATTACAGGATAGTTTTTTCCTGAAACCAAATTGTTTATTGGAGAGTAGGTTATTTGTCTCTAAGTGAAGGATGTTGTCACGTGATGTGTCATAACTTTTTCCCCCTTTGATAAACCAGGGGTGGGCGTGGCCAGTGCATGACTCATCCAGCTTACAAGCTGTGAGTTTGACACCCTTGAGTGCAGAGAAAGAGTGCAGAGAAAAGCAACAAAGATTATTAGGGGACTGAAGGCTAAAACATATAAAGTGTCAGGTTTCCAAGTGATGAAATCCATTTAAAAGGAAAAGAACAAAGTCCATCTTCAAAAAAGATTTCTTTTATTTAAGAAAGCATCAAATTGGCAAAGTCCATGGTAATTCCAGAACTGACACAACCCAGAATTACCCCACAATATTACAAGTTAGAAACAACCCCCCAAATTCACATTCTCCAATATAAGTAATTCAATGTTGCTCGATGTCATAAATCTCCACCTCAAGGGGCCCAACCACAGACAGCTCGTTTCCCACGGGAAGAAAGATCACCTAGCCAAAACAATCTCCACTTCTCCCCCCGTAGGAATGTGGCAAGCCTGAAACCCTTCCCTCCCATGACTGCCGCAGAGAAAGTAAGAAAAAGAATATATACTAAGACTAACTAAAATGGCTACACTTATGTCAATTTTGGGCTTGACATGAAGAACGGTTGGGTATGTCTAGTTTAATGAAAATAGGACTAGGGGTGACATGATAGCAGTGTTCCAATATCTAAGGGGCTGCCACAAAGAAAGGCATCTGAAGATAAGACAAGAAGCAATGGGTAGAAACTAATCAAGGAGCGAAGCAACCTAGAACTAAGGAGAAATTTCCTAACAGTGGGAACCAGGGGTGGGATTCTACTAGTTTGGCCCAGTTTAGCCAAACTGGTAGCTCCAATCATCTGGGAGTGAACCGGTTCATTCCAACGATCAGCTGTTGGCCCTGGCTCCATACTGACCTTTCTTTCCTGCTTTTGAAGCTCAGCTGCATCGTGCGGCACAGTGGATTGCCGCATGTCAGCTGTTGAAGACATGGGGAGAGTGCAGGAAAAGGTCAGTAGGAAAGTCTCTCCGCATGCACGAAGTGTGTGCAAAGCATGCTCACCAAGCCACGCCCACCAAAGCGGTGGTAAACCAATTTGAATTCCACCACTGGTGAAAACCATTAATCAGTGGAATGATTTGCATGCAGAAGTTGTGGGTGCTTCAACACTGGAAGTTTTTAAGAAGAGATGGGACAACCATTTGGCTGAAATGGTATAGAGTTTCCTCCCTGAGCAGGCAGTTGGACTAGGAGACTTCCAAGTCCCTTCCAACTCTGCTATTCTATTATTATTTTTCTTCTTCATCTGTTCTTCATTGCATTGAAAATCAATAAAAGTAGACCTATCCGTTACTGATGGGTGCTCTCTGCTGTTCAGTGATGGCCCCTGATGATAGAGGTAGGGGAAGATCTTAGACAAAATGCCAGTAGCCACTGAGTTATGATGGGGTGAGGAGAAAAACTTGATCCTCCGCCTTACAATGTCGGGGAAAATGAGGGAAGTTTGAAGGCTATGGGAATCCACAGTTGATGAAAACAGAGTAATTCTTGCGGATGCCAGAAGCCTGAGCCCAGCAAGCATCCAGGCAAGGGTGTCAACCTCAAGGCCTGCAGTCTGTGGGGTGCTTAGGTCTGGCCCACGAGACTGGCCTGCAAATAGCTTGCAGCTCCCCAAGCTCCGTTTTCCTGGCAGAGGGCTGCAGGAGGCCATCGTGGCTGAAAACGGGGCACGGGGGCTGTGCGCACCCCCCAGGCCCTGGGTTCACTGGCAGAGGGTTATCAAAACAAACTGAAAACAAAACAAAGGAGAAATGTTTCCCCTTTTGCATTTGAGCATGGGAGGAGGGACAGAAAAGGAGAAAGGGAAAGAAAAAGAAGGGAAGATGGGAAGAGAGCAAGGAGGGAAAAATAAGGAAAGAGGGGAAGAAAGAAGAAAGGAGAATGAAGAGGGAAGGGAAAAGAAGACAAGGAAGGAAGGAAGGAAGGAAGGAAGGAAGGAAGGAAGGAAGGAAGGAAGGAAGGAAGGAAGGAAGGAAGGAAGGAAGGAAGGAGGGAGGGAGGGAGGGAGGGAGGGAGGGAGGGAGGGAATGAAGGAAGGGGATTATAATGAGAGTGAGGACAGGTCTCAGGGAAGTCCTGCCTTAGCACTTGGCCACCACAGGTGCCCCTGACATGAGTGACATTGAGCCACCATGGCCATGCCCCCCAGCCCTCTGAGGTCAAACATAACCTTGATGTGGCCATCAATGAAATTGAGTTTGACACCCCTGATCTAAAACAATCAGGCCATGGCATGAAACAAATGAATTCCAGAATGACATTCCTTTGAAGGAACATCATTCACAAACTGTCTCATCTGTTGTCCTGATCCATTATAGCTCACATTTTATTTTTTGGAAATAATAATAGTAACCAATCCTAAAACATCTGGAGCACCACTGAACACCAAGTGGCATTGACAAAATCACCATCAGTCAATTGCAAAAAGGCAGCTTTGCTTGGAACAGCTTACTTTCTGCCTTTAACATCATCAGGCAGGAATATTTGCCTATTCCAGGTCCCAGAGAAGAACCAGGAAGGTGGATAAAAATGCCAAATCCACCTGGCTGACTGTGTGACTAACCATAATAATAACAACAATACAGGGCAACCTTATATCTCAACCTCTATCAGGCTTTGAGAGAGCAAATTGTACACAGTGACAGGAATGAGCTTCTCCTTAGGTTAGAAAGTCTGTATTGGTCTCCTGAGTAGCTCACTTTGATCCTTGCCTTTAAGACTGATAAGAAGTGACAGTAGTTACCTAAAACAATCAAAACTTGAGCTGAAGATCTTATAAATCTTTGGACACTTCAATAAACCAAGATGAAATATGTACCTTCAGAAAACAACTTATCCACTCTCACTTGAAGTAGCTTCAGCAGGTGGAAAAAACACCTATTTGAAAAGTTGGTGCTATTCAAAGTAACTTCTTAGTTCCTGTTTCATAATGTTTAAATAAAAACAAATACTAAATTGTGCATGTAGAAATTTAGGGAAGTGTCTTTCATCATTTCTTATGAAATGGTTGCTCTCCTTTCAAGAGATATGTATACAATATGCAATACTTTGAAATATGAAGTCTTAATTATCCACTTCTCTTTTAACCTTGATCAAACCTACATACAGCAAAAACATATTAATGGATTTTCTGTTATTTAGTAATTAACCTTACCTTTCATCATGCAGCTCAAAAGACCTAGGCTATGGCTAAGGATGTATTTTATGCCCTAGATGTTTAAGCTGGGGTGGAAGGCAGATACACAAATATTTGCAATTCGAATAAGAATGCTTTAATATTCTCCTTTTGGTTTCCAAACAATTATTGACATAGAGCAAAGGGCTGTAGTTCTGTTTCATTCTGAGTATTAAAGTATAAATCTTGAAGGATTGCCAGAGATGGGAGAGAGATCAATTTTCTAGAAACCTTTTGACACAGAGAGAGGACTGAAGATACTGTGGTTCAGGATCACATCTATTTTTACTGGTGCAATCTGATTTCAGTTCTTTCCTGATTCACCTGGACACATCTGTTACAATTTACTTGAAAAATGTCAGGACTTCGTCTTGCTTCAGAGTTAGGTTTTATCATCAGAAAATTCTCACTAGAAAGATGTAGTCAAGCATTCAATCACCATTACTGCCCTTTCTCAATGCCAAGAGGATCCCAAATTATGCCATCACAAAGACTGCCCCATTGACTTGTTAGTGCTAGAACCATCAGGGCCTCTTTAAAGAGTTATCTAGCTGCTGCCTTCTAGAAAATGGCATGATCTCTGCAGGGAGATCTTGTGAAATGCAGAACACCCGCTCAGATCTAGAAGCAAGAGGAGAGCTGTTCTCCCGCTGCCAAAAATGCTATTTGTGCAGGAGCTGAGCATGACTTGAAGTGAAATTTCCTTCTAATTGTATGAAAGGATAATAAGATATCAGGAAAAAGTTGATGTGGTCAAGAGAGAACAAGAATGAGGTTTATCAAATTTTCAAGCAGTTATTTATTTATTTAGCATATGGCATCCATAGTGATCTTGATGAAAACAAATCACCGAGGCCTGATGGATTACATCCCAGAGTTTTAAAGGAGCTGGCAGAAGTCATCTCAGAACCACTGCACCATATCTTTCAAAAATCCTGGAGCACCGGGGAACTACCAGAGGACTAGAAAAGAGCTGATGTGGTTCCCATCTTCCAAAAAGGAAAAAAAAAAAAAAAAACAGACCCAGGATAGACCAATCAGCGTAACATCAATACCCAGGAAGATACTGGAAAAGATAATAAAAAAACAGATCTGCCAACATCTAGATACAAGTAAAGTAATAACTAGCAGTCAGCACGTGTTTGTTAAGAACAGATGATGCCAAACCAATCTTATTTCATTCTTCAACACAGTGACTAAATTAGTAGACCAGCAAAATACTGTTGACATAATATCAGGCAACCCCCCTTTGGGGGGGGCTTTTTTTTGGGGACAAATTTTTTTTTTTACGCCCCAATCTGGTTATTTAGATTTCAGCAAGACATTCAACAAAGTAGACCACAACCTGCTTCTTAGTAAGCTAGAAAAAAATGGAATAGATAGCACCATCACTAGATACTGGCTGGCAAATCTTACTCAACGAGTAGTCCTTAATGGGTCTAAGTCTACATGGAGGGAAGTAAGCAGTAGGGTACCATAAGGTTTGGTCTTAGGCCCAGTACTCTTCAATATCTTCATTAATGATTTAGATGAGGAAATAGAAGGGGAACTTACCAAATTTGCAGATGATACTAAGTTGGCAGGAATAGCTAACACCCAAGAAGACAGGCTCAAGATCCAGATGGATCTTGACAGACTAGAACACTGGGCCATACCTAACAAAATGAAATTCAGTGTAGAGAAAATCAAGTCCTACACTTAGGCAAGAAAAACCAAAAGTACACATATAGACTGGGTGAAACCAGGCTCAATAGCAGTAACTGTAAGAGGAATCTTGGAGTCTTAGTGGACAACTAGCTAAATATGAGCCAGCAGTGTGGAGCAGCCACCAAAAAAGCTAATGCAATCATAAGTTGTATTAACAGAGGGATACAATCAAGATCAAGAGAAGTACTAATACCACTCTATAAAGCCTTAGTAAGACTACACCTAGAGTACTGCATCCAGTTTTGTTCACCACATTATAAAAAAGATCTTGAGACTCTAGAGAAGAGCAATCAGGATGATTAGGGGACTGGAAGCTAAAACATACAGTGAACGGTTGCAGGAACTGGGCTTGGCTAGTCTAGTAAAGAGAAGGACCAGGGGAGACATGATAGCAGTCTTCCATTATTTGAGGGGCTGCCACAGAGAGGAAGGGGTCAAGCTATTTTCTAAAGCGCCTTTAGGCCAGACAAGGAACAATGGATGGAAACTGAACAAGGACAGATTTAACCTGGAAATAAGGAGAAACTTTCTGATAAGGAGAACAATCAACCAATGGAACAGCTTGCCCTCGGAAGTTGTGGGAGCGCCATCACTTGAGACTTTCAAGAAGACATTGGACTGCCATTTGTCAGAAATGGTATAGAGTCTCCCACTTGGGCGGGGGGTTGGACTACATGACCTACAAGGTCCCTTCCAACTCTGTCCATTATCTGTTATCTGGTCATGGAATCTTTGATACACAAATTGAATTTAAATAAAGCATCAGCCTCTCTCTCCCTCTCCCTCTCCCTCCCCCCGCTCTCTCTATCTATCTAGCATCTATCTATCTATCTATCTATCTATCTATCTATCTATCTATCTATCTATGAACAATATGTGGACAATACAATATAGGAGATAATAAATTAAATTAAATTAAAACCATAATAAAATCACTATAATATGGAGCCATCGAATTGTAATGGGATAGTTTATTTTTATTTTTATTTTTTATTTTTATTTTATTTGTTTGTCAAATATGTACAAGATAATAAGTATAGTATGAACAAAAACATGAACAAAGGAAGTAAATACAGATAAATGGGGACAGTAAGACAGGCACAGTAGACACGCTGGTGCACTTATGCACACCCCCTCTTAGGAATGGGGTGAGGTCCACGGTAGACAGTTTGAGGTTGAAGCTGTGAGGAGTTGAGGCTGTAACAACGGAGTCGGGTAGGCCATTCCAGGCATTGACCACTCTGTGGTTGAAGTTGTATTTTCTGTAATCGAGTTTGGAGCGGTTTACCTTGAGTTTGTATTGGTTGTTTGCCCGTGTATTATTGTGATTGAGGCTGAAGAAGTCATTGACAGGTAAGATGTTGTAACAGACAAGTTTGTGTACTATGCTTAGACCGGACCACAGGTGGTGCAGTTCTAGATTGTCTATTGTTATAGTTGTTATAATTTGATAAGGAAGCTAAGGAAGTAAACCACCAACTTGGGGTGTCAAACTCGGGTCGTCGCGTCGTCATTACATTACATTACATGATGTATCACTACTTTTCCCCCTTTACTAAAATTTTATTTATTTATATTTATTTATTTTGATTTGTCAATCGCTTACAAGATAATAGGTATAAGTATATACATAGTTATGAATACATGAAATCGGTACATATAAGAAAAATAAAATAAACAATAGGTCAGGGACGGTAGGCACGTTGGTACGCTTATGCATGCCCCCTGCTGATTTCTTAGGAAAGGGGTGAGGTCAATAGTAGACAGTCTAAGGTTAAAGTTTTTGGGGTTTTGGGAAGAAACCACAGAGTCAGGTAGAATATTCCAGACATTGACCACTCTGTTGCTGAAGTCGTATTTCCTGCAATCAAGTTGGGTGCGGTTTACCTTGAGTTTGTATCTATTGTTTGCTCTTGTATTGTTGTGGTTGAAACTGAAGTTTTCATTGACAGGTAGCACATTGCAATATATAATTTTATGTACTATACTTAGATCAGACCGAAGGCGGCGTAGTTCAAGGATTTCTAGGTCTAGAATTTCAAGTCTGGTGGCAGAAGGTATTCTACAATGAGTAGAGGAGTGGAGAACTCTTCTTGTGAAATATTTCTAGACTTTCTCAATTGTGCTAATATCAGATACGTAATGTGGGTTCCAGACTGATGAGCTGTATTGGTCTAGCAAATGTTTTGTATGCTCTAGTTAGTAGTGTGATATTACCAGAGAAAAATGGGGCTGGGGTGGCCAGCGCTTGACACATCCAGCCTGTGGGCCACAAGTTTGACACCCCTGATGTAACTGCTTCTGGTTTGGTTGTGGTGAAATCATTCCAGGTGCCTTGAAATTTCCTGAGCAGACATTCTTGAGCTATATGTGTTATAGTTTGTCCGAGTGCACTACACTCACATTGCTGGCTCTCAGCTATTCCTAACTTAAAGAGCTTTGCCTTAGTTCTGGCATGGCTTGTCCTGATTCTATTCTATTCAGGTGTTCAGAACTGCATTCTAAAAGTGTACAAGAGGTTCAAACCCCGAAGTGGACATGATTTGGTAATGGGATGCCCCCAAAGTCCAAAAATAGAAAGAGGAGAAATTTTGAGTCCATTTTCTCTGGGCACCCCAAAAGGGGTTCCTCTGGACTGGACAAATATCCTTGCTTAGCGACTTCTTTGTTTAGTGACTGCTCATAGTTATGGTGATAACCTTCTGACCAGTCCTTTCATTAATGACCTTTGCAGGTCAATAAAGCAAAAGAAAGCTGAAATAAGATCAGAAGCACAGTTGTGGTTTTGGGGTGCTAATCTACGGGCATCCTTGAACGGTGCATTTCACCTGTAGACCCTAACAACCGCAGCAGTAACATTTGTTCTCTCATCTCTCCTGCCAGACTTAAAGATCTTTTTGCAGTCTTTGACAGAACCTTCAAGTCCTTTGCAAGCCACAATGAAAAGGAGAAACTCATTTCAAGCCGTTTAAATTTACACCAGGAATGAATCTGCACCCCTTTGGCAGTCATATTCCCCCGAACTTCCTATTATGGTTGAACTTCACTGCCGTCTTGGCCACAATCTTTTCCTCTTTTCCAGTGTTAATTTTATTAAAATGACTTCCTTTCCATTATGCAGCCAAGAAGCTGTGTGGCTTAATTGACTTCAAATTGCGCTATTTCAGTTTAAAGCCCTTCAGAATATAGTCCCGGTTCCTGCATATCATTCAGGTTATTTCCTCATCTCCGTGACCTGAATGGAGAGATTTGTCAGCTCTATTTTATGCACTATTTGAGCAAACTGGAGGAACTCATTCTAAATGGATAGTTGAAGGACTAAAAGATTTTTTTTTCCTAGGCAGCAACTAAACTTCTTGCCCTTTAAAAAAAAAATGGGATGGGAATGCGTTTTTAAAAGAGACGTGGACATCATAAATGACAGAAATATCCTTTAAAACCTAAGTTTCTCATTTGGAGCCCAGTTAGTTTAGAAATATAATTAAATAATTAAACGCACAATTTCCTTTTACAATCAAGGAAGGCACTCTGCCAGGATTACTAATATGAGAATCATGAGCAATTTTGTTTTTAATGTACTTCCCCTCCCACCCAACATGTTTAATGCTCTATTCTAGCAATCTATAGCTACTGAAAAAAGAATAACAGGCAGTAGTAAAACAGAAGGTAGTTTCTTTTATTCTCCATGTGTTGAAATCTGTGATCCCTCTGGACTAGGACAAATTCCTCTCAGTTTCATTTAACTTTTCATCTTAAAGAACATTAATATCAGAAATGGGCTTTTCCAGCTGGGGATGGTCATCGTTGGATGCTGGAGCTTTTTACTAAGACTATTTGAATTAAAATACATTTTCAGAACAAATCTTGGTAAGCTAATTCTGCAGAAACTTAAGATTGTACCAATAGGCACACCATTTAATTATCAGAAGCCCTTTTCTGATTATTATATATGCACCCTCCAATGTCACGGTATCCGTCTTATGATACCATTTCACTCTAATTGTCGTTACAATGTTTCTCTTTCCCCTTTGTAATAAATTAATCCTATTATAAGATTACACACTGATTTACTCATATAAAAGTACCCTGAAAAGGAGCACCTCTTATTAATTCATATGTACATTTGTAAAAAAAAAAAAAGAATAGTTGCATGCTTGTGAGAGATTTTAAATGATTTCAACCTATTAACAAAGATAATTTGTTTCCTTATAGTGCAGAACCTTAAACTATTTTTCTTCTTATTACTACCATTTTATTGTACTAAGCTAATCAACAAAAGAAAAGTACAAAGGTATACAAGAGTTTGAAAGAATCAATACAATTGCCAATTTTTTTTAAAGTTGCATATGGAAGGAAAAGTCTAAGAAAGGTTATACCCAAAATAACTCCAAAGGTTTTTTACCATATTACCAAAAATACTTGTCCTCCCTGTTGCAAATCAGGTATAGATTTAACCTCCCAGGATAATAGTATAATTCTTTAACTCACCTCCCCATGCCTGAAAAATTCACATTTCTTGAGTTCTAATACTAGGGAAATGGTCCAAAAGAACACATGAGTCTTTGGTATACAGTAAGTGATTCAGAATAATATTAACAATCTTGTTGATGTCAGACCAAAATTCACAAATAATAGGATTAGACCAAACCATATGAATTAATGCTTCAACTCCCAAATTACATCTACAAGAGCAGAATGAGTTCAACCAACCTTCATCAGACTTGGAGGTGTTTAGTATATCTGCAGTAAAACTTCTTATATTAACCTCATCTTAAGAAAATTAGGTGCATCTTGTTTGATACAAACCTTGTTTCTTTACTATTTGTGCTTTTTAATCCACATATTACATGAATAACTGATATCCATGTCATTACCTTTTTTGGAATTTCACATTCTATTTATTTTTTATTATGAAATGTTAACTTTGCAGCCTGTCTTATCTGAGGAACTCTAAGTGATATACATATGTGGGACTTCTTCCAATTTTTTACCTCAGTAACAATTCCATGAGGTAAACTGAGCTGAAAACAAACACAGAGGTCTGTGACTTCTGTTGCTGAGGGTGAACTTCAAGTACTTCCAAGTCCAATACTTTATCCACCACACTACCACACTTTAACTACTGTTGTCTTACATTAAGAAGAGTTACTGGTTTAAGAGACATAACTAATTCCTCCAGAATTGCTAACCACTGTGGAATTGGTTGGCTGAAGGACAGGTAGCTATATAAATATTTTAAACAAACAAACAAATAAATTTCAGAAGCTGCAGTTGCATCAGGATCAAATAATAAAACACTTGCTAAATGTTTCATCTTAGTATATTACCAGTTTTTAATAACCATGATTCCATAACCCTACCCTTTGATCATAGGAAAGGAAGAGCCAGTTTGGTCTAGTGGTTAAGGTACCAGGCTAGAAACTGAGAGTCTGTGAGTTCTAGTCCCATCTTAAGCATGAAAGCTGGGTGACCTTGGGACAGAGAAATTCTCTTTCAGCCCAACCCACCTCACAGGGTTATTGTTGTGGAGAAAACAGGAGGAGAAAGATGTGTTAGGTACGTTGGTACGTTCACCAGCTTGAGTTATTTATAAAAATAATAAAGGCAGGATGAAAACAATGTGGCTATGTGAGGCAACTCATTTTTGAGTACCATAAAAAGGCAGCAAACATTGTGAGTTGTATTACACTGCTAGTACCACAGAGGAGAGAACAAACTAAACAATTTTCAATGTCAGTTGCCAAGTATGGTTCTTAATTGTATGTCTAGGTACAGGAGATGCTATTGGCTAATCTGCCTCAGACTGGTCTATTTACATTAACTTTTGAAATCCATATTTACCTATTAACAATTTGGTAATATAAAGAAATAAAGCTATATTTCTCTTTGGGCTCTTCAAACATTCACTTAATACAATGAGAGTCTATGGGATTAAGACCTATATTTAAATTGATGAAAGACCAAAGTTTCTGCCAAAGCATATTAATCTTGGAGCATATGTACAAGGTAGATATTATATGACTATTAATATATTCATATATCCAACTTGTAATATCAAACTCAAAAAATGTCCATTTCAACTTTATTCTCTAACGTAGACCAACATTTCATAAAGAGTTCTAAAGTTTTTATAATACTTTAGAGACAAAACATTCTTTTTAAAAACGTCTGTTTTAGATCTTCAGATAAAACTGTATTTCCCCACAAAGCTAGATTATATTTGGAATGCTTTCACATTTCAAAGAATAATTAAGTGGCACATTTCAAAATTTTAATATTCAGCAGGACATTCCAAAAATAGGAAACAGTCTCAGCCAAGACATTCTTTTTATTGCCTTATTTTATTTTATTTTTGTTTCCTAGACATTTGTTTCATCCATTCATAACCATCCAGTCAAAGCAATGGAACAAGATACTCATAGCTAAATAAAATCCCAAGTATTATTTTAAGTGTCACTAAATTTGGATTAACCTTGCAATTCCAGGCTGTCAGATTTCACGCCAGGAAATATGGATTCTTGAGAAACTGCTCAGCAATCAGCAACTAGCTAATAGCAGAAGCTTCGCAAACTGGATGTGGTTAGATATGTTGTGTTACTGCAGACAAAAAGAAGTCATGTGCATGCATACACAACACAAAACTCTGTGTTTGCCAGCTATAAAGTTTACATTGCAGGCCTTGAACTCCCTTCCTTTCAAATAAATACATCTGGGTCATTCTTTTCTTCTCCTTGAGAAGCCAGATATTTGCATAGCAGTTGTATTAGGCTTATGAATAATTGGTTTCCACCTTGGTTGCCTTTTGCACCATTTCAGTGATCTTCCCTTTACAATTGGGTGATGAACACTACTATGGCTATAAATGAGTATATTAATACAATGGGAACACCTGCCCTATCATTATCCTGCAGAAATGGGGAAGAGAAGGTGGTAGAGAGCTACAGTGAGTATCTTGAAAGATTAACACATTGAAGGCTACATTATTAGAATGTGGAATGGGTTTTTAGTACTACCATCCATTTCCTAGAAAACATCCATATTTTTGATATATGAGAAATGAAAGTTTCAGGCCAAATGATCCCTGTTCTTCTTAGGTTTGTAGTAGTTTGTATCCCTTACTGTGTAAAGATGCACATCATACAGTAAAATCAAAGCCATTTTCCTTCCTTCCTTCCTTCCTTCCTTCCTTCCTTCCTTCCTTCCTTCCTTCCTTCCTTCCTTCCTTCCTTCCTTCCTTCCTTCCTTCCTTCCCTTCCTTCCCTCCTCCCTCCCTTCCTCCCTCCCTCCCTCCCTCCCTTTCTTTTCCTCCCTCCCTCCCTTTCTTTTCCTTCCTTCTTTCCTTCCTTCCTTTCTCCTCCCTCCCTCCCTCCCTCCCTCCCTCCCTCCCACCCTCCCACCCTCCCTTCCTCCCTTCCTTCCTTCCTTCCTTCCTTCCTTCCTTCCTTCCTTCCTCCTTCTCTCCCTCCCTTCCCTACCCTCCCCTCCTTCCCTCCCTCCCTCCTTTTCTTTTCCTTCCTTTCTTCCTTCCTTCCTCCTTCCCTCCCTCCCTCCCTCTTTTCCTTCCTTCCTTCCTCCCTCCCCTCCCTCAATCCCTCCCTCCCTTTCTTTTCCTTCCTTCCTTCCTTCCTTCCTTCCTTCCTTCCTTCCTTCCTTCCTTCCTTCCTTCCTTCCCTCCTCCTTCCTTCCTTCCTCCTTCCCTCCCTCCCTCCCTCCCCTCCTTCCCTCCCTCCCCCTTCCTTCTTCCCTGATTTTTTTAAATCAGCAAATGATGTTAATACATTTAATTTGATATTTTCACTCTGATATAAACTAGGCTAAAGAAGACTCAGGGCCAAGTTCATCTTCAGCCACAGAAATATACAGGTAGTCCTCAACTTACATCCACAATTGAGCTCAAAATTCCTGCTGCTAAATGAGAAATTTGTTACGTTTTGCCCTGTTTTACGACTTTTCTTGCCACATTTGTTAAGAGAATCACTGCAATTGTTAAATGAGTAACACCACTGTTAAGTGAATCTGGTTTCCCCATTGACTTTGTTGGAAAGTCACAAAACGTGACTGCAACCGTTTGTAAATATGAGTTAGTTGCCAAGCATCTGAATTTTGATTATCTGACCATGGGGATGCCGCAAGTGTGAAAAATGATCATAGGTCTCTTTTTTCAGTGTGTTGTAACATTGGTCACTAAATGAACTGTTGTAAGTCGAGGACTATCTATATTGGACAGCTTTCTCTGAGGTAGGCTGACTACTTCAATCTAGCCCACTTCAAATGATGATTGTGTGAAAGGATCACCATTGAAGTTTTTTGATCAATTTTCAGAATTTGATAAAAAGCACATTTACAAAATCCCCTGATGCATCATTTCCCCAGGGTTATTATGACAAACTGCCCCTATTTTTATTTTCAGCAACATTCCTTTGCTGAAGTTAACAAGGTCATTTACAGCCAGAACAAGGTCATTTCCTTCCCATTTTTAATTATAAGGGAAAATTGTTTTAATATATGGGTATACTCAGGGGTGGGCTTCAAATTTTTTTTACCAAGGGGTTCTCTGTCTGGTTGCTGGGTGACTAGACTGACTAGGCCATGGTGGACGTGGCCTAGTCAGCCTCCTGCACCTTGGCGGGGGGGGGAGGGCGTTTTTGCCCTCCCCGGACTCCGGAGGCTTTTCTTGAGCCTCTAGGAGGGTGAAAACAGCCCCCCCAGGCTCTGGAGGCTCTCTGTAAGCCAGAAACGGGCCTGTTTCCAGCCTTCCCGAACTTCTGGGAGGCCCATTTTTTACCCTCCCCGAGCCTCCGCACGTGCCCTGCACTTACCTGCATCCAAATGGGCTGTGTGGAGATTCCTGGGAGGGGAGGGGAGGGGAGGGGTGGTTGGGGCCAGCCAGGAGTGGGATTTGGGGGTTCTCTGAATTGAGCAGAATCTTAGCTAGGGGTTCTCCCGAACCCCCCACAAGCCCCCAGCAGCCCACCCCTGGGTACGCTGCTGGGATTTATTTATTTATTTTAATTAATTACAGAAGTTTTCAAAAAAAAACACCAATGCAAATTTTGAATAGAAGAAAAGAATAGGGAAAAGTAGTAAGAAGTGAAAACAAAAGAAAGAAAAAGAAGGAAAAGAAAAAACATTTTTTTAAAAAAATGGCTTTTGATCTTCTTAACAGCATTTATATTTTACTTCCTCTCTCTGAGATAGAATCATAATTTCCTTCTTTCGATAATCTTCCCTTTCTAACATCAGATCCATAAATCACTTTCTTTTCTTTTTTTCACTTTGCAAAAAGTCCATTTGCAATCCTCAATTTTTATGATTGCTCCTTTTGCATTTACATTTGTGTGAAAATGCTATTGGACAATAAAGTCAATTTATATACTGTGTAAAATTTCACCTGCTCATTAGAGCACATCAAGTACTATGAAATGCAGAAAGCAGTTGGCATTCGTACTGCAATCTCTGCTGATAGTAACTTATGTAACAAATGTAACTAATGGTCAAACCAAAATATTCCTCTCTTTTATTTTTCACTTCTTAGGGCTAGATTTTAGAATCAGTAAATCAAACGGGCTATTTTAAATTGAAATTACTGAGAGAGATTTTTAAAAAATGTGGTCCATCATCTCTTAAAACAGTGAACCACAATCTTAAAAATAAAATTCGCTCACATGTGGGTTTTTAGAACTGGGGAGACCAGCTTGGACAAAAAGAAAAGAAAGAAAATTTTCTTTCCTAAATCTTTTTCCACAAAAGATCCACTTCTTTGTGATAAAAAGGCCTTTTCAGGCCAAATCTGTGATTACTAGGTGGAATTCAGGGAAGACCTAGAATTTCAGGGTCTTTTTGACAACATTTAAAAAAGGAATTAAATTAATATTTGTTAAATAAATAATGGAGATTAAGGCAGAAATGGGGTAGAGAGGAAAGGAGATCCTTGAACCTGTTGTCTTTCTGCCTTCAAATCCAAAGTTGGAAACCCATCTGAGGAATGTTCTTGATATTGCTGAGGTCACCACCAACTTGTTTTTCTTGTTAACTTTAAATACATACACCCCAGTTGCCTTTCACAAGGATGTTTTCTAATCTGCTCAAGTAACTCTTCGCTTCCTTTGGAGTGGAATAAGTTTCCACATTCTCTGAAGTGTACAGCAAATAGCAAAGGAAGAGAATCAATCCTCCAATTTTCACCCAGGCTTGAGGACATTCAAGTTTTTACTACTTTTGATAAAAGATCAGCTCCCTACTCTTCACAAATTCACATGCTTCTCAATCACAAGGAAGAAGACAGATTTAGAGAAAGAACCAAAAATTATGGGTCCCTGCTTGTCATCCTACAGTTTCAGGAGCTCTAACTTTAGGATCCAGACTTAATCTTTTAGCCTTTCACTACAGCGTTCACTATGTAAAATGTGATCCAGGGCAACAGAAAAGCACATTTTCTTTTATGGGCTAGGAAGTCACAAGAAATCCAGCCCTGTATGTCCCACAGCTTTAACAACAAATCCACCTATCTTTTTTTCCTAAGTTGGCAGGTTTGTAGTTTGACAAACTTTGTTAGATAATTGAAAAGTAAGACATGATCATAGCAACACAACACAATTTTTTTTTTCTTTTGGAATTCTTAGGCAGAAAACATTAGCTGAAAGTAATTTGGAAAGAGACTGCAGTTTTATGGATTTGGAAACTTAATAGCAATTACCATATCAATCTAAATTTTTCTTAATTTGCTTTTACTCATAGTCTTTCTAGTATGAATGAGACAAATGGCCGTGAAATATCAACTAAATCAAATAAACAGATTTAAACACTGAATGGTGATTCAAATGAGAGCAAACACTGGGTGGTTGACTGAGCATTTACCATGAATTTGGAAGCAGATATTGTATTTCTCCCCTTCCTCTTTTTGTTCTTGTCCACCAGCTATGTAGGACTCAATAAAAATAAAAAAATCCATTCGTTTCTACCAGCCAAGAGCCCACAGAGTTAAGTTCTGAATGAACACCACAATAAATTAGGTATTTGACACAGACATTATATGACCTCCAGAACTGAAGAGATACAGTTTGAATGGCAAAACTCTGAAATAATACTCCTGGTTTAAATATATTGATTATTTCAAACAAGATTTTTTAAACAAAATAATCTATAGTAGACCTAGAATTTCAGGTCTAACCCATGTAGTATAGGTGTTATATGCAGGGGTGGGATTCTACCAGTTCACACCTATTTGCTAGAACCGGTTGTTAACATTCTAAGCAGTTCGGAGAACCGGTTGTTAGAAGAAATTACTGGCCTAATCCTGTAAGGAAGGCAGGAAGGAAACATTCTGGTATTGCTTACAGAAACTGCCTCTCCGTTAACCCTTATTATATTCTTGGCAGGACTAGACTTCCTGTCTCTGGAACTTCTCTGGAGTTATTTTTCCCTCCTTTGCTGGTATTTTGCTTGTGTGGAGTGACCATTCAAAGTTACAATGGCACTGAAAAAAGTGACTTAGGACCATTTTTCACACTTACGACTGTTGCAGCATCCCCACAGTCATGAGAGGCCAGGCGAGGAGATGCATGCCTCGATGTGAGTGATATTGAGTTGGCCACACCCAGCCAGTCACATGACCACCAAGCCATGTCCACTAACTAAGCCATGCCCACAGAACCGGTTGTTAAAAAATTTGAATCCCACCCCTGGTTATATGATATAGAGAGATAATTATTCTACTATTTCCCTGTATCACATAATTATGTATATCCCTAACCCAATTCAACCATTTTGCAGAACTAGATGTAAATCATTACTTTTAGCATAAAGTTTATGTGAAATTAAGTAAACAAGAGCTTAATCAAAGAATAGCCAAAGAGAAAACAATACCCCTATCAATCCTGATAGGGAAAGCTACTGCAACCCACTCCTCTGAAGATGTCACCTAGTCTGGTAACAAAATATCTGCAAGCAAGCAACCAAGCTCAGCGGGCAGCAAAAATTCCACAGTTATGTGAAATTGAACACCCTGGTTTGTAAACCATTGTTTATGGTACAATGAATCTAGGCATGGATTAGTGATAGACATGTTTGGGATGAACAGATTTTGGATTATATATAATTTACCACTATATCTTGAACTATCCACTAGTGTTTTTTTTTTATTGTTCATCAACTATTCGTATGGACTACTATGAACACAATCAATCTATTCAGCCATTTCTCATTTGTGTATAAAATTAAAGCCACCTTTGGACAATTTATATTTTATGAAGCAAACCAAGAATTCAATGAAAGCATCAGACATGTCAATCTGAAAAAAAAAAACAACAACAGTGGTCTGATCTTTCTTACCAAACCTGTGCAAGTAAGTGAGGAGGTGAAAGGGAAAATAGACCCACACAGTCAAGCAGTATATCTAGCCAGATACTTAATTATAAAACTGCAGATGATGGAAGATGGCTTGGGTCGCATTCACTGTCAGACCTGCTACAATTTAAACCTCTAAATAGAAATGATTTTTTGCTCCATTTGTTGAGAAAGAGATAGTTTTATTAGAGGTCAAGTGGATTGCAGTAGTGCAAAGCCAGAACTGAGAATCATGCACCAAAATCCCTAAGTTCTACTTTTCCTTCCCTTAGCTGTCACTGCCCACCTCAGTGTAACCAATAAAGTTCAGGCAAGATGTTTTCATAATAATCAGTCCAAATGCAGTTTAGTATGCAGCTCCCTCCTACTTCCATTTGGGTGACCTTGAAGTAGCATCTCGAGAAGACACAGGAACTTATTTTCATTTCCTCCAAGCATCCCTTCCTTCATTCCCCCTCCTCACAGCTCATGGCAGTCTATCACAGTATAGCAGTAAAGCACAAGCAAGCATAAGGTGGCAGCTGATCTTCAGTATTGACTGAATGGATCTAAGAAATAATAATCTAGGGATCCACGTTCACATTGGTGATGGTTACCAATATCCTCTGTCCAGCAACATGTGACTTTTTAAAAAGACATTAGACTGGTAGAAATAGAGTTTCCTTTCTGATCTTTATATATTTAGAAATTGTCCAAGCTTTGTGAACCTGTAAATTTCTTACACACTTTTAACCAATGTACTAAATTCAGCAGCATGCCTCCCTCCACTCTAGAGTTTGACCCTAAGATAATAAAGACACATTTAATCCTTTGCTTTCTGTCCATTATAGGGCCAGCCAGCCAAAAATATTTCGCTGTCTGAAATAAAAAGGCAACTTGGTGCCCCCTCTCATTCCAACTATAAATAGGATTGGCATTGATTCCCCTCCTCCCCGAAAACTGAAAATGGAGCAGGTTCTCCATTTTATCTGAAAGAAGCAGGCTATCTTAGTGGACAAGAGAAGGTTATGCGATAGACAGCTCTGCTTTTCTCAGGTCTGATGCCTGAGGTAAGCGTCTGTCTTTATCAAATCTGACAAACTTTTTTTCATAAAGTTCTAATTTTTTCAGCTACTTCTTCCTATTAAATATATCCCCACCACCTTTCCCTTGCTCACCTGTAGAGATGTACTTATCCATGCTAATGTGGAACAAGTCATGTGAGAGTTGTCCAGCATCAGGGAAATCAGGAGATTCAGGCAGTTCAAATGAATATAAAGATTTATCGCAAGCTTAAGTTCTGTACAAGAATCTGAACTACTAACCGCCAAGGGAAATGAGTGGGAATTAAGAAGGTATTCAAGGTGGGCTGGACTAAGATCTCTTACAGGCATGCAAGGACCCATGACTTAGGATGCATTTGTCCCTTGTCTCTTGGGCTTAGCCTGGTCATGTCCTACCTGAGTTTTCTGATTGATATCACAAAGGTACATGTCGTCAATGCAACGTTTTGGGCTCATTTGGAGCATGTTGTGGGTTACTCTCACAAAATGATTGCTATAGTTGTAATAAAACTAATCTAAACTACAGACTAAAAAACTAAGTTATGAGTTTGCTCTTTTCTACTTCCTCTGGGCAGTTTCAAATCCACTAATGTTCTGCTATTTGTTTTGATGTATTCCAGCTTTCCTTTTCATTGGCTTTATCAAAAGAATCATCCAGACACAGAAAGAGAAATGAAGACATTTCATTACCCAGCTAGGTAACATCACCAGAGCACTGATGATGCCATCTAGTTTGAGTATTCAAATGTCTGAAAGAAAACAACCAAGCTCAGAGACCACCAAAACTCACTCATTTCAACCCTGAGCTAAAAATATTCTCATTTATTGAGATATACTCATATAAACACCCACTGCCCACATGTAAATGAACATTAGTCAGGCAGGGAGACACATACACAGAAACCCAATTAGTAGAAATAGTCAGAAAGCAACCCTATTTGTTTCCAATGAACACACTGAAGAAAATCCCATTAACTTGCTGATCTCACCCAAACCAATGCACTTTCTGGATATATTCCAGCCAGGGATGGGCTGATGGGGGTTCGCAGGGGTTCGGGAGAGCCCCTAGCTAAGATTCTGTGCAGTTCAGGGAACCCCCAAATCCCATTCCTGGCTGGCCCCGCCCACCCACTCTGCCCCTCCCAGGAGTCCCCATATGGCCTGTTTTGGATGCAGGTAAGTGCGGGGTGAACGCGGAGGCTCGGGGAGGGCGAAAAATGGGCCTCCAGGAAATTCAGGAAGGCCAGAAACGGGCCTGTTTCTGGCTTCCAGAGAGCCTCTGGAGTCTGTGGGGCCATTTTCGCCCTCCCGGAGGCTCAAGGAAAGCTTCCAGAGCCCGGGGAGGGCAAAAATGCCCTCCCATGGTACGGGAGGCCGACTAGACCATGCCCACCAAGGCCACGCCCACCCAGAAACCAGGCAGAGAACCCATTGCTAAATTTGTTGAAGCCCACCCCTGACTCCAGCTGCCTTGCCTTCACTATGTACATGAAGATAGTAAGGCAGCCACAAATGTACACAAGGCAAAAAATACAGCTGCGACAGATACTGTCACTTATTATATGATCTAGCTGCATTAATGTAAAGATTCTATATTATCTACCATCCTTTTCATCTTCTCCTTCTATCGTCTTGTATGTTCTCAAGATTCAGTTTAGGGCAAGGTTTAGTCTTTTGCTTATGTTACCTGTATTGCAAGGTACAGCTAGTCCTCAACTTACGACCACAATTGAACAATTTTTTTCTGTTGTGAAGTGAGGCGTTTGTTATGTGAATTGTGCCCCATTTTATGACCTTTCTTGGCACAGTGGTTAAATGGATCACTGCAGTTGCTAAGTTAGTAGCACAGTTGTTCAGTGAATCTGGCTTCCCCCTGGACTTTGCCTGTCAAAAGATCACAAAAGTTAATCCCTCAAACCCAGGACCATCACACCCATCGTAAATATGAGTCAGTTGCCAAGCATCTGAATTTTGATCACATGACCATGGGGATGCTGCAACAGTTTTAAGTGTGAAAAATGGTCATAAGTCACTTTTCTCAGCGCCATTGTAGCTTTGATCAGTCACTAAATGAACTGTTGTTAAGTCGAGGGCTGCCTGTATACTCATGGAATTATGCTTGGAAAACAGTAAATAGTTCAGTGCCATTGCAACGGTAGTGGTGATATTGTCTGTATCTCTCAAATTGTTATCATTTCAGCCTTCAGCCTTCACTTTTGAATCCAGCTGTCATTCTTATATTATATTATATTCATTGTTTACATTCAACGGATATGAGGACAATATGCATTCTTGCCTCATTCCATTTCTATTGTGATTCTTTCTGTTTCAGCACATTCAGTTCTTGTAGTAGCTTGTTATTCACTATAAAAATAATTCAGGAGAATTATCAGCTGTTCTGGCCTGGCTACAGTCAATAAAGCAGAAATAAACTTCCTTCTTAAAATCTCACGTTCTCCTTTTCTCTCTCTTTCCATTGTCCATCTTACATGGCCGCTTGATTTGTATCTCTTTCTTTTGGAAACCTACCCTATTCATTCAATATTCCCCGTCTCCACGTGTGGTTCTATTCTTCTTCATAAGATTGGAAGCACATCTTTGCATACATGAAGAATTAGTACAATAGTTTGGTAACTGGCAGTCTCTGGATCAGTATGATGACCCAGGGTGGGATACAAAATAAACACAGTCACAAAAAACAGATAAAGCCCCTTTTATTCCTTCACTTTGCTTCCAAGCTCCGAATATCCTTGACTGGAAACAAAAAACTCCCACACGAGCAGTTACAAGAAGGAGGAAATGCCGTTTAAACTAAAAATGCCTATACATTATAAAGAGTAAAAAAACAACACAAACCAGACAAGATAAGGGCTTGAAGACATCCACAGATATAGAACACACACTGGGAAGGACGCTAAACTCAGAGAGGAACAATAAACTAGAGATATTTCCACACTTTGTTTCCAGCACTGCCCGTACGCATGTCTGTCCTCTTATCCAGTTGTCACAGCTGAAGCCCATGAAGAGGATCAAGGCCTTCTCCTCCCCCGTAGTCCATGTCTCTCCCTTATCCTCTCCTCCCTGTGTGCTCTAGGATGGAGCGGGGATGGGCCTGGGTCCTCCTCTGATTGCCTAGTTGGCCTCTGCCCTTCCCCAGCCTCCTCCAAAATCTCCGGAGCCACACTCTCTGTCGGATGTTCGTTCCTCCTCTCCCTCAAAGTCAGTCTCCACCAGGGGCATGACAACCAGCAAGTCTTGTTCTGTATTTGTTGGTGCAGAGTTGTTAGCATGAATTGTTTCTCCTCCTGCAGCTTTATACAATTCAATTTTATTTTTATCTACATCTAGTGCTTGTCTATTGCCTCTAGTACATGGGGGGAAATCCTCAATGTATTCTCTTTCCACAAATGCATCTGTCATTCTAGGCCAGGAGTGTCAAACTCATGGGGTGCTTAGATCTGGTCTGTGGGGCTGCTCTAGAAACAGCAAAGGACTGGCCCGCGGTGCCTGTGCCAGTGAAAATGAGCTCAGGGGGGCTGCTGGTTGCAGGAAGCCGTCGCAGCTGAAAACGGAGATCGGGAGCCCATTTTCGATGGCAGAGCGCTCAGGCTGCCACAGGCGCCCCTGACACGAGTGACATCAAACTACCCATGCCCACCCTGGCCACCCCCACCCTGGTCACGCCCACCCTGGCCCTCCAAGGTCAAACACAGCCCTGATGCAGCCTTCAATGAAATCGAGTTTGACACCCCTATTCCATCCTCCTTTAACCTCACTGACTTCTCTTAAATCTCTCCTTTGATTAATCTTGAATGGTCTTACCTGATTTAAATTTCCTTGTGATTTCTTTGATCTACTGAAAAGACTTTCATTTCTCTTTTCTTTTGGTATTTCCTTCTATTTGTTAGCATTCTGGATTGACACATCTCTGTTTATCCTTTCTTGTGGATGCTGGGAAGTGGTGCTTACTTCCTGTGCATCTTTCATCCTCCATCTTGTAGCTTGGTCGAAAGCTGTATGGATCTTTTCCTCTTTGAAAGGTTGGTTTCTTAGTTTTTTTTTTATCTCCTCCCTCAGCATCTCAACTTCTCTTTTGTATACAGTAAGTGCACTACTTCTAATTTTTATGTTGACCTTATATTCTGACTGTATGGCCTACAGGTCAGATCTTGCTGGAGAGACTTTAATTTTTAAAGTTTAACTCATATATATTCAACACCAATAATTCCTAGCTGGTTCTACAGTCTGCATCTTGAAGTGTCCTTGCTGAATTAATTGCATTCCTCCATCTTCTGTCTCTTGCTATATGACCAGTTTGATTCTGAAGAGTTGCATCTGGTGATATCCATGCATAGAGTCTGTGATTATGCTGCTCAAAACAGGTGTTAGCAATTCTGTTTTCAAACTCTATTAACCTGTGTCCTGCATAATTGATTCAATTTAATTAAAATCTTCCTGTTCCTCCACTTTTCCAACTTCTGCATTCCAATTATCCATTATTAGTAGCAAATCCTTCCTGGGATATTGCATTTAACAGTTTTAGCAATTTGTTATAAAACTTGCCTATGACTTCCGCCAATAACTCTGTGGTAGGAACTTCTACATTAATAACATGATATTTACTACATATCCACTAATTGCAATAGTTGTAATCTTGTTGTTTCTTGGGTTAGACACACACATGGGTTAAACACACGCTCATAATCACATCACCAATTCTCTTATGTTTTGAAATAGCCACTTTTAGTTTATTTCACTTAGCCCTCTTAATAAAATTGGAATATAGCATCACTTATCCTAAAATCTGCTTGCAGTATGTCCAGATTGTTGGATGCAAATGGAAAGAAAAGAAAGAATGGTAAGCAGAAGAAAACCGTACCTCTTTCCTTGCCTTTACTGTTGAGACAAACTGAGTAATAAATTAAGTTCTTCAACTACCGTAAGCTGCTGAAATGGTTTTCATGGATCTTTGTTCAAAGTTTCAAGCAGCCACTAAGTGACTATATGTAATTCTTGAGAGGCCAGCCTCTTAGTAAGCTCAAGAGGGTCAACAGCAGGAAGAATTTTGCAGCATTTTATGTCTCAATGTTTAGGAAGAGTTTTGACATAAATTACTTTATTTATCAAAATGCCCCATGAAGTGCCCTACATGATTTATATAATAAACAGTCATCTAAACTAGGAAATTATTTGGGAGACTAGTATGTCAAGCATGGCTTGCAATTAAGAGCAAGAAAGGAGGAGGAGGAGAGTATGCATGATGGAAGAGGCTTTTACCTTACCAATGAATTGTTTAGCTTAGTAGGAGAATATTTGCTTTATATACAGAAAATTTCTAGCCTCTGGCATTCACAGTTAATATTAGATCTTAAATTATAAAGAAACTCCTATGCATGTTTATTCAACAATATATTCTTAGTGTGGGTCAATCTTCCAAGTCAATTGTCCACAACATCCCAATTTTAAAGCCATGCTAGCTCCATCATCAGGCAGAATAATCCTTCTTAAGACCACTATTCATAACATATTGTTTGCATTATTGTGAACTAATTTTTGCTCATAATTCAAATTGTCTCAAGGCAGCACCCAAGACATGAGTGTGGCTTCCCTTAAAGAACCATGAGAATTGACAAATGGAAATTAGGTGAGCTTTTTTTGTCATCTGCCAAGGTGAAAAGGGTATTCTTGATGGTTATCAACTCTTTACTGGGTTTCATTTGGGATAACAAAGCATTACATTAAAAAGAAGGAGACAAAGCAATTTAAATGCGTGTCTGATCTCACTGCCCAAAAATGGCATGGCGTGTGTGTGTGTTTTTAACAAGGTGTGGGTTTTTTAAAAAAATTTTTACCATCCAACTTAATACTTTGGCCAGTAGCTTG
The DNA here is from genome assembly GCF_049901735.1 of Notechis scutatus. NCBI lineage: Eukaryota > Metazoa > Chordata > Lepidosauria > Squamata > Elapidae > Notechis > Notechis scutatus. The sequence goes on from NC_142011.1 coordinate 86,035,606, forward strand.
AAAAAGATTAGTATTAGTAGCATTTATTTGATTAGTCAATCGCTTACAAGATACAGGTATAAGAATAAACATAGTTTTGAATACATGAGATAGATACTTATAAGAAAAATAAAAAGAAACAATAGGACAGGGAAAGTAGGCACAATTGGTGCGCTTATGCACACCCCCTACAGGCCTCTTAGGAAGGGGATGAGGTCAATAGTAGACAGTCTAAGGTTAAAGTTTTTGGGGTTTAAAGTTTATGTGAATGTGATACTGTGCCTTGTAACTTTGTAGGTTTCAGACTCCCTTCCAAATAAAATCACCTCTGTCTGCAGAAGGCAAATAATTTTCAAGCACATTCAAAAACTTGAGAGTGATTCTCGTTTTTATATTCTTTGAAGTGAGATCTGCTCACGCCCCCTCCCCTCTTCTCTTCATTGCAAAAGGAGCAACCACGGGTCACTGTACTCCAGCGCCTCCTAAAAATAGCCTTTTAACAATTCCGTAGTCTGCATGGAAGGAAAATTACAGGAAGCATAGACTACCATCTCTGCCTGAGTTCAGCCTCTCCTAGCAATCAGGCTGGTTAATGAAACCAATTCCATGTTGTGCTGCAATAAAGGGCCAGAAGAGATAACCCCCTCTTCTGACACAAGTACACACACACATACACACACACACACACACAGAGAGAGAGAGAGAGAGAGAGAGAGAGAGACTGGCAAACTCAAACACTTCAAATGCCCCATCGCCTTTGGGTCTCCAACCACAACATTCTTTATTTATTTCACTTAATATAGTTTTCATCTCTTTCAGTGCTGCCAGATCCTCGCTGACACGTATCTTTCCCTGGTGGGAAGGGGGAGATTTGGGTGGGGGAAAGGGGCAGCAGAAGAAAAAGGCAAGGAAGAGGGTTTGAGCTTGCCAGATGTTCGTCTTGCAGAGAGTTGAGAGCTTGGTGATTAGACTTTAACAGGAATCCCAATTTTTTCAAGAGGCAACTGGACTTTCTTGTTTTTCTTTGAAGATGCTCCGCTTCTCATCCAAGCAGCTTCTTCAGCGCTGACTGGATGGTGGGGAATGGAAGGATTTAAATCCAGTCAGCGCTGAAGAAGCTTCTTGGATGAGAAGCGAAACATCTTCAAAGTATAACCAGAAAGCCCAGTTGCCTCTTGAAAAAACACCTTTGGGACAGCCATGACCCCAATGACTGAGAATCTCCATAGACACTTTAAAAGGAAGTTACCTTGTTTGAAAAATCTATATTTTCATCTCCTTCTTTCTTTTTGGAAGCCATACCTGATATATTTAATTTTTTATCTGTGTTGCTTTTACTTAGTCTATGTTGTCAGGCAATACTTGTTGAACCTTGAAACTCATACTTAGGGAAGCATGGTTTCTGAATGTAATTTAAAGCACAAAAAAATAATTCAAAAGGCAGTTTGCAAGAGAAAACAAACACGGGTAGACCTTGGGTTCCAATAGAAATTAAATCAGGTTTAATGTCTCTCTAATGAGACCATAGTGAGGCTTCCAGGATTGATGTCTTGGAGGTAGGCCCAGTCAAAGAAAAGGCATGGCAGGGATTCCTGGAATGTTCTTAAGATAGAATGACAAAATCTTGAAAGCCTCTGCAAGATTCTCTCTGTCCCACCTGATACTAAACAAATCCAAGGTGAGTTTCTTTTGAGTTTCTTTTTCATACTACCTTCTACCCAGGGGTGGGCATCAAAAATTTTAGTCATGGGTTCTCTGCCTGGTTGCTGGGTAGGCGTGGCCATGGTGGGTGTGGCCTAGTCAGCCTCCTGCCGGGGGGGGGGGCATTTTTGCTATCCAGAGGCTGGCTGGAAGCCAGAAATGAGCCTATTTCCAGCCTTCCTGGACATCTGGGAGACCCGTTTTTTGCCCTCCCTGAGCCTCCACACGCGCCCTGCACTTACCTGCATCCAAAATGGGCCGGGTGGGGCTGGGTGGACTGGGTGGGGCCAGCCAGGAGTGGGATATGGAGGTTCTCCAAACTGCACAGAATCTTAGCTAGGGGCTTTCCCGAATTCCTGCAAACCCCCAGCAATCGACCCCTGCTTCTACCTCAAGATTGGGTAAACTTATCTGCAAGTTCTCCCCAACAGTTTGCTCTTTCCTTTTGCTCTTAACAGCTTTCGCCTACCTTCCCCAAGATCAGTTCTACATTTATTTACACAGTCCACCCTTGTAATTCCTTCTGAGCAGTCTGAGTGATTGCCCCACGTTTTTAAAAAGAGGGGAGTTTAAGAAGGCAAATCATGTATTATCCACAAAGGTCTAGGAACTGATAAGAATTGGCTGTACAGATGAGATCTACAGTAGCAGTTTAAGATTGCAAAAAACATGGATGACCACCAGAGGGAAGCAGACCTTTTCCATATATCTTTATTGCCATCTAGTGGCTGTCTATATTTTTGCAGTATAGATCTGGTAAGTCCTAGTATATACAAAGAGCAGACAGTTGAATAATAGCACTGGCTGAAATGGTTTGATCTTTCCTTCTGAAATAAAATATTCCTTTAAAACCATTCTGAGCAGACTTGGGAGTACCCTGTTCTTTGATTTGGTGTGCTTCAGGTGTCACTTGGCACAAAGTGCCTTAGGCAAACCTTGTACTGAGCTGACAGGACCAATGTCTTGAAAGATCCTCTGGAAACCTGTGGGAATATTCAGGCTTGTAACTCCAATATATCATAGCGGCATCAGATGAGCTGATACACAGGCAGTCCTACCCCTAATGATACAAGTGGAAATCAAATGAAGAACTAGAGAGGGAAAAGTGATTTAGTATAAATAGATATCATTGTATTAAAAAATACCACTCAAGGTTCACAATATTTTCGGTGACTGTTTATGTGGGTTCTTCTTCAAGGAGTCTAGGCAGGATCCTTTCTGGAAAGCTTTAAGTCAGGTCCGTGGTGGTATGGTACCGGTTTGGCCCGGTTCATCCAAACCGGTAGTAAAAAAAAAAAAGCCTCCAATGATCAGCTGAGAGGATAAAGAAGAGAAAAGCAAAGGATCAGCCCTCCCACCCTCACCTGTGCTTTTCTCTTCTTTATCCTCTCAGATGATTGGGGCTGCAGGCCTCAGCTGGTGTGTGGAAAGCTGCATGCGCACGTTAGGTGCGTGCACGCGATCATCAAACCGGTAGTGGAGCAGGTAGGATATCACTTCTGGGCTGGGTGTTCCCTAAACAGCATACATAAATAACCTAGAAAAGTTCAGAAGCCAGATACGCACAACCTTACAAACAGTGAAAAAAAACATTGTTATATTAACTACCTCCTCCTGCCTGTAAGTCTATTGACTGAGTTAATAAAAGAAAAGAGTTTGGAAAAAATCTATTTTTCCTAGCCGAGGCTGAATGGTTTTGCAACGATCTCGCAGGTTCCTTTACCCCTGTGAGAACGAAAGAAGTAATTTGAATTGTGATAGGACATTTAGTTGTATTGGAGGCAGCAGATCGTCTGGCTTCCCTGGTTGAATCTTATAACACAGGGGTGAAAGAGAAGACCATACCTCGGGCATCATTCCTGCACTCAAAAAGTAGCATCACTGACAACTCTCTCACTCTCCTCCGTGGCTAGGCCGGCTCTTTCCACACTATTTATACCTTTCAGGCATTACAAAACTCCCAGGGCCATCATGCTTTTCTAGGTGTGGTCCTGCAAAAAGGCCTCATCCTGGAAAAATATCAGACACCCCTCCCCAGACCTGAAACCAATAACCTTTCTTTGAGTTGCTTTGTGCTGAACTTTGTACTGCTCAGAGGACTCTTCTTTTGGGCATGCTTATCCTGACCAAAGTGAATGCCACATCTAGTAGGACCTAAAAAATGTTCGTTCCCGATCTACAGCAATAATTGGCTTGAGCAATTGCTACTGTCAGTTTGCCAGAGCAACAGTACTACAAACCCGATATTTCAAATATTACAAAGTCCATCCTATGTGGCCCTCACTAGGAAGGGGATATCTAGCCTAGCTATTTAGGGTAAAGTCCTGATGCATACTGTCATGCCCTTGTTAGAGTCAGACTCTGAGGGAGAGGAGGAACAGCCGACAGGGAGTGGAGGTGGGGCTCCGGAGGTTGTGGAGGAGGCTGGGGAAGGGCAGAGGCCAGCTGGGCAGTCAGAGGAAGAACCAGGCCCATCCCCTCTGCATCCTAGGACACGCAGGGAGGAACGGAGAAGGAAACAACTTGGCTTAAGAGAGAGGAAGTGGCCATGATCTCCCTCATTAGTTGCAGCTGGGGAGATTAGTATATAAGAGAGACAATTAAAGCACAGCATTGCCAGAAGAAAAGCATGTGTTATTTTGGGCTGAAGTTATCTTGGTTGACGTCCTTCCAACAGACTGTGCCTTGTTATCTCCTTGAAATTTGTAATTACTTATCCTGGTCCGTTGTGGAAATTCCTTCATTGTAGTTTGTTTTCGTTGTTTTTTTCACCTCTATCTGCTCATTAAGTTCAGACTGTATTGTTTTCTTTTGAAGACTATTTTTGAGTACGTTTTATCCTCAACTGAGAATTATTGAACAGTGGGGCCAAGTTGGAGGCATTAAAGGACATTTATTTATGTTTTGGAGTTTGTTACTTTTGTGTTACACTCTGGGTCATCACACATACAATGTGAAGTACACATCATAAATGTGTTTTTCTGATGATGTTTTGTTTATACAGTTAGGAAGATTGCAGGGCAATGAAAATATTTTCTTTTTTACAGAAGTTGTTATAGGAAGTCAGTACTGGGTTGGTCTCTGAATTATCCACAGCCTTCAATGCTCTTGCTGGGAATGAACCTTGTTGAACTCATTTGGGCTCACTTCAGATGGACATAGCACTAGATTGTGCCTACAACGATACTCATACACAAATAAATAAAATACTTTCATAGTTGGCTCTGGCCCAGGGTAAAAATGGAAATGAAGGGATTCTCTTCTGGCATGGATGAATGTTTAGATAGATATATGCTTTCCTGAAAATAAACTGACTTGAATTTAATGAGATTTATTTCTGAACAGGTACGGATATGGAGCCATGAAAATTTAATGCAAATGATGAAACGTGTTCTGACATCACAATACAAGCTCCATCCTTTACTTTCTGGCATGCAGAGTTATAACACAAGTACAAAACAGGTGGAGTGTTGCAACATCATGATATGTCCAGGAACGCACAGCCTACTATCCAGCTTTTCCGTGGTGGTGTAGTGGTTAGAATGCAGTATTGCAGGCTAATTCTGCTGACTGCCAGCAGTTTGATTCTCACTGGCTCAAGGTTGACTCAGCCATCCATTCTTCCGGAGTGGGTACAATGTGGACCCAAATTGTTGGGGGAAATATGCTGACTCTGTTCTCACTTAGAGAGGACTGTAAAGTATCATGAAGTGGTATATAAGTCTATTGCTATTTTCCAGCAGAACTTGTTGTTTTTGAGCTGATAATGCGGGGGGGGGGGAGATGTATTTAACCAATGCTATCACTTGTTTTGGAAGCTTTAGTTCTGGAGCTCCACCCATTTTAACTTTGGCCCTGTCAAAGGCCTGCAGAGTCTTTCTCGTATTGGGCTGCAACCCCTTGGGAAGAATAAATAAAACACAAAGAAATAACTGTGGATATCTGGCTTGATTGGACTTGTGCAAAGGCTCTATCTGCTTTAAGGCTTTAGAGCAGGGGTATCAAACTCAAAGCATCATGTTTTCATCATATGACGTATCATAGCTTTCCCCCTTTTGCTAAAATGGGGGTGTGGGTGGCCAGTACATGACCACGAGTTTGACACCCCTGTTTTAGAGACACAAATAATACTATGAAGGGGGCAGAGAAAGAGTGCTTTGTGCAACCTGATATTCAAACTCATGCCTCTGTTTCTGATTTTAAAATGTTAGCAGATAAGATGGTCCATTTCTCCCAGTCAACAGTTGCTCTTCCTCTTCTATTCTGCTTCAGGATCCATCTTTCTACTTTTTCTGCCTGTTTTTTTTAGAATCAAGAAGGTTTTAGAAGGTTCTACCAAGAAGGATGGCACTTCCAAAATGCACAGATAATCTTTGTTAGAACAAGAGCCACAACTGAGCTCTTGCAGAGCAGCAAATGTTCTTCTATTCACAGTAGGGTCATCTCTAGCTTTGTCTCATAGTCCAGAGGGCCTTTGGGGAGAAATATCAACCATCACAATCTCAGAAGCTTTTGGACTCACATAGAAATGATCTGCAGGTGTATTGGATTGGTTTTACTACTTCCAGAACGATTCTAGAGCTGTGGCTTTGGGACTGCATTTAGAAAAGTGTTAATCCACTTGCAATTCGGAGCTTTGAATTGTGCTTGAGCAAAACACTGTTTTCACAGAAATGTATTTAACCTTATTCTTTTATAAGGTGGATTTCAACATTCACTGTCTCCTGCACCAAATGTGTAGGTCTTAATTATTCCATGTATACAGCAGTTATTTGAAGAGAAAAATGTCGGCTATTGTCTTTTGACATATGCAAGAACTAGGAATAAGCTAAGACAGCTTATATCAGCAAATGGAAAGACACTAACATTGAAATACTAATCAATATTGATCATGCTAATTTCGTTAAAACACTCCTGTCTAGTTTAATACTCAACATTCAGCTCCAATGGTTTTTGAGGCTGACACTTCATGATTGATGAGATCCATCACTGCAATGTTGAAATGTTTCCTCAAGAATTGTGCTAGATTTCTATAGCATTTAAAATGGAAAGCACTGAAAAATATAAATCTGAATTTATGGATTATTTAAAAAACTGAATACCCTAGTTCAGTGGTCCCCAACCACCAGGCCCCGGACCGGTACCAATCCGTGGATCATTTTTTATCGGGCTGCAAAGAAGTGGGCGCCGCCATCTTGTTTCGACAGCGCTTGAGAAAGTGCTTCCGGGTGACCTTGTCGCTCGTCGATTGGAAAGTGGCGTTTGGGTGCTGGAGGAATCCTCGCACCTTAGTTTCGTTGAGGGGGGAGCGGCTTCGAATGAAGAGCCGTCCCGATGGCGGTGGAGTCTCGCATTAGGAGGAGATTAAGAAAGAGCCCGAAAAGCCCATCGACAAAGGTACAAAGGAGGAGTTGAAGGTGGCGGGGAGAAGCGGGGAATGGCTGGCTGGCCGGTCGCTCGGCTCGGCTCGCCATGCCTTGGTCGTGCGCACTGATGCCGGTACCAGTCCGTGGATCATTTTGTGATGCCGGTACTGGGCCGTAGGACAAAAAAAGTTGGGGGCCACTGCCCTAGTTGACCTGTTTTAAAAACATTGGAAGAAATAAAAAAACACAACCATCTTTGGGTTTGGGTTTTGTTTTGTTTTTTTGCAGAACCCCACCCTGGTCTCTCAATTTTTTCCCCAAAAGAATTACTTTCCATCAATGTATAGCATAAAATAAATGTTATTACTAACTCTTCATACACAGAGCCCTGCAGGTTAGAGATAAGCTAGCCAATGTAGGAGCAGCAGTCGTGTTCTTAACAGTGAAACCCTGAAGGATGCAAGTATGAAGTATAATTTGGTGCTGAAAACAAAAACAAAAAACAAAAAACCCAGAATTATCCTGATTGAAAAGAAGGCAAAATCCTTCTTACCTCCCTTCCCCATCCTCTATAATGTAATTGTTTTTAGAACAATTATGGCTGGTTTTTTTTTTATTATTATTAATTTTTAAAATGAGATTGGTGCTTACAATTTTCCCCCCTGGGTCTATAAACGTAGCATAGAAAACAGCTAGAAAGAGAGCTTCATCCAAATGAGAAGAAAATATGTAGAACCATTCCTAGGATAATCTCATACCCTGTGTCTTGCCCAGGGGTGAAATTCAAATTTTTTCCCTATCGGCTCTGTGGGCATGGCTTGGTGGGACTCAGCCTCTAAAAGGAAGAAGGCGGGTGGGCGTGGGCGGGGCCAACCGATTCAAATCGTCCCTACCACTTCTTTGAACCGATTCAAATTGTCCGTACCACCTCTCCCGAGGTGGTTGAATTTCACCCCTGATCTTGCGCCATGGAGAACTTCAGACAACCAGAGACCTGTGATAGATCTTCATATAGGGAGAACCATCCTTACAATCCCCATTTGCCTTTTTGGTCATACCTTTAATGTGGGTGGATCAAATTAAGCAGGTATTCCTCTGAAAGTCTTTGGGTTGGCCTTGGTGATCCTCTAAATATTGTTGCTTAATTCAATACATATAAAATTACTAAATATGTAAATGAATACCCATACCCATATATACACGTTTGTGTGTGTGTGTGTGTGTGTGTGTGTGTGTGTTATCTTGGCCCTATCCATTTGGAGGATAAATATTTAAATACAACCATATTCACTCAAACCTGGGTTTAGTCCAGACCTTTTTTTTTTTTTTCACAACCTGCCTTCCAAACATGTTCAATTTCAATTCCCAGGTATCCCTAATTAATTTGTGAAGTTTGGGGCAAAAAAGATAATTCTGGGCAGGTCCCTATGGGATATAGTAAAAAGTCAAGATGGCAATTGGGACGTGCAACATCCACAAAACCCAGCTGGAACTTTGATCGCACAGTTGCAGCGCCATCTTGATTTCTTGACCACACTGTGTAGACCAATCCCTGGATTCAAAGGTTCTGCAGAATGCAGGGATTAGATTGTTCGTGAGAAAAAAAAATGAATATGAGAATCAAAGTCTACTATTCTGGATGCAGGGTTATATTCAAAAGATCAGAGGCATATATTAGTTTCCTGATGCAGACAGGCCAAATCAAACCCTCCATTAATATGTACTAAGGTCAGAAATTTTGTTTTTGTTTTTAATTCTTGCTGCTTCTTGTAGACATCAGTTCTCTTGTCATGCTGCCATCTGCTGCTTGTTTGACATTTGGTAGTTATATGTGCTTTTGCAAGTTTTCGTTTGCTTTTTATACAATGATGATCATGATGATCTTCATCAATCACATAACTTAGAATACTGAGAGTTTTGGAAATAATACATGATACATATATATATTAGCAAGGTGGAAAAGACTATTACAGGATGACCTATATACCTTCTCAGTTGTGCATCCACTTCCTGCTGTGAATGAATAATCTCAGTGCCTGTGTTTTACTCCCTAATCATTATGCTGTAGCTTTTACTATTCAACCAAAGAACAAACTATTTCCGGTAAATTAATAGATGTAGTCATCAAATTGGCAGAGCAACAGATGAGTAAGGCATAATGTTGCAAGTTCACACTCAATACTTACTACTGCTCCTTTGTGAAATGATGCTGAAGGACTTGTCACAGCCCCAGTAGGGCGTTTTAAAAGGTGAGATGTGAAGAAAACTGAAGATAGACTTACAGTATAATCAGTAAAGCACAATCGGATTATTCATTTCTTCCTTGGTTTAAATTAAGGGGTGAAATGACATCAAACTACTGGAGTTAACCATATAGCTCAAGAAAGAAAGAAAATTAGTATTGGAGACATACTATTATTCTCTTGACTGTCTTCTGATGAAAGATGAAACCACATAGGCATTTAAAGAGGAACACTCTGAGCGGTTAGCTCAATCACCCGTATACAGACAGTGAAAATACATGTTCATGTCATGTCAAACCGGCAAAATTCTATGTCCTAGAATATTTCATCAGCAGTCAACCAGATGGAAAATCATCTTGGGTTTAATCCTAGGTAAGTAGCATTTTCTCTGGATATCATTGAAAAACTTGAAAATATTGACCATAATGTTATTGCATTTAACATGGAAATGGGAATATTTGCTCAAAATGTCCCAAACATTCATATCTGACTGCAAATAATATGATGGTAGAAAGAATGTTTCAGAGGGAATAAAATGTACTAAGTTCTTTTTTATTATTTAAGAACTGTAATGAAGAAGAAAAAACAAAAAGTTGTGGTTTGATGTTAATGCCTTATTTTACTACAACAGAGAGAGTTGGAAGACACTTCTTTCTTTTTCTTAATCCTGCCTCACTTTTCTTCCCCCTCTTCCTCCCCACTGCTTTCCTATTTACATTTATATTTTGTATCTTGTTTTATCTTATAACTCAATAAAAAAATGTTAAATGAGGAACTGTAACGAAGAAAATATCTAGAAAGTGCACCTCAACTCAAGAAATATGATACCAAACTAAAGAGCTTTTAATGATTAATGAGACAGATCTCTGATTCCTCCCATCCTTGACCAGCACGCCAGAAAAGAACTCATTCCTTGGTGGGCATTAAATTCAGGAGCGCTCTATTCAAAAGCGCTCAACGATCTGCGACTCAACCCATCCTTGTTAGAAGGTAAGGCGGTGGGGCTCGCCAGTACCGGGAGGCTCAACGATCATCCTTGCACGGCGGTGAGACGGTGAGATTCATCCCATCCTTGCAGGGCGGTGAGCACCGGGAGCTATGAGTCAGTCTTCAGACGTTTGCAGCCAGGGTGTGAAACAGAGTGCTTCGCCCCTGCTGCCCCTCCTTCCCTCTTCCTTCTTCACCAAATTGCAAATCCGGACTTTCTCTTTAAAAGGACAGTAACTTTGAACTTTCAATAAGTAGGGAAGTATTGTTATAACCGAACTCCTGTGAAGATTGGAAGCAATTTTATTTCCTGTGATATAAGTAGAAGTATATTGAAGCCAGGAGCGAATGCTCAATACAAATCTGAGTCTACATAGTAAAAATATAAACTGTTCAAATTGCCAGTGCAAGACTATCTTTCTTTCTCTTTCTCTTAAAAGCAACAAATGTTGAAAGTGTATTTAAATTAACTAGGAGGGGGGCAGAAATCTCATTCGTCAAGGGAAAACAAAACAAAAAGTTTCCTGTTGCCTCCCAGTGAGGGGCCAGAGATTCCCCCCTTCAACATCTTTGCATCTTTACTATCTCAAAAACTCAGTCTACAAAACAAGAAAGAGAGTGTAAACCTTTGCTCATTGATTGTTTTCGAACAGCCCAGGAAAAGAGACCTCCTGCCAGTTTATAAAGGGTTATAAACCTATTCTCAGATATCAGCAACAGCTAAGCAAAACAAAGCAAAGCATTAACCCTTTACTTACCAACTCTCAATACGACTTCATACTACTTACTTTCATTATCTCAAAAAATCAATTTCTTTAAAATAATTAATTTTTATCAAATGATCAATTGATTTATTGTTTTTTGCTTAGTATGATTGAATGTTTAGTGCGTATAGTGTAATTACTGAATATCTGATTAGTAAAATCAGTGATTTAGTGAATTTAATTGACCAGTGTGTTTAGTAATTACTGTAATAAATTAGGCTGTTTGTTGCTTAGCAAAATTTGATTAGAGTGATTTGAATAACCAATTGATTGATTGATTGATTTTTAGTAATAAGCAACCTTACTTTTGATTTGTTCTCTAACATATCAATTAACATTTATTAATTACCAACATTCATTAAGTAACTGCCTACCTATCACATTAACTAGCTATTGTAATTGATTACTGTACTATTGCCATTGACCATGCCAGCCAAAAACTCCAAACCAAAACAAAAGAAAAATATTGCTACCAATGACCTCCCAGACTCCTGCACATGTTTCAAATGTCTTGAAACCATCAATGAAAGCGAAATTTACATCAAATGCCGCCTATGCAATAATCTAGCCCACCCTGCCTGCTTAAACGCAAACAAAAACCTAGCTCATACAGTTAAAAATTCAGATACATTCTTTTTTCTATGTCCATCATGTTCTCCTAAGCTAAACAAACTGAGTACCCTACCTGACAGAGTTGAAAGCATAGAATCACTCATTCACCCAACAGAAAAATGCTTAGCAACACGTTTTGAAACAACTATACAAGCAAGCCTAATTTCTCTTGGAAAAAAAATACAGCACAAATAAGTGAGTACCTATCAGCTCAAAATCAAATCTCACAACAACCACAACCACTACCTCAACTACAATCACAACTACAACCAAAAGTAACCACCAAACCACAGCCACAAACAATTATCCTTTCAAATAATTCCACAAATAATATCTTCTTACTCATCAGAGACACCATGGAACATGAACAGAAACGTCCAAATGCCATCTTATTTGGTCTCAAAGACACCAACGAATCAGATGACATCACCAAAGTTCGTGATATCATAAGCAACTCTAATACAACAAACATCTTTCCTGAAGATATCATTGAAATAACCAGAGATGGCTATGGGTACAAATATAATGACAGCTCTGTGGCCCCAAAATTTTGTAGAGTTGTATGCAAAAATGAGTCCAGCAAACGCATATTCATTCATACAATAAATGCCATTGCAAAAACCAATCCCAACCACAAAAAACTTCACTCAAGACCAGACTTATCCATACTGCAAAGAATCCGCTCCTGTGCAGAACTCAAAAACCATCCAGACAATGGAGAAAAGGACCTATACATTGACTACAGAGCTGATTGCATCAAAAGAAAGTCACACAACCCACAACTCCGCATCCAACCCCACCCCATCCAATCCAACATCACTCAAAACTAGGCACTCACACCCCTAACTACCTCTATTCCAACCACAACTGGCCTTAAATGCAAGCTACTCAATGCAATAAGCCTTGTAAATAAAATACCTGAATTTCTCCTCTTACTTAATACGGCTAAATTCGACATTATATTTATCTGTGAAACATGGCTCAACACATCTATCCCTGACTCCATTACCACAGTAAGAGACTATCATGTTTATGGATCAGATCATGAAATCCGTAGAGGAGGTGGTGTTGCTATCTTCTATAAAAAGTCCCTACATCTAAAAAACATCCAAGTTACCCAAGAGCTTGCTCTTCCTGAGACCATCGTCTGTGAACTGTCCTTAAATATCACATTTTGGTTCTTACTATGTTGCAGAGCAGATTATGACATTGAACATACAAACAAGCTAAATACACTACTAACATGGGCAGCATCCTGCCCACACGCTTTTATCTTTCTTGGTGACTTCAATCTACCTCATATTAACTGGACCCTTAACAAATGTACAACTGAACCCACACATGCAACCTTCTACAATGCAGTAACAAATCTGGGACTAGAACAACTAGTAGCCAACAACACTAGACTTAACAACTGCCTCGATCTCATCTTCTGCAATAGTTTGAATTCAACTTATGGAATAAAAATTAAAGAACCCTTTTCCAACAGTGACCACAATATGATTGACTTTTGTCTCAACATACGCCCACACAAAAATCATCACAACGACGGAATCCCCAATTATAACTTCAAAAAAGGCAACTATGATCTTATAAACAATGATCTTTCATCCCTTGATTGGCAATTTCTATTCTCTGGATGCAATACTGTAGAAGACCATTACAACGTATTTTACTTGAAGTCAAAAGAGTCATCAAACTATATGTACCATTAACAACTCCCAAAACCAGAAAAAACAAATTACTCAAAACAATAAGGAAGCTTCAATCCAAAAAGAAATCACTTTGGCAGAAAAACAAATCTGGTCATGTTGCCAACTTCAAAAGCCGATACAAAAATTTATGCCACCAGATAAAAACTGAATGCACCAATTATCACATTAAACAAGAAGAACCTTCTATGCACCAATTCCACCCGCGTTTTCTACAATTTTATAAACAACAAACTAAAAGACTTAAGGTCCATCCCACCCCTGAAAGGACCTAATGGTAAAGACTGCAACGACGACACTATTAAAGCCAACCTCTTTAACACATTCTTTGGCTCAGTATTTGTAAACAGCAATGGATCATGCCCAATATTTCCTAGTCAAACCACAGACAACTACAATGATCTAATACATATCGATTTTACAGAAGACATTGTTGAAAAAGCACTGTGCAATCTAAAACCAAGTCTATCTATTGGACCAAATGGAATATGTGCCTATTTCTTAAAAAAGCTACTCACTGCCATAGCCGAACCTCTAAGCATAACCTTTGGAAAATCTTTCAGGACCAGCTCCTTGCCAAAACTATGGTCACAAGCCACGGTCATCCCTATCTTCAAAAAGGGAGACCCCAACCTAGTTCAAAATTAGAGACCAATCTCTTTATGCTGCGTCACTTGTAAAGTCATGGAATCAATTATTAACCAATCCATTATCCTCCACTTAGAAACAAACAACCTACTCTCTAATAAACAATTTGATTTTAGGAAAAAGCTATCATGTAATCTGCAACTCTTACACTGCAAAAACATATGGACTACACAACTCGATCAGGGCAAAACAATAGATGCAATCTACATAGACTTCTGTAAAGCCTTTGATTCAGTAGTACATGACAAACTACTCCTAAAACTAAAATCTTATGGTATCTCTGGACACCTGCATAACTGGATAGAAGCATTCCTGTCAAACAGACAACAAATGGTCAAAATTGGGACAGTCCTATCAAATTTGTACCTGTCAACAGTGGTGTCCCCCAAGGCAGTGTTCTAGGACCAATTCTCTTCATACTCTACATAAATGACCTCTGTGATCATATCAAGAGCAACTGCGTTCTCTTCACTGATGATGTAAAGCTATTCAGCAGCACAGACAATACTGCTACCCTTCAAAAAGACCTTGACTATGTATCAGAATGGTCAAACAAATGGCAACTTCAAATCTCAACAAATAAATGCTCTGTCCTACATATTGGCAAAAAAAAAAATCAGAAAATAAAATAGAGGCTGAATAGTCAAGATCTTGTTGATGATCCAAACTCTGTCAAGGATCTTGGAGTACTCATCTCAAATGACCTAAGTGCTAGAGCTAGAGTAACTACATAGCCAAAAAGGCATTAAGAGTTGTTAACCTAATCTTACGTAGCTTTTTCTCTGGTAATATTACACTAATAACTAGAGCATACAAAACATTTGCTAGATCAATACTCCAATACGGCTCATCAGTCTGGAGCCCACATTACTTATCTGATATTAACACAGTTGAGAAAGTCCAGAAATATTTCACAAGAAGAGTTCTCCACTCCTCTACTCGTTGCAGAATACCTTATGCCACCATTCGAAATTCTAGACCTAGAGAACCTAGAGAACTTAGAACTACGCTGCCTTCAGTCCGATCTAAGTGTAGTATATAAAATCATACATTGCAATGTCCTACCTGTCAACGAATACTTCAGTTTCAACCATAACAACACTAGAGCAAACAATAGATACAAACTCAAGGTTAATCGCACCAAACTTGATTGCAGGAAATACGCCTTCAGCAACAGAGTGGTCAATGTCTGGAATACTCTACCTGACTCTGTGGTTTTTTTCTCCAAACCCCCAAAACTTTAACCTTAGACTGTCTACTATTAGCCTCACCGCTTTCCTAAGAGGTCTGTAGGGGGTGTGCATAAGCGCACCAACGTGCCTACCATCCCTGTCCTATTGTTTCCTTTATATATATATTTATTTTTCTTATATGTATCCATGTATTCATAACTATGTTTTTACTTATACCTAATATCTTGTAAGCAATTGACAAATAAAAATAAAATTAAATTAAATCAATCAATCAATCAATCAATCAATCAAAAGCGATTGTGGATGGCATAAAACAAAGCTAAAAACAGTGAATAGAAATTTTGCCAGAGACTGAAAGAATGAGAGATATACCTTTTTGCAAAAAAAAAAAAAAAAAATGCAAGCAAACTGACAAGGATGCAAAAACAAAGCTAAATAAAGCATGAATGATGGTTTTTTTTTTAAAAGGATTTTTAACTATATTTAAAGCAGGCCACTGAACACAGAGGTGGTGTAACCAATGAGTCATGGGATAAAAATGACCCAAAGGAGAGTAAGGAAATTGCAAAGATGACCTAAAGATGACCTAAATGGTGGTAAGGAAATTGCAGAGAAATTCAATGAATTATTTGATCTATCTTTGCAGCGGAGGATATAAAGCCTATGTCTTCTGCATCTGAACAAACTGTTTCAGAAGCAGAATTCAAAGAATGAAGACAAAGTTATAGACCTTGTTGGCAAAACAACCCACCGAGTTCCTATGATTCTTTTAAAAAAATGTGAAATGCATTTCCCCCCCTCCAAAATCAGCAACTATCTCCAAGGCTTGAAAAAGAGTTAATGTGATTTCAATTTCTGAAAAGAGTTAACTGGATGATAAGGAAGTTTTAGACTAGTTTGGCAGAATGAGTTCCTGAAAAGAAAATCTTCAAACAAACGAAGAAAAACAACCGTTTCTGTAAATATGAAGACAGTTCCAGATGATGAACAGTTCCATCTGCAAAACTTTCCAATTCCAATTAAAAGCCTGGGAGATATTGCTCTGGACTGTTCATTTACAATCTTCTTAGAAATCAGGATATTAGAAGAACAGGCTTGTTTATGTGCAGAAAACCATCAGCCCTCCAGCAGTCTAATGAAGGCCAGCTGTGCTACATCACTACTGCCAGTTAAACAAAAACATATACCATTTCTTCATCTATAAAGAAATAAAATATTTGGGGTTTTTTTTCACAGTTCCTTGACAGTATGTATCTATTCATATAAAATTGTGGATGATGGCATTCCAAAATTTCTGCATTTGGGGTTCTTGGCATGTTAAAGGATTGTGCTAAACAGAGAAAAGATGGTGAATGAGCTTCATTCTCCCTTACAGGTTCCAGAGGCCATTTTTCCTAGTTAAAGAAGTACTGTGCTGTTGTTGTTTTACTGTGCAATCAAGCTATTTGGAGAATTAAATTTGGAGTAAAAAAATAATTACTACCAACCTGCCTTCAATCGAGGACCTGCACACTGCACAAGTCAAAAAGAGGGCTGTGAAAATATTTACAGACCCCTCACATCCTGGACATAAACTGATTCAACTCCTTCCCTCAAATGACGCTATAGAGCAGTGGTTCCCAAACTTTTCCAGTCCACCGCCCTCTTGGTGCTACAAACTCATCCTCAATGCCCCCCCACCCAGGGGCGGGATTCAAATTTCTGTGGGCATGGCCTAATTTGAGGGTGTGGTTTGCTGGTCACGTGATTGGGTGGGTGTGGCTTGCTGGTCACATGACTGGGTGTGTGTGGTTTGGTGATTGGCAAAACAAATACAAGTGGTCCTCACTTAATGGCCGGTTGCTTAGCAAGTGTTCTTATGACTGGCCTCCCCAGAGCTACTTGACCTGTTTTTGGAGTTTTGACAGCCATGCACACACACTCCCTTCCAACCCTGCTGGAGCAGGTCATTGGACTAGAATCGGCAAAGCATCTCTGATTAGATTCTAGTAGTGAATAAAATCTAATCAGAGATGCTTTGCCGATTCTTGTTGATTTGTTTTATTTGTATTTCTTTATTTTATGTTGCTGAATTGCATTGACATGTGTGTCCCTTCTTGGGCACAACCCAGAAGCTTTTGTGATTCTTTGCAGCAAAAATTACCGACCTCTGGCTTTGCTCTACTTTTCAAATGTGCCAGCACTGCCGCGTTCTAGGTGCCGGTCCCGCAGGTCCACCCCATTGAGCCTGCTGCACTGGAGGGACCTGCCCAAGCAAGTCCGAGCGGAGCGGTGCACCAAATCAATGGGGTGAGCCTGGCAGAGGGAAAGAGAGAGACAGAAAAGAGAGAAGGAAGAAAAGAAAGAGAAAAGGGAAAGAAAGAAAAAGGGACAAAGAAGGGGGGGCAAGGAGGGACGGAGGGGGGGAGGGTCAGGGTGAGAGGGAGAGGGAGAGGGAGAGGGAGAGAGAGAGAGACAGAGAGACAGAGAGAGACCTGATGCATCAGATTGAAATGAGGCCTAGTTTAGAGGCCCTTTTCCACATTGAAACATCTTTGCCAGCATCTTTGCCAGCACATTGAAACATCTTTGGCTTCTATTAATTAAAGGTTTTGTGGACGAAACATGGCCAAGACTATCAGGAAGCTCTCACATTTTGTTGTGGCTTTAAACAGGATCCATTGGACCAGATCTCCACCCTAAAAAATTACTTTTCCCCAATATATTACAGTGCCAATTCTGAAGAAGGCAAAACCAAAACGTATTGGTAAATTACAAGGAGAACACACATGCACACACTCCCTTCTAACCCTGCTGGAGCAGGTGATTGGACTAGAATAGATATCTCATTATCTTTCTCCTCCCTCCCTCCTTCTTTATTTCTTTTTCTTTCTGTCCCTTCCTTCCATCCCCCCCTCTTTCCTTGTCCCCTTTTCTTTCTTTTTCTTTCTGTCCCTTCCATCCACCTTCTTTCTTTGTCCCTTTTTCTTTCTTTCCCTTTTCTCTTTCTCTTCTTCCTTCTCTCTCTCTCTCTCTCTTTCTCTTCCCTCTCTCTTTCCCTCTCTCAGACTCACCCCATTGACTTCGTGCACCGCTCCGTTCGGACTTGCTTGGGCAGGTGCCTCTGGTCCAAGGGGCTCAATGGGGTGGAACATGGTGGCGGGAGGATGTTTGAAAAGGAGAGCAAAGCCACTCTGGCTTTGCTCTCCTATCCCCAACACTGCGTTCGGGGTGCCAACTCGCCACCCCGAACATGGCGGTGGGATGTTTGAAAAGGCTTTGCTCTCCTATTCCCAATACTGCATTCGGGGCGCCACCCCAAACACGGTGGTGGGATGTTTGAAAAGGAGAGCAAAGCCACTCTGGGTGGAGTGCAGAGCCACTCTGGGTTCATGGGTGGAGCTCCTTGCACCAGAGTGTGCAAGTCAATGGGATGATCCTGTGGGGTCTTGCTTCGAATGCGGCGGCAGCGGCATTTTTTCTCACCCCTGAATTGTGCCCTGCCACTCACCTCCAGCGCCCCCTGCCACCTCTTAGCACCCCCCTGCTGGCCCCCTTGCCTCTTAGTACCCCCTAAGGCATCCCACTGCCTCCCAGGGGGCGGTACCACCCACTTTGGGAACCACTGCTATAGAGCACTTCACAACAGAACAACTAGACACAAGGATAGTTTTTCCCCGAAAGCCATCACTCTGCTAAACAAATAATTCCCTCAACACTGTTCAACTATTACAAAGCCTGCACCACTATTACTGTTAATCTTCTCATCACTCCTTATCACCCATCCCCTCCCACTTGTGACTGTATGACTGTAACTTTGTCACTTGTATCCTTACGATTTATATTGACTGTTTCCCAGTATGATTTGATTGCTTATTGTACCCTATGACTATCACTAAGTGTTGTAAATAATAATAATAATAATAATAATAATAATAATAATAATAATAATAATAATAATAATAATAATAATAATAATAATAATACTTTATTTGGAGTCACAGACCAAAACACAAGTACAACAAAAGAAGAACATGGGAAAATTAATCATGAACAATTGGTCACCAAAAACTTGACTAAGGGGAATTACAACATTCTCCTCTGATGGTTACAGCTCTTAAAAAAAAAATTGGAAACCAAAGAAGTGATATATGAGAAGCCATCCCCTAGACAATATAAGAACAAATTACTAACATTGGGTCTAGAAGGGTCTGTTTCAAGGAGAGACTTAGATCTGCCTGTGTTATACATAGGGCAATATAAAAGGACATGCTCCACAGATTCAACCTCAGCTCTGTCACAGGGGCATAGCCGCTTGTTAATCGGGAGCCTCTTCAATTGCCCATCCAGTAGTGCTGAGGGCAGAACATTAAAGCGAGCTAGGGAGAAAGCTCTTCTATACTTGGGAATGGTTAGAGTGTAAAAATAGGAAGCCATCCTCAGTCTATAATTATTAAATTGGCTGAAGATCAGAGGGGAGCAAGTTTTGTTAGCTCTGGCTCGTAGATATTGCAAGTCAATGTCCACAAGCCATTGGACTACCCTAAATTGGGTGTCCTTAAGGCCATAATCTCCCAGGGCATCCCCCATAAAACCTAGCAGGTGTAATTTCTTCATCAGCTCCCTCTCCCAATGAGAAATATGAGAGTCAGCAAATGCCAGGGAGAGGTAGCTACTGGGAACTGCCAGAAGGAGCACCCGAAACCTCCATTTAAAGGTGTTAATCCATGCCATACATTCTACTGATCGAGTGCCCAGTTCCAGGTACATCGCAGTAAAACCAACACAAGGAGGAAGACCCAGAGGTTTTCTAAAAAAGACAGCCTGGGTTCTTTCAATACAATCCTTGAAGCCCTGTATCCATATGGGAATTCCGTAAAGAGTTTGAGCCAAAGTTTTGGCTTTGTAAATATGCAGAGCAGAAGGAATAAACTGGCCTCCTTGGGTATAAAAAAATCTTAAAATCTGCTGGTGACTACAGGAGGCCGAATTCAGCACCTGGGTTCGATGTCTAGTCCAAGCACCAGTGTTCTGAAATTGAATACCTAAATACTTAAAATGGAAAACCTGCTTAACAGCATTACCATTGATAGCCCAGTTATACAATTTCCGGGCTCTAGAGAACACCAATACTTTGGATTTGTCATAATTAATAGGCAAGTGGTTCTCAGCACAGTAGGACCCGAATGCAGAAAGTAATCTTTTCAGACCTGGTCTTGACAATGAAAGGAGAGCCACATCGTCAGCATAAAGGAAAAGCGAGATCTTTGTAGTTGACAACTTTGGGGGGTTGGACTCAATACGTCCAATGTGAAAGGCCAAGTCAGATAAGAATAAATTAAACAAAATAGGAGCCAGAACACAACCCTACCTTACTCCATTCTTAATCGGGATAGGATTTGAAAGTGCTCCCTGCAGACCACACCTGACCTGACTAGAGGTTTGGTTGTACAAGGATCTAATTAGGAACAGAAGACGTCTATCGATAGAACTTTTGAGCAGTTTTGACCACAACAGTCCCCTAGGGACTGAGTTAAACGCTGACTTTAGGTTGATAAAAGCAGTAAAAAAATTGCCACCTGGTATGGTAGTATATTTATCGACCAGGTGCGCTAAGACAAAGCAGTGGTCCAGTGTGGCACAGCCCACTTTAAACCCAATTTGTTCAGCACCAATAATATTGGACTCCTCAACCCAGGTGAGGAGTCTACATTGGAGATATTTAGCATACAGTTTCCCAATGATGGAGAGCAGGCTTATGGGGCGATAGTCGGCTGGATTGTTCCTATATCCTCATTTAAAAACTGGAACAATAATTGCTAAGCTCCAGGAGGTAGGGATCTTGCCAGAGGTATTGATATGCATGAAGAGTCTTGCTAAGAGAGGAATCCACCACTTGGGATTGGATTTTAGCAGATCAGGGGGTATAGCATCAGGGCCAGGGGCTTTGCCTGACTTGAGTTCAGAGATAAGCTCGGTAATCTCAGCATGAGTCATAGGTTGCCAGTCAGGAACTGCAGGAGGCAGATGTGCCCCAAGCACGGTCGAACTTGTTGATGCCTGGAAAATTGCCAAGAAATGGTTTTCCCAATCTCTGTTGGAAATACAGCAGAGAGGGAGTTCTTGGTGACCCGGCAAGGAGCTGGCAAGTATTGTACCTTATGATTCTTGACGAATATATCTTTTCTTTTATGTATACTGAGAGTATTTGCACCAAGACAAATTCCTTGTGTGTCCAACCACACTTGGACAATAAAGAATTCTATTCTATTCTATATCAATGTTATTGCTATTTTACCCAAAGCAACATGGAGGGAGGGAGGGAGGGAGGGAGGAAGTCAATTATAATATCAACTGATTGGTAGGGTGCTAATAACAATTTCTTAACCCTAACCCTACTGTAATGGTATGTGAGAATGACCTTGGGTTACAGGAAGAAGAGCCATAGACTGGATCAACGGGCACATAAAAATATCTCAGCCTATAGAAGCAGAGAGAGCATGGGAAACATTTCAGAAGAGAACTTTGTAGTTTTCCAGAGAATAAAAGGAGAGGAGAGAGAAATGCATCCAGTCTTGCAAGATTCTGTTAATTTAACCGTACAATAATGACAGAAGTAATACTCATTATTATGCTTCTTGTCTGGAGTATTTGTGGGGTAGGGGCTAACTCATGCTTAAACATCTACACTTTTTTAGGGTTTCAGCAAACATATAGATAGAAGTCCTTTATGAATTATATACAGTGGTGTGCTGATCAATGTATAATAGCCAATTCTGCCAGTTTCATGGCTGACACTGAATTGCTGCATGAGCCATCAAACAGCTGTTTGGCATGTTAGGTCTCCAAGAAAATTTAACAGTTGACTCTTGTGAGTTGATACAAGCTGGCTTCAGTACTATTTCCTTGATTTTCAAAAAGCCTTTCATAAAACTCATTACCACAAACTCTCTAGAACAGGGTTGTCAAACTCACGGCCCACGGGTCTGATGTGTCACGTGTGGGCCATGCCTCCGCTCAGTTTAGCAAAGGAGGGGAAAGTTCCGATACATCACGTGAAGCTGCCGGGACGACACGAGTTTGACACCCTGCTCTAGAACAACCAGCAACCATGACAAAAAAAATAAATAAGATTCTCTCATGGATTAGTATCTTACTCAATAACAGGAAATAGAGAATAGGAATTAATGGACAATCTTCACAATTAAACATGGGAACATGAGTGTAAAGTGTGTGAGTTTGAGAAAATATTCCAAACTCCATATATATTAAAAGGATATTCTAAGCTATCAGTGATTAACTAGAAAAAGGATTTTAGATTTCTAGTGAACAACTGAATATAAATGTCAACTTATATGACAATTGTTAAAAAAAATTGTACAGTAGAGTCATTGGCAAAGGAATTGAAAATAAAACTGCCAACATAGTAATGTCCATTTATAAACTGAAGATGCAAGCGTGCTATATAATATTTTATACAGTTTTGGTCATCGCTCCAAGAACATTATTGTAGAAATTGAAAGCAAAACCAAGATGTTTAAGGCACCAAAGAAATTCTTCTTCAATGGAAGACCAAAGCATTTGGAGCTTTTTAGATTAGAAAGAAATGGAGAACATGATTGAAACATATAAAGTCAGGCATGTTGTGCAAAATGTCAATAGAGAAACGATTTCATCCCTCTCTGCACAATATTAGAGCTCAGAGTCTCTCCTGAAGCTAAAAGCAGGAAAATTCAGGACCAGTAAAACCAGGTACTCCTATAACTCACAATTAACCTGTGATGCAATCCATTGCCATCAAATGGGACAGGTGACAAAAGAAATTAGATCCCTAGAAGATAAGCTGTCAATAGTGCCTTGCTGTGATGGTTGTATTCCATCTCTGTAATTGAAGACAGGGTGCTATCAAATCAAGTTCTGAGGAGCAACTTTGAAAGAATGTTATGAACACCCAGGATGCATCTGGCTATTTCCGAAGACACAAAATAACGACCTGAGTAAATGTTCATTCTTAACCAGTATGTTGACATGATATGCTTATTGTTTGGGCAAAGGATACCCTTTCAATCAGAATCTAGAAAGATGAAGTCCCTACCATTGATGAAGAAATAATACAGAGGAGGTGGCTAAGAATAAATCAGGTCCATTTTCATTTAATGTGATTAATGTTGCTTTATTCATTCTGGTTCTGATTTAATTCTATTTTTAGTGGCAATTTTAATAAGCTCTGAACACATAACACTGATATTGTTTGTTTAGAAGAGGCAGATAAAACAGACTGCACAAATTTACTAAACACAAATAGATAGGTCAAGAATAGTGCTTCGAAAAATAAAACAAGCAAGCAAAGAAACAATAATCTATCTCAAATTGCCACTCTGAAAGTATTAGAACAGCTAAAGAACAAAGACTGAAGGATTCTAATCTTGAAATTAAGAAAAAATAGGGGGGAAAGTTAACATTTGTATCCATCTGCATGCTAAACAAAGAACAGTTCTATGATATTTTGTTTTATATTTTAATAGAAGAGGCAGAGGCAGAAATACTAATTGTGGGACATATGAAAGAAGTGCTAGATCTGAATTTAGATAAATATACTGAAGGGGAAAAGAAGATGAAAGCTTCCAGGAAAAGTCTTCTAGTGCATGGACACATTGATCTCAATGGAAGTTTAGAGACAAAAATCCAGAAGCACACAATTTTTTATTTAATATATATGTTTTAATATATTTATTTATTTATTTAATATTTAATATATATGTTTTCATAGATTTTCACGGATACAGGTATGCAGGTCTTGGCGTGTTCGGGTCTTTTCCCATGTAAGCTTGAGAGTATCTTGGTGACGTTTCAACAAGATCCCACTCGCCATCTTCAGGCTGGTGCTTTCGGCTTCGTGCAACTCCATCAACCAATCAAGAAATGACAACACAGCCAACCTCCCCACCAGTATTTATAGAGAGACGGCAGCTCAGATCATGCTTTGCTTGCACAAGCACGAAGCCTAAAGCACCAGCCTGAAGATGGTGAGTGGGACCTCATTGAAATGTCACCAAGATACTTTCAATTTTACACAGGAAAAGACCCGAACACACCAAGACCTGCATACATACATACATACATACATACATACATACATACATACATACATACATACATGTTTGGTATTCAGCTTTGTTCGGGTATTTTCCCACGTCATTATAGTGGTGCTTTTAAAGTTGTAGCAACGTTTCGGCACAACTTACTGCTGTGCCGGAATGGTTTTTTCTTCATCCTGATTGGTTGGGAGTCTTGGTCTGTGTTTATTGGTCTTGGAGTTTGCTGTGTTCTGCTTGATTGGTGTTTCTAATATCTTCTGTCTGTTTTGTGGCTTTTTTTTGTCTTGATTGGCTGGCAACATTGTGTTCCTGTATTGGAGGCTTTTAGTGCTGCTTGGCTCCGAGTAAATGGACAGCCATCATTTATTAGGAAGCTAGGTTTCATCTGGGTGGCTGGTTGGGGTGTATTTCAGTTGGAGGTATCAGGGGGGAATCTGTTTGTGCCTAGGTGTTTGCCTGGCTTGTGGTGTGGAGATTTTTTTGTTTGTGAGTGCAGGCTTCCAAATAATTGACGGTCTGGTGGAATCATCTCTTCTATTCATGCTTTCAGGTCTTTTTTCAATTTCTATGGCTTCTCTGATAATTCTGTAGCTGGGGTTTTCTATAGTGGCTACGGTTTTGGTGCCATTGAAGTCGATGCTATGACCTGTTGCTTTCATGTGTTGGACTACTGAGGAAGTGTGTTCCAGCTTTTTTACTGCATTTTTGTGTTCATCCAGGCGGGTACTTATTCTTCTATTGGTCTGTCCAATGTATGTGGCAGGGCATGATGCACAGGGGACTTCATACATGCCTTGGTTTTCCAGGTCAATTTTATCTTTGGGGTTTCTTAGGATGGCTGCTATTTTTCTGTCTGTTTTGAAGGCAGTCTTGATGTGATGCCTGTGTAGTATCTTACTGATTTTGTCTGTAGTACCTCTTATGTAGGGCAGGACAGCTGTTCCATAGGTCTGTTCATCTTCTTGGTCTCCATTATGTCTCAGTGTGTTTTTGTGGATCAAGCCAGTGATTTTGCTTTTGTGGAAGCCGTTAGCTGTCAGTACTTTAGTCAGGGTGCATAGTTCAGTCTTTATGTGTGTCTTGTCTGCCAGGCGTTTGGTTCTGGCAATTAGTGTTTTGGCCACAGAGTTTATCTGTGCTGGGTGGTGGTGGGATTGGGCATTGAGGTAGCGGTTGGTGTGTGTTTTCTTCTGGTATATGGTGTGTCCTAGTGTGCCATCTATTTTTTGTAGATTAGTACATCTAGGAATGGTAGTTGTATGTTTGTTTCCGTTTCCATGGTGCATTTGATTTTGGGGTGTGCGCTGTTTAGGTGTGTTAGGAAATTGTTTAGGTTTTCTTTTCCATGGGGCCAAATCACAAGTGTGTCATCGATGTATCTTAACCATAGTTTGGGTTTGTGGGTGGCATTAGCTAGGGCTCTGGATTCGAATTCTTCCATGAACAGGTTTGCAATGACGGGTGACAGTGGTGATCCCATAGGGGATCCTTCAATTTGCTTGTATCTTTGTCCTTTGTATATGAAATATGTGTTGGTTAAGCAGTGTTCTGCTAGTTCCATGAGGTGTTTAGCTAGTTGGTATTTATTTTTGATGATTTCAAGAGTTTCTTTTATCGGGACTTGAGTGAATAGCGAAACCACGTTGAAACTTACAAGCAGATCTTCTTGTTCCACATGTAGATTTTTGATCATTTCCAAGAGGTGGTATGAGTTTTGTACAGGTGAAGCTGCTGCTTCAGCATGGGGCTGTAGCTGCTTTGCTAAGTGTTTAGCTAGGTTTTGTAGTGGTGCTCCTCTGTAGCTGACTATGGGTTTGAGAGGTATGCCTTCTTTGTGTATTTTTGGGAGGCCATATAGTTTGGGGCATCTGGAAGATTTTTCTCTTGGGATGATCGTCTGTTGGATCTCTTTGCTCATGTGGCTGGTTATAATTTTCTTCTTGGTTATTTTTTCCAGATATGTGGTTGGGTCCATGTTTATGGGTTTGTATGTGGAGTCTTGGAGTAGATCTGTCAATTTTGTTTCGTAGTCTTTTCTATCCATTACTACTGTGGCATTACCTTTATCTGCTGGAAGTATGATTATGCTGCAGTTGTTCCTTAGGGTTTGCAGGGCTTTTAGTTCCTCTTTGTGCAAGTTGCTTTTGGGTGGTTTGCTTGTGTATAGGATGTTAGTAACTTGGTGTCTTATTCTATCAGCTTCATCTGTATTTAATTTAATTAGGCTGGATTCTACTCCACATATGATGGATTCTGTGGGGATTTTTTTGGGTGCTATAGCATAATTGAATCCTTTGGTTAGGACATCTGTTTCTGTTTTGGTGAGTTCTCTGTTGGAAACGTTATATACTAATTGTTTCAGGTGTTGTTGGGAGTTGTTGGGGGCTTTCTTGTCATGTTCTAATTTCTTTAGTTTCTTCAATAGTTTGTCATTTTTGTAAGTGGTTTCAGTTTCAGCTCTCCAAGTTGTAAGTTGTTTTATCTTGTCCCAAAGTAGAGGGTGGATTTTGCTGCTCAATTCCAGCTGTAGTGTTAGAAAATCTTTGTTTAACTGATCCAATTGGAATCTCTTTCTATGGAGCTCGTTCCCGGGTAGAGCCATTTCAGTTCTTTTCAGGATACGTTTAGTAGCTGCTGTGCTATGCTGTGATGAAATGTTAATTTGAAGCAGGTTGGTGTTGCATTGTTGTCTCTGCAGCTGTGTAGGAATTTGAGGTCACATAGTATTCCTGCTCTTTTAACTTCCAGCTTCTCATAGGTTTTGGTCTGGCTGTTTATTTCCTCCTCGTAGAGGTCTGATATTTGTTTTCTGAAGTTTTCGCGGGTACTTACATGTATGGTATTCAGCTTTGTTTGGGTATTTTCCCACGTCATTATAGTTGTGCTTTTAAAGTTGTAGCAACGTTTCAGCAGAATCGCATCTGCCATCATCAAGCTTCTGTATAGTGTTCGTCTGTGAGTCAGACTTTCACAGCCATTTCTGTTTTAAATTTGGTGCTAGCCTACTGCTGTGCCAGAATGGTTTTTTCTTCATCCTGATTGGTTGGGAGTCTTGGTCTGTGTTTATTGGTCTTGGATTTTGCTGTGTTCTGCTTGATTGGTGTTTCTAATATCTTCTGTCTGTTTTGTAGCTTTTTTTTTGTCTTGATTGGCTGGCAACAATTGTTTTGGCGTGGGAAAATACCCAAACAAAGCTGAATACCATATACACACACACACACACACACACACACAGACACACACGTTTTCTATTAAATGTTTCTTGGAGTGAGGTCAACAGCTGTATTCTCAGGTATAATCTGAGTCTATATCCGTTCCATTTTCAAAATATGACATTCCTGATGTAATGATTTTTAAAAGCTACATTTTCTTTAATTTTATCATGCCATTAAAAAAAATGCCACCCAAACCTCAGACTATATATTTATAATTCTGAGAGTGTCTTGTTTCTTAACCACAGCCATTTCTTCATTCAAACCAAACAGCAGGCACCAAAGTACAATTTAAAATCAGACAACCCCACTCTTCCTTTTTCTTTTGCACCTTGGGGAATTTTACCTTTAACTCTTGATTTCCGTCTATGCCCAATAATTCTAGTTATGTCTTTTTTTTCCATTGTTTAAATGGGGCATCATTTCTCAGTACAGATACTGTCTGAAAGAAAAACAGGAATCTAGGTAATACGTTCTTTCCAACTACAGTAATTCTTACCAGTGATAGTTGTAGTTTTTCACAGAAGTCTTCTCTGTTGCAGCACCCACCCTTTGAAACCGCTTATCTTGTATGTAAGATCTGCCCCAACTCTCCTATCCTTCCACAAGAACTTGAAGACCTGACTTTGCCAATTGGCTTAGGATCCAGATCAGAGGTGGTATTGAGCAGGTTCTGATCAGTTCTGGAGAACCAATAGCGGAAATTTTGAGTAGTTCGGAGAACCAGCAAATACCACCGCTGACAGGAGATTTTACAGTATCCTTCCCCTGCCACGCCCACCAAGCCATACCCACAGAAAAAAGTAGTAAAAAAAAAATTGAATCCCACCACTGATCCAGATGGAGGTAGCTGTTGGACGGATTGTTAACTCCACCCCCTCCTTTGCTCGCCACCTGTCCATCTTTTTATTATCATATTGATCTACTCTCATTGTGTTCTTTTTCATTATTTATTTTATTGTTCTAGCATTTTACTTTGTTTACACTCTTTCCATTTCTTTCTTTTTTCTTTTTACTGTTGTAAGCCACCTAAAGAACCTCTATGGCAAGATAGGTGGCAAATAAATTTAATTAATAAATAAGTAGAGATAAGATAGATAGATAGATAAATAGATAGATAAATAGATAAATGCATACATACATACATGATAATTATTTTGAAATCACATACAAATTCATGCTAATTATAATAATACCAAAATGTTTCCTTTTTTGCCTAATCTGAAACTCACTTTTTGAAGATAGTTCGTTTTGATTTTCCATCTTCATGTTCTTTAGCAACATCTTTGCTTTCTCCTTATTAATTTTAAATCCAGCCAATGCCCTAAATTCTCTTACTTTTGCCATTAATACATCCAATCCCTTATAGAGAGTCCTCCAGAATTAAAACCAAGTCATTAGCAAAGGGTCTTGTTTATGCGCTTCTTTTTTAACTTTCACCTCAGCAATTCTCTCCTCTTGTTTTATGTCTTTATTCAAAACTTTAAGGCCCAGAATGAATAACAGTGGTGAATGTGGGCATCCTTGCCTTATTCCTTTTTTGTTTTTCACAGGGCTTAGTCAATTCCTGCAATCACAAAATATTGTCACATTTTGGAAAATATACATCTATTTTACCCCTCTAATAAAGTTCTTTCCCAAATCCATACCTTTAAAAATTTTAAACAGAAAAGTCCAATTTAAATTGTCAAAAGCTTTATCTGCATGAAGACATTTTAAAGCAGCTGGTTTTTCATTCAGTTCCTCCAAGTACCTTAATATATTAAGAACATTTTGAATATTGTCTCTTGGGTAAAACTCCACCTTGATCTTTGTGGATAAACTCTTGTAAAGCGTTTTTCATCCTTTTCAGATAACATCATTGTGAATATTTAATAATCATTGTTCAATAATGATACTCGTCTATAGTTTCTAGGTAAAATCAAATCTTGCCCTTCTTCAGGGATCAGTACTGTATTTGCCCCAGTCTAGCTGTCTGTTATCTAAAAGCCTGGCCAACTTCAAGCAAGAATAACACCCTTACATACAACATATTACCATTTTAAAGCAAACATGACCATAATTACATATTCCAACTATTAACTTTCTTATCTGATTTCATATTATTACCTATTACTAATTTTTCATTCATTATTTTCATATGTTACTTTATATAAATCTCTATATTCTTAATATCATTTTATACATATTCTTGTAATCATCATATTTGCAAATTTTATCAAATTATATCATTCAATTAATCATTCCTAAACTCATCTTAATTTATATTATCCAGTATTTATCCCCTTTTTCATATTAATTTTCTAATCTCATTACACTACATGAATCATACTTTCCATCTTTTTTTCATTGAACAAATTATATATTCTAATAACAATATAATCATGTTATCTATTACCATATACTATATACATATATGTTCTCCATCAGGTTCCATATGGCATTTCCTTCCCCATGCTATCTTATTGGTTTTCTTGTATATTCCTTAAACAATTATATATCTTAAATAACAATCCTATAGTAAATTCTTATTTCTATATTTAGACCTGGAACCATACTGTTCACCCAAAGATGTATTTAAAGAAATAAAAATAAAAAATGTATTGAAAAAAAGCATACAATATATTACATAGCAAGACATGATATGTGGACATTTTTTAAGAACTCAAATAGAAATTAGAAACAATGACAAATATTAGCTGCCAACTTTAAGTCTTAAAATTGTACTCGGATTGTGGATATAAATGTAAGGAAAGGAGAGAATGCAATTTCATTTTTATTTGATTTTGATTTTCCCCCGTTTCTTACTTTGCTTTTTCTTTGAATTTAAGTGTGGTAGACTTTTTTGTTACTTTTCCCCCCTTCTTTTTCTTTCTATTTTGATATTCGACTTTCTAAACATTCTTTGTATTTTAATGTTTTATTAATAAGTACATAGACATAACAGAGAGAGAAAGTATTTCCTGTCCCAAGGGTTAGAGGGAACCTTGAAAGATTTGGAGGATAAGGCATTTGACTCCTTCAGAAGTCTGATATCTTTTTTTCCCAGAGTCAAGGATGGCACACAGACGCCCCTAAATGTAGTAAAGCCTTCCTTTGTTCCTTTTTTTAAAAAAAAAAAAATAGGGATATTGTGTATGTGCCGGCATCTTAATGCCAAGAGTAAACTTGGAGCAACATAACTATTCCCTAATAATATGGTAATTCCTTAATTGCATGTTTAAGAATTCCAAGCGATTGATGCTAATTTTAAGCTAAAGAGGTACATTCTAGATGTGAATAAGGTTGGATAATTACATCGCTCTCAAGGCTGAATATTTATAGCCTCCTCAGCTTCTGCTTTTTCTTCTTCTGCATATATTTTGGACCACAGTCTGTAGCTGTTTCATACCCACAATTCCCATGATCCCATAGTGATCAAATATTTTCTCCCCAGCATTTCATGAAGTTAAGTTCTCGGCTGCTTAAATCAAAATGTTTAATGATCTTTTTCTGTACTTTAAGAAAAAACTTCATGAGTTATTCAAACTTTAGGTGCAATGCAAATATGAACACCTGGGTATGTAATGGTCATTAGTATGGCACTGCATTGTAAAGTATATGAAAGCATTGCACTTGTAATAAATGATCTTTCTCAAAGACACATTAACACACATTTGGAAAGCTGATTGAAAATCTCTCTCTCTTTCCCTTTCCCTCCCTCCCTCCCTCCCTCCCCATTTCTCAAATGTGCTTCGGCAGCAAGCACTCATTCTAAGATAATTTTGGAATCCATTCTATCAGCTCTGGGTGACTTTAGAAAACAAGGTTAACTCATATAGCTGGACAAAAGTTCAAGGAGGTGCTTTGCTTCAGGGCTAATCATCTCTTTGAAATCATCTGCAAAACCATAATATGGCTCAATGCTCCCCCCCCAAGTCCTATTATCTACATCTACATTAAACCTTGGAAGAGATCACCCAACAGCACAAAGGGAAGTATCACCATTTCTGCTCTAGGCCAACCAAATGACGCCATGGAGGTTCTGTCATAGTATCTAGAACAGGGGTGTCCAACCTTAGCAACTTTAAGACTTGTGGACTTCAACTCCCAGAATTCCTCAGCCAGCTTTGCTGTCTGAGGAATTCTGGGAGTTGAAGTCCACAAGTCTTAAAGTTGCCAAGGTTGGACACCCCTGATCTAGAAGCTGTGGAGAAATCTGGATGGGGAAGAACAAGCTTCAGCTCAATCCTGGCAAGATTTAATGGCTTTGTATTTTAGAGCCCCCTGAATCCAAAGTTGTTTTCATTTTTTAGTTCTAAATGGGGTTGCAATACTTTTATTCATTTATTTATTTTGGTTTGTCAATTGCTTACAATATAATAGGTATAAGTATATATATAGTTATGAATACATGAAATGGGTACATATAAGAAAAATAAAAGAAACAATAGGACAGGGATGGTAGGCATGTTGGTGCGCTTTTGCACGCCCCCCTACAGACCTCTTAGGAAAGAGTCAATAGTAGACAGTCTAAGGTTAAAGGTTTTGGGGTTTAGGGAAGAAACCACAGTCAGGTAGAGTATTCCAGACATTGACCACTCTGTTATATGGTAATTTGCAAGACCACTTTTCTGTCCTTCCCATCAGGTCCAAGAGGAGGGACAGTTTTCAGATCCTGACAATTTAAAAAATGCTATCTAAGGGGACAATAGGAAGCTGGCCCTTTCCATCATACCATTGGTCCTCTGGAAGACTACATGCCCCTCCCTAAGATCAAATTACTCCTGACCATGTTAGCCTTTTGAGAATTGCTGAAGATCTAGTTTTGCTGTAAGTCATGCACATCAGGAGATTAGATGTCCCTTGAGATGTTACTGTTAATGCTGAGTGTTATTGGTTTTGCTCTTGATGATCATTGTAGATTTTTGTGCATTTACTGATACTGTTTTTATATTGTTTTTAATTATGTGTTATTGGCTTCCTGGAGTGACATTTGCAAGGTGGGCAGCCATCTCAATCAGTCAGACAGTCAGTCAACCAACCAACCAACCAACCAACCAACCAACCAACCAACCAACCAACCAACCAACCAACCAACCAACCAACCAAAGAAGTTCTCTTCCTGCTTCCAAAGATGAAGCAACCGTGTTAATTTACTTCATCTCACTTTGGAAGAGATAAATGGGTCTAATGATTAAGACCTCATGGGAATGCAGAATTAAGACCTCATGGGAATGAAGACACAGGTGTCAAATTCAGTGTCATGTTGCCATCACATGATGTATCATGATATTTTTCCCTTCACGGAGCTGGGGTGGGCATGGCCTGTGCATGATGTATTTGGCCCGTGGGCTGCCAGTTTGACACCCCTGCAAGTCTAAGAGATTGTTCCCCCCTCAGCTACTGTGGTTAGAATGCAGTACTGCAGGTTGCTTCTGCTGATTGCTGGCTGCCAGCAGTTTGATTCTCACCAGCTCAAGGTTGACTCAGCCTTCCATCCTTCTGAGGTTGGTAAAATGAGGACCCAGATTGTTGGGGGCAATATGCTGACTCTGAAAACCATTCAAGAGGGCTATAAAGAGCTGTGAAGCAGTATATAAGTCTAAGTGCTATTGCTATTGCTAGGCTGATGTTGCTATGACTCTGAACATCCAAGAACAGTACATGTGCTTCCCCAGTATCTGTAATACAAACATTTATAGTTTAGCGTTTAGCTTAGAGCTTAGCTTCAGAAAGTCTGCTTATACCTGACTTCATCAACAATTATTTTGATGAACTTAAGGAAAACAATGCCTCCCCCAATCCTCTGTCTCTCTTATTTTTGCCTCAGTTTTTCTCTATTGCTTGTGAGTTTTGTCACAATTGGAACTCCTTTTATGACAATCAAAGCGAGTGGAACAAACCAACTCTTTATTGCAACTTGTGGCCAAGGGCTTTCTTTCCATAGAGAATGTACCTTGAGAAACAATTCTTTGAATTACTCCAAGTGCTGGAGAGCATCTTCAATGGTGTAAAAACCTTGTAGAATCTTTGGCAAACATGTGGGGACCAATGGTATCCATCAGCAGCTGCAGCCAGCCACTCCCGTGGTCAGCACGCTCGGGGCCTACGCAGAGCAGAAGGCACAGAGCGGAAGGCAGGTGATCCTGCCAGGCTGTGTGGGCTGAAGGCAAGCCAAGAGATGTGAAGGTGAACCTCCTGTGGCCATCCACTGTTTTGGCCCACCACCACTTGGCTTTCCTGTGGCCTGTGTGGCACATCCATATTGCCTGCCTCCCCCCACCTCTGCTTCTGCTTGCTGCTTGCATAGGTATTCAACTCACCTCTGCTGTGTGGGCTGCAGCTACTGCCAGACACTGTTGGCCCACACACACTTGCTGCTTATGCTGGTCATGCCCACCCCCTTCACTAGGGCTTATTTTTGGAGTAGGGCTTATATTAGGTGAAGGCGGAAACATCGGGATAGGGCTTATTTTTGGGGTTGGTCCTGTTTTTGGGAAAATTGTGTGTGTGTATATGTGTGTATGTGTGTTTAGTTTTCAGAAATGATAGAAAAACAGACTTGTAGCTTGAAAACATTTCCCTCCCCCCCCCACCCCCCAGAATTTAAGATGTTGATTTTGAATACTTTAGTAAAGTAAAACTTTATTTTGACTTTAGGGATTCAAATGAAATAGGATTTGGTTCAAAATATAGGATTTTAATAAAATCAAACTGTAGAGTGATCAAAGGCCAATGCAATCAAGAGGAGGGTTATGTTAATCACTAACATTAAGGCTAGCAAGTGGCCTTTCCTGATGGGATTAGGCACAGGTCATGCCTGATAAGTTTCATAACCTAGTAATGTCTATATCACTGGTATTGTTTATTGTTTACTTTCATGACACCACAGCTCCCACTCTCAGTATATATTATATCTACTGGCCAACTCAGAATCTGAACCAAATCTTGTGATTTCTATTCAGCATTTTGTCTCCATCAAGCCTGAATAAATAATATTCTACTGCAAAAGCTTCAAGACAGAATATTGAATTCCTTTCCTTAGATGTATAAGTATTTTACTAACATCAACATATTACCAGCTGAAGGCACTGTACTTTAAAAGCCTGCATTCAATTCCCGAATCTCTTATCTCTCAAGTGAATTAAGGAAGACTAAATCACTCTTTGAGTTAGGGAGAAAAAATGGTAAGTCCAAATTTAGCAGAATGTATAAAAGTGGAACTACACGTCTTTCTTTCTCGAAAATTACCTGCTATCTGAGATTTCTACATAGGTCTTTGGGGATTTGGAGATTGCTAAGAAAATCTTGTGTCTGAAGGTGAAGATTTTTAATACGCTTGCATTCCTGAACCTGGGTGAGCTCTGCTTTATTCTGACAAAAAGAACTGAAAAGATACAGGTGGGCAGGTAGGGAAAACCTCTAATTAGCATCAAAATACTTCCTTAAACTAGTTTCTATTGCAATAATGTCTCCAGCCCACACTTATTTCTTTTTTTAAAAAGCTAGATTTACATTGTATAGCAAAACAAGGGACAAAGGTAGAACATGGTTTCACCTTGCAAAATTAAGAAGACAGGCTTCAAATGGATATTTATGTTTTATGTTTTCATAACTCATAGCCTATTGAAAATTCCTGCAACTTTTTCTTGAATGCTGAACCAATCTACATGATTTAATCTCTAAATTAGAGGATTAGTGTCCACCCTTCTAAATATGCAGCATTCACTTAGCTGTTTCTCAGACCAGAACAACTTTGAGATGACTCTGGGCTTCAACTGCCAGAATTCCTCAGCCAGCATTCATATGTAACAACTGCACCAGGTCATTTAAAACAGAGTCCAGTAATCCCTATAGGCACCTATTTATTTATTTAAAATATTTGTATGGCTTCTCCTTTTCAATGCAACTTTGGACAGCTTGCAAAAAATAACACTAATAATTATAAAATTATAAACCACACACACACACAAACAAAACCCCAAAACAAAACAATACTGTGGTCACTCCCTTGGGATGCCCTTCAGCAACTTCAGATACAGGTAATCCTCATCTCATTATCACGATTAAGGTTGGAACTTCTGTTGCTAAGCAAGGTGGTCATTAAGTGAATGGTGCCTACCTGTATCCTAATTCTATCCCAGCACCTGTGCAAAAAAGACAGGTCTTGATGGCCTTCTGGAAGGCCAAAATGGAAGAGGAAAGGGACAAAGTGAATTAGTAGGTTGGTGGGATAGGAGGGAGCACATTTTAATGCCTCCATTCAACCCCTGGGGTGTTGTACATTCAGCACCTCCATTAAATCGGGGTGGAGGGGTGGGAGTTGGTTTTTGTTTTGTTTTGTTTTCCCCAATTTTGTTCTATTGTACTTTACTAATTTATTGGATTCTTTTTGTTAGTTCTTATTGTTTTTATTTTTGTTTTTTTGTTTTAAATATGATTTTACATTGTGTAAGCCGCCTTGAGTCACCATGGGCGAATAGGCGGCAATATAAATCAATCAATGAATCAAATAAATAAATAAATAAATAAATAAATAAATGGTTAAGTGTATATTGTCTGATCTTTGTGGTTTATAACACTAGAGTTGAGTCACTGGTGCCAACCAGGGGTGAAATTCAACCACCTCTCCCAACTCGGGAGAGGTGGTAGGGACAATTTAAATCGGTAAAAATATCACCCTGGTTGCTATTACTATTATACCAAGCCACACCCACAGAGCCAGTAGGGAAATTTTTTGAATTCCACCCCTGGTGACAACCCATGCAACTTGCTGTTGTGTCCCCCCACTCCCCCCGCCAGGGTTGGGAATTCAGCATTGAAATTCACATGCACAACGTAAGAGAAGGTCTGTTTTCTAGGTTGCAAGAAAGCTCCTACGTGAAGCTATAAAACTCCAAGCTCTGCTTAAGGAGAGTTTAAGGTTCTCTGATTGTGCCCATGGGAGGGTGGGGAGAAGAAAACATAAAGTGAAATGAACAGAAAGACTTCCCATTGTGACAAGGCCTTTTGACTTCACATTTCTGTCGTTGTGCATTGGTTTAGAATCAGTCTCTGAAATTTCACTATTCCTTGGGACACGTGATTTTTCAAGCTTTGTATAGCTTTACCGCTATTCTTCGCAGAAAGTAGCGTGGCTCTTTTTGCAGACGTGACAGTTTGATCTTTCAGTAGATCTGGAGAAGCATTCTTCAGTGTTCTGAGTGTGGTTTTCTCCAAGGACTTCCTGAGTCTTCAGAGCTCCAAGGCTGCTCTTCTCTCACCTCTAGTCCCAGAGAAACCTGTTCTCTACCATAGACCCATGGGATTTACCCAGGGATGGGATTCACATTTTTTTAACCGGTTCTGTGGGCGTAGCTTAGTTGGTGGGTGTGGCTTGGTGGTCATGTGACTGGGTGGGCGTGGCTTGCTGGTCATGTTATTGGTGCTGGGCATGGCCAACTCAATATCACTCACATCGAGGCACGCATCTCCTCGCCTGGCCTCTCATGACTGTGGGGATGCTACAACAGTCATAAGTGTGAAAAAGGGTCATGTCACTTTTTTCAGTGCCATTGTAACTTTGAATGGTCACTCCACATAAGCAAAGTACCAGCAAAGGAGGAGAAAAAAAACCTCCAGAGAAGTTCCTGAGACAGGAAGTCTAGTCCTGACAAGAATGTAATAAGGGTTAATGGAGAGGCAGTTTCTGTAAGCAACACCAGAATGTTTCCTTCATGCCTTCCTTACAGGATTAGGCCAGTAATTTCTTCTAACAACCGGTTCTCCGAACTGCTTAGAATGTTAACAACCGGTTCTAGCGAATAGGTGCGAACTGGTAGAATCCCTCCCCTGGATTTACCTCTCCCTTGACCTGGAGCCTCTGCCTTTCTGAATCATCAAGGTGGGGTGCTTTTGTTTTTGATATCCTGGATCTATGGTAACTCATGACTTCCAGTAATCCCTTTTTCATTTCATGAAACTCCTTTTTTGTCATATCTTCAGGTGATCTGTCTCATACACATCTCAAATCAAACTTTTTAAACAGAAAAGATGAGGCTAAGGAACTGTTTTTGCTTTTGGTCCTCCCTGTCCTTGAGCCCCCAACTCCACTTTCTGGCTAAAAGGGAAGAGGTGCTGTGGGTAACTGCCCCATTGTATTATTAGGCTTGTTCAAGCAAGGGTTTTGATTCCCCCATAGCTTGATGTAAGCTCTTGAGGGAGCTAAGAGGTGGTATTTAACTTCTTCCTAGCCTATATGCAGCATATTCATTTCTAGAGTGAATGAGAGTCTGCATATTCATGAGACGTCAACCATTTTAAACTAAGATGAGGGAGACCCAGCTAGCTTGAATCAACATGGGGTTTTCTAGGAGTACCTGTGGATAGACATGTTAAGACTTAATAGTGAAAAGTAGATAACACTAACTGGAGATTCTGTGTCAGACAATGACTACAAGTTTCAGAGACAATCTAATGCAGTGCAGTCTATTGGATTCAGATTTTTAGTTTCAATGTAAGGCTGAAGTTAGCAAGATTATACCTTTTTTTTATCCTAGGTATAATTTTGTTCCTGAGATTCCCCTCCCGCCCCATTCCCAAAAAGTCTTAGGTTAAACCATCATGAACTTTTTGGAAGTAGTCAATTGTAGTGAGGCCATTTTCACAATAATTTCATTTTACTATGGGACTTCTTTAGCCTAGCACTGCATAGATGTGTTGTGCTAAATGCTGGTTGAATGCTACCTTAAAATCAGTGCCTGTAGAAGTAGGACTGGTAGAGCCAAGAGAGGGGTAAAATGAGGGGTCAGCCTAGAATCACTATGTAGCCATAAACAAATAAAATCCAACCTCCTTGACTGCCATTGATCTTTATGAAACTATACTCAAACTCAGCTGCTGACCATTAGTTGAGAAGATTCCTGTGCATAGGTTTGAGCAATAAATAAGTTAGACTGAACCTTCATGTGTGGACCTAGTCTTTTGTGCCAGACAGTGCCTTCTTCAATCTTTAATATATAATACATAAAATTATCTGATTAAAATTAAGAATAATGCAGTCATCATGTTCCAAAATCAACCTTAATGCTTTTTTCTTTATCCCTTCAGATCAATGCACCTCCTAGGTTTATAAATAAATCTGGCCTGGTCTGAGGCACCTTCTGGTTCCTGTAAGCAAGCAAATAGCTCATAATCACATTCATAAATTAAAATGCATTCCCTACCTATTAAGTCAAACTGTAATAATTAAAATGTGCACTTCAAATATTTTGTATATCAAGTACTCCTGTGAGATGGCAAGACAATATAGTAGTAACACTCCAGTGGCTCTAAGATTCACACAAGCTGATATATACTATTTGCATTCTTGTAGTGCCCTTGCTTGGGGTGAACCAATGTATCTGCACACCCTTCTTATGCACCCAACACTAGGTAAATCAATGGTCTATTAACTCCCTGGCAAAAATAATCAGGAATCTGTAATTGATTAATTCTTAGATCCATTAATCAGGCACTTGGAATAAGAACTCATTTTCAAAGTAACCATTAACAATAACTGTGATCAAATGAGACTTTCACACTGATTTGATTTTTATTTGCAGAGGTCATTGTTTTATTAATGAAAGGAAAATGAACTACAGAAGATAGATTAAATAGCTTGGAATAGTGTATGGACCCAATTGCACACGATACTGGTGGTGGAAATGAACAGAAACGGGAATGAATAATGCTTTAGCATCAGTGTCAGAAATACTACTAGTGGTTAATCATGAAAACAGTGAATTTCCAAACACAAAAGTCAGAGCAATAAAATAGAAGGGATGGAAGAGATATTGGAATCCATTTAGTTCAAATTCATCAATATAGCATTTCCAACAATTCTGCCTCCTATAAGGAGACCCCACCACCTAGGAACAGTCCAGGACAATTCTTACTCTTGGGAACTTTTTTTCCTGATGTCCAACCAAAATCTATTTTCTTTCCATTTCAATCCATACCTTCTGAAATAATCCTAGGCAATCCTGCTCCATCTTCATAGCAGTCCTTTAAGTTCAGGTAGTTCTCAATTTACAACAGTTCGTTTAGTGACCCAGAGAAATCAGAAAAATTGCAAGGCAATGTCTGTAATACCTATGGTATAAGAATGATTCATATACCACGGCAAAGTGAGAAGGACAGAAAGAGATGTTGAAAGGTCAGTGGTTTTTACTTCATTTAACACTGCATACTCTTACTGCCAATTCAGTGGCTTTTCTGAATTCTGTTTCTTTCATAAGAATTTCTGCATCTGCTTATAGGTGCATGGTGAACAATGACATACCAAACAGTGATGGTATTCTACCGGTTCAGCCCGGTTCAGCCGAATCGGTGGCTCCAAGGATCATCTGTGAGTGAACCAGTTCACTCTGACTATCAGCTGCTGGGCCCACCTGCCCGCATTATAGGTTCCATACTGACCTTTATTTCCTGGTTTTCAAGCTCAGCTGCTTCACACAGCACAGTGGATTGCTGCACGTCAGCTGTTTAACACACAGGGAGAGTGCAGGATTGCAGGAGAAGGTCAGTAGCAAACTCTCTGCGTGAGCACGAAGCATGTGTTTGGCACTCATGCACTCACCGAACCAGTAGCAAAATAATTCCACCACTGATACCGAACAAACTTCATTGTTAATATTCTGCCTGTAAATCCCTTCTCCTACTCAAAATTGAAACAGGACCACTGACTTTCTAGCAATATTTAGAATTCAAACCATTTCTGGGTTAATGTATTTCTTTCCTTTTTTATTATTTTCATGCTTAGCAGCAACACACACTTCTCTGATAGTCAAAGGAGATGCAGCTGCTACTTATAATCTATAATACTTGAAAACTGAAGCACACTTTACTCAGTGGTGCAAACATCTAACAGCCACATAATTTAAAGCAGTCTGTTGGGGAAAAGGGAAAAAAAAGGATCAGCATACCCATGGATGTGTGGAAGATCTGTCCAGTGTCATCCTTCTGCAGAATTTTAAACTCTGCGTTCACATCAAAACTCGAGATTTTATTGGGCTAGCACGAATGTATGAGTTTACTTATAAGACAAAGTTGACTTAAGCAGGTGCAAAAGGCAGCTCTGTATTCACTGGATATAGTTTGACAATTATTACTATTTTCATGATTGTTTTAGGCTGCATTATTTTTTTAATTGATTCAAAGGCTTTGACATTCTATTACAATGTCTCACTTCAGAAACGAATGTTTACAATTTATATCTGGTCAGTGTATTTGCTATCAGAGTTGAGGATTTTGGCTGCATTTGTTTACAGAATGGCAACAGTTTTATGGTTAAAAAGGAAGGTGGATGACTGAAAGCTAACGCCAAATTGTTGTTGTTGTTTAAATATATTGCTTCTATTTTCCTTTCCTCTATTTGTCCTTCCAATCCCTCTTCTAGGGAATAAAGTCTACACAATTCTGCACAATCAATGAAAAAGTTATTTGGTTGCTATTTGCTATCTATATTAAATTTGAAACTTTAAAGCCACACAAGGCAGCTTCCACAGATGATTTAACTTGTCATTTGTATTTAATACAGTTTTCTCTTTCTTTTCTTTAACGTGCCTGATGAACTTGACATTTTCTGATGTCAGTGGCAAGTGCCTTTGCATTCTAAATACTATTTCTTATTAGATAAGTGGATTGCCAAGCAAATATTGGTTACCCTCTAAATATAAATAGCAAGATTAGCTGATTTTTACTGAGCAAGATCACTCAAGACTGGATTTGTGAGCAGGATAGGTGTGAAACCAACTTTGTGTGTATAGAAAATGGTAGCCAGGGGAAATAATCTAAGATAGCAATATTTGTGATTCTGTGAATGAAAAGATGAAACTTTCAGTGGCAGTTTTTCTTCCGGTATCTCCAAATCTGTATCAACTTTCATGATTTTTATGGATCATTTTTTGAAGGTAAAAGAACTACTGCACTATTATTAGGGGAGATGTATTTCCCCTAATGTATTAGGGGAATGTATTACTTGAATTTGTATTAAAAGAGAAAGCATAGATGTTGTTTCCTTTTGATTGCAATTTGGAAATGATCAGGGATGGGATTCAAATTTTGTAACAAGTGGTTCTGTGGGTGTGGCTTAGTTGGTGGGTGTGGCTTGATGGTCATGTGACTGGCTGGGCGTGGCCAACTTGACATCTATCATATCGAGGGGTGTTTCTCCTCACCTGGCCTCTCATGACAGTGGGGATCCTGCAGTGGTTGTAAGTGTGAAAAACGGTCATAAGGCACTTTTTTCAGTGCCATTGTAACTTTGAATGGTCACTAAATGAATTGTTGTAAGTCAAGGATTACTTGTACAAAAATACAAAAAGCTTCTTTGCTTGCAAAAAGCTGTCCTAAAAACCAATCATTAGATTAAAAAGACCTGCAAGCCGGAGTTACAAATCAGGCAGGGTGCCAGAGCACCTTGAGGAATTAAAATAGTTAAAATGCAGTGATAACTATCAGCAGCCAACTCTTGCTGATAAAGTGAAACCCTTTAGCAGAGAGGTCATTTAAGCTCTCCAGAAAGAGCACACCCAGGAGAAGCAATCCTGAGATCCATTCACACCACTTAAAGACACCAGCTGATCTCACTCACCTCACAAGATATCCTAAGGAAATCATCCAGATTTAAGGAAAGATCACGTCTCCCAGAAAGGCATTAAAAAAATCAGTTCCAAACTTGCATCCTGCCTCTTGGAAGTACACACCAAAAGGACAGTGTCAGATACCTCTAAAGCAGTGAAGGAAGACCTCCCTTCCCCAGATAAAAAAGGAAACCATGAGGCAGGAAAAAATTCAAACACAATACAAATAATTAAATCACAACAATAGCTGTTGCTTGTTAAACCAATTACCAGAACAAATAGACACAGAAACTAGCCAGATTTCTCAACCCAGTTTCTTTTCAGGAACAGAGATTAACTTTTTTTCTTCCAAACAAAGCTGAATAGGGAAAATTATCCCATCAATAAACACAGGATTAAATGTCATAAAGGACAGAATTAAATTTCACCAAAAACCAGTTTTAGACCAAAATTCAGAAAGGGCATGTAAACTCACGTTTGAATGTCAATCTTTCTAGCTAGCCATGAATGTCACTCATCTTGGTTCCTTGTCATTAAAAGCTTCTTTCCAGCAGCTCTGCTTTGTTATTCAATTATTTCTTCAAAGTACTAATCATTGCATCCCAGCTGGAAGAACTCCAACAGGGGAGTATTTCCTCCCAATAGCAGTGTAAAAGCTTAAAACAACCCTTCTCCTTTAAGAAAGTCAAGCAAAGTACCCGCAAAGGAGAAAAAAATCCAGAGAAGCTCTGGAGACAGGAAGTCTAGGCATACTGCCAAGAATGTAATAAGGGTTAACGGAGAGGCAGTTTCTGTA
The DNA here is from genome assembly GCF_049901735.1 of Notechis scutatus. NCBI lineage: Eukaryota > Metazoa > Chordata > Lepidosauria > Squamata > Elapidae > Notechis > Notechis scutatus. Next base: position 86,078,481 of record NC_142011.1, read on the forward strand.
AGCAACAAGACCAGTATGTTTCCCTCCTGCCTTCCTTACAGGATTAGCCCTGTAAAGTGGGAAAAAAACTAAAGAAGATTTCTTCCAGCAACTGGTTCTCTGAACTGCTTAGAAAGTTAACAACAGGTTCTAGCGAATAGGTGAGAACTGGTAGAATCCCATCCCTGGAAATGATGCTTTATAATGATGCTCCAGCAGGGACTTGTCAGCTCCTCAAGGTAGACTACATCAGGAAGCATTCCAGGCCTACTTTATTTTAAGGTTATCATAACATAATCTTATGCTTTCCTCCTTTCTCTTCAAGCTCATTCCCTCAGCCTTCTTACATGGCCATACCTACCTACACTTCTTTGGGCTCAGAAATGAAATAGGCCAGGATGAGCCCACTTAGCATTTCTCAGGGAATACCAGGTTTGGGGCATTCTCTGAATTAGGCATTAATTGGGATCAATGATAATTCACAGCCTCAAAAGGCAAAGATCGGGATTACAATTGGCAGCTCCAAAAAAGTATCTTACTGTGTTCTTTCATCTGTTCCACACATTGAAAGAGAAAGGCAGATTTTTAATATTGTAATTGTTGTAGCTATATTAATTTATTAAGGGGTGGCATCACAAAGTAACTGCCTCCATGGACTTTTTAAAAATCTGGACAGCCAGGAAGGCTACAAAGCTGTGTAGCAGAAAACAACACTAGCAGCAGTAGCATCTTCCACTATCTCTAGTTATGAAAGCTCAAAAACATCAGTACTAGAAATTTGAAATGCTCAAGCATACTGAAAGTAAGATAGAAAAGCAGAATGCTCTTTAGAAGACGACTTCTGAGAAATTTCAGGACATTTTTAAAAGAATTGCATTAATTGTAATATGAGGGATAATACAGGGAGAATTGCAAGTGGAATATCAGATATGACGTTTGCACTGTGCTTCATTCCATCTAATAATATGGTATGGTTATAATCTTGGAAGCAGGGAAATAGGCTTGAGGCGATAGCGGTGGCAGGTACAAAACAGGTGCTACATCTTATCCTGATTTTCTCAATGGCGTCAAAATGCTCAGCTTGAAGTACCTGTTCCAAAACTGAGTTTTTCTTAGAGCCATGTGGAATGTCATTGACTCCTGGATCTCCTGAGTAGGTATAAGATGAACTGATAGGGTTCATAATAACACTTCTGGGTGCTGGAGATTAAACAGTGAATCATGACTTTGGGGATCCTCAGGCCAAGATAACTGTCACCTTAAAACTAGGTCTTCAAATTTGGCAACAATTACCTTGCTAATCTGTAAGATGTCACAGACATCAAATCAAACTGACTCTCCACCTCAGGTTGTTTATTTTACTTCCTCTAGACATAAAATGGGAGGTATCACTGCTTTAATTTCTGCTATTGGAGTTATGCATGATCTTAGATCCTTCTCTGTCCAATTCATAAACTGTATTTTGTCATTGCAACTGAGAAAATTCATGTAATATGAGGGATGTTGTCTGGATAGGGAGGAAATTTACTATTGAAGAAAGTGCTTGGAAGGGGACAGCCTTGCGTACTTAACATATGTCTCTGAGATGTATCTTTCCACCAAGTTGACAAACATAATTTGCTTGTTTAAGCTGCAAGCAATACAACACAAGATACTTCAGCTACTAAAAATGTGGAAGAATGGCATTAGTGCTTGTTGGATATTGTCTTCTGTATACAACTATAAAGATATTATGCATACTCACACTGTACTCTTTTCACATTAATTAAGTGTACTCATGTACAATGAGCTATGCATTTTTTTCTTCTCAAAGTGTTAATTAGCAGCCTTTTGTCCTCTCCAAGCTACATTTAGTGTTGCTTTAGGTTCTGCATAAGTTTACAATATGTACAGGATTACTAGAATGCAATTTGGACTGCCAAGCCATAACCTGCAGAATTTTTACTGCTCATTACAATAATGAAATAATAACAATAATGTATAACCAAGACAAAACAAGACTTTTCTATGCAAGCAAAGAATGAATAGTAAATTCCATTAATAATTATCATTTATTTTTATCAGTAAGTGATCAGAGCTTGTTCACTTGAATAAATCATTGCCTATGAGATATCCATAAAAAAAACCCAATTTTGGCTGTCTCTCTTTTGAAGAAAATTAACAAAATAGCTAATATATTCAGAGTGATGCTCATATGTGATGATACTCCAAAGGAACAATTTAGAACAATGTAGCATTTTTTATACCAAAAGGAAAGAATTAAGCTAACTGTGAAGAGACTTGTTCAAACTTTTATAGGTTTTGCCTATTGCCACCAGGCAGAAATCAGCTCTTCCCATCATTAAATTTCCATTTGTAAACTGCCCAGATTCAGGTGGCATATATATGCAATAAATTAATGAGTATTTTATAGCAAAACTTGTCTGTTGTAGGAACCTATTTCTTTTTGTTTAAGGAGAAAAAATAATTAAACCAGTTGGCTATGTGGGAACAAAATTCTGGGTTAGGTAAGCCTTTGGTCTGATCCAGCATATTTTTTTCTTCAATGTTCAAACTTCTTTCAAGTTGTTTTAACATCTAAAGCATTTTACGGTAACTTCCTAAAGCAGATAACAGACAGATAGCAGATAATCAGAGTTGGAAGGGACTTTATAGGTCATCTAGTCCAACCCCCCGCCCAAGCGGGAGACCCTACACCATTTCTGACAAATGGCAGTCCAATCTCTTCTTGAAAGTCTCTAGCAAATGCATCTTCGGTATTTACTGTTTTTATTAATGCTAAAAATATGTATTTTTTCCAGAATAGGAAGTACTATAAAGTCTATCTAATTTCCACAGGATGGAATAAGGTTCTTTCCTTTGTTCAGTGAAAGCTGTTAAGATTTCATGCAAGCAATAAGGTGATTCCAGCTCATATCATCCAAGTACAAAAATGGAATCAATTCTAGGCTACATACTAAAATACTGTGCTCTAAGTTACTATTTTCAATGGCTTGCAATAATTGCAAAAATTCCTGCTGCTCTTCATCAACAAAAGCCAAGATATCTGAAGTTATTTACATTTTTAAAAGGCTCACCTGGCATTGCAAGTAATAATGTTCTGAAAGGTCATGACAATGATGTGGAATTTCATTGGAAGAACTGTGTACGGCAAACAAATAATTTACTTACCTTTAGCAATTATTTTGAAAAGAGATTCTTCTGTAGTTCTTCTGTTGGATTTTTAAAACCTTACATTTAAAAAATTTGTTCAATTAATCAGTTCCACTGAGTATAGCATCCTTTAATTTTATTTTAAAAGTGAATGAAAGGGCAAAATACTATATATAACACATGGAAGCTTCTGAAAGGGAAAATTTTATCTACTTTCATCTTTACTACAGTATTAAAATTTGCATTTCTACACATGCCAAAGGAGGAATGAAAAGGAAATGCACACTATAATGCTAGTTCTTACAGGAGTTATTTTGCAGCAACAGCCTAATATGAAATGCACAACAAAAGCGTGCATCCCATGTAAGTGGTGGTGAATAGTTACTTAGGTTATTGATTTTAAAAAGAAGGTAACTAATTTGTAAGATTGAAATCATGAAAAATAATTGGGAGAAAGCAACTTTACCTTCAGAGAAGGAAAGTCACATTGATACAGTATGTATCTCAGTAACTTCAATGTCAAGAAAATGACCTACACTTGAGGCCAAATATGAAGCCATCTCTGGGAGGAAATTTATGAAAGCATGAAAAGTAGGAATCTACCAATTAGATTTTTAGAAGATGGCAAAGACACACAGTTAATAACTTTTGAGTGCTAATCAGAAATAAGATGGATGTTCAGAAAGCTGTTGCTAGGGAAAGGGGGGGGGGCGGTTGGAGAATCATCCAAATAATGTGCAATTCAAAGATTAAAAGTGTGATGCAATTACTAATCAGTAAAAATGATCCTAATAAATCATTTAGCATTACATTTGCTCTTCATCAACTAAAGCCAAGATATCTGAAGTTATTTACATTTTTAAAAGGCTCACCTGGCATTGCAAGTAATATTCATATCATTTGCATGTCACCTGACAACACTAGGATACAATTCTTATTTATTTTGAATTATTTGGAATGAATTTATAATGAACAAAATTTAGAAAGGAGTCACTGAATGTCAATAGCCAAAATGCTAAAGAAAATACACTATTGGTTTCTAACTCTAATAATGAGGTGGGATAAGTAATGTATATCTTGCTCCAATGGTTGCTAAAGATGGGAAGTTGGAGAAAGATAGAAGACAGTACATAGTCCATTGCATAGTAATGTTGAAAGAAGAGAAAATTGCTGGAAGAAAGGAAACTTGAATATAGTGGGAATGGAATAGTAAGCCTGGATGGTAAAACAAGAACGGATCGGGTGAAGAATAAGACGGTGAATAAAGAACAATAAGGATCAAATTGCAAAATAAATGTAAGTTGTTTTGGGATGGAGTGACAAGATTGTGAAAAAGAGATGCAGAATGTAATGTGTGAATCAGTGCATGGATTTGGAGGAAGACAGGGTGCCTTGTAAGGATATCATTGTATAGAAAGGACTGTGAAGGTTTAAGTCAGATTACACTATGAAAGGGGAATACTGTGATTGGTAGCTATGTATGTAATAAGTTACATTTAGTAACCTTTTATTTGTGTATTCAGTATGAGTACATTTGACTGATAGAATCAGTGTCAAAAGAGATTATTTAGGCCAATGAGTCCAATTCTCCACCATGTAATCCACATTTCTTAAAGTGTAACTGTCTACAATCTGTTTAGATTTATCAAGTGATGGGGAGCAACTCCAAGATGTGCAAAATAATTACAATATGAAACCATTTTGAGTGTTCTGTGATCCAAAATCCACCTTTTAAATATTTTATTTTGAAGATGAAATCAGGCATATTCCCCTCTGAAAAAAAAATCGGGGCTGGCCAAAAGAGACCCCCCACCGCCTGCCACTCGCGCCGCCCCCGCCCGCTCGCGCCGCCCGCCCCCGGGCTCAGCTTGCGCCGCCCGCCGCCCGGGCTCCGCTCGCACCGCCCGCCGCTCGCACCGCCCGCCGCCGCCCGGGCTCCGCTCGCACTGCCCGCTGCTTGCGTTGCCGCCCGCCCGCCCGCCAAAAAATCGGGATTCCGATTTTAATCGGAATAATATCATGTCTGTGAAATAAAGCGTTGTTTTAAGTATTTTGTTCTGTTTATTAGAACATTATGTTCTAATATTATTATTAGAACATTATGATCTAGTCTCTTGCAATTAATGACTACTGAATGCAATAACTGGCCTAGCCTTCCTGCAGCAGCTGTGGTGAGCCCAGTTATTATGTTGGTGAGGTGGAAGAATGGCTTGGTATTTGGGGAAGGGCTCTTAGCAGCATGTAGTGCTAAATGGCACTCATTTAGGTTTCTGCTCTCTGTTAGCAATCCAGGAGGCTGAAAGTAAAAGTCAGGAGGAAAAGGATCTGCCTCTTGTGGTACTCTATTGGAATCCAAAATGGATACTAATGGTAACCAAGAGGAATCAGACCATGCATTAGTACAGATATAGGCACATATTTCTGTAATAGAGTTGTCGAAGTCTGGAATTCCCTGATTCGCTTGTCTTAGCTACAAATTTTTAGTTCCAGTCACAAATTGATATCTGTAGACCTTACTTCAAACTTAAGTGGTCAGCAGAGGCGGCACTAACGCGCCTATCATCTGTCATAGTATTTTTATTCTCTTATTCTTGTTCTCATTTTTCTTTGACAAATTCCAATAAATACATAAAATAAATATTGAGTGTGTGAATGAAACATATCAAGCGTGAATCAAATTGCATTTGATTGCCCTGGCAGGCCTTATGTAGTGGGACTTCCCCTACCCCACATGGCAAGACACTCAATATGCCTCCTCATTCCCTAGGAATGGAGAAACGTGGTCAAGGCAGATTCTACACTTCAGCCTTTCTTGGCATCAGTTTGCCTTAATAGACTAAGTTCTGCAATTTGTTCGTTAGATGAACTACAGGAGAAGTGGCATTCAAAAAGCTCTGGGGATTCAAACTTAATGACTTATACATTGACCATAGTCCTTAAACGCACAGCAAGCATTAGCGCCATCTGATGGAGATTTCATTCCCAGCAACAGATTCTGATTCCAAGCTATTGAGATTCTACACCGACTAGTGCTGTGATGGTGAATCTATGGCACACATGCCACAGGTGGCACGCAAAGCCATTTGTGCCGGCACGTGAGCTGCAGGCAAACTTAACTCGCTGCATATGTGCGTGCTTCGCAGCTGATTTTCGTCCTGTTCGAGGCCTTTTTCGGCCTCCCAGAGGCTCAAGGACAGCTTCTGCAGCCTTTGCAGGATGAAAAATAGGCCCGTTTTGTCACTTCCTGTAATACCGGAAGTGACGAAATGGGCCTATTTTTCGGCCTGCAAAGGCTGCAGAAGCTGTCCTCAAGCCTCTGGGAGGCCAAAAAAGGCCTCAAATGGGCCAAAAATCAGCTGGGAGGTGCACTGCAGGTAAGGGGGTGGTGGTGGGAGATTGCACACACATTGCCTTCTGGGTGCTGGCATGTGAGCGCGCGGGCACAAGTGCGCGCATAATTTTTGGCACAGGAATCCAAAAAGGTTAGTCACCACTGGACTAGTGTATTGATATGACCAGTGGAAAAGAAAGGTTCATTTTGTTAGCTTAGAAAGACAGAGTAAAGCTTTTGCTTCTCCAGTTTTGGACAGCCAACACCAACATCTGCACAGAATGGACAATGGTTGCCGGGTAGAATATCTCTTGTCCTTCAAACTGCATCTTCAGATGAAATGGTAAAATTTAAAAATGCTCATGCAGTTATTTAGTCCATGGTTCAATGTACAAGAAAGACACATTCAAGCATATTGGCTTGTCCGTTTAGTAGTTCTATCCCTTTGGGAATTCAAATACCACCCCCACCTTATTTTGATGAGAAATTATCCCTGCGTGTTCGTTTTCTCAATATTTTAGAATATAAATGAATTGGAAGACACTGGGTACTTTCGTAATACAGTCTCTCTCTTGGACAGAAACATTTCTTTCTTTTACTCATTTTCTCATTCTATTAAATAGGAACTGCAGACCTATTTTAGGCAATCAAACAGCCAAGCTAAAGAGTAAAACAATGGATATGATATAAATTTTCAGGTGGAATCTCCATGTAAATATTCAGGTTGAGATAATCTGGCCTTTTGAATATAAGGTTTAGGCAATGTACATTAAAAGATTATGAGGTTTTAACAGATTTGTGGGCTAATTAAAATTCACTTTCTGCCTGACTGCACTTCTGAAGGTACCTGAAAGGATGATAGAAATTAAAAAGTTAAAAAGCGGATCCCACTTCACATTTTCTTTTATCAGTTATTGCTCATGAGCATGTCAAATGTCGTAGGCACCTGTTTCCATGCAATTTCTATATTATAAAATGTTATATTATTAAAAATAAAATAAGGGCTGATTTCTCCAAAGATTCAGTGGTTGGTGGAAGGGAGCATGAACTGACATCCTATTTATGCTTGTTGTCAATAGAAGAAAAGGGAGGGAATGAAGGTTTTTTCCCCAAGTTCCAAAACAGTTCTTTTTTCTAAGGTCAAACCACAACTTCCAATGAAACAAAATCATCTGTTGTAGTTTTTTTCAATGAAGCACATCCAATGTAAAATTTCATGTTCTGCACTCTGGAATGACTGAGAATAGATTTTGACATCCTGTGTGGTATTTTCTCAGATATTTGAAGACTGGTATTATATTCCTTTTTTAGGCCTCTCAAAATTCAACATGCTCAGTTTGTTCAATCTCTCTTCACGTGGCTTTGTTTCCCTCACCCCAATTGTTCTCAACTTTCCTTCTATGAATTAAGTTCCAATGTTTGAATTCTTAAACTGCCAGAACTGCTATAATACTTACTTGAGCTGATGTCTACCAATGGAAAATAAAGTGGAACTATGATTTCCTGTAATTTGGGAATATTGTTCATTCTGCTAAATTTTCAATTGGCAGCATTACAACTGATGACGCCTACTTAATTTTTAATCAATTACCTTTCAACATCTTTTCCACAAAGTAGTCTTGTCCAGTCAGATATCCCCCTTTTGTGTAACCATATGTCTAAATGAATATTATTTATTTAGCATATGGGAAATACATGGACTTATAGTGGTTCAAATGTTAATGTCCAGTCCACCTAGCCACTCTAAGACAAGATGGTCTAAGTTGAAAAAAATCAGACATTGGGCCGGTGGACATTCAGACACAATGTGATGGATATTTTGTTGAGGAGCACCACACTCACACTGAGGGGTACAGACAAAACCCCACTTAAACAATGAGTCCTGGCACACACCATGTTGGGTAAGGATCCTGTTCAGAGTTGACCAATGGTGGCGAGGAAGGTCAAAACCTGGCACCTTTTGTGTAGGATCATCTATGTAACTGCCTCTATCTGGCCGTTCAGCAGCCCATTTGGCTTTCCACTGTGTGTTGATATCAAAGTTGTTAGACAGTTGTTGAGCAAGTGTCAGAGAGGGCTTCCTGGATTTAAGCCTACCAATTGATAGATGAGGAAGATCGGCATGCACAGGAAGAAGTGGGTTTCTCAAAATTTTGCTGTACTCCTTCACTAAGGCTTCCTGCTTTTGTAGAGCTGGTGGAGCAATGTGGCTCGAGACGGGGAGCCAGCAAGTAGAAGATTTTATGCAGCCACTTATGATCCTCATTGTATCATTTAGTCTAGCATCGATCGTCCTAGTGTGACAGCTATTAAGCCAAACAGGGGTGCAGTATTCAGCTGTGGCATAGACCAACCCTAGTGCTGAATAACTTTGCCTTTTCTCTATTAAGCTCATTCAGTCCTTATCTCCAACACATTTTTACTTTTGCTTTACTATCCCCATTCGATTTTGTAACATGTGCAAATTTAGTAAGCAATAGATCTAGCTTTTCTTTGTTACCTATCAGTGTTACACTGTTTTTATCAAGCAACTGATATACTGGCTTATTATTATACTTACTATTTTTAATTATATTCTAAACATTTCTGATGACATTTTGTTATGTTACCATTGTTCTTGGCATCCACTGACAACTGCTGGACTGTAACTATTGTATCATTATTTTCTATAATTCTTGGCTTCCTGTATACACTTTCCCTTAATGATTTGTTGACCTTTCTTCTTCTATACACCCTTTGATTTCAAAGCTTTTATTACACCTTAAACGTTTTCTACTGTCTTCATTTTGCCCCCTCTTCATTGAAGTGATTTGTACTGCAATTGGTAATTTTTTAGGAACTCCATCAGTTCAGGGCACATCATCTTATATATTACATAATATGTTGAGCCATATTCAGTTTTAATTTTCCTTCAACTGTTCCAGCTACTTCCATTTCCTTTATTAGGGGTTTTTCCTATTGCTTAGAATAAATGAAACCAGAGTTGATTCTCTTATGCTTTTTGTTTAAACCTTCTGAAAGCAAAATTTTTAGCAAGATGAATCAGGAACTCCCTGAGAGGGGCATTCTTGGCACATTTAAGTCTTCTGTTAAATTTCCAAAATCCTAGTTTCAGATGCTTATCTATTTTATTTTTATGTTTCAAGGAAGATAAATATAATTTTAAAATCTATATTTTTTTAAATAAAAGAACACAGTCCAGTAAAACTGCTGAAACAGCAGGAATAAAAAGTGGAAGGTAACAGAAATTGTATGTACTGTAGGCTTTTTACTTCAGAAATCCATCTCCAGATTTTACAGTCTTGGGCACTTTTGCAGAGAGTGTGCCTAATAGGAATACTGCAGAATGAATGCCATGGGTTCACTCCACATCCACATCCATTTTGCAAAGCTAAGTGACTCTGCAGTATACCACTCGTCTTTTCTCCTATAAGCAATCCAGTCTACTGAATAATGCAAAGCATCTTGTCATGTGAGAGAGCTGCTTTTCCAAATACGTTAAATGACAAAAGAAGCCTTTTATACTACATTCTTTGAACATCATGTACAGCTTACATTAATGCCTGCTTTTTATTATAAATCACCTAATCTTTTTTTGAAAGGTAAAAAATTGAAGTACACAACACTTTTAATGCAGATATTTAACTGCAAATATTGCATCATTTCTGGTGAAGGTAATCTCCCCCACGGTTCCTCAAATTCTGTTCACAGGCATATATGAAGACTGGTTAAGTTAATAATTGGGATTATATCTTCCTACACAAGTGAATGAGTTCTGGCATGTACCTAGGGAATAATTATGTTTAAAAGTCCTTGATATTGTCTTTGAGTTCATGTAAAATGATTCATTAAAATGTTTGAATTTAAATTATTAGTTTAAGTTTCCTGAAGAGCTTCAAACAAGTCACTGATATGCTGTTATGTAAACATGAATTTGTTTCATTTTAGTATAAAATTGTAAGCTAGACCCAAGTGAAATTTATACATCCCAATCACACATGATTGGATATTGAGATTTAGATCAGATAAAAAGGCAAAAATCAAGCTTTAAAATAAATTGTTAAATATAGTTCTCGGAAAAATAATTGTAGATAGATATATGATTAGAATCTGAACTAGTGTAAAACTAGTAGGATAACATATTCAGCACCTTTTAGTTGTATTTAGCAGTTGACAAGGTTTGTCTGTTTTTTTCTCTCCTCTTTCCCCTCCCTCCATTGAGCAATTTGACAGTTTTGTTTAACCCACGTAATACCTGTGATTAGTGGAAAGGCTTTTTTAGCAGACACAGAAAATGGAAGATGAAACTGCAGCAGAAGCATGACAAATCTGAAAAGTTAATTAGTGCATAAATCTATTTTAAAAACAAAAAAGATAGAACTTACAAGCTACGATAAAAAGTTATGTCTTTAAAGCTAAAGATTATATAACAGGGTGGGAAATGTTTAATATCCATTTCTATAAGTGAAGTGGTTAAACTTCCAAATGTATAAAGTATGTATGCTGTCCAAAGTATTATTTCTTTCCACAGCATTTGGTTTTTATATACAGAAGTTAAAAAAAATCAGATTATTATGCTTTTCCCACCCTGGCAGAGAATAAACATGAATTCAAAAGCACAGTGGAAGTGGGGAAAAAAGAAGAAAAGAGAGAAAAGGCAGCAGAGAAAGACAGAAGAGGTGAATACAGAGCTACAGAAGTGTTTATTGAGCATGCTACAGAGGCAAGCAGCGTACACATAAGAAGAAATTAAACAACCATCAAACCTCCCAACTTTGTTAGAAAATTAATTTTTAATTGTGCCGCTTTCAAACTATACTGAAATATTACATTTCTAAAGATGTAAAAACTCAACTAATAGAAAATATACATGACCTTTTTCTACATAGATAACATAATCTATGACTTTTGGAACTAAATACATCAATTGCAAAAAGTATTGGTCATTTGAACAGAATCAGTAAAACAGCCCAGATTGATAGAGGAACTGTTTCCAAATGAATTATTTTTTCCTGTAGATTCTGAGCCATGTTTATAGTAAAGGCAGATCCATTTCTAGATATAAAATATTTTGAAGAGATTTATTAAAACTGAATATTACAATGCAAGGTAAATTAAGACTAAAGGCACATAAACTTTGGTCCCACCTGGTTGTCAGTTTTTTGTTTTTTTTTATAAAGAAAACTGCCAAAAAATTATTAATCTTTCTGCAAAAGTTTGCAATACATTTTCTTCATCCTTGAAATACATGCACCAACTCCTGAACTAGCTAGACCAGTCTGAACATGCTCAGAAATCCACAACCATATTTCAAATTGTAATTACTAACTAAAAATGGCAATATATATTTAAATGCATGTAAGTTATGTCAACTTCAAAAAACATCTACAAAAAATATTCAGCCACAAACAAGACATTACTTAGTGCCAACATTTATATGATTCGCCCCAGAGTGTGTTTACAAAAAGGTTAAGACTTTATACAACTCTTTTTTTCACTGAGGCTAAAAGCCACAGGAACTAACAAAAAAAAAAACAGAAAAATCACTTTCAGACTTTTAAAGAAATTAACTCTTTGCATCTTTGTAGTTCTGACTAAATCCTATATTTTCAACTAAACTAAATCTGAAATACAAAGGCCATTTTTACTGAGAGAAAAAAATAATACGCTGCATTTCTCTTCGAAAAGAGCAACTGATTTTGTTTTAAAAATGTTTCATGGCAAACTGATAAATCCCAAACAGAAAAAAAAAGCTTAACCCTTTTTACACACTCTTGCCTAATACATATTTGGCATAATCCTGCAGAAGTTAGGTGCAACAAATTCCTCCTGAAATCAATGTTCTAATTCTTGGATTTCAATGGAATAAATGCAAGCCTAACGTTCACTGGACTGCACCTATTAATTCCCATATAATGTGCCCCAAACAACCAAATTTTTAACTAGTAAATGCAACTCTAAGTTTTCCTTCTTTAAGGCACGTATGTTAACTAAGTTGAAAAACTATGGGATTTCCTCAGAATCCCCTTTAAACAAAATGGTTTCATAAACATATGCAAAACCAGCAGATAATATCACTGCTTCTTCCTTGCAAATCCTTTTTCATTTCTTTTTTACATAAACAATCAAGGAATGATAACAGCATGAAAAACAGATGTCCATCTCTGGTCCCCGCTTTCCCGAACAGTCATAGATGACAACACTAAACAATGTGACACAACCTTATTATTTTGATATCTCACTTCAAATGGTTGATTTGGAAAAAGAAACTCTCAGATGATGATTTTCTCCAAGATTGTAATTATGCAGATCAATCAAAGCCTGGATAGCTTCTTCTACTGTTGACATCTGAAGAAGGGCCATCTTGTGATCTCTTCTGGAACAAAGCAATGAAATTAGATACAAAAACAATACAAGAAAGTTTTAATATAAAACCTATTCTTACCAAAAACAGCTGCTCCCTCATTTTAAATGAAATTTCAAAGAAAATGTGCTTACTGAAAAAATTTAAATGCTTTCACAGTGCCTCCAGTATTACCAAACAACATGCGCAGGTCATCTTCCGATACTGACGGTCTACAAAAAGAAGTAAGAGAGAGAAGAGAGACAGAAAAGAATTAAAAGCTACATTTGGCTTTTACATGAATTTTTCAAGGAATTTGCTAGCCAAGACTTACGGAATATTAGATAAATGAAGAGTTGCAGATGGGGGAAAAATATTTTGAAAGTTTTTTGAACCAGGCTTCTTGAAACGATGAAGAGGTGAATTGCCAAAATCCTTTGTTAATCCTTGGTCATCCAGACCTTCTCGAGGTAGCTGAACTGTTTGATGTTTGGAAAGAGTGACACGAATAATCTTGCCATTGCCATACATTTTCTGCCCATTAGAGATGGCTCAAAAACCTTGACGTCCCATGACCCTTTTCACCCTTGCCATACATTTTTCTGTCCTGTTATTTTTCATTAAGATGGCTTCATTATGAAACTTGAAAAATCAAATAAATAAAATAAATAAAATAAATAAATAAATACTTCAGTCCTTATATCAATTTAAAAATATAACTTTTTAATATAGTGTTTTTAAAAAAGCCTCTGATGGCAATTTGTTTTATTAAATGAAGACATGAAAAAAGATGTAGTTTTTTTTTCATATGCTCAATTTGGAAGTTATTTGAAATACTGGGGGTTTTACAGAAAAGAGTTTTCTAAACTTAAAAAACAAAACAGAAAAAACAATCTAAAGAATAAAAAATAGCATGAGAAATAAAGCATATTTAAATTTATTTATTTAATTTATTTAACATATGTCTTATTTGTTTGTTTATTTATCATGTGTCTAGTTTGCCCATGAAATCTAAAATAAAATAAATTTAGTATTTACTATTCTGGGGCATAGTAGATGTCTAATCTGAATAGCATAGTATAGAAATCCTTGGAAAAAAGGAATGCCTTAAAATGCCTGGTACTGAAAAAAGATTAATAAAGAACCCTGACCTTCCCATTTGGAAAGGGCATTGAATAAGCAAGACTCTATAGGCAAGAAGGTTAACATCTCTGTCATTTTCCATTCCAAATTTTCCAGGGCTGTCTAGAACTCTTTTTGTTGAATTACTATTGAATTTCAATGAATGTCTACTTAAAATTAAAACTAATTTTTAAGTTTCATTCACATCACTGTGTATTCAGTAAAGCAAAAGGAAAATAATGGCTTATTTAATATACAAATCAGATGATTTAATTACTACTAATAATTAGGCAGATCAATTTTATGATACAAATCTAAAAAGATATGTTTCAGCAGAACTTTGTTTTATTCAAACAATAAACAATGGTGCATTTTTGTAAGTTGGAGCAGGATCTAAAAGAATTATATAACGTGCCACATATATAAAAATTTACTCTCCTTCCACTTCTTATAAATAAGATTATATTTAACATAAGCAGGCAAGTTAATGAATTACCCTCATTAGTTTCATTCCCTTCCTTAAAGATAAAAATATTTTTAATGCAACGCAAAAGCACATGAATCTGCAATATTCTGTTATTTACTACCCACCCATTACAGGTGCAACTTTGTAATTAATAAATTATCTCACAGGTACAGAGGGTTGAGAACTAAAAAATAATAATCCAGAAAAAATTCTGTAGCTGCACCCACGAAGTAAATTATTGTCCAATTGAATAGCCTCATGTTCAGAAAACAATTATCTATCTTTGGAATATATTAGGCAACTTTACAGACTTTATTCACCCCTACAGAAATCCTGTGGTTTTATAAACTTAAAATATGAACAGTTTCCTAAATAATTTTAAGAAACACTGAAAACCAAGGACGAAATGGAAGAAAAAAAAACATGTTAATCTCACCAAGCTGTGACTGGTTCCCATCAGCCATCTGTATAAGAGCACTGTCTTTCTTATTGTATAAAATCTTCACTCGTTGTACATCCCCATAAACACCTTTTTAGGATTAGAAAAGTAACCCAAAAGAAATAGTATTTTAAATATAGCTAAATAGAATACTTTGAAATATCAATGAAACATTCGGACAGATCTTTCACTTCTTCCAGCATTCACACAAATGAATAAGAAGAACAAGATTTTGAATAGGTGGATTTTGAAAAAAGGAAGACATTTTTGATACACCCTCAAAGCTATGAGAATGGTTTTAAATAAAAGACCATGCAAAATAAAATCACATGCATTAAAAGAAAAGTTTGCATCTATGGAATTTAAAAATAGCAAAAGAAAAATAGCAAAAGATTTACTGTTCAACTTTAAGCCAAACTGCTAGCTATAAATAAGAATTAAGGTGAAACAAATAATTAAATCAATAATAAAAGTATAGTGCTAACGATAACATACCGAAGAGGGTAAACAGACTTTGGGGCGTAACCATCTTTAGAAGGAGAGAAGAGCAAGCAGCATAAGACAAGAAGAGAGAAGAGTCGAGGAAGAGCGGAGATGAACAGATCATCCATAACGAAGGGTGGTTCCCGCAGAATGGTGAGGTGGTCATGGATCATGGTTCAAGGCGGTTAATTGGGGCAAGTTGGTCCGAGGAACATTTTGTTCAAGCACAGAAGCATGAACATAGGGGATGGAGACAGGGGTGTAGACAAGGAATGCAAAGGATAGGGGAAGGGAGGGTATGGGAATTTGGGAAGAGACAGGGAAAGGGTAGGTGAGCACACAGGGAGAAGGATGAAATGGGGAAGGGAAACAGCAATGCAGAAGAAAAATAAGGAAGTGGGGAACAAAAAAAAATAAAATATAGGTCAGTACATAGGAAATGCAGGAATTTGGTCAGAAAATGGTTGGTTTATGTATTGTACAAGAAAAACTGAGTAAAATGTAGTCACCCAAGACAAAATATGGGTAAAGTACATCCATATCATACAGTAAATTACATTTCTATAGAACATGAAAAAACATGCAATAGAAACTTAAAAGAAAAAAAATCCTCTTAAACTTTAACTGCATAAGCATGTCTGGTTATGAAATGCAGGGAGAAGTCGTTCAAATGGCACTCTGATTCAAGCATTTTAACACGCAAGACTGTGAATGACAAAAATGAGAGAAGTATAATGGTTCAATATTAAAACAGAGGCCAGTCAAATGGAACACATAGTCAAAGTAGACAAACCGATACAAACTATCCCACATTTCATACCAGCTTCCACAGCAAGTCAAAGTAAAGATCCAAGGCAATAAAATGCAAAACTAAAAGTAACTCAGACTTCAGAGTTAAGGAAATAATAAAACAAAGGTTTTCTAAAAAGGAGACAAAATGAATAGCAACTGCAAAAGAAAAGAAAAATTACTAAGAGAGATTGAAGTGCTGCATCAAGATCGTTGGGAGGAACCTTCAAAGAAAAATTTGTTAGAGTTGTTCACATACATTAATACAACAAAAAGAGCAGAGATGTATAAGCATGAAATGAATAAGCAAAGGAAAAATTATAACAGCAAAATAGCAGTTTTATTAAACTCTATATTTCAAAATGAAGCACACTAACAGTTACAAAAATAAGCTAAAAAATATCCAGAACATGCAGTGTTTACTCTTCTAGTTTTTTTTAAATAGGTAGCCAAGTAGGAAAGTGTTATTTTAAAAGGGATAGCTACCTCCAAAATCAAAAGTATTTAACACTATAGAATATATTGGAATCCAGCCATAATGCAATCTGAAGTAACATGAATAAATAAAAAGTCAACCTTAAGATATGGAAGCAAGCTCAAAATAAGAAGGGTACATAAGAATTTGAAAAAGAATGAAGCATGATTAAAGAAAAGAAGAATGCTGAAGAGAGAGTAGATACACTAACCTCTTCATTTAAATTGCTAACCAAAAGGACTGTATTGCCACCAGTTGAAACTCCAGGCATACCCACACGGCCAGCTGCCGCCGCCGCCGCTGCCGCCGCAGCATTTGGAATTCCCAATGGACTCAGCGCTCCTGGAACAGCTGCAACAGGAAGCCCTAATTTTAAAATAAAGCATATTTTACGAAACACACACAAGTCGCTCTAATATAGTCTAATTAATGCTCCCATTGCTGAAACCAATACTTTATGATAAAGAGACTCTCGCAGTGTTCTCAACCTTGGCATCTATAAGATGTGTGGACTTCAACTTGCAGAATCATCCAGCCAGCATGCTCTTCAACTGACTAATATAAATCGAAGCAAATGATGTTATTTCTTTTACAATAAATTCCGGGTTAAGGCTTTTTTTTAAAAAATCCCTTCTAGCAAAGGGGAGGAAAAAAAACCCCTCTAATCGATTTGGGTTTGAAGCATTTTTACCTATATATTATATAGGAAAAAAGTAACAAAGGGAAAAGACTTTACTAAAAGGAGTACACATTTTGTATTTCACCATTCCTCATAATTTAATAAAGTTATTTTTTTAATCTGCAAACTGCCCCTAATATACTGCAAATTAGCTACCAGAAGTGATAGAAAGCACACAGCATATAAGCATCAAACTCTGCAATGGACACAATCACCCTGGCACAATGCCTTCTAAAGAAAAACCTTCTATCTAAGGGTTGCAAACCATATGCCATGACAATATTTCTCCAGAATAGTTTATTCACAATTATCTGTCCTAAGTATGAAATCAATCTGTATTACTGCCTTGTAAAACCATGATTCAATATTTCAGAGATTAACATAAAAATGTCCCTGTGCTGCGTATCCTTTGGTATTGAGTGAAAAAACTACATGCAAATATCATTGTCTGATGATAATGGACTAGGTGCACTAATGAGTATTACTAGATGGAGTACCATAGCCTACTCCCTCTCCCAATTTAAAAGCAACACCTTCTTCCTCAAATTATGATACAAGCTTCCATATGGATGCTAAGATATTTTTAATAAGATAACATTACAATTATCATTTTTGTAATTTTGGTTTATAAAATTCCTGTTATAAAGATGAATCCTTTGCCAAGAGTGATGTTTTTGTTTCAAAAACTATATATTCTGACATCTTATCATTTTAGCAATGGCAGAAAGATCTATCCAAGTTTGTATGGCAATGGAAAAAAACAAAAACAAAAGTTAAATATAAAATACTCCAAGATGCTGACATGGATCGGCCCCTGGACCCATCTCCAGACACGAGTTTGGAGAGGGAGGATGAATTTGAGTCAGCAGAGGACAACATGGAACTCAGTGATGGTCCGGATCAGGGCTTGGAGAGTGCTAGCCTGATGGAGAAACCTCAGCTGGGTGGATCGGATGAGCAACGGGCTGGGGCTAAGCGAGCCAGCGAGATGGCCAGGAGGCTCCAGGTGAGGAAGCGAGATGGCCAGGAGACTCCAGGTGAGGACCAGGAGCAGGTGCCACCCATTAGCAATGAGGAGGAGTACACACTTCCTTCTGATCCAAGGATATGTAGGGCAGAAAGGAAACAGGTACAATGCCAGTCAGCTAGATTACTTGTGAGGAGGCAACCTTGCTCCTCATGAAGGGCCGCCCGTACTACTGTCGCCTACTTAATCTCACCACAAGGACTTGAGTGCTGCTGCAGCAATTTGCCCAGTTCCATGCCTTGTGTGTTCGTGCCATGTATCCTGACCCATCTGACTTGTGGATTGTTTTGCTGGACTTTATGTGTAAACAGATGGACTCTGTTTACCCAGTGACTCTTGCCATGCTGAGTTTGGAATCCGAACCTGCACATCGTGGATGCTTTCTGAGGACCTGTTTGAGGGACGGGGGCTTGAATAAACACCTTTATAGAACTCTTGCTGTGTATGTGTGGAATGGGGCAGCACAGATGCAAAGGAACAAGGAGTGGAATTGCCTAACTTGAGTTTGTATTTTGCAACGTGCTATTTGATTTGGATGAGAGTAAGTTCTCCTGAGATATAAGATAATTTTAAAATTAGAAGAGCACAATCTGAGATTTGGATGGCATGGGATTCTTTTATGGTATGATAAACTTAAGGTTAATGTAGATCTTAAGAATATATTAGAACCACCACACAGAGAATGTGGAATAGATATAAATCCAGACTGTGCCCAAAAATGTCTTCAGGGATCTCAGCACAAGAAGCATTTTTTTAGGAGAAAAAAAGAACAGCAAAGAGGCTAACAAGAGCATGGAGAATATAAGATTAATTAAAAGAAGAGATACCTGTACAGGGATTTAGTTTTCTATGGTTTTTGTATGTACAATTAAGAGAAAGATTTAAGGTAGATATGGCATTTGGAACTAATAAACAGAAGGCAGAATTTGTAGTTAAATTCTGTAAAAAGATGAACATGTAATTGCTAAAATTTATAAACTTTTATTCAACTGTAAAACAAAAGAATATGTGAAAGAGTGCATGATAAAGAACTTTGGACATAGCGTATTGATAAACTGTGGGAAAATATGTGGTTAAAAGGTATAAAATCTACTTTTTGTCATACAGTATTTGTCTTAACAAAGTAAAGATCAGTTTATTGAATGACTGGTACATGACTTCAGGAAAATTATGTAGAATATATAAAGGTAGTTCAAAATTATACTGGAAATGTGGATAACACAAAAGGTCATTATATCACGTGTGGTGGACTTGTAAAAAAAGCCACAACATTTTGGGTTCAAATATACATAATGATGCAAAGAATTTTAAAAACTTAGTATTTGACCATCAGATTTTTCTTCTCGCTGGGATTAATGGACAGGCAATTAGAAAAGAGCCATGGAAAGCTATCCTTACATATGATTACTGCTGAAAGACTATGCACAAAAACAAAAAGGAAATATGCACACTTAGTATAAAGATCAGAAAGAATCCATAATTAATGAATTTTGGAATCATAATAGAATTTCTGAACATTGGTAGATTCATAAGCAACATTTCTTTATAAATCCATCTCTCTCCCCCTCCCTTTCCCTCCCTCCCCATCCATCAATTGATTGATCCATCTATCCATAGCAGATTTACATACTATTAAATGGGCCATATAATTCAGTGATTGGAGGTCCAAGACTATAATTGCAGAAATAGTTATTCAACTAATAATACAAGATAAATATTGAATCAGAGGTTTACATGTAACAAATTACACAAGTCCTTCACTGATACAGAATACTAAAATCCAGTGACATATTACTGTCTTTATTAAATATGTCATGATCACAACATAGCCCAGGTTCTTGCTTTGGTCAGTGAACAATATGAGATTCAGTAGCCTACCATGATTTTAGATATAATGCTTGGATGAAAGAATAAAAATAAAGTAAATATATCAAAATGTCATTGTTGAACACTCAATAAAATCTGTAATTTCTCTTGGACATCTATTATATATCATTGTATTTTCAGAAAGTTCATGGAATAAGTAAGCAGTCTCTAGGATGAATGATGAAACTGTCTGGGCCGTGTTTCTTGGGAATATATACATTTGCAAAGCTGGTCTATTGCATCCTATAAATAACTCTGGTTCAGACTAAAGTAAACAAAAGTAAGTTAACCTAACAAAAAACCCTATTTCAAAAATGCCATTTTGACAAGTAATACAAACATTAAACTCCAATACTTGGAGATCAAATGGGATGAAGAAAGAAGTAACAAATGTTCACATAATTCTTCAGTGAGGATACTGTAAGGGTAGAAAATGATCCAAGAGTAGACCTGTTGAAAAAAGATGCTAAAATCATATTACACCTGAAAAAAGCTCAAGAATGCAAGCAAAATCTTCACATTGGTCAGAAGCAATAATATAAAAACTGTGAACAGAAGGTTTCCAAACTCCTTATTTCATAGACTTAAAGTCAGGGGTGGGATTCTACCAGTTCACACCTATTCACAAGAACCGGTTGTTAACATTCTAAGCAGTTCGGAGAACCAGTTGTTAGAATTACTGGCCTAATCCTGTAAGGAGGCAGGAAGGAAACATTCTGGTGTTGCTTACAGAAACTGCCTCTCCGTTAACCCATATTACATTCTTGGCAGGACTAGACTTCCTGTCTCAGGAATGTTTCTGGAGTTTCCCCCCCCCTCCTTTGCTGGTACTTTGCTTGTGTGGAGTGACCATTCAAAGTTACAATGGCACTGAAAAAAGTGACTTATGACCCTTTTTCACACTTACGACTGTTGCAGCATCCCCACAGTCATGAGAGGCCAGGCGATGAGATGCATGCCTCGATGTGAGTGATATTGAGTTGGCCACACCCAGCCAATAACATGACCAACAAGCCATGTCCACCCAGTCATATGACCACCAAGCCACGCCCACCACCTAAGTCACACCCACAGAACCGGTTGTTAAAAATTTAAATCCCACCCCTGCTTAAAGTATTAGAAGAGATACTACAATGAGACCTCTACACTTTTACTCATAGCAGCACATTTGACAAGCAACTAGCTTTAATGAAATATGGATTCATTGTTAACTAGAAATAGGATTGTTATTTTTCTTCCTCACAAGCATATGACAATTCTAAAACGATACCACCTGATTTGGGGCTTTGTCTTTATAGAACATTTCTTTCAGCAATCCAACTAAACCTGAATGAAAGCTAGCTCCCTCAAATGCCACTTGTGTAACTGCTGGAAAATTCTTTGGGGAAAAGGTGATATAAAAACTTTAACACTGCAGTGCCATAATAACCAGTCCTTCCTCTCTGTCAAGAAACAGATAATGGAATTCACTTTCTGCATGCAACACTTGATCAATAAAATACTTTTCTATTCAAAATGAGAGTTAACAACTTTACCTATTATTGAAACATGGCTATACTTAGGAGATCACTATTTTGTATATTCTGGAAAACATGAGGAAGCTAACAATGTCAATGTTTTCTTGCTAAAGATATTATGTTAGGAATTCATTAAGAAATTAGTAATATCTACCTAAATATCCCTGTTCCCTTTTTGCTTTTGGGCACACTAGTGGATACTAATCTTAAAAGCTAAATGATCTCATGTGTAAAGCAAAGACTCTTCTTCATCAGCTTAACGTAATATTAAGTTGACTGGGATTTCCACAGGGCAAAAATACCAAATTTCCTTTTTAGTAAATATATTCAGTAGGTATGTGACTCCTAGGGATTATATACTGGAGACTCTTAACTTTCTGTCCTAAAAACTTGAGATTCAGTTTGTTGTTTCATAGACATTACAGATAGTTTTCGACTTACAACAGTTCATTTAGTGACCATTTGAAATTACAACAGCACTGAAACAAGTGACTTATGACTGTTTTTAACACTTATGACTGTTAGAGCATCTCCATGGCCATGTAATAAAAATCCAGATGCTTGGCAACTGATTCATATTTATGATAGTTGCAGTGTCTTGGGGTCATGTGACCACCTTTTGTTGCGATCTTCTGACAAGCAAAGTCAATGGGGATGCCAGATTCACTTAACAAGCACGTTACTAACTTAACAACTGCAGTGGTTCACTTAACAACTGTGGCAAGAAATGTAATATAATGGGGCAAAATTCACTGAACAACTATTTCACTTAGCAAAAGAAATGTTGGGCTCAATTGTGGTCGTAAGTCGAGGACTGCCTGTAGTTCAAAGCATATAAAGTGATGAAAAAAGTTTCTGTCCCTGCCCCAATTTATGGGCAGGCTCTCTGCTTTCTGCACATTGTATTGGCTCACTTACATACAGACAGTATTTATGAAGCGAGAACATGCTGACCTTAAGTTATCACTGTTTCTGGGGGTGGGTTTTGTTATCTATCCTCACCTAAATCTAAACCCACATCAACAAAAGCTCTGGTCCTGCAACAGAACTTTTCCAGCTCAAGTCCACATAGCAATTTACTAGATTAACATAAAACAATCCCATCTCCAAAATTAGACGGGAGGGTTAAGCTTCTTCAGAATGCCCTTCTATCTCTAAATAGGATCTTGGGCAGATTTCAGCAGAGACTTAGATAATAAACGTCATTGAAGAAAACAGATTAACAAATTTAAAACCTAATAGGTCATAAAGTGTCATGAAAAATTGTGGCAACAATTGCATATAGTCGATGTTGAATGTATTGGGAAGGAGGCGTTATTAAAATAGCTGGTTAAGTGATAATTAATGAGTTTTTTGTTACTTGTTCAAGACTATAATCTTTAGCTACTTTTGTAATTCAACCCCTAATGGTACAGTTCTATCCTCCTGTGGAAATAAATGTCAATTGTTAAATGACTTTTACTATCTCTCTAATTTTTTATTACTAAGCCATGTGAATTTCTTTTGCCTAATTACACAGAAGAATCTCAACTCATCAGAAAAATGGCATAATTTATTTGTCTACACTAATAGATCAAATGCTTATTTATCCTCTAATTCTATAGTCCTAATGGAAAATATATTCTTGTCCTACATTTATAATTTCCAAATCACTGATTCAGGCAGATTCAATAGTATTCTTTTTCTCAACTAAATATTACCTGCATTATATGGATTCTTATAACAGTTTGACCAGAAGAAGCTTATTTATTTCCATACAAATGGGGATTTCTAGTGATAAAAGTATCCAAATGCACCTTGCAAAGATTTTACGTTTAGTTCTGAATGTGCAAACTTTTAAACACCTTTTCCCCTCAAGACTAAATTACGGCACTATCAAATTGTTATTGCTCTTAAGTTACAAGCAGAGAAGTAGTACAGTTTCACACAGTCAGTTTTCCTCCATGCAATTTTCTTCCATAAAGTACAAAATGTACGTCAGTAAAGGAATCAAGAACTCTTCCTAACAAAACATCAGAAAGCTTTTCTATTTGTTGAAGAGATTTTTTTCCCTACAAAAACATTAAAGCATATTGAAATTGTATCCAATTTACAGTAAATGAAAGAACAGATCATAGAAATATACATGAACAAAGACCATGGGGTAACATTTAGTTTTAAACTGAAAACCAGAAATAGTATGAGCTACATACACCTTACATGCATTACAACTCTCAAAAAATTAAGTTCTGCAAGGACAGTGATGCTTTTGTTTTGGCCCCAAATTTTATATTAGAAAACAGCAGATATGGATAACACAGCCTCTAACCATTTCTTTATTTACTTCAGTATCATTAATGCCAAATCTCAGGTGGTTGGAAAGATCAATGTACAGGACTCATGTATACTGACATACTCATCAAAAGACCATTTTTGCTTTTATATTAAACAGGTTTTGACAAATAAATGCAATAAATATAATTATATTTCATGCAGAATAACCTATAGCCATACTCACAGTTTACTGTGTTTTCCCTTGAAGCAATATTTATCAGCACAAAGCAAAAAGTATATTTAATTGCCTTTTGACAATACAATTTACTGCTCCAGTGAAGATACTGACCGAATTTGAATGATTGTAAGCAATGAGATTCTCCTATCCCAACCATATATACAACTGACAGAGAAGCAAAAGGAAGAGGGAAACAAGTAATAGCTCTCATCTCTTGCAGGAACACAAAACTTCAAAATCTTTTTGGAAAACAATAATACAAAAAGCAGTCTAGTCAACAATGCAAGACTAGAACTGGCTGATTGCAAATTCATTTTGAAGTGCTGTCATGGTACCTGAAGCATTTGCTTAACTACCTGAAGGAATTGTCAAATTACACACAGTCCTGTACAAATGTTATTACTTTCTATTACGATGTTCTGTGGTTGTTGATCAGACAGAAAGCTTTTTCATTATGACATCTTATATCTGGAGTCCCATCTCAACAGAAACTTACCTGATAAATTCTGTTAAAATTGTAGGAGAAAATCGCACCAGCCATTTCAGTATGTTTAATAGTTGATATAACTATCTAGTGTTAATTTTTATTCTTTTTATTTAATAGTTTTAATTATAAGCTAGACAAGAAGCTTATACTTAAAGGTACTTAGGTCTCCCACATAAATCTTTCACATTTCTTCAGACTGCTGGACTGGAAACGATTTCTGCTGGAATAATCTGTTCAATTATATAAGGCCCTGTTCATATCAGTAAATGATATACATCTTTAGAATGAAAACTTTTTTCCCCCAAATGGTTATGTCATCAATGCCAGGAACAACAGTTTCAAAGGACAGAAAGGAAAAGGAAAGGAAGCACTAAGATTTTTTTTCTTTATTTTTGTGACCAATGAATTTGCCCTATATCACATCAACTGAAAATAATCTATTCTATTAGATTTGTTATGCCAATATTTAACTGGAGAGCCTAAAATTTGTTTGCTAATTTGATAAGAGTCAGAGTGAACTTAAATTTTTATTTTCACTTGCATGCTCTAAAATAGTTGCAAGGTCTGTAAGACCTTTTTGATCCCCAATATAAAACCTTTGATATAATTTACCATAAAATTGCTAATATTATTTATTGATGTACGTAGTTCCTCATTCAGAATGTGTACTATCTCCGTTGATATGCCCTACGTCAGCAATACAGCATCATCTGTATCATCTCTGGATTATATCACTGCGATAATATGATTTTATTATATAGATCAGAGATTCTGAATTGAAAATGACAATTTAGACTATTGAATTAAACCTTTCATTGAGTGCAGGAATTAAAATGAATAAGTTTTTAATATATGGCTATGCTACCACTTGAACACAACCACAAAAAGACAGCCTATTATCTCTCTAAATAACTGACTCTTTGTCGAATTATTCTTACTCCCAGGATATTTTTCTTAACATGCAATTAGAATTTGCTTTGCTATGTACTATACTGTGGAATGACAGACAACAGGCGGTGGTTGTCTTCTATGTGACATCCCTTCAAATTCTTAACGAGTGCTATTATATTCCATCTTAGTATTCTTTTCTTAAAGCTGGAGGTTTTCAGTTCCCTTCATCGTTTCTTATAAAATTTAGTTTGTGATTCCCTATTCACACATGCTTGCTGCCCTTCTCTAGATGCATTCAATTTGTCTGAATACTGTATTTTCTAAAACATGATGTATCATTTTGGGGGTGGAACATGACAAATGTAGAATGGAGCATTTGTATGATTTAGGAATTTGTAATTCCTAATGCTATGATTCATGATTTAGGAATTATATCATGATTGATCACTGATATTGCTGGTTTAGACTCTACAATCCACTCCCCAACAAATATTAATGTAAATTAGGTACTACTAAAACATGTGCATTTTTAAACAAAACTACTGCAGAATATTAATGCTTTTCAAATTTCATTTTCAGCCTGTTTCACTAATCTATCAAGAATTAAGGAAGAAGGAAATCTAGAATACTTTCTTTTCTAAGAAAAGCTGTCTTTAGTATTACTCGTTTTGATTTTCAGTAAATTAGATAATTTAATTCAAAAGTGAGTACTTATTTTATCCTATATTTTTAAAATCATACATAGATTGGTCAATGAAAATACAAGGGACCATGTAGAATAGGATATGTATTAACATTCATTTCAACGGATTTGTATGATGCATTAAATTAATGCAATATTAATAAAACTACCTTCCAAAATGGGAAACTTATTACCTGAATATCAGAAGCAGGTACTCAGATTGAAAAGACTTGAAATGATATAAATAAGTAATTGCTTAAGAAAGAAAAGAAAAAGCGGTGAGAACAGTAATCAAATAATGTTATTCTTAGGAACCAATTTATTCAATAAGCTCATTCATGTGTTTGTGTGTATGTGTGTGTACATAAACCACAAATGGCATCTAGCTTATAAAGCACTACTGTATATACAATACAAACAACTAAGAAGAGGAACAAACAAAATCATACCTAGAAGTGAAGTCTCCTTTGCAAATGCAGCAGCAATTGCTGGATCCAAAGCTGGTTGACCATCACCAGATGGAAGGTCAGGACGAGTGTAATCTCTACTTTTATCATTATTATACTTTACATTCAAGTTGACCAATTTGGAAAAATCAATCCGTAAGGTACAGCAAGCATTATAAATATTCTGACCATCTAATGCCTGGAAAATCAGAAATATGGAATAAGATGATACAGCAAAATTTATAAAAGAAAATTAAACATCCACTGAAATTAATCTCAAAATATTTAAACATGTTTGTATCAACTAGACCTTGCTGTCTTTGCCTCCAAACTGGCAAGTGACATTTGCTCTTGTGATTTGAAGTTCCAACTGGTATAATTGCAGCTTTACCAGACTGTTTTCAGCAATTCTTTTTCCAATCTGCATTATATGGTGTTACTAGAGTTTGTTCTCGTGGAATTTTTCCACATCCTCTTTTAATACCTTTTCCTCCCAATTTAGTATAAAAGACTATCTTAATAATTATTTTACTCTCATTTTCCAGAGACATCAAACAATACATGGTAAATTCCAATGTCATTTTTAAATGTTTGGTAGAAGTTAGAATGAAAGATTTCATGAGGAGCCAACTTGGTTTCTAGGATAAGTAGACAGAAGCAAAGTTAATTGCTACTAAAGAAAGAAATATGTGCTTCAGTATTTCTAGCAATCTCGCCACTTGGAGCTGGCTAAAAACAAGATTAAAACACGTTAACTATCTGAAAATAAATTATAAATTATTTATACAGATCTACTGATGTAACTACCTTACCCATAACATTTTACAGACTTATTGTTAGAAGTTTAGGAAATCAGGATAGAATAACCAAATAGTTGGAGCAGTTTCAGAACCCAAATAAAAACAGAGAATATCACAGGAGCTGCTACCGCTCATGATAGATTCTCTTCTTTTCTATTACTACCAAATTTATAAATACCAAAAAAGACTGGCTGGGAATGTAATTTTATTGTAACAGATAGATGGATAGATATCTTATCATTTGCCCCAAAAGGAGAAAATAAGACAACACACAAGTTAAATTCCATATTATCCTATAGTTGTCACTATACTGTAGTTTAAGAAAATTAAAACTATAAAACATTTTGTACACTATAACTATAAAACATTTTGTATTTTATAAATATATTTTTATAAAACCTAGCAATAGATTCCCATCCCTTAACAAATAGAAAAAACCATAACTCCTAAAATGGCAGTTAAAGACATGGAATGTAGCAGTCCATTAAGATTCCCTAAAGCTAAGTTCAACATATATTTTAATTACTTTATTTTCATCTTTATTTTTTCTAACAAATGATCTTAATCTTAAAGACACTTAAAAATTAAAATACAAGCTAACAAGAAAAAAATATTTACCAACAGTTTGGTTTACTAGTGAATTCACTACTATATTACAATATATTATTATAAGATATCACAATCTCTGCCCTAATAACACATATTGCTGCATTCTTTGACTGATAAAAAATATTGCCTTTTAAGATCAAAATATATATGACTAACCCCAAAGTAATATTGTGGGAATATACATATTTTGATCTTGAAAAGCAACTGAAACGGGAGCAACTATAGTAATAATAGGTGACTTCAGCTACGCTCCATTTATTAGATAGATAAATTTTCTGGTTTCAAATGATGCATAGTATTTTTAGAGATATCAAATTAAGATGTCTTGGAATGACAGGGAAGCTCCTAAAGATAAAGCAAAGCAATGAAGAATTTATTTTGAATTGTTTAGCATCTGGTGCAAAACGAGTATTTTTGTTGAACAATGACTTTGGTATTATTAAATTAAACACATTTTAAAATCTAACCAGCTTCTTAGAATTGGAAATGGAAAACTATAGATAAAAAGAATAATCAATTCAGAATGCTTGAAGACAATTTAAACTTTTGAAAGGTCAGATGGTACGTAGAAATAAAAATGCCAGAGAAACAATGTAAATTGGTATTCTACACTATCCCAAATATTCAGAAAATAACAGTTATTTTAATATATCAGAACCAAAAAATAAATTTAGCCATTTATGGATATAAATAAATGGATAATATCAGAGTAGCTGAATTTGGGGTTGTATGGTCTTCATTAAGAAAGATGTAGATCCGTCCTTGGTCGTGATGTCCTACAATTCCAAATCATATCACCACCACTCCAAGCAAAAACCAGGTCTACTATGTGACACCTCTGCATCTTACCCCAATGAGTCAAGCCTGCTATAAATTAAGTTGCTGGTTAAAAAATGTCTTTGAATCCGTACCCAGGGAAGATATGTTGAAATCCCTATGGCCATAAGCCTGGAGACTGCAGATGGCAACCCAGAGAATGCATCAAGCAGCACAGGCAGAAAAACAGTAGGGAGGTTGGACAACAACAGCAATCCCAACTGATCCCTAAGACCTACTGGTAGCTTCCCAAGTAGAGACTACCTACTACCTATTTCTGGGACAGCAGCCCTGACAACCCTCAGAATTTTGCAAAGAACAATAGTAAAAAGATATCTGAAGCCTTGTTTCATCTGTTTTATAAATTTCTTTTAATCCTGGTGTATTTAAATATTATTTTAGATGAATCACACTTTTTTCCCCCCTTAGGAGTTAATTGTTAATGTTATTAGAACTTGATTGTATCTTACAACAGAAACTATACTGCAATTATCTAACAAATGAACTAAAGGTCAAGACACGAAAACAGGTCAAAAATGAGCAAAAATGATATTTTTATTATGAGGGATTTAAAGTCATAATAATTTATCCAATTAAACTTTATAAACAAGCTTGTAATATTTTCCACGTACAAGAATTATGCTTAGTTGGAGTAGCATGACAACCTTATAGATGATCTAAAATTTGATTAAAATTTTAGCCATTAACTAATCCACCATTAGAATAGAAGAAAGTATGAATGCCCATATAAAATACCTGGATAGTCTTTGGTAGGCCTAGAGTAATTAAAAATGAATACAGTTGTCAGAACATTTAATCAGCAATAATTAAAAATATATCCTGGATTACATATTTCTAGATCCAAAATAAATTATAAAGTATTCAACCTTATTACACTCATACTGGTAGTCCTCGACTTACAACCACAGTTAAGCCCAACATTTCTGTTGATAAGTGAGACAGGTGAGTTTTCACACATTTTAAAATCTTTCTTCCACAAATGTTAAGTAAATCACTGTAATTTTTAAGTTAGTAACATGGTCGTTAAGTGAATTTGGCTTCCCCATTGACTGCTTATCAGAAAGTTGCAAAAGATGATCACATGACCCTGGGACACTGCAACTGTCATAAATAAATATTCAAAATTAGTCTGGGAAAGAGTGAGTATCAGTTAGCTCTCCCAGATAAATCAGACAGAAAATGCAACTAGATGAGCTAATTCTACTTTATTATAAAGCTACACTAACAGAAAGTGTCAAGTCTGAAAGTACACATTTTCCACCGCCATTCTTAACTTCTTAAAAGGGTCCTTCTTAAATTACTTCCTCTGACCATTAAGCCACTGGGACCTCCTGCCTCTCTTGTCTGATTGTTTCCTAGGCGGATCTCTTCCCCTTGCCCCAAACACATACATGCAGTGTGTGCGCACTGTGAAAGTTAGACTGGGTTTCCCTGCTCCTAGGTCATCAATTTCACAACTGCACTGCATTTCTATCAATAATAATGTGATATAAAGAATATGACTTAGTTACAAGCATGTTTTCTTTAGCATAATTAATCATAATTAATCTAAGATTATTTAAGAAAATCAAAATCACAGATAAATCTCTGATCTTTACAGATTTTCATAGATCTATTAAAGCAGGTCTGCACAACATACAACCCAGATATCCATCCAGTCTAAACATCTGGCTGAATAGGCAACCAACCATAATATTATTCCATTCTGAGATAGCTCCAGCTTGAAAATCCTCCACTTTTTATATTCATGGGCTAACAGGGATATCAATATTCTAGACTGGTTCTTAACCATTGGCCATATGACCCACTGGGGGCCCTAGGGATTCAAATTTCTTAACAACTGGTTCTGTGGGTGTGGCCTAATTTGTGGGTGTGGCTTGGTGGTCATGTGACTGGCTTGGCATGACTTGCTGACTGGGCATGGCTTGGTGGTCATGTGACTGGTTGGGCATGGCTTGTATGTAAATATTATAAATATTTGTGTAAATATTGAATTTTTTATTAAAAAAAAGAGCAACTTTTACCCAAAATCAGGCAAAGCAGGCAAGCAGATTGAGTTGTTCATAGAATCACAGATTCATTCAGAGATCTATCTTTCTGCCATCGGCTAGCTGAGTCTGTCACATAAAATTTGCTAGCAAGCAAACTCACAAAATTAACTTACAACACACCATGTATGTAAATATTGATTGTTTTTTTTATAAAAAAGAGCAACTTTTACCCAAAAGCAGGCAAAGCAGGCAGGCAGATTGAGTTGCTCACAGAATCACAGATTCTTTCAGAGATCTATCTCTCTATCTGCCATCGGCTACCTGAGTCTGCACTGACAAATAGAAGCTTCAGTCCTAAGGAAGGTTCAGCTCTGATTTTAAGATCTAAAGATTAGCTAGAAAGCAAGAAATCCAATGGTTTCCTGCTTTCTAGCTAATCTAAATCTCCCGGCACAGCAGAACTGCTGATGGTTGGGTGGGGGGGGAGGAAAAATAACAATTTAGCAGGCAAGTTTGATGGCGCGCATGCCAGGTAAGGAGTCAGGGGATGGGGCCAGTCAGTGGTGCGATTTGCCAGTTCTTTGGCAGGTAGAATCCCACCCCTGGTAAGAGTGCGTTTTGCGTGCATGTGTAGACCATTTCCCAAAAACCCCAGCTGTGCCGCCCGGACAGCTGACAAATGCTGTGCACGGGTGCACAGCGTTTTAAACTCCTTTCCTGCTTTTTCAACCTCAGCTGTGCCGCACAAAGCAGCTGAGGTTGAAAAAGCAGGAAATAAAGGACAGCCAAGAGCCCAGGCGGGTGGCTGGGCCAAACAGCCGGTTGGGTGTCTGCTGCTCTTCTAAGCTACCGGTTCTATAGAACCGGACTGAACTGGTAGCATCCCACCCCTGGCCCTAGGGCATTTTAAGCAGGCCACAAATGAAAAATATACAACGGGAGCCATGGCCCATGCCAAGAGGGCTACAGGATTACAGAAAAGCAAAGTATACAATATTGGAAATCAAGTAGTCCCTGGTTAACAATAGTAATTGGGAGTGGAATTTCCATCACTAAGTAATGCAGGTTGTAAACTGTGACATCAAGTGGAGGAGGTTATGAATGGCGATTGCATAAACATGGCATGCTGCGACTGTCTTAATTGTGAGTTGCCAAGCATTCAGATCATAATCAAATAATTGTGGGATGCTGGGATGGATGGAGCTTTAGGGACTGGTCAAAATACCACTCATTCAGGACAGTGGTATTGTGCTGGTCTGGGCTTCTATGATTGTACTTTTCAGAGTTTCCCAAGATTCTTGAGTTGTTTTCCCCTTTAGAATTTTCATCCATGGAATCTTTTCCAAGGTCTCTCTGAGTTTATTAAAATCAGCTCTTTTAAAATCCAAGACTCTGGTGTCATTATGTTCTGTTGCTTGTGTTTGTGTTATGTTGAATTCTAGTATGACATGGTCACTCTCACCCAAGGTTCCTGCAGTTTCAACTCCCTCTATCACTTCTTCTCTGTTTGTAAGAATTAAGTCCAGTAACAACTTAGATGAGAGAATAGAAGGGGAACTTACCAAATTTGCAGATGATACTAAGCTGGCAGGAATAGCTAACACCCAAGAAGATAGGCTCAAGATCCAGATGGATCTTAACAGACTAGAACACTGGGCGGTATCTAACAAAATGAAATTCAATGTAGAGAAAAGTAAAGTCCTATACTTTGGCAAGAAAAACCAAAAGTACACATACAGACTGGGTGAAACCAGGCTCAATAGCAGTAACTATGAGAGGGATCTTGGAATCTTAGTGGAAAACCAGCTAAATATGAGCCAGCAGTGTGCAGCAGTAGCCAAAAAAGCTAATGTAATCCTAAATTGCATTAACAGAGGGATGCAATCAAGATCAAGTAAGGTACTAATACCACTCTATAAAGCCTTAGTAAGACCACACCTAGAGTACTGTCCAGTTTTGGTCACCACATTAGAAGAAGATGTTGAGACTCTACAAAAAGTAGAGAGAAGAGCAACCAGTATGATTAGGGGACTGGAGACTAAAACACATGAAGAACGGTTACATGGCTACTCTAGTGAAGAGAAGACCAGGGGAGACATGATAGCAGTGTTCCAATATTTAAGGGGCTGCCACAGAGAGGAAGGGGTCAAGATATTTTTTAAAGCACCTGTAGGCCAGACAAGGAATAAGGGATGGAAACTGAACAAGGAGAGATTTAACCTGGAAATAAGGAGAAACTTTCTGACCTCGGAAGTTGTGGGAGCATCATCACTTGACTTTCAAGAAGAGATTGGACTGCCATTTGTCAGAAATGGTGCAATGTCTCCTGATTGGGTGGGTGGGGGGTTTGGACTAGATGACCTACAAGGTCCCTTCCAACTCTGATTTGTTATTTGTTATTTGACCAACCTTGGAAGGATGGAAGGCTGACTCAACCTCAAGCCCCATCAGGATCAAACTCCAGCCTGTGGGCAGTTAGCCTGAAATGCTGCATTCTAACCACTGCCCCACCAGGGCTCAGTTATATGGTTTAGGGCCGGTTTCCCCAACTTTTTATGGCGCGGCCCGGTACCCGCATTAGTTGGCGCCATCTTTTTGATGAAAAGTGCTTCCCGTGAGGTCACCGAAGCACTTTTTCATCAAAAAGATGAGCGGCGCCTGAAGCCGTGAGCTTTTCTGCAGAAATGGCTTTCTACCCGGAAAAGCTCACTGAAGCGGCGCCGCATCTTTTGATGAAAAAGTGCCCGGTGAGCTTTCTACCCGGAAAAGCTCACCGGAAGCACTTTTTCATCAAAAACAGATGGCGGCGCCCAGCAAACCAGCGGCCCGGTAGGACTTGTTCCACGGACTGGTACCGGTCCGCGGACCGGTGGTTGGGGACCCCTGGTTTAGGGAAGAGGAATGGGATTTAAAAATGATGTTCAACTGTATTTATTGATCATGGATAGCATAAATTATTTTGTTAAAATGGAAAAACAGCACTATTCCAGGCTTACAACCTTGGCTTGATGGTCTGAGTTTGCTCTCCAGCTATGTATTGGTTTTCTATTGAAGTGTGTATGTGTGAGTGTATACAACATACCGTACTTTATTGATTGTGTTATAGCCAAAACAATGTTGAAGATGAGAGAAAGTTAAGAGACATTGGAGAAGTGTGAAGAAGGAAAAATCTTATCATCACCACTATTTGTTCCCTTGAGATCCCTTGAGCACATTTCAATTTTAGTAATATCAAAAGGTTGGAGCTGATATTGATAGGAATAATGCATTACCATCTTGATTTTTATATATATATATATATATATATATATATATATATATATATATATATATATATATATATATATATATATATATATATATATATATATATATATATGAATGAACCATCTGCCGGAGATGAGATATAATTAGTTTCCTAAATACTGCTGGAAACAATTAAATTCCATTAGACACCAGAATTGGACCATCCAAATTGGTCCTGTTGTCTCAGAAAAGTCACAAGTGGCTCTCATATATACATAGCTATACAATGGATATACTAAAAACCTTAAAATCTATTCTTCAACAAATTATAAAACAGAAGAGATGACACATTCAAATAATCTGTCTATTTGAAGACAATAAAATACCATTTAACACAGATATGCATAATGGTAAAACACTCTTGAAGACAATGAATAACATTTCTTCCCAAGGTTAAAATGCTGCATGCATATTTACTCACAAGAAATTAAGAAAGTGTTTCCAACAATTCTGAATTAAAAGTCATAGGAACCAGGAGTCTTCTGACATAAATTTTTGTCCTTTATCCCTCCCCACACAGAGAGGCTTTTCCAGCCTCACTGTGACAAATATGAAAATCAGAAACACCCATTATCCACCTCACTCAAACCTCACAGGAAAATTGAAGTGAAAAAAGGCAAATCTATTCGTGACATCCACATTTTTGTTCCCTATAGATACACAAAGTTTAATATGAGATGCTTTTATTATAGTCTGATCTAATTTTAGAAAATGAAACTAATCTATTTGTTTTGGTAGCTCATACAAGCTAATGATAAATGCTTCTTTGAAATGTAATTTTTAAAGAGTAATTTATGATATAAACACACACATACTCTCATAAACTAATATAATAATGGAAGAAGGGAGTCATTGTGAGGGAAATATAGAATAATTGGTGTCAATATTCACCTTTGCCACCTGAGTAACATGCTAAAAATAACCAGTACTTTA
Source organism: Notechis scutatus (assembly GCF_049901735.1). Taxonomy (NCBI): domain Eukaryota; kingdom Metazoa; phylum Chordata; class Lepidosauria; order Squamata; family Elapidae; genus Notechis; species Notechis scutatus. The sequence goes on from NC_142011.1 coordinate 86,113,623, forward strand.
TAGCAGGAAGTTGACAACAAAGTTATTTTCATCAGACTTTTTAGAAAATCCTTTTTTAAGCTTTCCTTATTACATTTTAAATATCTCTGAAGGCCACATTCTGATTCCTTATATAGACTATAAGGAATTAAAAGAATTTTTGCTATTAACATTTAGAAGCAAGAAACAGTGAACACATTTGATGATTTTTCACCTACATTATACTTTTTTAAAAACTGACCCCTGTCAAGTGTTGGTTATTTCAATTTTATTTTATTTATTAAGAAAATATATATGGCCACCCAACCTACTCATGGTGCCTCTGGACAGCTTATTTTATATTCTGGAGGCCATCTTATATTTATTTTTTTGACATTATATCTAAGTTTTTCTTTCTGTACCTCTGTCTTCATTAATTAGTTAAAAAGTACACTTTCAAATTTTTAAAACACTGTAATCAATGGACTAACCAACATTCTGTGGATACAGGCATTACTCTTTATTTTTCAGGTTTGGTGGAAATATTATTTATTAAATTTGCATCCTCCACAATCTGCAATATCTCTTGGAGGTTTACAAAAATCATATATATTACTGCAATATTGTACCAAAGATAATAGTCTACTGATTGATGGTAAATCCATGTGTAATATAAAATATATTCTTAGGATTTCACCAGCAAATCCTAGAAATGAAAGTGGCACAAAGAGGCACTCTAATATGAATTATCTCTGAAAAGTTAATTGCAAAAAATAAATGAAGCTATTGTTTATAGTAATGGCTATGGTAAAATGTAAACATTATTTCTAGGGGTATCAAAATCCAAATTATTTTGCTTCCCCCCCCCACCCCAATCCAAAGTATGTCAAAAGCTTGAAGCTTCTCTTTTTTGGAAGGAAAAACAATTTCCATCTGTTCCTTATTATGTAACAAACTGGGCTAGCATTCGATTGGCTGCATCTGAATTTGCCATCCCTAGATCTTACATGTATATCATTCAAAAGTTATTTTCCTGTTACATTTGAATCAGTTAAAAGATTGTCCAGTACAAGTAGTTATCCCAATCATTTAATTTTTACTATGTTGTATATAGTACTCCAGAGTTATTCATTATGTTATGAAATAATTTAAAAATGAGAAAGTATTATTCAAGAATCACTGCTATTACCACAGATGTAAATTGGAATTATAAAATCCTCTCTTGAAATCTGTATTAAGACTTTTAATTTTCATTATTTAACTTTTGGAGAAGTAGCATACTGTATAAGCATGCAAAATTCAAAGCAATGTCTTTTCTCCAGTCATCTTAAATATAGCCTATTACATTATTTCCTAACGTTAGAGTATCTTCATTTAACAATCCTGATTGGGACCAAGATTTCTATTGCTAAGTGAAGGAGTCATCAGCCAAAAATATCCTGTGACTGCACCTCTTAGCAATGGCAGTTCTGCTTGTGGTCATTAGGCAAGGAGTGTGCCTTTAGGTGAGGATCTCATGTTTCTCCTGCTGTGCTGCACTCAACTCTGCTTTAACCCCCTTCCCCACTTCAACTTTCCCCTCCTGCCTATCACCCTCATCACCTCCAGCTGGTCTTCGCCATCTTCTTTCTCTCACCACTGAGGGATGCTCCACTGAAGCAGCTGACCCTTTGCAAGGCCTTGTAACGAGTGCAAATGGCTCAAAAGGCAGAGATAGGGAGGTGCTGCAAAGAAGATGGCAAAGGTCAAGGGGGGACAATAGGGGAGGCAGAGTGCAGGGAATCCAAAAGGGGGAAACAGGTGGGTGAGGACTGCACCCAAAATTTGATCATCTGACTGACTGACTTCCAGCTCTATTCTGACTTCCAGCTCTATTCTAGAGCCATAACTTTGAGAACCAAATGTAACTACCCTCCGTTCAGCACCACTGTAACTGAACAGACACTGAATTTCACAAAATACATAATCTTTTTAATAATCTCCATTGGTGTCTTCTTTTCAAAACAGAAAAAAAAATAACAAAAAATCTAGTTACTTGAACAAAGCGGTATGTCACAGTAAACCATAAAATTTGATTAAAAATTAATGTGCATAATGATTGAGCTGTTTTTCCTCCTGATTGTTCCTTTTTTCCTCCCTTTGTAGAAGCAAGTAAACCATATACAGGTAGTCCTCACTTAACAACCCTAATTATTACAGACATCTCTGCTATTAAGTGAAATGATTGCTAACTGGGAAATCATAAGACCATGACTCTGTTTTCTGACCAGAAAGAGACAAGACTACTCAGTTTCACACCTTCAGTTTTTGGTTCTCTCAGCTGCTCCTCTACTATTTCGAATGCAGAAATCACTTGCTTTTTCTTCCCCTCCCCCATTTTATAGAGTGGAGAGACTGGAAAGATTTCCAAGAGTATTGTATGCAGTTTGTGTACTCGCCCATGACTTCCAATCCTGGATTGCCAACGAAATCCAGGATTCTTTTGCAATTTTCAATGTGCAAAAGAACAAACAGGTTATTCTTCTGCAATCCCTTCTTCTTCAAACTTTCTGTTCTTCAAGAGGAGAAAAAGTAAAAAAAAAACCTCCACATATTAGGCACAGGACATGTACTGATTGTAATGGTGATCACATGACTGATGGGTTCTGCAAGGGTCGTACATGGATCATAAAGTTATTTTTCAGCACTATTTTAACTACAAATGGTCACTGAATGAGTGGTGGGTAAACAAGGATAATCTGCAGTTGCAACTGAAGTCTATTTTATTGATTTTATCAAATACAATAGGTTGTTCAGTCACAGTCACTAGAAGGCTTATAAAATGTAAAAATAAAAATAACATTTAAAAAACTATAAAGTACCCTGGTGACAATATAGCAAAATTCATTATAGAATTGTAAAAGACACATAAACTTTATATGTCTAGTAGAATCACAAGCCACAAGGCTCCAGGGATTGCAGAAATAGTCAGTTTCCAAGGCTTTGTGGAAGTACAGGATAGTCAAACTTAAGAGGGAATGTTCTTTCAGAGAGGAGCTTTACCTATAGAGAAGGTCTGTCCGAGTCCTATAAGATAAGATTGCTTTACCAACCACACCTAAGCAAGTTAACCTTGGCTGAGCTTACAGGACGAGCAGAATCAACTGAAAATAGTCAACTCAATAAGAATTCAGACCCTAAAACAGAAAGGGCTTCATGGGTGACAAATTTCATTTTGAATTACACATCCAAAAGCCAGAACAGTACAAAGGAGTGGTGCTACATGGAAAAGATTGGATATGGTCATTATTATTCCTATACTGCATTCTGGATGAAATGTAACTTGTGAGTAATTTTCAAGGGTGGCCCCCACATAGAGTACCTTAAATAGTCCATGCAGAATCCACACAAAGCACACTGTAATAGATATATTCAAACTAAGGACTATGATAAATTGTTCATAACATTTCATCAACTGTTCTTCAACAAGACAAAATAGTGGCTTACCTTGATATGAGAGACATAAAAGCTGCTTTGAAAACAGTACACTATTTGTTTTGATCCAATATAATAATTAAGACGTCACCAAAAAGTCTATATAGGATGATTTATTTATAATTTAAAATTGTGTCCATTCTACCCAACAAAGCAACATTTTGCAAAAGTACTGTCAATGGAAACATATATACTATACTTATTCATATTGGCTAAAGGGAAGTATTTGAAATCATACTTACAAGCTTTGCTTGCTGGGCATTTACAGGGTCACCATATTGTAACAATGCTTGAAACTGGTTGTTTTTTGTGAAAGTAATTATTTTCAAGACTGCACCAAATTTAGAGAATATCTGTTTGAGGGGGGAAAAGTAAATGAATATTCATATATTCAACAAACATATACATACATCATACCATGCTTTATTAAAAGGCCAACATCAACATATTTGCTAAACTTCAAACTGATAGAGGAAACACAATTGTATTGAAGTAGTAGAAAGGTTGAGCTGAGCTCTCTGAACAGCCCTGTACTGGGTACAAAATGAGGTGAAACATCATTCCTTCATTTCTACAGAGTGTGCCGTTTGACTTTTCCTTTATGTCACATCACAGATTATTTGTTGTACTTCCACTGGAACCATCTGTCTCAGATAGGAGGAAAAGCCCTGATCTTGCTTCCTCTCCCTTAATATTGGTCTGTGAAAGAAATAGAGCATGCCATAGCTTGCTTGCCACAAAGCTGGGAATCATCATCATTATCACATCAGCACCATCATTTTCTGGCCATTGAAGCATGTAAAAAAAAGAATGAAAATTACTCATAATTTTTGACTTACTTGGTGAAGAACATCAAGGGTTACTGGGTAATACATGTTGTCAATAATTATTCTAAGAACTGGACTCTGAGCTGGAGTGACTGCACTCTCGCTAACTGTAGTTCCGCTTATGGGAGTATTTGTTGTCTGTACAGCAGTTACTGCTTGTAGGACAGCTTGAGCTCGCTATATGCAAAGAAAAAGGGAAAAATGCATGTGGACTAAGTTTAGAGATCAATATATTCAGTAATTGCCTAAAACCATGTTGAAAAATATAGTAATCACAATAAGCAACTCTTAACTGGCTAGTTCTAACCAAAGAAATATCACCATCCACATTAGCTGAAGAGAAGCTAAAAGTGAATTATGCATTAAGTCTGGTTGCTTCAAAAACAATAAATTAGAACTATACCAAAGGGTTAGCTACTAGTAAGTAGGGGGGAAAAAATCTAGGACATATTGCAGATTTACAAGCATGAATGTTTGATGTTTGTATTTCTTCCCCTGGGCATGAGACCCACTGTTCTGCAACCTATTTTGTAAAGAAACTAGAAAAAAACGAGCAAAGCACTGCCATTTTTGGTAGAATACTCTCAAAATCTATAAATAATTTTCTTTTTAATTTTTAGTAATCTATTTTCTTGTAAGAAAATTCTTTAGTACAGAATTTTATTTGTTAAATCTGTTTTTTTATTCGAATATTTTTGACAATAATCTTATGAATATACTTCATTTTTTACCAGATAAACTACTTGGTAAAAAAAAAAATCACATTAATTTTAATCTCCTTATTAAAAAAAGAATTCTAAACAAAAGGTAACAATGCATGAAGTCACTAAAAAAACAAAATCTAGAACAATTACAAATTAATAGAACTCTAAAATTTATTATAATATGCAAAGGTTCAAAGAAACGAAAGAAATGAAGTTCAATTCAATAATACTTCCATTATCTCAACAAAGCAGATCAAAGTGAAGGTCTATTTCAAACCAGCAACTGAATGACATGCCTTCAAAGTGCTTTATATTTCAAAGTGATTTGCAGATTTGATGGCTTTTCTTCTACTTCTGGGGTTGCATCCCTTAACTCTCATTTTCGCATATGAACAACAGTAGTAGTTGAATTCTATGATGAGCTCTGTGACTCAGATATTGGCACAAGTATATTTTGTTTCCTTCAGCTCTCCTCTTCATTAACAGAGCTGTTTTGGGTGGCAAAGCAACACTGTTGTAGGTACCATTCGTGTTCTCAGCTCTCAAACTTGGCCAGCCTCAATTCTTAATTTTTCTCTCTCTTATACTAATTAAATGTTACTCTTCTATAGTGGTCCTTCGTACATAACCGTGAGCTGACTCAATGCTCAACACTCTGAATACTGTATATATTATTATTGTTATATAATATACTCAGCAACTGATAATAATTTAGGATTAATGCTTCATCCGAAGCCTTATTATCCAAATATTTGCCAATAATATATATGTAATTTCAAGCAATTTTTAAAACTTATTTTATTAGATTTTTTTTTAAATGTTCCTTTATTATATAAGTAATTCAAGGCAGCAAACTTACATAATACTTCTTTCCTCCTCCTATTTTCTCCATAAAAGCAACCTTATAAAGTGAAAAGGGCTGAGAGACTTGTGAAGTCACCCAGCCAGCTTTTATGCCTAAACGGGGTCCTGTTTCTTCTGTTTCCTTAACTATTGCACCAAACTGGCTTTTTTTTTTTTTTTTTTTTGGGGGGGTAAGCTACATGTTGTGTGATCAAGCAATTCTAGTTTTGATAGCTATTTTGACAATTAAATTCATGTAGAAAAGAATGTCTGTAGCTATGGGTTGAGCTGTAGAGTTTTTGAAGCTCTCTGAGCTTGGTTGTTTGCTTGCAGATGTTTCATTACCCAATTAGATAACATCATCGGTGCAAGTGAAGTAGATAGTGGTTGCTGCCTGTTTATTTGTATCAAAATGTGACAATTTTTTAATGTTCAGAACAAAATCTAGGGATTTCTTTAGAAATAAGAATTGGGATGCAAAGGGCTTATCAGACAATAATCTGATACTTGCCCCAGTCTCATTAATTGTGCCCTTTCTTTTGTAGAAGAAATCAATACTGTGTTTATACAAATATTCAAAACATATAATCAGGTGCTGGAAACAGAAAACAGGAATGTTGAATTAATCAATGCAGCCATCTATCAAGGTGAAGCCTTTAGCTTTTTAATTTGTGTGATGTGCTTATTTAGACAAGGCATTGAAAGTAGTCTTCAATAAAAAAATCACTTCCAGTTTTCTGGTTTAGTATGCAATCTGAATATCCAAATTTATCTAACCCAATTATAAAACCCGTTACTATTCCCAATGACTTACAAGGAAAAAAATTGGTTTTCAAATATAATGGAAATATAAATAAAAAGAGCCAACTGGCTATAGAACCTGACTATAGCTCAAAATATCTATCACCTCTCTTATTAAAATATAGATAGGAATCATAAATTTATATTCTTGTTCTTCTTCCAGTTCTACATTCTTGTTAGCACTAAAATGGCATAGGATAAAATAACTCAAATAGTGAATGCTTAATTTTGGATTAATTTTTTTTAAAAAATATGAGATGTGAAGACATATTCATATGGAACTATAATTATTATATTCACCAAAAATCCTTAATTCCCATGCTCTTCAGTACTAAAAGATAGGGAAGGGTGTTAGTTTAATTGGACAGCCTTCATATTTGCTGAAAGTTTAGTAATGCATAGTAGCAGAAATATACATAAATAGGCTCTAAAATGTCTAGCCACAACAGCTTGGTCTTGGAAGAAAGCAGCAGCAGAGGAGGAAAGATTTGGAAAGAAGCAAAACTTTGAGCAGCGTGTTGCAAACCGGAACTATACTGGAAAATAACAATGGAGGGTGGGGTATCTCTCACAACGTAGGAACTGCTAAGTAAGTTAGATGAGTAAGAAAGTAACTCAGTTTTTGTGATGTCCTTTTACTGTAAGAAAATAGCATGGTTAACAAGGCAACGGTTGGAATGTGCAATACACAAAATGGAAGTAATGATAATTTTTTAAAATACGTCATAGATATTCATAAAATTGATTGTTTCCTCAACCTTTCTAGTCTGTAATATTCCTACTATCCAAGCTTGACTTTACTTCATCCCCTCCCCCTGGACTTAATTACTTCAGGATATAGTAGACTGTAGTCACTCATTTGTTTTACTTTCCAGTAACACCTTGGGGCAATAAAGATCTAAAGCTTCCAGGCCTAAGATTTAGATAGATAGATAGATAGATAGATAGATAGATAGATAGATAGATAGATAGATAGGATGATAGATAGATAGATAGATAGATAGATAGATAGATAGATAGATAGATAGATAGATAGACAGACAGACAGACAGACAGACAGATAGATAGATATATGGGGGTCCTGTCATATTTCTATGGCTGTTTTAATCTGTGCTTCCAAATGTATTTCGTTTTCTGGATTTTGTCAGCTAATGGGCAGCTATAATAAACTTAATAAATTTATTAAATGAAATAACCTACAATAAATTAAATAGTATTGAAAATAATTTCCTCATAACATGTTTCCCACTTAGTTTTGTTTAAAATTTAAGGAGTCTGGAGCAGACTGGCATACAAGTAAAGTGCACTGGTGTCCATGTGCAATACACTGGGAATGCTAGACTTACATTTACCTTAACAAATTGGTATTTTAAGAGCTTTAAGATGTATTAAGATAGAATGTGGTTAGGGGAACAAATGGTTTGGTGGAAAAAGAAAGGATACCATATTATAGTAATGTGTAAGTCTGTGAATAAGTGACTCTTCACATTTTGAACCAAAATATCATGAAAAATATGCCACCCATGGTTATCAGCTATCAAAATATCTGTATTTTTAATTTTCACAGATTATTCATTTTCATGATATTTTGGTTAATAAAATTGATGGTCATCTTATATGGGGATTTGTTTATGCACAAGTGTATACGAGATATACAGGTGTTTTAAAAATTATTACCCTCTCCCCTATACAAGATCATCTATGGTTAAGCAAGTTGCAATTTGGGGGATGTATTTGGGCACCTAAAATTCTTCACTTATTTTGCAGGTAAGTATAGTAAATGTTTGTCATACACTTGATTATGGACAATGACTTTTATGGTAGGGAAAGGCAGATTTTCAAACTGAGGAAAAATGAATTGTATGTCTTTTTTTCATTCACCCTTCTAGACATTCCTGGTGACACTGACGGCTCACCTTTGTTTTGAAGGTATGATTAGTAAATGCCAAGATTAATGGAAAAGCTTTAAGAATCTCTGAATCAATATCAAGAAAAATAGACTAGCCTGATCTATGTAATGCCAATTTAGTTAAATGAAAGGAATGGCGTTTTGTTCAATATATTTGGTTGGGAACTTGAAGCTGACAGAGATTGCATAAATGTGTCATGCAACCCACTGCTGAATTTTAGGAAATTTTAATTCTATTATTAAATTTCCTCAGGAAAAGCTCATGATTCTATGGCCTCTATTACAACCATGTGTTTATAACTCTGAGTTCAGCAGAAGCAGGATTTATTCACTAGGCCTCATTTTTGTACAGGTTTAGTCTCAATTATTGAAGCCAGTAATTTATTTATCATGGACACTCATTATTTGACTGTGATTAATAAACTCCAAATTGATGGAAAATTTAAACATAAATGTCTACCCTGGAAGATCCATGGATATTTTCTAAGATCTCTAATTAAATTTCTTATAGGCTGCAATCTTCTCAAGGCATTAGGTTATGATATAGTGATACAAAGATTTTGTTTGCCAAATGCACTAGGACAAAATATGTTTAAATAACCTGTGTCTCACTGTGTAGTTAATTTTTGGTTCTGTGTCTAATGAATTGGGATCATTCATTAGATCATGGTTCAGTTACCTAGGGATCAGCACATTATATAAACACAGCTGATAGATCTGAATGTTGTCAATTCAAAGACATTCTGGCTCTTCTGGTATTCCTGAGAGCTGCAGACAATTAAATGATGGTGTTTGACAGCTAGAGTGCAGGTGGCATGACATGATGATGAGCATGACTAAATAACAAAAAATATTACTTGTTTCCATTGTTGCATATGCCCTAATGCTGGCTAGTGGATAATTTGTGTGATAAAGAGCCTTTTGTGCATGGACCCCAGGTATCCTGCTGTGCAAACCAGCTGAAGGATTGCTGATACTAATTTGGAATGCATTTCTCATATAAGTAATTTGCATTTACAATTATATGGATGTGACAGTTTTAACCATCAGAGATAGATGCAGACATGATACCATCTGGTCCTACATTTTGGCTTATCCAACCTGAGGATATTAACTTTGGAGGGTTGAGGCATATAATTGTTTTCTGGATTCTTACTTTTAAAAAAGTTGGAATCTTAAAACTTGGCCTTTTTATATGAAATTCAGGTAATATAAACATCTCACTGAGGAAAACTGTAGTTACCACCATATCAACAAAGACAAGAATAATAAATCTTGTTAGAAAATGTTAGATCTAATCTAATTTTGGTTTAACTATAGGGACATAAATATCTGATTACAATGTCATGCCAATATCATGTATTTTTTTAAAAAAATCATACGAACTCCATTCCTATTTATGGCTTTAGGCACTTTACAAATAACCATGTGGAATAAAAATTTGTAAACCTCAACTGAAAGACTGATTGATCTGGGTAAATAAATGATTTTAACTCTCCTATTAAATTGTAACAAGGAGATGTTAACTTTAGCTTCAGCAGCAAATGACTGTAAAGTTTAGGCTCCTCCATGCAAAAGACAAAATAGCTGCTGATGATACTACATCTATGAAAATAATTAGCACATTGATAGTACTATGATACTATTGAATCAATATATTGCATCTCAGGTGAGAAGAGCTGATATAAAAGTGTAAAGCTATAGTGTAAAATATATATTTCCTACACCAGCAGCCAACCCTCAAATTTAAAACCAGTTGCAGGATTTAGGCATAATATTTTACCCTATATAAATAAGGTAATTATATTTTTTTTCAACTGAAGCATCTTTTAAATACATTTCAGCATTAATTTAGCACATTTCTATTTGGGTAAAAAATGTAATCCAATCAGTCTTTAATGAATAGAATCTAGATAATCAAGAACCGAGCATTTTCCCCTTAATTAAAATTATTTTGCAATTTTTAAACAGCTTCTGAACACTTTTTAAAATGAATTGCTGATGGTTATATCAATGTAGCATTTTTGATTTGTCAGTAACGTCTTCCAAGACATTTTTTTAAATTTCATCATCTATCATATAGCCTTGAAATTCTCAGGCAATGCCCCATCAAAGTACTAATTGGGATGACCCTGCTTAGTTTCTGACATAACCCAAGGTCAGCTAGATGCTGCCATTCACTGAGGCACCCTCACTATTGAACCAGTTTATTGTCATCGACATAGCTGTTATGGGAAAAAAATCCAATTGAAAACACATTTGCTTCTATATTTCAAATGAGAAAAGTCTCTAGGCTAGGATTAATAGAGAAGATTGGAATAGAAAAACTCTTAATGCTAGTTAAACCATTGTTCAGAATGATAAAGTAATAGAAAAAAACAAAGAAGTTATTACCATTTGATATAGCATGAGTCAGTGCTGTTTTTACATTCCTTCATGAGAAAAGAAATATCATATACTTAAAATGTCCATGAAGTTAGTACCTGCAGAACTGTAGTTTTACTTTGAAGCATGAATAGTGTCTTGATTTAAAATAATACATTTTAAATACCTTCAAAATCAAGTAACTATGTACTCAATTATTCCCACAGCGAATATGAATGTCTTTTAATAAGTTCATTTATTAGAAGAGCAGATCATACTAGGTGAAACTGAGTTTCAAAACTTGGATGAATTATTTAAACATACCAGAAACACAGTTCCACATTATCTATTTAACAAAGTAACAATTTTTTTACAGGTTAACTTGAGTTCTTGGGCCAGAAAGATTATTGATGATAAACATGCTTAGATCCTACTAATAAATGCCATATTTACTACATAACTATAAAATAACTAGCTCTATACCCGTGCTTCGCTACAAAACTGTGTGATCGGGCTTAGTTTTTGGGTTGGAAAATAAGGGGGGACGGAATTGTGCCTCTGTCTACCAGCATCCATCGGTATTCATCTGGCTAGCGTCCTGTCAGTGTGTGAGAGAGTTGAGGGCTGTTTGGAAACTGAAACAGTATTTACTGTGTGAGCAAGAATGAGACAGCAAGGAGCCTGGGCATTGCTTAGCTCAACTGTTCTGTACTAAAGCTGCTTGCTGCTTTGAAACTAAAACTGAAATTCCTCTCCTCTGCTTGTGTTTTGCATTTGGAACAAATTTCTTTTCAGGTGGGAGTAGAACTCCTTAGCATCAGAGTGTGTTAATAATAATATATGAAATACTAATGCTTTGATGCTCATTTCAAAAAATCCTTTCTTAGTGAGCACCTAGAAGTCAAGAGGAACATACGTGCCAAATTTCAAGTTTGTAGGCATTCCGGTTCTGGAGATGATGCGTGAGTGCTATTTCGCTTTTATATATATAAATTCCCAATATTCTTAAACATGTTATAAATACAGAAAAACTATACTGGTAATTACATATACAGATTAGTCACATCATTAAAAACTATAATAACGTTACCTGATTAAGTGTATTATCAGTCTTTAATTCTTTATGATTTGAATACTGAATATATATAGGTTGATTGCGAAGATGTGGTGTCACGGCAGAATAATAATTTACCATAGTAATAGCAGCTTCTTCTGTTGCCAGCTCTAAAAAAGCCTAGAAAAATATATATACATAACTATATATAAAAGAAATTACTATCACATCCATCAGTCCATCCATTCGTCTATACACCCACTTACCTAGTTTCAGAATCATAATCTGGTAAAATATTTAAACTATTTACCGAAATTATTTAGAATTTAGATTAAAGGATTTAGAGTGTACAACTTATAAAGAGCCATATGTGGTTCATATTTGCATATACATGCACTGAGTCAATATATGCCCCCATCCCTGGCTTCTATAACATGCTATATATATGCTCTCCCTTTTTGATGGTCTACCAATATAATAAAGATTTGATTTGATTTATGCTCTCCCTTACGATCAGCATTTCTTAGATCATTATACCTGTAATCATAAAATCATAGCTGTGATTTTAGTTCAAGAATGTTTACATGAAGCAAACTTAAGCTTGAGAGTATTAATGAGATTGCTGACATTCAGAACAACAACAAAAACTTCTAAGGAACCAAAAAGATTGAAAGGCACAATCTAAACAGGCACAGAAACATGATTAAATTAATAATGTCTATATTCTTGATTTTTAAATTTTAAATACATCTTCTAAATATAATTTCAATGTAACAAAAAGTTAAAAAGTTATGTTTTGTGTTTCCCACACCCAGCCATTATATGTAACTTTTATTTTTTATAATGGGTGCAACGACCACTTGTTTTTTTTTAATAAACTTTATTGAATTTTTATTACATTAAAAACATAAAAATATATATCACTCAATAACAGCTATTTGTGGTGCTTCCACTTGTAATGAAGTTAAAACATTCCAAGCTTGTAAACTTTTAAATCCAAAATATGGTTTTTAACTGTTCTGATCACAGAATAAAACTGTGATTTCAGAATATCTTCCTTCAGAATAAGCTCATTTCAAATATTCATATTCTGAAATCCTGAAGATATCACCTCATTTATGCATTAAATTATAATTTTATAGTTATATAATTTGTATAAGTATATAATTTAATTATAAATTAAATATATTTTCCCCAGCATAACTATCAAAATAACTGTAGCTGCATCTGTGTTATTGCTGGCCCAGACTAGGAGACAAAAGGAAGAGGAAGAGGGTGAGGAGGAAATGACATTATTTTAACCCATACTTAAGACGCATCCGTGCGCCTTCAGCATTTAGTCATACTGGCCACATGACCACGGAGACGTTTTCGGAAAGCGCTGGCTCTTCGGCTTTGTAACGAAGATGAGCACCACCTCCTAGAACTGGAAACGACTAGCACATATGTGTGAGGGAACCTTTACCTTTAAGTGGCAGATGACAGTATCAATGATCAAGTGTATGACGCAAGATGGGGATAAATTTAGTGTTGTTTTTTTTCTTTAATTTTTTTAGCTACTGGAAAGTCTGTTTATGCTTTTTTGTTCCTACAAATGCATTCTGTTCTGTACTTTCTTTCACTGACAGTCTTTACGCAAATGGAAAGGTCTCTTCCATGCAATGTTTATTAGAAAGTTTTGCTAAAACTTTGTAGCTTTCGTTTATTTGTTGAGTCATGTTGTGTGCTATATGCATACTCTTGCTGATGTTTAGTCTTCAGGCAGCAAGTTAACTTCAAAGAGTAGGTTGCTTTTGCTGCATGGGTTGAGTTCTGTTTGTAGACTGTCAAATGGAGAGGAATGCACTGAGCCAATGAATTATGAGAGAAGCCATTAAAAATACTTTTGTTGCACTTGTCATTATTGTTCACAGATTGAAGTGAATCATGCTATTTTTTTCTAGATTTCAGCAGCTGTGTATAGGCAGGCTGTGGAAAATGGGCGTTGGTAGAAGTTACCCTGAACGCCCTTTCTATCTATGCTGCGAGAGAGCCCAGGATGGGTTGACTCCTTCCTATGACGTCATTTAGCTGAGTCTGCACTAAGATATAAAAGCCAGCCCCCGGAAGAGACCCCAGCTTTGGCGAAGATACTTGACAGACTGAAAGGTGTCTCTGAAAGCACAAATGAATACAGAAATATGACTTACCCTCACCGGATGAATCAAGGGAGGGGCTGGGCTCTCTCTCGCAGCATGGATAGAAAGGGCGTTCACGGTAACTTCTACCAATGCCCATTCTCCTCCATGCTGCATCGAGAGCCCAGGATGGGACATACCAAAGTTTGCATGTCCACAGGCGGGTCCTCGTCCGGCTTATCACACCGACTGTTGAACCACTCATTGAAGCACCCATCTGCCGAAGTTGCAGTTGCCGAGGCAAAGACATCCAGATGGTAGTATCTGATGAAAGGAGACGGAGATGTCCACGTGGCCGCACGACAGATCTCCTCCAAGGGTGCTTGGGTCGCCCAGGCAGCCGAACTGGCCATGTTTCTGGCAGAGTGCGCCATCAGACCTCAAGGAACCGGAAGGGCCGCAGCTTTGTAGGCCTGCTCAATGCAAGATCTGACCCACCTGCTAATAGTAGGAGAAGAGGCCTTGTGCCCCAAGTGAGAAGGGAAAAGGAAACAAAATGGCTTGCAACTTCCTGAAGGAGGAAGTACGCTTAATGGATATTCTAAGAGCCCTACCTACATCTAGCGTGTGCCACTGCTGCTCTAAGTCATGGTGCGGGAGGGGGCAGAAGCCAGGCAACATAATGTCCTGGGACCTGTGGAACAGGTGTTAACCCTTGGAATAAATGAGGGGTCCAGACTGAGGACAACCCTATCATCGTGAAAGGAACAAAGGTCCTGTCTGATGGAAAGAGCAGCGAGCTCGGATACCCGCCTGGCTGAAGTGATGGAAACGGGGAACACTACCTTCAGAGTCAGGAAACGGAGAGACAATGTTCTAAGGGGTTCAAAGGGGGGCTTTGTAAGGGCATTAAGGACCACATGAAGATCCCAGGAAGGATACCTATGAACCACTGGTGGGTACAGGTTGGAAGCCCCTTTCAAAAACCTCCTGACTGAAGGGTGATGGGATAAGGAAGGAAGCGAACCCCATGAAAGAACCAAGGAGAGGGCCTCAACCTGCCTGCGTAAGGTTTTGGGTGCCAAACCTTTCTCCAGATCATGCTGAAGGAATCTAAGAACCTCTGCCAACTGGGCTAAAGCAGGAGAGAGAGAGACCCTCCCTAAGGCGCCATCGGGAAAGGGCCTTCCAGGTGGCATCATAGATGCACCTTGTGGAAGGTTTGTGAGATGCCAGGATAGTGATGATGACCCTTTCAGGAAGATCAGCCACCTCTAGCCGCTGCCGCTCAAGTGCCACATGGTCAGCTTGAGCCACTGGGGCTCCGGGTGGAGCAGAATCCCCTGATGAAGGGAGATTAGATGGGCTGGGATCCTCCAAGGAGAAGCCGCCAACAGGTTGACCAGGTCCACAAACCAGGGCGTCCTTGGCCAATAGGGTGCCAGGAGGAAGAGTTCCGCTCGTTCCTCCAACATCTTCCGAATTACTGCCGGAATGATGGGGAGCGGGGGAAAGGGATAGAGGAGACTTTTGGGCCATCTGCACCGAAGGGCATTGGTCCCCTCCGCTCCCTGGCAAGAAAACCTGGTGAAGAATCTGGTGACCTGGGCGATTTGAGGAGTGGAGAAGAGATCCACCTCCAGCGTTCCGAATCTGAGGGAAAGGACCTGAATAGAGACGGAGGAATGGACCATTCTGCCTGGTCGACTAGGCTCCTGCTGAGCCAGTCGGCCTGGGAGTTGTTGATCCCGGAGAAGGGGTCCGCCGAGATCGACAACAGGTGTTTCTCTGCCCATAACCCCAACTGTAGAGCCTCTCCCATGAGGGCTCTGGACCTCGTCCCCCCCCCCCAGCCGGTTGACATGAGCCATGGCGGCCATGTTGTCCATAAGGACTAAAACATGAGAGCCAGTCACTGAGTGCCTGAAATGCTTGAGAGCTAGAAAAATGGCTCTGAGCTCTAGCCAATTTATGGGAAGGGCCTGCTCTGACCTGGACCAAGGTCCTGAGCTATCTGGCCCTGCATATGGGAACCCCAACCCAGAAGGCTGGCATCGGTGGTTATCACTAGCCTGTCTGGGACCCTGAAAGGAGTCCCTTCCAGATTAACGGGGAACACCACCAATTGAGAGATCTCTGGATTTGTGGGGGGAGTGGGACCTTGATAGATGAATGGCTGGTTCCTGCCCGTTGGTAGGGAAGCAGGAACCATTGGAGTGGACGGGAGTGAAAAAATCCATGGCTCTGGAGATATGACAGGGTAATTTGCAGATCCCAACGGGCTGCATGGATAGAAGAAGACAGAATCAAAATGGTGTCCAAGTAGCATTGGATCCTCACTGGAACAGAAAGCAGAGATGCCATCAATGCTGCCAGAACCTTCGTGAAGACCCTTGAAGCCGATGAGAGGCCGAAGGGAAGTGCTTGATACTGGTAATGGGTATTCTGATAACAAAAACGGAGAAACTGGCAATGATGAGGCCAAATGGGGATGTGGAGGAAGCCTCCATGAGATCAATGGAAGAGAGGAGATCGCCTTCCCGAACACTCTCTAAAATAGAATGCAGAGTGTGCATTTTAAATTGCCTGTATTTTACCAATTGGTTGAGAAATTTTAGATCCAGGATGGTTCACTACCCCCCCCCCCCCGAGGCTTTGGGAACGATGAAAAGGCGAGAGTAAGCCCACCTCCCTGTTGAGAGGGGGGAACAGGTTTGAATAGCTCGGATTTCAAGAAGGAATTGAAAGGCCTGATTCATGAGGTCTTGCCTTGAAATGTCCCGAGAGACAGGACAGATCAAAAAATTTTGGGGGGGTGGCATTAGGAAGTCCAATTGTAATCCTGACCTAATAGTGCTGAGCACGCAGGCATCCGCCGTGACTCCTCCCATTTGGAGGCAAAGAAGGCTAGGCGACTTCTGATGGGTGGGGAGAACGAGGGATTACTTAGAGTGACGGAAGGAACGACCCCCCACCCTCCCGAAAGGGCTGTTTACCAGTATAAGGAGCTGGGTGATAATGGGCTCTCTTCCCAGAGGAAGAGAGAATTTTATGTTTATCTCTGGTTTCGATGAGATAAGGCTCCAGAGCATCGCCAAAAAGCTTATCGCCTGCAAATGGAACTGAAGCCAGCTTCCATTTACGGTGTGACTCCGCCTGCCAATTTCTGAGCCATAACAGTCTTCTTGCTGCTACTGAAGATGCCATGGCCCTAGATGCAAATTTGGCAGAATTGAGAGTGGCATCTGCAGTGAATTCCGCCGCTGCGATAATCTTATTAAAGCCTTGGTGAGACCGAAGGTCAGATGTAGGCAATCTAATCTGGAGTTGGTGCAGCCACCGTATGGATGCCCAGGTGAGAGTGCCAGTAGATGAGAGCAAGGCCAGAACCAGAATGTCAACAGAAGGCACTGCCAGGGTATTGTCCAGGGTTGCGCTGACGTTGTAGAAACACTTATCCAGAGAAGATGGGCGAGGACCATGTCCAGTAACAAAGTGGGAGAAGGCAAAACCCCTGCATGCACTACAGGCTTGGAGAAGAGTGAGTCTCCCTGGCTAGAGGGAATTCCTTGTGGCTCGGGAGCCACTTCCTCTGGCAACAGCTTGGCAGTGACCAAGGCCTTGCTGAGTAATGGCCTGAAGAGAGAGGATTGAAGACCAATGCAGAGGATGTCTGCTCTGGGCGAGAGTCCTCTCCCTCTGAAAGATTTTGGTCAAAGGTCTCCCCTCTTCACGTTCTGAACGAGAGGAGTAACTGTGTTCAGATGGTGAAGCCCTTCCCTCCTCATCAACCTCCTCCCATTCTGGTAGAGAAGAATGGACCCTGAGGTCCTGGGGCCTGTGTAAATCAGGGTGATGAGGCAAGGAACTTTTAGATTGAGAAGGGAGAAGGGCCTGAACCCTTTCTGGAGGTCGAAGGATTTGCTTGAAGCGTTCAGCCAATCCCTGCCTAATGGCCAAAGAGACAACATCTTGGATATCCTCTGGTCTATGCTCAAAGGTAGAGGCAGAAGGCCGAAGGCCGCTGCTGTGGGAGTGAAGGTGGCTTCAGGCCTAGATTGAGAAAACGTTAGAGGCCTGGAGGGAGGGGGAGGAGCATAGGGCCCAGAAGCCTGTTGGAAATAAGGCCCAGATCTGCTTAGAACCTGAGGATCATATTGTACTGCAAAGGCCTCAGGAGACCAGGATGGAGGATGGAAAAGCTCATAGATAACTTCTCCTCCCCTGGGAGGGCTTGGCTGGGGCCCACGGGTATCACCTGAAACCTGCTGTAGTTGCACTCCCTTGTTGAATAGTTCTGTTGAACTGCCTCTCTAGGGCTGCATGTCTACGCTTTTCTGCCCTCAACTCAGCCTGAGTTGCCTTCTTAGGGGCTAGAGCCTTAGCTCTCATTTTAGCAGCCACCTCCGTCTGGACTGATTGGGTGCATTGCCTTCTCTTGTTGGGTTTAAGAGACTGTTCCACTGGGGGGAACACTGCCTGACCCTTATCTTTCTCCATTTGAAGAATAAAGGCTCTTACAATGGAAAGAAACTGTTTGTAAATTTTTTGTATTAAGCCCCTTAGGGTATAAATTGGCCCCTGGGCTTACAAAATGGCCACTCACCTCGTGGTGGAAGGCTTCAATCCAAGATGGCCGCTGACTATGGGAAACAGGCTCCGAGATCGAAGAATCGCTCCTCAGGCTATAAAGAGCCCCGAGTGAAGTCAGCAAAGGAAAGGGCAGCCGCTGGCCACACGATCAGCTGGCTGACACTGGTATCGGTTTGCCGATCGCTTTGTACGACTGCTCAAACCGCAGGCGTGGGGGAGGTCTACAGACGCTGCCCAACTTGCCTGAACAGCACTCTGGCAACGCTACTCCCAACGCTGCAGGAGAGAGAGAGCCCTGCTCTCCTGGAAGAGCAGCTGCCCAGATCCTGGGAGCTGCTGAAGTGAGGAAAAAAGGTACTGAAGATCGTTAGTGAGTGCTATCTACAGAACCTCAGCTGGCTGAAGCTGTTATTGGTTTGCCGATCACTTTTTACGACCGCTCAAACCTCAGGCGTGGGGGAGGTCTACAGACGCTGCCCAACTTGCCTGAACAGCACTCTGGCAATGCTGCTCCCAACGTTGCAGGAGAGAGAGAGAGAGAGCCCTGCTCTCCTAGAAGAACAGCTGCCCAGATCCTGGGAGCTGCTTGAAACGAGGAAAAACGGCACTGAAGATCGCTGGTGTTATCTAACAGAAGCTTTCAGAGACACAGCTACTGACTGAAAGGAGCTGAGTCAAAAGCTGGGGTCTCTTCCAGGGGCTGGCTTTTATATCTTAGTACAGACTCAGCTAAATGACGTCATAGGAAGGAGTCAACCCATCCTGGGCTCTCGATGCAGCATGGAGGAGAATAACAGTGTTTAAGCTGTTGGTTCCGTTGTTGCCTATTGGGTTATTATTTTATGTTTTAATCACTCTCATTGCAAACTTTTCTCATTGCCTGTTGGATGAAAAGTAAAAGTCAGCCTGTATATCAAATCATCCGATCTAATTTTTTGGTACAAAAATGAAGGAATAGGGCTTTCTTTCCAAGTTCCTATTATTTTCTATTTTTATAGAAAATGTTTGCTCTATCTGAAAAAAAGTATCTAGAGTTTTGTTTGGATGTAAAGCTCAAAACAAGTTTTGTCTTTTTTCTCCTTTATGCACACCATTATTTCCTGATTATTTCAAGTTTCACCCAGCTCAAGGTAGGTTTGATACAACTTGCTAAGTCAATCTAGAATTGATTGCATCTGAATCACATGGCGCTATGTTGCTCCCATTTTAAAACATTCATGGAAAGAGACACGGTCCTCTATAAAAAAAACTATTTAGCCTGAGATCTATGTTACCTGAACAACATTTTAAAGATTTGCTTCCCCACACCTCCATTCTTCACAAAGCAAATGCATAAAATTTGCTTTGCTGTCACGTCGTATTTGATCTTGCACCTAAAATACTTTTCCATGTCTCAGTGGATTAAAAAGTTTCCATAATTGGTACATTCTGATGAAATACATGCACAGTAAGTGTAAAACTTAAATGTCTTGGGATGGAAAAAAAACTTGGTACACTGAAAAAAATAACACAAAAAGAGAAAATACCTGATTTTTTCCTTTTAGCATGAGAATGTTGGTTACCTTACCAAAAGGTAAGCCCAAAGCAATAACTTCTGTTTCTGTCACTTCTCCTGGTAATTTCCTGATATGAAGAACACGAGAAGGAGTCCCATCCATTTTATCTTCACCCTTGAATTTCTTGTTGTCGTTACCATTGGCTGTAAGACATTTTTGAATTAATTTCATATCCAAAATTTAATTATAAATTCAGAGAAAAATACACTAAGTATACGCACGTTTTCAAATTAGTATATAAACAGTGAATTTGAAATCTTTCAATTAAATGTTGAAAAAAATAAAAACTACATCTAATAAATTACCAAGCAGACCAAAACAAATCAGAAAACTCTAGCATGACAGCATACAGAAAAGGGGAAGACATACTTGCATAGTTTCCATACTAATAATCTAAAGCAAAAAATCAGTTTATAATGAGTGATGATTATTTTCTGTATTTGGATTATCAAACAATTCTCATGTGTTGAGTCGCATTGATGTGTCATGAACATAGTGTATACCTCTCAAAATTATCTACCCATCCCATTGGCAGGAGATGCTGCCTGTAGGATTTCTTTATAATTTACAGCTATATATCCGTTTTCTTATAATCAGCTTTCACTGACTGCTCCACAGAATATGAAGTTATGCTTCATCCCTGTTTGGAGTGCGAGTTAGACCACCTCAGCCCAAACTCCACACAACATAATTGCATTTTTTTAAAAAATAAAAGCTCCTACTGAGTTTTTGCATGAATCACTACCATTTATTGGCCTATTCTACTAATTAAACAGGGGAAAGTACTTTGGCTATAAATGTGAAATTGGTGTTCTATTTTAATTTGAAAAATCTGGAACAATTCAGCCAAAATATAAAAATATATATTACAAAATATAAAAATATATAAACTTAAAAGTTGCCAGGAAACATAATTTAAATCCATGAAAATCTTATTTCATTCTGAACAGTGATAACATAATACACCAGTTACTTTAGTCAGACACTTAGATTGTACCAGATGTTTAAGGATTTTGCTCAACATTCAAATGTATACTTTCAAGAGATTATTTGATTTATGTACTAAGAAAAAGAACATGATCATAATTAGGATGTAATGATTGTCTATGGGATTGTGGATGCACTGTCTATGCAATGGTGGCATAGGTTGGACTTAAAGGGTTTGCAAATGTACTATACATACTGCCACTAAACTTGTAGGATAAAATGGTATCAGATGCCAAATTGGATGCTAGTGTGTTGAAAAATGATACTGGATCCGGATAGTAGTGACCATATTTAGCAATGTTGGGCATACATCAGGGAGAAGGGGGGAATTCAGTAGACCATTAAAAATAGTCCCACAGTGCATATGCCTTCTTTTAATCCATTGCTCCAGCCTTGTACCTAGATGACCAAATTACTGATGATAGTTTAGTGTTCAATCCAGAGAGCAATTTTTATTTATTTGATTTCATGATCTCAAGATTTGACCTTCCATGTTGCAGGTTTTGTACAAGTGACAATGCTACAGATAGGAAGGACAGGAAGTTATGAGAATTTGGACAATGCTACTCTGGAAATAACTGGATGAGAAAACAGATTGTAAAACATGAGTTAAACCTGGTGTACAAAATGACCTGCAGAAGATCATGGACCACATTTTTGGATTGTGAGTTCAGCCTTGTGAGATAGTCCAGACAAGAACCATACTCAGATGAATAAATTCTACTCTTTTATAAGGTTACATTAACAGAATCTTGCCAAGTCTCAAAATAAATTTCTTCCCCATTGCTGTTACAGTCTCTAGTTTCTGTAAGGGCCTAAAGGGTCCTTCTGAGATTATTTGCCATGGTTATATTTCTTCTGCAAGCTTAGCTGTCTCTTATCTCACTGTTCCCTTGGTTATGGTTCTTTTCACAATCTCTCAAGATCACTTTCACATTCTATTACATGCCATCTCCTAGGCTTCTGGTTCTGGTGAATTTTAATCTCCATCCTTAAGAATTGGCTTTGGGTTGATTTGCAATTTTATGGTCTATCAGCCCCATTATCTATATCAGACTGTGAAAGTATGAGCAAAGAAGGTTACTTTATTATAGTAGTTATAGAAACAGAATCTTGCAAGCCTGATTATGCTTTACACACCTACACCAATACTCATGACAAATTAAAGAAGTATCAATCTGAGCTATTTCTTCATCTCTTTGGGATTGTTTTTGGGCTGAGTCACATTTCTTCCCCCATCACTCTGGGAATGGTGTTCATGAAGATCCTCTTCTTTAATTTCTACAGACTTACTTCTAACCATGTTACCTGTGTAGGTAAACTCAACTATAACTTCTGAAAACAGGCAAGGACTGGATTTAGTTTCTATTTCAGTGAGGTGGGATCTACATATGACATGTATCTGCTATTGTCAGATCATTTTTGGTCAGGATGTATTCTAGCAAATAAATGCTGATGTTTTTCTGAAGGCATTCAGGTAATTTCCTGACAATTTGGTGGATAGTTTCATCCTGTAGTTGATCAGTTTCTGTAGAGAGACAACTGGAGCACTGAATAAGATTATTCCTATGAGGCTTTGTCCCTGTCACAGTTCTTGAGCAACCCCATGCTTTGCAGGAGACCTATAGGAGATAGAATGAAAAGCTGCCAAGACTGGCATAAGATTTAAAATGCAGGTTTAAGCCTACATAATAGTGATAAATGCAGTAAAGTATTCCTCCACTCTTCCTGTGTATCCAAATTTTCATTTGAAGCCCTCTTCAGGATTACTCTGATACTCCAGAGCAAGAATGAAGGGAGAAGATATTTGCAAATCATTCAAATAATTCTGCAGCTTTCTCTACAGAAACCTACACAAATTATACATTTGTGTCTTGATGCCATTTGGGCAGAATCAGGTAGGGTGAAGGAGACAAATATTACCTTGTTTTGAGCTTTTAAATGCAAGAAGTGGATATTCTGTAATATGAATTCTATCACCTATGATTTGGATAAATGCCCTTATGGAGAACCAGGCAGGACATATTTGCTGGATTTAGGAGAGGGTTAACATTTCTCTGAAGAAAAGTGTGATGCCATTGCTGTGAAAAAGACAGTGGTGTGCTCTTCCTTGAAAAGGCCATCTCTCAACTTCTGCCTAGTCCCCTTATCTGGACACACTAGATGGGAAGGTATGCCATGCTAGGTCTCCTCAGAGCTGGTGGCAATTAATTATACCATCAACTATAGCAGAATTCTGAATCACCTTTATGGAAACCCTTTTCAAAACAGCATTTAGCACTCATTGGATAACTTTTAATTATTTCAACACCGTGGTTTTTATGTCAAATGATGGTTATTTTAGTGGGATGTTTTATGACAGTGTTTTATTGTAAATAACCCAGAATCATCTTAATGAGTGATGCAAAATTGTTATAAATCTATAATAAAACGATAGCTGCTAGAAACTACTGGTGATTCTAAAGAAAAACACCAACAAGAAATAAGTATTTTGATTAGAAAATGGGACAAAAATTGTCATGCTATAGACAACCACTAGTTTGTGTGTATGCATGTTTCTCAAAAATAATCTGATTGCTGAAATAAACATGCTGCCATAAAAACCAGAATCCTGTCCATAACCTGGTTTTAAAATTTGTGCAGAATTAATGCACATTTAAAAAGAAATAAAACAAATGTGTAATGATTAAGTATCATCAGTTATAGTATTAATCTTCATAGCTGCATGTAAGCTATCTCTAGAAAGCAGCATGCCTATAAATTTAAACTGTGGAAGAATAGGTATTACTCCCATGTTTTGCTGTGAACCACCCACAGTTATCTTACTGACCACAGCAGGAAACAGAATGTTGGACTTGATAAGCCTGTAGTCTGATCTGCCACACACCTTTAAAGCAGGGGTGGGATACGACAGGGTTAACTACTGGTTCGGGATTTACGAGCTTCCCTGCAGGCTGTGAGCTGGGCGCCTGTAAATGGTCATCAGCATGCTATGTGCAGAGAAGCAGCCTTTGAAACAGCCCTCTTTTCCAGTTTTTTTTTTTAAAAAACTGCAGCTATGCCTCGTTCAGCAGCTGAAGTTGAAAAATCAGGAAATAAAGATCAGGTAAGAGCCGAAACATGCAATATTTAATCCACTAGAGGAAACTGACATAGAGCTTCTTCTTTCCTATATATGATTCAAAAAAAGATATAAACATTGAAGCTATACAATCCCCTCGCTCAAGAACTCTCTTACTATCAAACTCATTCCAAATCTTTTCCTCACATTGAGTTTGTTAGAAAAAGAGAAGATCTGCTTCTAATCCATAAAAGCTTACATTTCCTAAATAGGATTTAATGTGAAATATAACCTATTATCTATTTTAAAAATGTTTAAACTTTTGGGATTGACATGCTCTTTGGTAGGATTCCATCTACACATGTGTAACTTTATACAAAATCTGACTAGTCTTAATGCAGGAAGACAGCATAAGAAGACAGTATACTGATGATATTCAACTTTGCATTTCCAACCCTGATGATCCAAGTCTTGCTGTCATGGTGCCTGGAGGCTGTGAAGATCTGGATGGGGGATTATCAGCTTCAACTGAACTCTAGTATGATTGAGTGTGTGAAGCCTCAAAGATCTGGGTGTTTAACATATTTAGTCTTGATGGGATACTGGCCCAGATAGACCCTGTGCGCAACTTCGGAGTTTTCCTAACTAGAACTTGTGCTCCAGTTGCACAATATCCTGGATTGTGAGGCCCTGCACTCATGCCCTGATCATGTTGGATTTGGACTACTGCAATGTACTCGACACAGTGTTACTCTTTAAGAAAACAGTACTTGGAATTTATGGCTAGCACAGAAGGCAACTGTACAGACAGTTCTAGAGGCACCTGGGAT
This sequence comes from Notechis scutatus, assembly GCF_049901735.1. Taxonomy (NCBI): domain Eukaryota; kingdom Metazoa; phylum Chordata; class Lepidosauria; order Squamata; family Elapidae; genus Notechis; species Notechis scutatus. The sequence continues at coordinate 86,138,701 of NC_142011.1, forward strand.
GGCCATCTAACATTAGTGCATTGGCGGCTAGTCTGTTTCCAGGTTCAATTCAAGATGTTGGTTATCACCTTTAAAAGACCTTCATGACATAGGATCAGGCTACCTGAGGAAACTCTCAACCCAATGGGATTGGCCCACCTCACTCACTCTAGCAGAAGGGTCATGCTGCAGATCCGGTGAAGAAACTTTGGCTGCCCTTTTTTTCTGTGCCTTCTGCCCTTTGGAACATCATGCCATTGGAGGCGAGATCTGTCCCCACCCTTTTGGGCTTCTGAAAGGGCCTCAAAACCTAGCTTCACTGAGCAGCTTGGGACCCTGATGGGGGCTGCCCACTCCGAATATGGCTAGTGAACTAAGAAAAAATATCCCACTTTGATCCTGCTCATGTACTGGTTCCTAGTTTTACCCAGTTTCTGTAAATTTTAATGTTTCTCACATTTTAATGTTTTTATGTTATTGTTTTTATGATGGTGTTAGCTGCCCACAATCACTGAATAGTGAGGTGGGTGATGCATAAATTTCATAAACAAAAAGGATCAAACAGGGATCAAGTTAAGAACCTCAGAATTAATGACCTAGATCAGGCCTGTCCAACTGGTGGCCCGCGGGCCGGATATGTCATGTGCAGGCCATGCCCAACCCAGTTCTGCAAAGGCAAAAAACATCATGATGCATCACATGATGCAGTCAAGTTTGACACCCATGCCCTAGATTCAGTTATAATCTATTAGTGATAACTGATAAAACTTGTTGTCTTAAGAAGAAATTGATTTTATTGGGACTGAGGTGATACTTCCCTTCCCATTTCTCTTACAAGTTTAGGGAGAAAGCTAAATATTTCAACTTGGTCTTGAAGATACCTAGCTTTCAAAGATGTTCCTGTTTAATCATACATTTTGGAATATGTCCAGTGGCTTGATTGCATGAAGACAAGTTCTAATGAAAATACCAAATAAGAATGAACAGAAAATGATTTTTATTCTTTGCTATTATGAGAACATATTTCTATAAAGAATGAACCAACAGCAAAATCAGTAAGGTTATTTTATAGAAATAATTTGATTTGTTGCAATTTTATGAATTTTTATGAATTTTTTTTCTTTTTTAAAATAAAAAATAAAAAAAGAATCACACAATTAAATTTTCCTGAATAAAATAAAATAATTATCATTTTTATATATGTATCGAATTCCTCCATTGTTAAGTATTCTTATTTCAAGCACTATTTTTAAGTAATAATAAATAAATAAATAAAAATTACTGAATGGGTGTGAGATGCATTACGAGATTTATCTGGATGCTAATTGATAATATTAAAATGTATCCTTTGAGACAGGATATATGCTCTAAAAATGAATGCAATTCCCAAGATCCTTTACATTTTGCATGTGTACATATCCAGGAAATATTTTTAAAAACTCATACACTGTATGAGTACAATTGTACATTTTGTGGGTTTCCTCAATTCCAAAGACACCTTTGAAAAAGATGCAATTTCAATTATTTTTCCAATAATTGAGAATATAAGAATACCTTTTAACAAATTAATAAAGAAAAGGAATAAGTAAATCATTGTGTTAGTAGAGATGCAAACAGAATAACAGTTCGTTAAATATCTGTTTCAATGGTCTAAAATAACTAAGTTCTGGGAGCTTGCCCACAGTTGCACTGAAAGGGAGATGGATAGCCTCTAAATTTGTTAAATAAAATATATGGATTTGATTTTGAAATGAAGTTTAATACTTTCAGATTAGACATTATTTTTAATGATATATCTACAACATGGAAACTGGCAGGTAGACAACATAGATTGCCTGTGCCTTTACTACCTATGCCAATATGCACTGTTGCCTGCAGTCAGGGAGATGAGCTGCAATTTTTAAAGTATTGTGACCAAATTTCTGGGGCATTAGGTAGAACTGCATTCTTCACCACATCCTAATGACACTGCCATTCATGATCTGTGACTGTATATTCTTTTGCCTAAATCCAACTCATACTATAGTTAATCTGGTCATCCCACTGTCTACTAACTGAAGATACACTATGGTTCCTCAAGCTGAGACTTGGCAAAAGCCAGAGGAGATCTTGGGAAAACTAGGGAGCTTAATGCAAATTTCCAAGAGCAGGTAAGAAAGATATACAGTATATCTGACTCAGAATGGAGAGAGAAAAACATTCAGGAAAAATAGGGGAGAACAAAATCATGTAATTTAATATTAAGTGGATGACAGAAACTGCAAGTAAATATCAAAAAGAACTCAACTTCTATTTTATAGAGTATTTTGTGTACATTCCTGAAATATCTCAAAATCTAAAATCTAAAATATGTCCTATTAATATACAACTTTAACGGCATCTAATGCTAGCATATTAGAGAGGCAGTTTGGTGTAGGGCTTAAACAGGTGAGAAACCATGAATTCTCGTTCTGCCTTAGGTATGACGCCAACTGGGTGACCTCAGGCCAGTCACACTCTCTCAGTCTTAGGAAGCAGGCAATGCAAACCACTTTTGAAATCTTGACAGGAAAATTACAGGGCCTTGTCTAGGCAGTCTCCAGGAGTCATGCCTGACTTGAAAGCACAAAGAAGAAGAAGAAAACCACATAATCCCAACATATACAACCAGAATTAAACAAGTATCCCTGTGCAGATCACTGACCAATCAGATTACCTACTTATTGTAAGTATGCCATCCCAGAATACCTTCTCTCCTAATTTTATTATATTCTACCGGTAGTTTCAGTTCATTTGTACATTACTTTCCCGGTAAAAAGTCCAAGGATAACTTAAAAACTAAAAGAAATTCTAATACTACCTGTCAAATGTAGGATAAATAGAAGCACTAAATAAAATGAAAAGATACCTTAATGTATAATTAAGGAAATTAATGCATAATTAAGGAAAACACTAAGATTTCAACACATTAATTATATAGTTGCTAGATGATCAAGCAAGAGATTATTTGAGTATTTGAAAAGGCTGGGCATTTGTCCTTTTAACATTATTTGCAAAACTTACATAATTATTCAAGGGCATAGTATAAGGCTTTTTTTTAATTGCACATTTAGTATATTCTTGGATGTGGCAGAAAAAATAGAACAGAAATATTGCAGTAAAAAGGACAGAAGACTAACAGGTTTGGAGAGGGTGAAGGAAAATAGGTAAATTTCAATATTAATTTTCTGCAATACAGGTAATTCTTGACTTACAACTGCAACTGAGCCCAAAATTTCTAAGTGAAACAATTCAGTGAAATTTATCCCATTTTATGACAGTTCTTGACAGTTGTTAAGTGAATCACTGCAGTTATTAAATTTGTAAAAGGACTGTTAAATGAATCTGGCTTCCCCACTGACTTTGCTTGTTGGAGTGTTTTAAAAGGTGATCACATGACACTGGGACATGGCAACTGTTATAAATATGAGTCAGTTATACCAAGCATCTGACTTTTGATCACATGACCATGGGAATGCTGCAATGATCTTAAGTGTGAAAAACAGTCATAAGTCATTTTTTTCCATTTGTTATCCTGCCATAAAACATGCAGAATGAAAGATTTGTCCAATTTATTTATTTATACACATATGTACACAAACACGCACATCATACGAGTTTAGTTCAGGCATTTATTGCTGGCTTTGTTTTGTTTTTTTTGTTTTTTTTTTAAAACAAGTTTTATTAAAAGTTTCAACAACAAACAAATCATTACATATTAAATCTTTCCCTGTCTTTCTACAATAATTTCCCCAATATTCTCATAAAACACAAACAAACACAAACAAACATAAAAAATCTTTTAGTAAAGTACCTTGGCCCCAGTTACCTCTCTTTGCATGGGCTAAAATAATAGCGCATATCACTCTTCACAATTCTATCTTATTTAATCCATCTTAATTAAATCATTAAATTTGTATCTTTTGCCCATTCATTATCCCTCTATCTCTTCTTATAATAAAAAGAATTTCTCCTGAAATCACTAATCAGAGTATGATGCCTTTCTATCCTCCCCTAAGTTAGTAAAATTAAAATTCAACATAACAAATACCCAATTTGGTTCTGCTTGGTACATTCTATCCACCAAAAATGTTTAAATACATTGTATCCTCCTTTCCTTCGATATTTTATTACATTTCAAAAATCAATCATTATTAAATCAATCATTATTAAAAACTTCAACATTTCAATTTTAAACTTCAACATTTTAATTTCTTATTAAATCTTAAACCATTCTAATTTACTATTTCAAATATAAATGTTACAATACCATCTTCTGTACCTTAGCAGAATCTTTCTTACAGAAATTTATATTTCATCCTTTGTCTCTAAAAAAATCCTCTTCTCCCATCCAATTTTAAAGCTTTGAGGCTTTTCTCCGCCTTTCCCCTTTCTTTCTTCCCCCACCAAATCTTCCTACCCCCTTCTTCTTCTAACCTCTGCCTTGCTGGGATCCCTTCTCTGTTGTGTTCCCTTTTTCTCTTGTTTGTTATCATTATATTTATTTTGCATCATATTTTTCTCTTTCTCAAATGTTTTTTTAAATCTTAAGTCCTTCATTTTCCTTGCTCTCTTCCTTCCTTCTTCCTTAGATAAGTTTTGGGATTCAATGAAGATGGCGTCTTCGTCTCTTCCTTGTTGTTCTTCTTCCGTTTCCATCTGTTCCATTGTCTGTTGGTAATTGACCAGCGCCATTTCTAGAAATAGAAAAGCTTTTTCCATGCCATCTTTACAGGCTGCTTTTGTTTGCTCATATTCATCCCTCAGGTCTTCAAAAAGGAAAGCCATTATAAATAAATCTTTTCTTTTCTTTATTCCTCTTCCTTCTTACACCAACCAAATATTCCGAGAGAAAGGCAAAACAATCCCAAAATCCACAATCCTCAATAAATCCAAGCAAGCCAAAATTCCCCCTTCCTCTTCCAGGGTGGTATCAAACAAGTAAAAAAAAAAGAGTCCAAATCTATATTTTAAAGCCTTATTAAGATTATATTTCTGTCCTCAAGTCTTCAAGGCATCTCCTCCAACAAGATCCAAATTTATATATTTTCTTTATCCTCTCCCTTCCGGCTTAATTCCTCGGGAGGGAGAGTAAACTTCCCTTCAGCACCTCAAAATAGCCGCTTTTTTTTTCTCTTGTGGAAAAAATCATCAAAAAACCATCTTTTCCAGGAATTAAATTAGATAAATCTCAAAGCCCTGGGTCAACCAAGAAGAACTTTCACTTTCAATAACTTTCTCTTCTTCCTCCTGCGCATACTTGCCCGGCTGTCAACTTCTTTGTGGCGGCCATTACGGACCGCCGCTGCACCGTCCTGGTAAAAGGGGGTTCTGCCGGCCAGGGAGGGGTCTGCAACACCCCCAAACCCTTCCTCCGGATCCCCTTACCTTCAGCTACCCCTGCAGGGCAGCCTTGCTCCGCACCCGTCCGGGTCGGAGCCCCAAAACGGCTAGCGCGGCAGGGATCGCGCAGCTTCGCGAATCCCTACCGCTCTGAAGCCGACAAACCGGAAACTCGGCTTTGTTTTGTTTTTAAAGTTTAATGCGTCATTATTCAAAAGGCATCATGAACATTCTTTCTGCCATATATTTTAATCTATTCTGCAAGATGGATATATTTTGATATTAAAATAACAATGATCCTTTAAAATGCATCACTTACCAGTAACTACTATGCTGCTCATATTAGAGTTCGGGCTATTGAGTACACTGCCTGAAAGAAGTTCGTCAGATCCTCTCTAAGAAAGAAAGAAACAATAAGTTTGCCATCAAAAAATAGAAAATTGCTATTAATAATGTGAAAATCTAAAGCAAGGAAACTATTTAGAGAGTTATTATTTTCACTAAACTTTCTGGTATCCTTTTAAAATATATTATCTTATTTACATCTATTTTTATTCAGTTACAATAATCTCTTCAGGTGAGACTAAAACAAAAGTTACTTATCCAAATCCCCATGAAAATATCAGGTGAGAGATCTAAATTACAAACATCCCATTTGAAAAATGAGAAGCAACTAAATTATCAGAGTGGTATTTCCTAAAGTAGTGAAGGCCCTTTAAGTTGTAGATATATGGTGTTTTTAAGTTTGCAAACCCTTTTGAATTTTCAGTATTTCAATATTTTTCAATATTTCTGCATAAATATGTCCTAAAAGGTGATCTGTTCATCACACTGATCCTAAAATTAGACAGAGAACCAAATTAAACCAATGAGTCAAGAACATACTTATTCACTGATTTATTGAGGAAAATGTTGAAAATGACTTTCTTCTGCTTTAACCATTCTTTAGTTGTATGACATGTGTTTTTAGTTGTCTTGAATGACCCAGTTTCTCTTGAACATCAATTCACAGACAGACACCCTGACGCTTTCCTGTAGAACTTGCTGATACAATTCAGAATTTATAGCTCTATCAATGAGGGCAAGCTGTCCTGGTCCAAAGACAGCAAAAAAGGCCCAAAGCAGGACAATGCCACCATGTTTCACAGATGGGATAAAGTTTTACTGCTAGAATGCAGTGCTTGCCTTTTGCCAAGCTTTTCATTCAAGTCCAAGAGTTTTATTTTGGTTTCATCCATCCACAGAACATTCTTCCAATAGCTTTTAGGCTTATCCAAGTGGACTTTCATAAACTATAGATGGGCAGCAATGTTCCATTTGGATACTGATGGAGTTCAAACTCTTTTGGAGTTTTGTAACCTTTTGTTAGTTTTGTAACCTTTTCTAAACTGGTGAACATTAATAACTATTTTTCATAGTCCATAGACATTTCCTCTATTTGAGCCATGCCACATAGGAGTTAGATCCTGACCAGCTCAAAGTTGACCCATCCTTCCAAGGTTGGTAAAATGAAGACACAAATGGATGGGGGCAATATGCTGGCATTTGTAAACTGCTCAGAGTGCTGTAGCATTATGGAACAGTATACTCATACAGTACTCATATTCAATTATCACCCCATTGATTGAAACACATGACTCTAACATCTCCTTCAGAAAAAAATTAAGTAATTACAGAGTTTCACATACGTTTGCACTACGCAAATATGTGGTTTTGGATCATTTTCTTCAATAAGTAAATGAACAAGTATATTTTTGATTCAATTTTTAATTGGGTTCTTTTTATCTAGTTTTAGGCTTTGTATGGAGAACTGCTCACATTTTAGATAATATTTATGCAAAATATTGAAAATTCAAAAGGTTTCAGAAACTTTTAAGCACCACTGTATCTTCATCTTCCTTTGATTTTCATGGCAAAGGAAAATGGGGAAAGTTTTAAAAACTATCATTTTGCAGAGATTTTGAATGGGTCCAGAAATGAGATCAAATTTAACCCATAGGTTCCATATTTCCAATTTAAAGCTGCAAAGATCAAGAAAAAAGTCTAATAGTTAAGGAACCAGATAAAAAATAGGAGCTGTGAATTCATGTCCTGCCTTGGCCATAAAAACCGGCTGAGTAACTAAGGGCCAGTCATTGCCCTCTTGGTCCAACCCACCTCACAGGGCTTTTACTGTGGGGAAAATAGGAAGAGGAGGAGAAGGGTGTGTTGGATATGTTCACTGCCTTGAGTTATTTGCAAAAATAATAAAGGCAGGATACAGAAAAATAAATAAATAAGTCTTCAAAAGCAAACTAAGACCAGATGAAGCACTGGTTATACAAACTGATTGGGAGGTTAGAACAGCTTTCCCTTCCAGAAATGACTACAGCATTTTAGTGTTTTGATCTGGGAGCTAAAGTAAAGAAGGAAGACATCATACTGTGATATAACATCATGCATTTGTATAAACAATATGAATAAAGAACTCCCTCTCTTCAAGAAACAACCAGTTAAAACAAAATATAGGTGGAAACAGATAAAAGAAGTATTTCTTTACCAAATGCACCATTAAACTATAGAAGTTGATGCCATAAAACATGGTGATAACTATCAAGACACTGGAGGATTTTTATTATTAATATTATTTAAATTTATATACTGCCTGACTCTCAGTAATTCTGGGACATTTACAAACTGTTTGCAACATTAAAAATAAAACACTGAAAACATCAAGAAACAGAAAAGGATAAGATTAGGATTATTAATAGTTAAATTAATAGCTGTATAATGAATCATAGCTGTAAAGTCACATGGTTATCATTTTCTTGTTCATGCTTATGAGCTTCCAAAAGAATCTGTTGGCCAATATGTAACGCTAAATACTGAAATAAAAGGGTTCTTCCTTTATAGGTAGTCCTCAGCTTATAACTATGGCCTTAGAAAAAGTGATTTATAACCCATTCCTTCAATTATGATTATCACATCAATTTCATGGTCACCTGATTGCAATTTGGGTATTTAGCGATTTGTGCTGGTTGCAATGTCTTATGTGATCATGATTTGTGACCTACCCAGTCAACTTTTGACAAGCGAAGACAATTGGGGGAGCTGGATTTGTGTGATTCACTTAACTGAAGTAAAATGGATCCAGTCACATGAGACTTGCTTAATGACCATGCTTAGTGATTGAAATTGTGACCGTAAGTTGAGGACTACCTGTATTATTCTTAATTGATAGTGCTGGGATAATGTTAGTATTCATTCCCATTTAACTGCCATATTCTGCACTACTCGTATTTCCACCTACTTTATTGCATTGTTTTTAACATGTTCATAAAAATAAACACCACCTTAGCTAAACAACAGGCATAGCAACTTATTGGTTCCATTTGCACATCATGCAATAAAGACATATCCAAAAGCATCCTTCCCCACAAGCTATAGCTACTTAATTTAACAGGAGACAAAAAATTGTTGAAAAAGTGATTCATATACTTTCCCTGACATGATACACCATTATTAGACAGTAGCAAAATTGTTTTATCTTGAATGAATTACTTTTGTTAAATATGCACACTCCTTTCCAGGGTAATTAATTCTGCAAAGCATAGAATAAGAATCAGAAATAGTAGTAGGATCAGAGATGTAACAGTTTCCATATAGGCTCCATACATGAGCATATTTCCTCATGTGAATGCAACAACTGGTTTGAAACTATTTTTAATAAATCCTGAAGGTTTACCCACAATTTAAGATAGGAATATTTGATAACCTTCACTTAGGTTTACAGAAAACTGTAAAACTGTTTTTGTTAGCCTCAATTCCAAGGTTATATTGACAGTTACAACCGCCTCTTAAAATGCCTTTTAAGAACAGTGTAAAAAATTTTGTAGTACAACTTTCCAAGATTTTTGGAAACCATTTAAATAATCTTCTTCCAATATAGTTGAGTCACTGATTCTCCTTTAGTATATACTTCCTGTAGCCTTTTTCCTTGCCACTCTTTCCAATGCCACAAAAATAATATTAAAATTAAGCAGTTTGTGTTTTCCAGTTTTCAACTAATTTGAATAGAAAGTAAACTTGAGATCAATATGAAAGTCAAATATTGATTTTAAAAGGTGTCTGGCTCATCCATAGCAATGATTACATGGAATCTCTGCATATTTGTACAATACTTAACATTGGAGAATATGATATAAAGCATATAATCAACTACCATTCATACACTATAAATAAGGAAAACTTGGCATGCACTTGTAAGGTAGAACTTGGATAATTTATTATGGGAAAAGAGGGGCAAGAGATTGGTAACAATTATAGGCTAAATGTGACAATAGCAAGCCTGTAACCAACACCAATCCAACCATCCCCTATTATCGGACTTTGTCACATCAGATATATAGTCAGTTCAAGGAGTTTGCCTCATTCCAAAAAGAGCCAAAAGGATTAAGAGATTATTTATGCTAGATGATTATATTTACCATACTCACATCAGTCTTGGGGATGAGACCAGGGTGTCAAGAAAGTCAAAGTATTTTTGAAACCCTGTTTCTGTGCTTCAATACATCCATAAATATAAAAAGGACTGAGACTTTCACTGCCTCATTGCATCCACCATTATGACACTGATTCCTTTTTACAAACACCCCTGTTTATTTATATCCTTAAAGAACTACTGCCACAATTCTCTGAAAACTTCATAGATTAATGTAAAATATGTTTTACATTTATTTAACTCATTCGGAGCACAGAAAACTCTTCCAATGGTTCTGCTTAAAGGAGTTCATAAAGGTGATTAAACTAAATGATTTTCCTTGAAGAAAGGTGCTACAGCCACCCATAACAGATACATGGCCCCAAAAACCTTGTTTTTAGTTTGATTGCTTATTTAACAATTTAGAATTATTCAATTAATTCACTTCTTTATTAGTTTCAAAGGAGCCAAAATGTTTTGCTTTCTTTTAGTATTATTACTCTGTATGTATGTTAAATGATTTACAATTAACAGTTACTGTTAATTTTGTAATTACTCTGTTGCTTATGGAGTAAATTGGCTATCTTTCATTACCAGTATATGAATATTAGTGATGATGTTGACAAAATAAACTATCTAGTCACAACTGTCTGAACATGGCAAAATGGACAATTCTTTCATTTGTACTTGTACTTGTGTACTTGTACACTTGTACAAGTGTCCAATAAGTTCTACAGAGTTATTTAGATATATAGATTTGTAGGGGTCCTTGGTGTTCTCTGAGTTTGGTTGTTGTCTTACAGATGTTTCATTATCAAACTAGGCAATACTGGAGTACTGATGATATTCCCCCCAGTTCAACCCTGAGCTACAAACATTCTCTTATATATAGATTTCCCAATGAATGTTTCTATTTCCAGTTCGAGACTTCTGAATATGAAATAATCCCTCAGAAAACCAAGATTTTCATTTCAAAAATCTAGCACCTCATGTAATACTTTAGTCTACAACAAATATTAGCATAATGTGATGCTTTTTTTCTCAGGAACTCATAATGTAATATGGTTTACCTTTATAGGTAAATCACACCAATATGATTTGTTTCAGAAAACAATGAAGCATTTTGGCTCAGTATTCTGTGGAAATCAAACTTTTATTTAAATTAGGGTTATGTTATATGTAGACCAGGATTACAATTTCTCTAAGATAACAACCGTTTCTCATCTGTCTCTTCTGAAACAAAGTTGGCTTAAAGGGGAGATCAGAAATGGATATGCATGTAATGTAATTGAAAAAGAAAGCAATGTGTGAAGGCTACTTTTTTCATACAATATAGAAAGCCTTAATTTTACTTATTACAGCCTAAGCTCTAATTTTTGAGACACATTGTTTAAGGATAATATTTTTTTAATCAAAATTAGTCCAATTTTTTTAAAAAAACTCCCTTTTTATGACCCTGTAATCCCTTAATTCAAGGTAAATAACATTACAAAAGTTATTATCTGCATTCTAATTATACTTTATGCTCCAAGAATGCCCCTACTTACACAGGTATGTGCATATATCATATAAAATAAAAATGTGACTTACTTATTTGTGATTTTGTATGCTGTATGAACCTAATCCAACAATTTATGTCTCATTAGAAGGTATTCAACAGTTACGAATTTTCGTTACGAATTCCTACTGTATTGTAGGAAATTTGCACCCACCCCTCTTCCTAGACAAATGAAATATCCTTGGAAATATTAAAAAGGCAGAATATTTCCCCTAAAAGTAGAAACTCAAGAGAGGCAGAAGCTCACCCCCCCCACCTTTGTTAATGGGCGGGTCATTAAGGCCTGCGCCAGAGTATTCTACATAACAAAGGCCTCTACCCATCTCACCACCTGGCCTGGAAAGATTGCATCAGCCAGCACTCAGGTAGAGCCATGTGGTCCAGACAAGGCCTACAAAGTTAGCTAAGATCCCCGCCCCTGGGAGTCTGACAGCCAATGGGATACATTTCTTACACAGGAACAGGAAACACTAAGGTGGGGTCCAACAGAGGGTATATAACTAAGGGTCTCTCAGCATCTTGCCCCCTTTTTTTCCTTCACCCAACATCTTGAAGCATGTGATCATCCTTTTCACTTTGGAGCTCTAAGCCATGTGGTCCTGTATACCATTAAACCATCTTTCCAAGCAGTCACCATGTTTCCAGTGTCTTTTCTCCCACTTAGAACTGAACCCAGAAGGATATTTCTTCCAACAATTTGGCACCCAGCAGATGGGACTCCAAGCTAACCTAACCAATGGACCAGGCCCAGTTAAGATTCCATTGCCAGCAACAGACCCATTGAGTCTGGGGTAAGTTTTCCTGGACCTTGGACATTTGGGGAAAAAAAGGTTTTAAAGGGGTTTTGAGTGTTGATCTCAAAGGCTGCTTGGAAGGAAGGTGAGTACCTCTAAATTCTAAATTGAAAGCATGGGAAATGTGTGTATGTCTGCATGTGCTTGAGTGAGAGGGCCTTTCTCCCAAACACAACTGGATTTTGCTTCCTCTGTGCATTTCCTAACTGCAGAAAGACCAAGAGTCTGGAGAGCATGGGGGGTTTCCCAGAGCACAGGACCTTTTGTTAGGAAAGGAGGAAGAGTGAGTGAGTGAGTGAGTGAGTGTGAGTGTGTGGGTGTGTCTTCACCCTTGGAGAGCAGCTGGATCTCATTTCTCTGTTTGACCTCTAGCCGCACTCCACAGAGCCATGACCAACAGGACAGAAAAAGCAAGGGTGGGCATCAGAGGGTGGGACCTTCTGTATATAAGAGGGAAAAGCCAAGCGGATTATGATTGAAGGGAGAGAAGAATTTTTTTTTTTTGTCCAGTGTATCCCAAAAGCAAATTCCATGATTTTAGGTAATTGTGAATTTAGGCAGTTAGGAAGTTGTGAAGTTGTGAATAGGAGCGCCAGTACTTGCCTGCAGAAGAGCAGCAAGTCCTCCCAGATTTGAGCTCTTCCAAATCCGAGAACCTGAGCCGGAATAGGAGTGCCAGTACTTGTCTGCGGGGGGCAGAAAGTTCTCCCGGACTGTCTTTTTTGGGGATAGTAAGTCCTCACAGACTATTTTTTCCCCAGGTCCAAAAACCGTGGCCTGAGAATTCCTTCTGAGGGGAGTGCACATACTTTGTAAAGGGAACCAAAGTCTCCCCCAGACACCTTTTTGTTTGCAAACTGATAGCCGACTGACCCGACTAAGCCAAAGTGTGAAATCCCACATCTGAAGGGGAAACAAGGGAAGCTGTAGTTCGAGGGTCCTGAATGGAAAACCCCCTGGGAGAGTTATTGGAGACTTGGGATGAACGGCAGATGCCAGTCCTAGTTGGTATGAAAAAAAAAGCTAAAAGGATATGTACAAAATGGGCTTTGCTGAGATGACAGAGGAAGACAAATTTGGCTAAATAAAGGTACTTAAAAAGGAAAAAGAAAGAAAAGGGCACTATATAAACAGGATCACATGAGATTTTTGTTTGTTTGTTTGTTTCTTTGTCTCCACATGGTTTGTTCCTTAAGATTTGTGCCTTCCCCAATTTAACTGAGAGATTTATTGTGGGAATGATCGGTGTGTGTGTAAACCTCAGTGTTTTGTTTTCCTCTTTTTGTCCTTGTGTGTGTGTGTGTGTGTGTGTGTGTGTGTGTGTGTGTAAGACTTTGTGTGTCGTTGAGGTAATTGCAACTGTTAAGTGTCTCTGATCCCTTAAAATTCAGATGTGAATTTTAAATTGTTAGGAAAAAATTGGAAGTATTGAAAAGAAAACGCATTTGCCTAGTTCGGTCTGGCCAACTAGACTGGATGAAGAACAGAGTTCAATTTTCTTTCCTCTCTGTGCTTTTAAGAAAAATCCAAGGTTATTAGCTAATGTTTTAAGTTCACTTACAAGAAAAGTTTCATCCTTGCATTTACTATGTGTTTAAATGATCTTACCTGATCATCTTTTTCTTGAAACATGTGAATCCAGTTTTTTCCTTTCTCATCTGTTGTGTCTCCATTTTGTTGAAATTGATGTATCTGTTTAGTACCTGCAATACTGACGTGTTGTTGTTTTTTCCTCCTCAAACTATGCCTGCAAGCTATCTACCCTCCCACCCAAATCTCTAATCCTTTTACAATGCCTTTCCCGGTAGAATTACCAGCAAAGGGGGGAGGGGACCCTTGTTCTTTGTCTTTCAGCCCTTCCACATGTGGAAACAAGATGCTGCCCCCTAGAGACATTCCATTCATTGGAGCCAGTAATTGGGTTTGGATCCAGCCTCCATTGAAACCAGAGTGGGGCTGACCTTCCCAAGCCTGACCACCCTTACCACTAAGCCAAGCCTATGCCACTCAGAGACATGAAGGAAAAAACCCTGAGATGGATCAGTAAAAGACTAAAAGACTATTTTCAATCCCCAGAAGACAGTTAGAAAGATTATGGGGGAGGGTAGAAATTCATTGTAATGTGAAATTCATTGTAATGTTTTCTTTCTTACATCACTTTTATTGTAATCAGTCTAATGTACTCATGTAAGGATTGTATTTGAGAGTGGCTGACCCACCAAGTTCTGAACGTCATGGACTTCTGTCTGGAGGGAGGGAAAATTGTCCAGCATGTTTGTATTATCTGTATTGTAAAAGTAGCTGCATACACAAGGCAGAATATTTCCTTTAAAAGGGAAGTAGAAACTCAAGAGAGGCAGAAGCTCACCCCCCACCTTTGTTAATGGGCGGGTCATTAAGGCCTGCGCCAGAGTATTCTACATAACAAAGGCCTCTACCCATCTCACCACCTGGCCTGGAAAGATTGCATTAGCCAGCACTCAGGTAGAGCCATGTGGTCCAGACAAAGCCTACAAAGTTAGCTAAGATCCCCGCCCCTGGGAATCTGACAGCCAATGGGATACATTTCTTACATAGGAACAGGAAACACTAAGGTGGGGTCCAACAGAGGGTATATAACTAAGGGTCTCTCAGCATCTTGCCCCCTTTTTTTCCTTCACCCAACATCTTGAAGCATGTGATCGTCCTTTTCACTTTGGACCTCCAAGCCATGTGGTCCTGTCCACCATTAAACCATCTTTCCAAACAGCCTCCATGTTTCCAGTGTCTTTCTCCCCACTTGGAACTGAACCCAAAAGGATATTTCTTCCAACAGTATGTTGTTACATTATACTCCATTTATTTAGATACCAAAAACCCTTCCTAATATTAATATTATAGTATTATTAGCAAAAATCTTTACAATTTGGCTTCTCTTTCAAACTCTGATTTAAGGAACAAGTGTCTTCAAAAATGGAGAATATGCATGCTTGTGATACAGTTTCTTGGATTTGATCCTAACTTACTCAGAGTTAAATTTTGAAAGAAACATCTACCAACAGTTTGCAGAGGATACAAAGTCCAAAGTTAAATTAACCAATCAAGACAAGGAAAAAGGAAAAGCAAGCCAAAATTAAGTCCAAAAAATAGTATGCCAAGCTGTTTAGTGAATAAGATTATTTGGGGCATGTGTCCACACACTTTCAGGCATAAATCATGATTTACAAAACATACATAGATTTACAGTCCACATCAAAACCAAAAATGACAAATCTTGATTTAATGCAATGTGTAAACCAACAGATGTCTGAACTGTAAAGTATTAAAAGCACAGGACAAGAAAAATTGTGCAGGCGAAGGAGTATACATATTTATAGCACCATTCCATTACTTGAGATATAAAAATTGCAAAGGCTATGTCTAGACAAGGCCTCTAAGAATAATAAAAACAGAAGGCCTTGATAATATTGCTAATATTCCTTAAATTGGGATTCTTTTTCCCCAGTACTATTAAAACCCTAGATTAGAAGTGAGAAAATTCCGTATCAATTATCTCATTTCCTGAAAGCTATTCAATGTTTTAATTCATGTTATAGTTGATTGCAATTACATTTAGTTTCTGATAAATAATTTGGGGGTTTTCTACTAACTTCTAGGTTGCTTGAAGCTACTAGATAAAAGAATGACAACCAGTCACCAAGATAAAATTAAACAAATTTAAAAATAAATATTTTAGACCAATGCTTTCATTATTCAACATTATTATTTAAATTGATTACATACCTTCACACCAACTGCAACATCAGTAACAATGCTGGAAAGAAAAAAAAATCAGATTTTAGAAGAGAAAATGTATTTTTCTCTACCAAGGCAAATATTTTTCATAAAATCAAGTATTAAATTTGCTATTTAACTTCCTTTTTATTTAAAAACTAAGGAAAATTGAGAATATATTTTCATTTTCATATTAGTATATTTATATTATCACATTAAATTTATATGCCATCCATGTTGCTAATTCAAAGCAGCACTGTCATATTAAGGTAAATGATGTGTTGAATAAGAAACAGATTTCTTCTTCTCTGCTCTTTCCCCAGAACTTTCTACAGAGTTTCTCAAAATCTGTTGTGATGGTCCCCTTCCTCCACAGCAGATTGGACATAAGATTAGTTATATAGAGTCGTTACCATACAAATGAAATTGGTACACTGACAAAATTTGAGCTGCTGCCTTCTCCCAAGAAAATCTGCCTGTCCCACATGCTTACATGGGGAAGGCATGCTCTAGGTTCCTTTTTTTAAATATGAATGTATCTACAGCCTTTTTTGTAATTGCTCTTGTTCTCTGAACAATCTTCCAGTTGATGTGTGACCCGCCCCAACTCTGCTTGCATTTAAGACTTGGTTTTTCTTCCAGGCATTAGGGACCAGTTGAATTGATCCCTCTTTAGTTATTCTGTTGTGATGGTCAGTCACTATTTTTCCTGCAGGGATGGGGAACCTTTTATGGCTCACTCAGGAATTCTGGGAGTTGAAGTCCATAAGTGATAAAAGAGCCAAGTTTCCCTACCCCTGATCTAGGCTGTGGCTGGTCCTTCTCACTCCCAATGTTCTTCCCCACAGCCCATTATATCTACCCAGAGTCATATTGTTTGTGTTAGGTGTCCTTATAAACCTACCTGTAGTTAATTCAGAAGTGAAGTGCAGGTAAGCAGACCAAGTTATTTTTTATACTCATTGTATTAAAATTCCAGCTTAAAGTGTTTTGATTCATGGCACAGTGAATAGCATCAGAATAAAGAATACCCCATATGCCACCAACACATAAAATGGAATTATGATATGCAAAGGGGTTGAAACTAATATATTTTAAACACTGTAATTATACTGTAAAACCTAACATCTTGAGTTCCCTTAAATTAAGTTTATATGAAATTACACATCCCACATCCCTTTAAAAATCTGGGGTGTGGGTTTGAGAACATTATTATTTATATAATCAATTTGCAAACAATTAAACTGAGGTTCATCAAATGGCTTAAGGGAGCCATATATGATGAACTGTTCATCATATACTTAAGGGAGATATATTTGACTCCAAGATGGGGTTTTGATAAGTGCCATACAGTATAGCTATCAAAGAATCAGTTTTTGAATAAGATTTCATTTTATGAAAATCACCACAATCATGCTTGGATACTTCTCAAAACCCCATAGTGATTATAAAATTACATTGAATTATCTTAGAAAACGCATCTGAGCAATGATGTCATTGTTACCAAGCCGATCATCAACAGCATGTCAAGCAATAATCATAATACCATATTATAAAGGCAATTTGCTAAATTTATTTACCAGCATGCACTAGAAGTCTAACAAACTAAGTCCATGATGAAGGAAATTAAGTTAACATTATATATATTCTTAAGTTTTCGCGGGTACTTACATGTATGGTATTCAGCTTTGTTCGGGTATTTTCCCATGTCATTATAGTTGTGCTTTTAAAGTTGTAGCAACATTTCGGCAGAATCTCATCTGCCATCAACTATACAGAAGCCTCATGATGGCAGATGAGATTCTGCTGAAACGTTGCTACAACTTTAAAGCATAATACCTGAACAAAGCTGAATACATGTAAGTACCCGCGAAAACTTAAGAAAACAAATATACATATGTGTGTGTGTGTGTGTGTATATATATATATTCTTAAGTTTTCACGGGTACTTACATGTATGGTATTCAGCTTTGTTCGGGTATTTTCCCACGTCATTTCCCACGTCTTTAAAAGCACAACTATAATGACGTGAGAAAATACCCGAACAAAGCTGAATACCATACATACATACATATGTATGGTATTCAGCTTTGTTCGGGTATTTTCCCACGTCATTGTAGTTGTGCTTTTAAAGTTGTAGCAACGTTTAACCTTTAAAAGCACAACTACAGTGACGTGGGAAAATACTCGAACAAAGCTGAATACCATACATGTAAGTACGCGCGAAAACTTAAGAAAACATATATAGATAGATATATGTGTGTGTGTGTGGTGTATGTGTATGTATATATGTGTGTGTGTGTGTGTGTGTTGGCTGTCCAACTCTGGTGGATTTCAGGCAGTATACAGTACTACAGGGGAAAACAGCTAAAACATAATATCAGACACACCAGTCCAAAGTAAAATAATTTGATGAACCATAAAATGAACAAAACTAAACCACAAGAATCAAGCCTGGCCTGGGACAACGCTTTCCAGAACTCTAGGAAAGTTCAGTTGTCATGGGAGAGGGAGGAGGAGATATGTTGTTCCAGAAGGTGGGAGCCACAACAGAAAAGAACCGCTTCCTAGATCCCACAAGATGACAATGTTTAATGCAGAGAACTTGAGAGTGAGCCCATTCTTGTTATTGGAAATAGGCTGTCTCCCAGATATCCAAAGCCTACTAAGCTTTATATGTAATAACTATATAAAACATTATCAAGAATGGACTGAACAAAAGTTACAAAACTAGAACATATCACTTTAGCTCATTGTAACTATTGCAGTTAGTCACACAGTTGCATATTTAGACTGGATTTGGCATTTTTATCCACCAAGGGCCTGGGATATGTAGATGTTGTCTGATGGTGTGAAGGTTATCACCGCAGATGTAAGCTGTCCCAAATAAAACTGTTTTTTTGCAATTGATTGATGGTGTTCAAGTGATGCTATACATGTTTTGAGATTGCCTATCACTATTGCTACTATTTTTGCTTTCTTTTACAACATATTATTTTGAAAAAAAAATGAAATCAAAGCTGAATGGTGGGATTATCATTGAAGCAATCTATACCTGGGCAATCCGTTATTCTATATACAGCAAGAATAACTGATTGAACCCAAATGGAATTTGATAACTTGGATTGGAAGCCAAAAAAAAATGACAATGCACAAACCTTGTACCCCAAAAGTAACATTGATCAAATATATTTGGCAAGAGTTGAGTATAGAATTCCTACAAGTGAAGCAAACTGGAGAAAGAAAAGTATGGCCTGAATGACTACATTAAGAAAGCCAGAAAGCCTTACTGAAGGAAGTCAGTCAAGGAAAGCTCTCGAAAACAACAAAGATGAAGACTGAATATAGAAAAGAAACCATTGAAAACCAATTTGTTAATTGGAAGAGCAAGGCAATACATGGTCAATACTTGAAGAAAATAGAT
Organism: Notechis scutatus; assembly: GCF_049901735.1. NCBI lineage: Eukaryota > Metazoa > Chordata > Lepidosauria > Squamata > Elapidae > Notechis > Notechis scutatus. Next base: position 86,158,029 of record NC_142011.1, read on the forward strand.
TCAAAAGTCTATATGGAGTTGGTTAAAATCAAGACTGTTACAGAAAGAAACTGAAGGCTTTATTTTAAAGGCTCAAGAACAAACTTTATCAACTAACTGCATTATGGCGAAAATACAACATGCAACAAACAATGGCAAATGTCACCTTTGTAGCAAAACATATGAAACAACTGACCTTTTAATCAGTGGCTGCAGCAGGAGCAAAATTTTACAAATTACAAGCAGTGTCATGACTGAATTGCCAGAGGTTTGGATTTAAATGTAGTAAAAACTACTGGTACCATCAAACTTGAGAAGGTTTTGAAAAATGAGCAGGTCAAGTTATTATGGGACGGTAAGATCCAAACAGAGAGGAATTCTAAGAATAAATGGCAGTAGAAATTCTAAACATAGAAAACCAAACAAAAATGAAACAATCCAGTGGAAAGATCTATGGTAAACCCCAATAGACTGTAACAAAAAGGCTGGATGGATAAAAGAATCTGAAGATGAATTTAGTGAAAGAAAATTGAAAGAACTAATAATTACAGCAGAAATGATTAAAAATTAAGAACTGGACATCTCTTGGAAATTATCAATTGCATGGCTTTTGGCTCAAATATCTAAGTAACTTAGATCAAATTATAGCTAAATATATTAATGAAATATTGCACAAAGGAGACATCAGCAATTCTGGCAAAACATACCCGATTCAAAAATACCCAGCAAAAGGGACAATACTAGTAAACTATACGACAAAAATATGCTTTCCTACAATGTTTAATCACCGGCCTAGTAGTGGACAATATCCAATATTATTTAGAAGAAAATAACATCCTTCCAATAAAACAAAAGGAAATAAAAGGAAAAGCAGAGGTACAAAAGATCAACTTCTAATTGGTAAAATGGTTTTGAAGAATTACAAAAAGGTGAAGACGAATTTACATGTGGTCTGGATTTATTATAAAAAAGGCCATTTGATTCATTACCACATAGATGAATTATCAAATGTTTGCAAATAATAAAGCCATTAGAATGCTTATAGAAAAAATAATGAAGCAGTGGAAGACAGAATTGTTGGTTGGAAATGAAATATGTGGGCTTGTCTACATTAAGAGAGACATCTTTGAGGGTGACTTAGTATCATCTTTAGTATTTGTCATTGCTACAATATTTGAAGAAAACAAATATTGGCTACCATATTACAAAAATGCTAACAAAACCTCACATTTGCTTTATATGGATGATTTGAAACTTTATGGAAAATCAGAAATCAAAATCCAGTCACTGACAAATACAGGTGAAACTTGAAAAATTAGAATATCATGCAAAAGTTCATTTATTTCAGTAATGCAACTTAAAAGGTGAAACTAATATATGAGATAGACTCATTACATGCAAAGCAAGATAGTTTAAGTCGTGATGTGTCATAATTGAGATGATTATGGCTTACAGCTCATGAAAAACCCAAATCCACAATCTCAGAAAATTAGAATATTGTGAAAAGGTTCAATATTCTAGGCTAAAAGTGTCCCACTCTAATCAGCTAATTAAGCCATAACACCTGCAAAGGGTTCCTGAGCCTTTAAACAGTCTCTCAGTCTGGTTCAGTAGGAATCATAATCATGGGAAAAACTGCTGACCTGACAGTTGTGCAGAAAACCATCATTGACACCCTCCATAAGGAGGGAAAGCCTCAAAAGGTAATTGAAAAAGAAGTTGGATGTTCCCAAAGTGCTGTATCAAAGCACATTAATAGAAAGTTATGTGAAAGGGAAAAGTGTGGAACAGAAAGGTGCACAAGCAACAGGGATGACCGCAGCCTGGGGAGGATTGTCAGAAAAAGGCCATTCAAAAGTGTTGGGGACTTTCACAAGGAGTGGACTGAGGCTGGAGTCAGTGCATCAAGTGCCACCACACACAGACGGATCCTGGACATGGGCTTCAAATGTCGTATTCCTCTTGTCAAGCCACTCCTGAACAATGTCACAAGCGTCTTACCTGGGCTAAAGAAAAACAGAACTGGTCTGTTGCTCAGTGGTCCAAAGTCCTCTTTTCTGATGAGAGCAACTTTTGCACCTCATTTGGAAACCAAGGACCCAGAGTCTGGAGGAAGAATGGAGAGGCACACACTGCAAGATGTTTGAAGTCCAGTGTGAAGTTTCCACAGTCTGTGTTGATTTGGAGAGCCATGTCATCTGCTGGTGTTAGTCCACTGTGCTTCATTAAGTCCAGGTTCAATGCAGCCGTCTACCAGGAGATTTTGGAGCACTTCATGCTTCCTTCCGCAGACGAGCTTTATGGGGATGCTGACTTCATTTTTCAGCAGGACTTGGCATCTGCCCACACTGCCAAAAGCACCAAAACCTGGTTCAATGACCATGGGATTATTGTGCTTTATTGATCAGCAAACTCGCCTGACCTGAACCCCATAGAGAATCTAGGGGGCATTGCCAAGAGAAAGATGAGAGACATGAGACCGAACAATGCAGAAGAGCTGAAGGCCGCTATTGAAGCATCCTGGTCTTCCATAACACCTCAGCAGTGCCACAGGCTGATAGCTTCCATGCCACGCCGCATTGAGGCAGTAATTGCTGCAAAAGGGGCCCAAATCAAGTACTGAATACATATGCATGCTTACTTTTCAGAGGTCCGATATTGTTCTATGTACAATCCTTGTTTTATTGATTGCATGTAATATTCTAATTTTCTGATATTGTGGATTTGGGATTTTCATGAGCTGTAAGCCATCATCATCACAATTATGACAAATCATGGCTTGAACTATCTTGCTTTGCAGGTAATGAGTCTATCTCATATTAGTTTTACCTTTTAAGTTGCATTACTGAAATAAATGAACTTTTGCACGATATTCTAATTTTTTGAGTTTCACCTGTACGAGTAGTCTTCAACCTACAACCATTTGTTTAGTGACCAAAGTTACAATTGCAGTGAAAAAAGTGACTTATGACCATTTTTCACAGCATCCCTAAGGTCATGTGATTAAAATTTCAATGCTTGGCAACTGGCTCATATTTACTTATTAAATAAATGACTCATAAACAAATAACTAGCTTATATTTATGACAGTTGCAGTGTCTAGAGATCATGTAGTCACAGTTTACGATCTTCCAACAAACACAGTCAAAGGGGAAGCCAGATTCACTTAACAATCATGTTACTAACTTAACAACTGCAATGATTCACTTAAAAATTGTGGCAAGAAGGGTCATAAAATGGGGCAAAACTCACTTAACAACTGTCTTGCTTAACAATAGAAATGTTGCACTCAATTGTGATTATAAGGCACGGTCTACCTGTAGACTAAGAATATTCAGCACAAAATATAGCAATGAGATTTGGCCTAGAGATATGTGCTACAATAGCAATAAATTGGGATAAAAACACGAACAGTAATGGAACTGAAACACATAAAATGAATACTCCAGCCATCAGGAGCCATCAGAATGAAACCTACAATTATCTGAGCATTTTACAGTTGGATAATATCAAAGATGGGACAAGTTAACAATGTGATAAGTAAAGAATATATCCAAAGACTGAGAAAAGTACTAAAGAAAAAACTGAACAGTGGGAATACCATCAAAGCCACCAATAAATGGTCCATACCTATGATACAATACACTGCTTGAATTATTAACTGGACACAAGTTGAACTGAACAGCTTGGACTGAACAGCAAGAAAGTTAATGACTATTCACTATGTATTACATCCCCATAGTAATATTAATAGATTATATGTGCCATACAGAAATGGAAGCAGAGGTTTACTTCAAGTCAAATAAACTTTCAAAGAAAAAAACCATATCTTATATAAAAGATAGCAAACAAGCATCGAACCAAGTTCAAAATTGGAACTTATTGTATGTATAGGAAATAAAACATGTATATTGAAATAATATACAATTATTTCAAACAGAATAGAATGCTGGCAAGGAAAAGCATTGCAGTACATGGTTAATTTCTACAAAAGATCAAGAGGAAAATGGAAAAAGATAAAATCTGGCAATGGCTTACAACTGGCACATTAAAATAAGAAACTGAAGGCTTGATTTTGGCTGCTCAAAAGCAAGCTATTCAAACTAATGCAATCAAGGCCAGAATTGAAATATCATCAAATGATTCGAAAGACAGACTGTGCAAGGAGGCAGAATTAACAGTAGATCATACACTCAGCTCATTAAGATCACACAAACTGATTATATACAACACAAGTCACCAAAATAGATGTTTCAAACTGGAACATCTGTAAAAAAAATGATCTGCCAGTAATGAAAAATTGATGAAGTTTACAGCTGAAAAAATAGTAGAAAATGAATTTTGTGTCATTTCTGAATACAAACTGATAAAATCTTGGCTCATAACACACCAGAAATAACTGTGGTTGAAAAAAAGAAAGTGTGGATTAATGTTGCAGTACTAGGGATATAGCAGGATAAAAGACAAAGAATTGGAGTATCAAGAGCTGAACTTGAACTTGAATGATTATGGCAAAAAACTGGCCTTGATGGTCCCAATTGTTATTTGCACACAGGGTAACATACCAAAAAAATATTAGAAGGTACTTAGGAAACCTGTACATTAATAAAATTTCCATCTGTCAATTACAAAAGGCCATACTGCCAATAAATTAGGACTAGATTCTTGGGTAGAACTTGACATGTATGAAGGCCAACACCAGCTAAAGAACTGGCAGGTGTGATTTCATATTATTGTGTGTAGTAATAATATAGGTACCTAATTTGAACCAATTTCAAATGACGGACAGCTCTCAACCAGGAACTTCCCTAAGGCCCATATTCGAATACTCCCACCTCCTCCTGCTTAAAATGGTATACAGCTGTATTCCCAAAGCAAATTTAAATACTGCAGAATTATAAGGGTGATAAAAAATCCATCTTTCTTGATGCCTATGATTGGGAGCCGCTTGGCTTCCAATAAAATAAGAGGGCCTGGTCGTGAGCCTGCGGCTGCAGACTTTACCCACCCAAATATCTGATCCCGCCAATAAGAGCGCCCTGGTGTGTGTTGTTTCCATATGGCGGACACCCCACAGCCGTTTCCTCCCTTCGGCTCTGACAGGCGGTCTCTTTCCACGCATACAAAGAGGCATCTTTTCTGTCTCGGAGGGGGGGGGGGGAGAGAGAAGGCCGCAAAGCAGCTCTAAGGGGGGAACAAAAGAGGAAGGCGTCCGCCTCCTGCTGCTCTCCGGTCCCTCGTCTGAGGGGAGGGGAAGAGGGGTGGCTACAAAAGCGGGCCAGGGACTGGTGGGGCACGAGCTTTCTCCAAGCCCGATTGAAAAAGAGGGCCGCTCGGGGGGGTGAGGACGGGGACAAAAGAATCGGAAAGTGTGTTAAATCCACTCCTTCAGCATTGAAGGCCTTGTTCTGGTTTCCCTCACCCCCCACTTGGATAACCCGGCATCTCAGGAGAGCAGCCATAGGATGATGCCTCATGTCAGCGCCTCAGTTGCTGCCGCGGGCCCAAATCCCTGAGAGAAACCAGAGGCGGTCGGGGGGGAGGAGGAGGGGGGGGGAAAGCCGTCTTCCCGTCCACCTTCCCTCCCCCCATATAAAAAAACAAACCACACACACCCCTTTTTCCTCTCATCCCGAAACCTCCTGGCTCGCACACCGCGAACCAGCCGGCCGAGGATGAAGGGGCTGAGGAAGAGCCTAGCACAACAAGGGATGCGCTGCCAGCTCCCCCGTCAGATACGATGCAAAGACAAGGCGGGAGAAGTGGCGGCGGCGACACAACTCCTCCTCCCTTTCTTATTCCCGGCCGTCGTCCCTCATTCACTCCCTCACTCACCCGTCCATCGCCGAACAGGACAAAGCGCTGGCGACCAGGGCAGGGAGCCGCGCAGCTAACGAGTATAGAGAGGGAGCGAGAAAATGGCGGCCGGGCCCCAACGGAAAACACCGAAGGTTGCCGAGCTCTATTAGGTTCTGCTCCCCATCAAATCGGCGTTCTTTTGTTCTCAATGAGCATGCGCGCAGTTGGCTCGGGCATGCTCAGTCCACAAAACTGAGGGTTTGAGGGTTTTTTTGCCCTCAAAAGATTAGGAAGGTGTAAAGACAAGGGAAATGGTATGTGCATACCCGAGGGGAGGGTAAGGTGGTCCTTGGATTCTGCGTTTCGGTCATTATAATATTGAGGCAAAGGCATTTATTCAGGATCTTCTTCCGAATTATATTTATTTACATAGGAAGATGCTTTTCAGAGTAACTCATTTTGATCTGAGAAACCATTTCACTGGGCCTTCTCTCCCCCCCCCCCGCCTTTGGTGTAGTAAATATTGAGTAAATATCCACAAAATTTTGCTAGACTCCAACGACATCTTCATTCAAACATACAGTTTCTTATTTCTTATTTCATTAGCATTTTTGTGACCCAAGCCGGTAAAGGTTTTTGCAGTATTGCTCAGACTCTACTAAGTAAAAGTTTGGAAAATGCAGGGAACACTGAATGTTTCAAAAGTCCCTGAATTTGCCTTTTAAAAACATGGGAGTTCTTTTAAGGCATGAGATAATCATTGTGGTTGCATTTGTATATGCCTTCCCATATATCTCTTTAGAGGCATTTCAAACACAATTGTATATCAGTTACTCCAAAATTGAATATTTAATTTTATAAATGTGTCCAAACCATTACCACAACTTCTAGGGCAAATTTGAGTACCCAAATGGTAAAGAGGCTAGGAACAACACGGTTAAGTCCTGTTTTCATTGTTTCTCCTAACCAGGGCTTTATTTTGGGGCTGATTATGCAAGATCACAATCAGCATGTGTGGACTAGCAGTAACTTGACATCTATTTACCATTATTCTGTAAATATTTACATGTTGCTACAGATAGTTCTTGATTTGCGACCACAGTTGAACCCAAATTTTCCATTGCTGAGTAAGACAGTTCTTGAGTTTTGCCCAATAACTTGCCACAGTTAAGTGAATCACTAGATGTTAAGTTAGTAACGTGGTTCTTAAGTGAATCTGGCTTCCTCATTGATTTTGCTTGTCGGAATATCACATAATGTGACCACATGATCCTGGTATGAGTACATACCAGTTGCCAAAGCAGAATTTTGATCACATTACTAAAGTGATGCTGCAATGGCTGTATGGGGAAAAAACAGTCATAGGTCACTCTTTTCAGGGCTGTTGTAACTTTGAATGGTCATTAAATGAATGGTTGCAAGTCAAGAGCTACCTATATTTGTATTTTAATGTGGATGCTTCAGGGGACCAATTTTCATTGGCTCTCTTTTTATTGATTCATCGTCACTTACTATTGGGGACCATAGGAAAGCAATGAGCTGCCTCTTGCAGTGAGCCATGGATTGCTTAATGGTAATTTACTTTGAACAGCACAATTGGCTGGAGTGATCCAATATCCTGAACTATAGACAACAACCAAGTTTATCATCATACTTAAAGTGCATCATACTTAAGCCAAAAGTAAATAGACCACATTGTGGCTAACAATATACACCCAAGCACTTTGTGACCTAGTTCCATAAGTCATGCAAGATTATATAAACAAACCAGAAAACCTATGTGCAAACATACTATACAAACCAGTAAGGTAGAAGTCTACCATATTATCTGTACCTGGTCACTTTGTTAGAGGTTGTATTGGTATGGTTTATGTGCACAACATCTTCAGGATTCTTTTCATAGTTCACAATTTATAGCTGGGTTCACACATTCCGCTAAGTAATATTTGTTCAATGAGACAGAATAGTGTCTAACTCATAATGGCTAAACTAATATATTAATACAAAATAAACCACATTATAACTTTAGTACTTAGTTCCAGTCATAGATGCATGCTGTATATTGGCAAATAAAAATGACAAAATAATGGAGACAAAAGTGATATGTGCCACCGTAGAAGTGTGCAGTGCACGTTACTGAGTCCTTTCAGAATGTGGGAAAAGATGTTGATACAGAAAGAAAAACAAGTAAAAATACAAAGGAATCTACTAAGAAAAGAGGTTGCTAGTTTTGTAGATTTTTTTTTCCCACCACTATTTTTATAAATAACTCAATGCGGCAAACATATCTAATAAGCTTTCCTATTTTCCTCACAATAACCCTGTGAGGTGTGTTCGATTGAGAGAGAGTGATTGATCCAGGGTCACCCAGCTGGTAGACCAAGCTGGCTTAATATGTAGTTCATATGCAGTGAAATTAGCTTTGCTAATATTTTAACATATTTTGGTTGGTAATCTTATGCTTACCTTATGAATACAGATATAACATTTCCAGGAATTTGGAAGCCATGAAGAAAAACATTATTTGGGAGGGAAACTGGATTTCAAAGGGAAAATGCAATATACACATTTTTTTAGTATCATTCACGAATACATAATTACTATGCTTTCTAATTAGTACATTTCAAATTCTTTGACCCTTATTTTATCATTTGCATTATGTGTCTGAAAAACCAAAGGTCTGCAATCTATTGAAGCAACTTTCTTTATTCTTTCACGTTTATTTGATTTAGAATGAATATCTCCAAATATAGGCCAATTTCTTTCAGCTGTTACGTTTTAAAAAGAAACTACCAGGAAATATCCATTTTTCCCCAGGTGCTCAGAGAAAGCAAAAAATATCAGAAAAAGGATTTTGCTGCTTTTTTAAAAAAAACTTCTTTAGGCCTTCACATTTCTAGCCAGGAATAAGTTTCCCTGTGCTAAATGGCATTTCTGAGCAAAGATTACTTAAAAAAGGTTTTTAGAATAGAGAAAAAAGAATTACCATGTAGAAATAATTATTACTGCTCTCTCCCCCCATCCCCCTTTCTATATTCAGATGTTCTGATTGCTATTCAGTTTGAATCTCTGGCCTCCTGCAGCTTTTAGAATTAACACTGTCCCAGGAACGGCTGCCAAAGAAGACAGCTTGGATTTTCTTTATCCAGCAGATGTTGATGTCCCTTGCAATTTTTTCTGGTCCTGATGGCATATGCAAAAGGCATTGGGAAAGAATAGGTATTAGATTGAAATGCTGCCAAGAAAACTGCATGGATATATCCATGTAACCATTAGGAGTCAACTCTACTGAAGGAAGTTTTTACCTTTTAAATAGGAAATGAAAAATTAATTCAGAATTTGTGTTTTTTAAGGGTAACTAAAAAAAAAAGAGCTGGATTCATACCTTGACAAAGCTACAATTTGTTATATTTTGTAGATTCAACAAGGGATTGGCTTCTCATCACACGTAGTTAAATGAGAATAAACCAGAACTGACTTTATTTGCCCAGCCTATTAAGTCACAAGGCACAATAATTGAGTTCATACACCACACCAAAAATAAACTGCATTATGGCTTAGCGAGAAGTGTGAATCCAGCTAATAGCTGTTGAAATTGCTTCATGTTTGACAACTAAAGCTCTGCCTGATTCCTTACTTTGAAATACAATCCTGTCAATTCCTCTGCCCATGTGGGCATGACGGATACTTTTACTCATTGAAATGATTCATTGGTGATCACGGGAAGAAATACTGACCTAGTGAAAAGAAGCCAGATTGGAGGGAAAAGGGTGTGTGAAGAAAGTTGTAACAAGCATGTGCTCAGCTGGTTTATGGGTTATACAAAACCCAATGAAGGTATTTGCATCACACACTTAACCAGGGAAAATTTACTTACCAAGAGATCTGGAACCAGATCACCTAGCAAAATGGAGGCCAATCTGTTTTTTAGAGTGTAGCCACTGTGATTAACAACCCACCAGCTTTGCAGAGCTTGCCTGGCTGTTTCTTTCTGTTTTTTAAAAAAGAACAGTTCAAACTGTTTAAAAACAAAAAACACAGTGGCCCAAACTGTGGTGACAGGAAGGAGGTGAAGTCACCATTGTCCAACATAGAGATTCAGCATTGATTATAAAATAGAACAGAAAAAGAGCATGTCTGATTAAATCCAGAGTCCCATCTTTATCTAGAAATTGGAAGGGTAGATTTATTTCATACAACAAATTATAAATTTTGTCCTGGTTATAAGGAAAACAAAATGTCCACTTTCTACTGCAGGGATGTCAAACTTGCAGCCCGCAGGCCAGATGCATCATGCGCTGGCCACCCTCACCCCCAGTTTAGCGAAAGGGGGGAAATCATGATACGTCATGTGCCAACACGAGTTTGACACCCCTTATCTACTGCAACTCAGGTTTGGACTCTGTGTGGTTAAAACAATAACCCTGCGTGCTGCATTATTGAATGTAATAGCTATGTAATTGGTTGATTAACTGTGTAGTACTGACAGGATTGAAAGTAAGGGGCCATCCTCATATGGGCTGAGAATTGAGAACTATTCTGTTTTTCTTGGTTTAGTTTATTTAGCTTTCTAACAATGCAAATAGGAATTTCTTCCAGCTGCATAAAAGGTATGATGTATTGTTGGAAGAAAAATCTGATCTGGTTCTAAGCCGGGAGAAAGGTGCTGGAAATAAAATGGAGGCTATTTGGAAAGAAGGACTCTGTTTATTGATGAGCAGAACCAACAACAGCATGTAGTTCTGGGACAGCTGAAAAATTGATTTGATGAGGATATGGATTTTTATAGGGTTCTGGGATGGTCCTAGGGGGTTGTGCAATGTAGTGAGCCTGGTGTCTTTTGCTATTCTAATGGTGATGCGTTAATCATATTATGTCCTAAAGGTCATGTCCTGTTCTTATAATTTGGGTGGGTGGGTGTCAATTTTAATCCCATCAGATGGAGCTGAGGGTGTTTTGTTTGTGAATAGGCTGGCGTGGATTTCTTAATGGGCACAAAATATCCACCTCTAAAGACTTCAGGCATCTGCTGGAGGCTGTTGGAGCTGCTTTCTGCCTTTGTTAAGATTTTTTTTTCTCCTTTGGGGAAATATAATATTCTGCCTCTTTCAATATTCCCCAAAATATTTCATTTGAGGGGGTGCTTCCTACAGTATGACTTCTATATATATATTTACTAGGTAAGAGTCAAGGCAGCATTAAGGCAGTACAATTAAAGTTCTAATGTGTTGTTCAAATTCTAGCCTTGTTTTCTACAAGTGTTACAGTAACTCTCTGTTTAACTTACCTTACTGTAGTGTGCTGGGTAGTTGTTGGTTGATTAGGCATGCCTGTGATCTGGGGTTGTGGTTTGATTGCCTGGGGCTGCCTGTAGGTGTTTTGCTCTTGGAGGCTCCTGAGAGTTACAGTGGTTCTTATAAAAGGTTCAAGCTTGTGACTCCAGAGTCTTTTCTTTGTTAGCTGGAAACGACACAATATTTTCTATGAAATATATCCGGAGAACCTATTGTTAAAGGAAAAGCAAACTCTTTGCTGAGATAAACTACCAAGCCATTACTTTGAAAGGAGTGCTGTAGTAAATGTAGTATATCAGAAAAAAACTATCCTGTAATCTGCAACTCTTATACTGCAAAAACATATGGACAACACAACTCGACCAGGGCAAAGCAATAGACGCAATCTACATAGACTTCTGTAAAGCCTTTGATTCAGTGGTACACGACAAACTACTCCTAAAAATAAAATCCTATGGTATCTCTGGACAACTGCATAACTGGATAGAAGCATTCCTGGCAAACAGACAACAAATGGTCAAAATTGGGAGCGTCCTATCAAATTCTGTACCTGTCAATAGTGGTGTCCCCCAAGGCAGTGTTCTAGGACCAACTCTCTTCATACTCTACATAAATGACCTCTGTGATCATATTAAGAGCAATTGTGTTCTTTTCGCTGATGATGTAAAGCTGTTCAATACCACAGACAATACTGCTACCCTACAAAAAGATCTCGACTATGTATCAGAATGGTCAAACAAATGGCAACTTCAAATCTCAACAAATAAATGCTCTGTCTTACATATTGGCAAAAAAAATCAGAAAATAAAATACAAGCTGAATAGTCAAGATCTTGTTGATGACTCAAGCTCTGTAAAGGACCTTGGAATACTCACCTCTAATGATCTAAGTGCTAGAGCCCACTGCAACTACATAGCCAAAAAGGCATTAAGAGTTGTTAACCTAATCCTACGTAGCTTTTTCTCTGGTAATATCACACTACTAACCAGAGCATACAAAACATTTGCTAGACCAATACTCGAATACAGTTCATCAGTCTGGAACCCTCATTACGTATCTGATATTAGCACAATTGAGAAAGTCCAGAAATATTTCACAAGAAGAGTTCTCCACTCTTCTACTCGTTGTAGAATACCTTATGCCACCAGACTTGAAATTCTAGAACTAGAAAACCTTGAATTACGCCGTCTTCGGTCTGATTTAAGCATGATATATAAAATCATACATTGCAATGTCCTACCTGTCAATGAATACTTCAGCTTCAACCATAACAACACAAGAGCACACAATAGATACAAACTCAAAGTTAACCGCACCAAACTTGATTGCAGGAAATACGACTTCAGCAATAGAGTGGTCAATGTCTGGAATACTCTACCCGACTCTGTAGTTTCTTCCCCAAACCCCAAAAACTTTAACCTTAGACTGTCTACTATTGACCTCACCCCTTTCCTAAGAGGTCTGTAGGGGGCGTGCATAAGCGCACCAACGTGCCTACCGTCCCTGTCCTATTGTTTCTCTTATTCTTCTTTTATTTTTCTTATATGTACCCATTTCATGTATTCACAACTATGTATACACTTATACTTATTATCTTGTAAACAATTGGCAAATCAAATAAATAAATAAAATAAATAAATAAAAAAATGCTGTAAATCAGCGTTTCTCAACTTTGGCAATTCTGAGATGAAGGGAACCCAACTTTCAGAATTCCCCAGCCAGCAATTGAATCGCCCAGGTTGAGAAACTACTGTAGATTGAAGAATGTATTACTAAAACAGGGGTATCTAATCTCTTGCATGAAAATAAGACCTGCAAGGGGGCTCATACCAAAAACAGAACAGCGAAATCTTACCAATGCAATAGAATGCTGGTTTTGCTTTCACAATTACTAGCAGCATGAATTTGAGGAGCGTTTTAATAATGCTAAACCAAAGCCACTAGAAATACAGTTAAAATGATTACCGGCAAAAAGATCACAGTGGAATATCTGTCAGGGATACACTGATCAGAAACATATTTTGGAAACAGGTGAACAGCACTCAAGCACAGCTTTGGTAAAAGAGTTACAAGAGTGTTACAAGAAAGAGTGTCACTCCCAAGTTTCATAAAGCATGTTCAGTTCCATATGTTACACTGTTTGCAAAAACTGAACTGGTGTGAAGCTGTGGTTCTTCTAGTTAAAATTCTGGTATGGTCAGGATTTGTGATGATTTAAAAGGTAGCATTCATCCACAATTACATGCCAAGCAATACTACTTGCTGAAATTGAAGACATTTTTGCTAGCCTCACTGAAGAGCAACATTTCAGCAAAATAAATCTAAAAGGCTTTCTCTACTGTTGGAGATGGAGGAAGATTTCAGAGTGTTTCTCACCATAAATACAATCAAATGTATAAATTTGTTTCTGGGCTAGCATCTGCACCAGCACTTCATTAAATCAGCACCAACCTGTTAAATCAGCACTGATTTTTACAGACGGTGCTGTAAAATCAATACATTATGGAAAGATTTTCAACTTTTTTCAGGCCATTAAATCTGTGAGTTTAAGAAAGAAATCTCAGAACTCTGATCAAGAGACAAAATTTTAGTGATAGGAAATGAGATGCGTACTTGTTAAGTTGTTTTGTTTGTTATTAGTACCTCAGAGAATCTCACCACATTTTCACAGAACCCTGGAGATACAATAGAATTATTGTTGAGGTTTTTTAAAATCTAGTACTACATATGTTCATACCAGGGGTGGGATTCAAAAATCCCAGCAATCGGTTCGCTGCCCAGTTGCTGGGTGGGTGTGGCCATGGTGGGTGTGGCCTACCGGAACTTCCGGGAGGCCGGTTTTTTACCTTCCCAAGGGTCCAGAGGCTTCTCTCGGGCCTCTGGGAGGGTGAAAACAGCCTCCCCCGGGCTCTGGAGGCCCTCCAGAATCTGGAAACAGGCCCATTTCCAGACTTCTGGTACTTCTGGAAAGCATGTTTTCCCCCTCCCAGAGCCTCTGCACAGACCCTGCACTTGCCTGCATCAAAAATGGACCGCGTGGAGACTCCGGGGAGGGGAGGGGCGGGCAGGGCCAGATGGTCGGTTCAAATACCAGTTCAGCGAACCAGATGCAAATTTAATATCCGGTTCTCCCAAACTGGTAGAATCCCACCCCTGGTTCATACTATTTACACCCAAGGCATACCAAGGACTATGGAGAAAATTCAGGAAGTTGTGAAGATTCTATAGCCACAACATCTTACAGCAAGTATTCTTTTTATGATCTCTCATTTATTATATTAGATTTCTGCAAAACTGAACCACCATGTAACATCCCTTGAACACTACACTGGGGAGGACTTAGCGATAGACAAATAGTGTGAACAAATTTTCATTTTCAAATGTGCAACCCAGAAGCCTCAAAGAAAAATGGCTTCCAAGCTGACAGTAGCAAAGAAAATGATAAAGTGATGAAATGTGTGCTGCTGTAAGAATATAACTTGGAACTTCAAGCCACTTTAGAGTCCCCTCACTGGCCATTAAAAAAAACCACACATTGCTGTAATCTGCAGTCCTATAACCACTTAACAAGAAGGTAGCACAGAAAGATTTATTTGAATTTAAACTTCTTAGGATTGATGTGCTAGAGAAGAGCAGTGGGTTTGAATTGAAAACCCTGATTTCTAAGTATAGATATATTTTATTTTATTTGTATTTTGCCTTATTGGGATCTCTTTCAGTAAAGTTCAGAGCAGGTTATGGAACAGAGACAGCTTTGATTGTACTCTTAGATGACCTCTGAAAAGAGCAGGATAGGGACTGTGTGCCCATCCTTGATATTCTTGACTTCTCAGCACCATCTCCCTCTGGATTACTGCAATGCACTCTACATTGGGCTGCCTTTGAAAAAGTGTTCAGAGGTTTCAGCTACCGCAGAATGCAGCTGCATGGGTAATAAATTTGTCAGATATTTGATACACATTGCACTACTGTTACATGAGCTACAGTGGTTGCCACTGTGCTTCTGGGTGCAATTTAAGGTGCTGGTTGTCACATTTAAACCCCTCCATAACTAGGAGCCACAGTGTCCTGCTTCAGGTTTCAGCCACAGATGCACAGATGGTTTCTTGGGAAATTACCAATTTTATTTTCAGACAATTGAGTGAGCTTTACAGCTAGGAATGTCAAACAAAGCAAAGGCTTGCCCGTGAAGCTTGTATTGAAAAAGGCATATGTGGAAGCATTATCCCAAGTCAGTCCAAATTTCAAAGGCTGGATCAAGGTTGTCAGCCAGTTCAAGGTCTAACGTTCAAGAGTAGAATTCACTCATGGAAGACACGCACAAGTCAGGCATTGTTTCCAACAAGAGAATAGAGGTGAAGCAAGTCTTTTTTTTTTTTTAATAAGCTGCAGCCTGATGTCACTAATCAGAATGCTTACTCTGTTGCTTGGTAAGTAGCCTAATAGACTACCTCTGTTCTACTCTCCTTTTGATGAGGGGACCAGGAGTTCTTAAGTCATCCTCACCAGACAGGTCCAGCTGCACAGGTGGTGCTTATGATTGATCAGCCACATGTGATGTCCAGCTTAATGCTTCATGAGGCTGACGTTCCAGAGGCTAAGCTGGAGCAACTTCTTCAACATCAGAATCAGAATCTGAGGCCATGACACTGAGCTACCTCTCCCAGGAATTTCTTCTACCTGTTCAACTTGGACCAGCAAGTTGGGTATGTTACGATCCCATCAACCAAGGAATGTCATCTGGCAGAAATTAGGAGACATGCCTTATGTGTCATAGCCCCTATTCTCTGGAACATCTCCCTGCAGAAATCTTCTACCACCAAATTTTCCAGTGCATAATATTCCATTGGTACACCCCCTCCCTAATGTTATCACCACATTCCTTCCATCCTATGTCTTCTTTCTGCTGTCAGTGCTGCTGATGTATGGCATATAAACATCCAAGTTACCCAGGAGCTTGCTCTTCCTGAGACTATCATCTGTGAACTATCCTTAAATATCACATTTCAATTCTTACTATGTTACAGAGCACCTGATTATGACATTGAACATGTAAACAAGCTAAATTCACTACTAACATGGGCAACATCCTTCCCACACGCTTTCATCTTTCTTGGTGACTTCAATCTACCTCATATTGACTGGACCCTAAACGAATGTACAACTGAACCCTACACGCAACCTTCTACAATGCTGTAACAAATCTGGAACTGGAACAACTAGTAACCAACAATACTAGACTAAACAACTGCCTCGATCTCATATTCTGCAATAGTTTGAATTCAACTTATGGAATAAAAATTAAAGAACCCTTTTCCAACAGTGACCACAATATGATTGACTTTTGTCTCAACATACGCCCACACAAAAATCATCACAACGACATAATCCCCAATTATAACTTCAAAAAAGGCAACTATGATCTTATAGACAACGATCTCTCATCCCTTGATTGGCAATTTCTATTCACTGGATCAATACTGTTGAAGACCATTACAACATATTTTTACTTGAAGTCAAAAGAGTCATCAAACTATATGTACCAATAACAACTCCAAAAACCAGAAAAAAATAGATTACCCATAACAATAAGGAAGCTTCAATCCAAAAAGAGATCACTTTGGTGGAAAAACAAATCTGGTCATGTTGCCAACTTCAAAAGCCGATACAAAAAAATATGCCACCAGATAAAGACTGAATGCACCAATTATCACATTAAACAAGAGGAAAACCTTCTACACACCAATTCCACCCGTGCTTTTTATAATTTTGTAAACAACAAACTAAAAGACTCAAAGTCCATCCCAACCCTGATAGGACCTAATGGTAAAGACTGCAACGACAACACCATTAAAGCCAACATCTTTAACACATTCTTTGGCTCAGTATTTGTAAACAGCAATGGATCATGCCCAGTATTTCCTAGCCGAACCACAGAAAACTACAATGATCTACATATCAATTCTACAGAAGACAATGTTGAAAAAGCACTACGCAATCTAAAACCATCTCTATCTATTGGACCGGACAGAATATGTGCCTATTTCTTAAAAAAGCTACCCACTGCCATAGCCAAACCTCTAAGCATAATCTTTGAAAAGTCTTTCAGGACCAGCTCCTTGCCTAATCTATGGTCACAAGCCACGGTCATCCCCATCTTCAAAAAGGGAGACCCCAGCCTAGTTGAAAATTACAGACCAATCTCCTTATGCTGCGTCACCTGTAAAGTCATGGAATCAATTATTAACCAATCCATTATCGTCCACTTAGAGACAAACAACCTACTTTCCAATAAACAATTTGGTTTCAGAAAAAAACTCTCCTGTAATCTGCAACTCTTACACTGCAAAAATATATGGACTACACAACTCAATCAGGGCAAACCAATAGATGCAATCTACATAGACTTCTGTAAAGCCTTTGATTCAGTGGTACACGACAAACTACTCCTAAAACTAAAATATTATGGTATCTCTGGACAACTGCATAACTGGATAGAAGCATTCCTGTCAAACAGACAACAAATGGTCAAAATTGGGAGTGTCCTATCAGATTCTGTACTTGTCAATAGTGTTGTCCCCCAAGGCAGTGTTCTAGGACCAACTCTCTTCATACTCTACATAAATGACCTCTGTGATCATATTAAGAGCAACTGCGTTCTCTTCTCTGATGATGTAAAGCTGTTCAATACCACAGACAATACTACTATTCTTCAAAAAGATCTCAACTATGTATCAGAATGGTCAAACAAATGGCAACTTCAAATCTCAACAAATAAATGCTCTGTCTTACATATTGGCAAACAAAATCAGAAAATAAAATACAAGCTGAACAGTCAAGACCTTGTTGATGATCCAAGCTCTGTAAAGGACCTTGGAATACTCATCTCTAATGATCTAAATGCTAGAGCCCACTGTAACTACATCGCCAAAAAGGCATTAAGAGTTGTTAACCTAATCCTACATAGCCTTTTCTCTGGTTATATCACACTACTAACTGGAGCATACAAAACATTTGCTAGACCAATACTCGAATACAGCTCATCAGTCTGGAACCCACATTACGTATCTGATATTAGCACAGTTGAGAAAGTCCAGAAATATTTTACAAGAAGAGTTCTCCACTCCTCTACTCGTTGTAAAATACCTTATGCCACCAGACTTGAAATTCTAGACCTAGAAAACCTTGAATTATGCCGTCTTCGGTCTGATCTAAGTATGGTATATAAAATTATACATTGCAATGTCCTACCTGTCAATGAATACTTCAGCTTCAACCATAACAATATAAGAGCGAACAATAGATACAAACTCAAGCTAAACCACACCCAACTTGATTGCAGGAAATACAACTTCAGCAACAGAGTGGTCAATGTCTGGAATACTCTATGTGCTTATCGTCCCTGTCCTATTGTTTCTTTTATTTTTCTTATATGTATCTATGTATTCATAACTATGTTTTTACTTATACCTATTATCTTGTAAGTGATTGACAAATCAAATAAATAAATAAATAAATATCACCGACTCACCCATTCCCTGATATATCCAGCATCTTAATTCCCTTCATTTGCTGCTGCTGCTGTTCCCAAGTATCCATACTTGTCATCACAAAGCCCTAAGTGTTGGCCTTTTCTTGTTCTTATTCTTTTCCCATGCCACTTCTGCCTGGAATAACCATATTTCAATCCAGATCCAGATCCAGATTTCATTCTTATATGGCTAAAGCTTCCCAAACCGGAAGGTTTAAGAAGATAACATCTGCACATAGACAATGCTTCTTTATTGATATATTTTCATTTTATTGGCTTTTTAAACACAGTAGCATTTTTAATATAGATATAGAATTCTTTATTGGCCAAGTGTGGTTGGACACACAAGGAATTTGTCTTGGTGTAAATACTCTCAGTATAATCTATGTTTAATTATTTGCTGCACTGTTCTTGTTCTTTATTCCTTTCTTTTTTTATCTTTATTCTATCGTGTTTTCTATTTTGTTTGGTTTTACTGTACATTGTCCAGATTCCATTTGGATACTTTGAATTGCACTGTAGCGGAAAAGAATAATCTAAATGTAATAAATAATGTAATATCAGTATTTCCTCTTTTGTTATGATGTGAATCCAAACATAAGTAATTTAGTATTTACTAAATTCAAATAAAACAGAATTGTTTGAATTTAAGAATGATTCAGGCTCAGGCACCCAAGAAACTGCAGCATAGCAACAATGAAAATGGAGCAAGTTGAAAGTTGAAAGCAAAGTTTTTATCTACAACATAGTAGAGACTGAGGAACTAGGAAGTAAGTAGGTTGTGCTCTGTATTTCAAGGGATTGGCATTTCTTCTTTGGGGCTTTCCTTCTCTTGACTTCATCCATAATTCATTGTACTGTTATTTTTAGACTGATGGGCAGAGGTTCTTTTTATTTTTAGATAGCACTTGCTGATTTTATACAAAGCAATCCTATGCACATCGATCAGAAATAAGTTAGTTCCCAAGAAGTTAGTTCCAAGTCAGTAGCTATATGACTGCACTGTTAGACATTTTATCAATAAATGGCAGGATTCACACGACAATAACCCCAAAGCAACTAAACCACATTATAACGTAATGTAAAGTATGGCCCAAGTCGTATACAGATAAATTACAAATAATCTTTTTGGAGGGAAATGCATATACAATAACACATCTCAGATAAAGACTTTATTTCAAAGACTTAAATCCTAAAGAGATTTGCTAAATCATTTATTTAAAAGTAAGTTCTCTCTTATTCGT
Source organism: Notechis scutatus (assembly GCF_049901735.1). NCBI lineage: Eukaryota > Metazoa > Chordata > Lepidosauria > Squamata > Elapidae > Notechis > Notechis scutatus. The sequence goes on from NC_142011.1 coordinate 86,177,876, forward strand.
GGGCCTTAAAATTAGGTGAGTCTGCAGCACTGAACTCAATGGTTCTTGCTTTTGAGCAAGGAAGATTAAATATGAACTGTAACTATGCTAATAATAATAATACAAGTATTTTGAGCATCTGATGTAACCCTCAGAATATCCTTTAATCTGCAACGTGTTTATAACTAATGTATTCAGAGGTGGGATTTAGCTGGTTCAGAATGGTTCGGTCCAATTGGTTCTTAAAATACTGCCCAGTTTGATGAACCGGCTAATCCCACCACTGGCTGACCCCGCCTCCGCCTTTTTTCCAGCTGTTTTCAGGCTGGTTTTGGGGGGCATTTTTGACCCATTTTTGGCTGTTTTTCAGGCATTTTCAGGCCATTTTCCAGGCTGTTTGGGGGCCATTTTTCACCTTAAAAATGGCCGAAAATGGCCTGAAAATGGCTCAAAAAAGGCAAAAAAACAGCCCAAAAACAGGCCAAAAATGCCCCCAAAATGTCAGTTTTGGGGGCTGTTTTTTGGGAGGTACTTTTTGACTGTTTTCAGGCCATTTTCCAGGCTACTTTTAGCTGTTTTTTGGAGAAGTTTTCAGCCATTTTCAAAGAGAACCAGTTATTAAATTATTTGAATCCCACCACTGACTGTATTGCTGATATAACACTGAAGTCAAAACTTCGCTTATCCAAAGAGAACATTACGCAAAACTGAAGTTCTCAAGTTATACCCCAGAGAGGTATAGATCAGGAGTGAAAATGACAGGATACAATTTAGACTTTTAATTCATAACACCATCTGATGCAGTTATCTTACCCACAGTGCTCATTTAAACTTACTGTTACAGCTTCTATTAAAACTTTTCATTTGTTTTTATGCCGTTTCAACTATACTGGCTCCAAGAAAAAAAAATAGTTTCCTAACATTGAATATTTGCTCTGTTGCCATGGGCTGCATATAGCCTCCAGCTCTATTTTTATGTCTTGCAAAACAAAACAAAACAAAACAAAAGAAGCCCCTGGCACTGCAATTTTTTTTAAAAAAAGAAGTTAAACAAGTACATGAAACTTCTGATACATATATTTTCTTAAGTTTTCACGGGTATTTATATGTATGGTATTCAGCTTTGTTCGGGTATTTTCCCACGTCATTATAGTTGTGCTTTTAAAGTTGTAGCAACGTTTCAGCAGAATCTCATCTGCCATCATCAGGTTTCTGTATTGTGTTCATCTGTGAGTCAGACTTTCACAGAAACGGCTGTGAAACAGCAAGCTCTTAACTACAGCCTCAATATATTGTTCACTGTCAACATTTTCAAGAGGAACAGACAGACAGCTGAATAGAAAGTGACTAAAAACAAAATTATGTTATGAGAAGTTTCAGAATTGCTCTGAAAATAGAAGAATCCATTTTATCAGGCTCTGGACTCAGATTCTGAGTCTGAAGCTATGCATACATCCTGTTTCAATTACAGTTTTATAAATAAAATGTGTAATTACTAGAAGAGGGTTGATTTTGGAGAAATCTAGAAAAGTAAATATAATTGTTGCTATATTAGCCAAAGTGAATAAAAGCAACCCCGGTGTAAAAACTGTTATCAACAATACCTCACTGGACATTTCCTATGATCAGTTGGAACATCTTATTAGCAAAGAATGACTTCAGCAGTCTCAATGAATAATCCATTGGACAATTCAATTATGTGGACCATTATTCTAGAGCTAAACCACCCAGAATTCTTTGCTTGGCCTGTTCCAGAAAACAGCAGAATATTACAAGAATGGAACATGTTTTCACATTTAATTCTAATGAACACACTCATTAAATCATATCATAAATTACAATTTGTTTGGTTATGTCTTTGTCATAACCTTTGTATGAATTCAGTTTTTCTGGTTTACAAACCATCATTTATTATTTAATGCATTTTTGGTGATGTAGTCAGACAAGTGGGGGGAAGGGATTGTGAGGCAATTTAGATTCCAAATGTGAAGTTTATCCAAAATAAAGTTTACTTTGTAAACAATTAGATGAATCAAAATGTTTATTTCAAGGTAGTAAAACTCAGTTAAAAATAAGCTGAGAAAGTATTTTAGGATTTGGGGTTCTCTCACATATGTCTGATTACTATATTACTAGGGACTCTAGGCAACAATGGAGAAAAAATTGCATTGGCATAGAATAAAATAAGATAAGGAAGCATCCCAATTAAGATTCTTCTCAGACATATCAATCATAAAACAAAAATCCCTCGTGATAAAAATGCTATTCATATTTGTTCAAAACTTATACACAGCATTGATGCTAACCGAAAAGAATTTATTAGGGGAAAAAATGAAGTGAAGAGCTGTAAAAAGTTAAACATCTATTATCCTTGATAATTAGAAGGCTTTTAGCTATTGTAAGGTTTCCAGGTTTCAAAGTGTTGTTTACTCACACAAAGTTCAGTTTGAATAATTAGCAAAACAAATATTGGTAGTGTTTAGGGAAAAACGTTTGCACTATCATTTCGTACAGAGGCACACATCTGTAACAGAAAGCCACAGGTAAAAATTGAAAACATTTCTCTGGCTAAACTAGGCTGTCCTCAATAATGGCCACAGGCTTCAAAATAGCAGATGTAACTGTTTGATTCTAGTTCTGACTTTTTTTTTTTTTACACATGTGCAAAATATGTCATGCATGTTTAAAAAAAGGAACTGGGCCTTAATAACCCAATCGTGCCAATGATTTTGAAGCCAATGATTTTGAAGCCAATGACCAATACCATGGACATCACTGGGCTAAACCAAATAACAGGAGATACTCATAGTAGTTTTTTTTTTTCTGATAAACATGACATTAAATATTCACATCTAACACGCAACTTCTGAAACTTCAGGCAAGGGTGTTCTTTCATTCATTCATGTTCTATTCTTTAAAAAGGTCAAGATCTTGTCCACGAAGAAAATCTTTAAAATCTAATTAACTATCCAGCCTCTTTAGACAACATTTTACTTTCTGATTCAGCAGCCTAGGCCTGGACAGTGCTGCAGGTTTCTATGGTAAGTAATAACTACGGTATTTTTGTTCATTTATATATTTTTACTACAGTTAAGAATTCAAGAAAGATGCATCCAAACTCACAAGGTGCCTGGGGGTAAAATCATTTATGGGATTCTCTCAAAAACCATTTTAAAAAGAAGTTTATTTCCAATACAGGTAAATATTGGGGATGTCCAAATCATCTGTGATCCAGTTTGAATCATCAGTAAGTTTCAGATCACTGATTCAATTATGGATTCAATTTGAATGGTTGAATTCTTGTTACGTGTTTAGTTGCATGCATGACAACTTATAAACACAGAATTGATTCAACAATTTGATCTAGTGATTTGGCTGAAGATAAGATTCAACCAAATTGCCTTCAAATGGAAATTCTTTGAATTTCAACTCCATGTAATTTTAACAAGAATCTCTATATTTAGATTATAATTCAAAAGTCTGCCTAACATCTCAAACTCTACCAAGGGAACACTACGAAAGAGTTTCTATATCTATATGAATAACTTGATGAATTTGAATGTGTGAAAGCCACTCCACTGGAAATGATTGCATTTGCAGTTATCTCAAATATTATAGAAACTTATTTGGATAATTTTATTTCACATTATTATCAAGTTAAATGCATAGCTAGTAGAAAGGAAGACTGTGACAACAATACTAACAAAATAAGAAACGAATACAACCTTCCCTAATTTGACACCCTTATTATGCTCAATTTACAGCTCTGAGAATTCCTAACCAGCAGGGACCAAAGTCTTGCCATTCCTGTTGTAATGAAGGTAGTCCTCAACATATGATCATTCATTTAATGACTATTTGAAGCTATGACAATAAAAAAAGTAACTTAAAAGACCGATCCTCGCACAACTGTAGCAACATCCCCAGAATCACATTTGGGCGCTTGATAACTGGCATAATGACAGCTTGAAGGTTTAAATAGAGTGGAGTAGAGTAGAGTTGAAGAGAACAGAATAGAACAGAATAACAGAGTTGGAAGGGATCTTGGAGGTCTAGTCCAACCCCCTGCCTAGGCAGGAAACCCTACACACTTCAGACAAATGGTTATCCAACATCTTTTTAAAAACTTCCAGTGTTGGAGCATTCATAACTTCTGGAGGAAAGTTGTTCCACTGATTAATTGTTCTAACTGTCAGGAAATTTCTCCTTAGTTCTAAATAAGTTCTAACTAAGTTCTTAGTTCTAAGTAGTTCTAAGATGTCCGAAAGCATACAATTTCGTTGCTTCTCTGATGATGCTTACAGTTTATAGAGGTGGTGTGTTTATGGTCTAACTTAGCTTGAGTCTGGCAGAAGCAAGATGTTAACCCAACAAAAACAGACAAACTACAATGATGCCCATCAAGGAACTGAAAAATGTCCCTGGAAGATATCTTCAAAAAGCTTCATCAGTGTCATATGGATGAATTGTCAGATCTCTGTATTGTTTACAGGCTAATGTTGTGACATTCCAAACTGAACTCTCTCTAGGCTACATATAGGGGCATTGTGGTTAACCACCCAGATGCAAGTTTCCCGGTTATGCCAGCCATTTACTGCTTTTCAAGAGTTTTTACTGCAGAAGCTCATGATCCAAGTGAGTCTGCTGAGATTTGATCATTATGCCACAAATGATTATCCTGCTCTTTTAATCTACAATCACCTGTGTTAAGCCTGGATTCCCCAACGGGTGTTAAGGAAAACAAACTAAACAGAATGTACAGCGAAGTCAGATAGGAAGACAGGTAAATGTGTGAGATAAGTTTTTTAGTTAACACGCAGTAAAAATACAGATACGCTTGTGCTATCAAAATTATAATTTATTCCATTTAAGAATTATAGCATAGTCATTATAAACAGTCCATTAGTCATATACCAAATTCAGTCAAGTCTTGTCGAGGATACTCTAATTGCAAAGTCCGTGTCGAATAGCCAGTGTCAGTACACATATAATAAATCTGTCCAAAACTTATCTTCTCTCGTTGAGAAATATCTTCAAAGTAATCCAACACTTCTTCTCCTCCCCGATCCAGCAAGAATGCAGTCTTCAATAAGCCAGCCAGTAAGAGCCAGAGAGTGCCTTGCTGCTTATATAGTACTTTTACAGCTGCACCCTTAATTACATTCTTTTAGCTTAAAGTCACATACACTTTATCTGACAAACCATGATTCATCATTTTATTATCTTTACCCAAAACAGTTAGGGTAAAACAATGTTATCCCTAACAACCTGGACTCAGTCCTACATTTGGATACTATTATATAGACCAGGGGTGTCAAATTCAATTTCACTGAGGGCCATATCAGGGTTGTATTTGATCTCAGTGGACTGGGGTGGGTGTGGCCAGGATGGGCACGGCCAGTTCACTGTCACTCGTGTCAGGGGCGCCTGTGATGGCCTGGCATTCTGCCAGTGAAAACAGGCTCCCAAGCTCTGTTTTCAGCTGCAACGGCCTCCTGCAACCCTCTGCCAGCAAAGGTGAAGCTCACGAGGGCCATCCACGCCCCCATTTTTGGCTGCAACAGCCTCCTGCAACCCTCATGAGCTCTGTTTTCATTGCTGTTTCCAGGGAGACCCCACCGTGTGGGGGTCTAAGCACCCTGTGGGCCAGATATGGCCCATGGGCCTTGACTTTGACACCCCTGACATAGACAGTTTCACAATGCACATAATGGCATTGTGGCATGTTCTGAATGCCTGTGCCATTAGGATTCTTTTCTTCCATTCCCACAGAATTAAAGGTGAAAATCCTCAAAGTATATATGATACACACATTTTCAACCCAAATATACTGTATGTGATCTATGATCTTCAAGCCAACATAGTTCGTCAGAAATATTGGAGCAACTCTAAGTGTTTTATGGCATAATCAACATAAGATTATTTAGCATGCTGTGATTCACTGATTTCTCAAACAGATCTTTATTCTTTTTAGGGCATGTGCTCACTGATGTGACCAATTCAACAGCAGTTAGGTTTGCTAAATTTGGAGTTCAGATGTTGTTAATTTTAGCAAAAGCTGTTTTTGGATGTAGATTTTTTTAATGGCTTTATTAAGTTTTTTGAAGTAAAAAAAATATGTGACTGCAGTTGATCATGGCAGTGTGGCAACTTTGGAAGATTGGTGCTATACAGTGCTGCGGTGGTCACAAGTTTCCCAATGCAAATAAGATGAAGATTTTGAAATTTCAATCCTATGGGAGTAATGGTCCCAGATTTTGGACACAAATGGGACTGAGTAGTGATAGTCCTCAACTTACAACTGGTTGCTTAGCAATAATTCGAACTTACAAAGGACCTCCCAAAATTTTGTTCTCTCTGTCTCTCTCTGTCTCTCTGTCTCTCTGTCTCTCTCTCTCTCTCTCTCTCTCTCTCACTCTCACACACACACACACACACACACCAGCAATTTTCAATGTTATTGCTGGGTTCCAGCCTTTACTGAAAAAAAAAAGTCCATTGGTTATAAAGAATTTGTTTAATGACCTCAATGTCTGCTTAACAACCACCACAAAAAAGTATTGTAAATTCAGATCTGGTTATGTAATGACCCATAATAACTGCAACCCATTCCAATTAATAACTGCAATGACTTACTACCGGAATTCCAGATGTAATTACGGTTATAAGTCGAGGACTACCTGTATCTGAGGCAAATAGAGGAGAAAAGCTATTTTCCTTGTGCTGGGAATAAACCCCACAAAAGTGGATTCCCTCTGGCATGAGGAACTTTGAAAATGAATAATGGATAAATTTTGAGAGCCATTAAAAAAATTCTTCCATCTGATGAGCTAATCTTAATATTCTGTATTCTTTGAAGAGAAGTAAACAGTATTTTAGACTGTAATTGTCAATCTAGAGAAAATACCTTTCCCTCCATTTCATCTTGCTAAAAAGATATTAGAGGTTTTAATTTAACAGAGTCAAAGGATTAACTTGTATAGAAGCAACATGTTTAAGCTAGAAAACATTTGCTATCACCCCTAACACTTTTGGACCAGCTGAGAACCCAGGACTGAACAATATATATTGGAAGCAAAAAGAACAAATGCTAGAATAGCAATGTAAAAGGACCTCAGAATTACAGTACTTTGATTAGCCCTGCATAATTTTTCTTAATTGAATATTTACTCAGCCTTTGTTTATATGTAGTGAGTAGTTCACATCCTTTATTTCTGAATTCTTCCAGCCTTAAGGCTACAATTACATAAGGGTATCCCTAGGAGGGGAAAGGCAGATAAGTCACATCCTGATACTGTTACATAAACAACTTCCAAATGCACTTAATGGCATTGTGGCTTGTTCTGGATGCCTCTGCCATTGGGATTGTTTTAGTCCATTTCCATAGAATTAAAGCTTCATATCTCCCCACCCCTATCTATCTATCTATCTATCTATCTATCTATCTATCTATCTATCTATCTATCTATCATCTATCTATACACACACAGAGAGAGCATGTTCTCCAAGAGACTCTGAAATTATTTCCTCAACTTCTCCAAACATATTAAGCTTTATAATTTTCTCTCAGAAATATTAATACTTAGGGCTATTTGATCTGGACTGCAAAAATCCTGAACACCAAATCATGTTTTGTGTTTCCATCCAATGGTCACCTAGAAATTTGCAACCCAATCTAGTTTTTAACTGGAGAATAAGTTTATTTAATCTTCCTTTTACAGTAATCCTTTAAGTCTCCAAAAAGTTTTCCTCTTTTGTCCAGATTATTCATTTCTCTTCATTAAATGGGAGGGTATTTATTTAGATAAATGAAGCACTAGTAAACCAAGATGCATTAATATATATTTAAGGAACTTTGCTACTTTGATGAATTATTGAAACAAATGTGTGTCTCCATAAAAAACCACAAGTATCTATAGAATGACTTGCAGGATAAAATGTTTTAGCATATCATTTTTTAAAAACATTAGGCATATTTTTGGACTTCCTTCCCGATCCCTTGGGATTCTGATCAATTAATTCGTAGGTCGATAAGGAAATAAACAAACCCCATTTCTCTTCCCAGCCTTGGTTCCCAGCTTCTGTTTCATGAAAATTGCTATAATCTACCAGAAAAGGAAAAAGGTTAGAGTAATCTCCTTGACAAGTGATCCCAAGATATGCTTCAATCAGTTTACGTGTTGATTAAAAATTCAGACATGACTTGCCTGTCCATTCACTACTCAGACAAAATATTTTTTTAAAAAAGATGTGGCTGCTCTAAGATATGCTGATTAAATTATTCATTTCATTAAAGCAGCCACATCTTTTTTCAGGTCCAAAGAAATATGTCTGTGGCCATGTCTATATGGACACTTTGAATGAAGCAAAACTGAAATAAGAACTTTACTTATTAATTACACTTGTTTATACTTTCCCATGATCCCTACATAAAGAAAGACTATCTAAATTGTATAGAAGGTTATACCAATACCCAAAAATTTCCAATATATTGGGCTTTTTATTCTTTGTTTTTAACAGAAAGAGAATTTCATCTTGGAAAATATTAAAAATGTAATGCTCACCATTGTGGTTTGAAATGTATACTCCACTTTATTACCTCAGAATTTTATCACATCATTTTACTATTTCCACAGAACAGTTCTGATAAGCAAAAGAAAAAATGTTATCAAAGGAACGTGTTTACTATTTAAAAAAATAAGCCTTTTTGTTATCCAATCTGTTAACAGCAAATAGGCTCCAATTTACACACAAGTTCCTTAGTTTAGCAGCCTGATGTTTTGGGAAATAAGAGATGAATGAATATAAATTAAAATGCAACTATATATTCCACTCTGTGGATCAATTTAAGTTATGGATTTCAATGCAGCTTGCAAAATACACCCATGTTTACGGGCCATTACAAGGTATTAATGAACTACTAAAATACAAAGCCCTACAACAATTTCAAAGGCTATTTTTCTTGCCCAGATTGGTTCTTCTTTCTCTCTTTTCACTATGGTTTTGGAACCTACCATAATTCTTAATTTAATGGCATGCTTATGATAAGGCTGGGATTTGCTAGTGTTAACCAGATAATGTCATTAATGCATCTGAAACGATTTACTGGGATGGCCAATAAATGTGAGTAGTTAAGAGATTATGACGAAGAGATAAGGAGGCCCTGGACCAGATTTTGCAACATGTTTTCAGATATGGTAGTTTGAGGAATCGCCAGACAAGGTGACCCACAAGTTACCTCACAACTCAGTTTACCAACAGTTTATGAATTTAAAATTTCATTGTATACATACTCAATGGAAGCATAATTCCACTGAAGTCAGCGAAGCTCCATTGCAAGTGTGTGTGTTTAGGACTTACTGCTCACCTTCTAAGTATAACCATCGCCCGATTAAAGATCTTTAATCAATTATCCCTCTTGCTTTTAACCAATTAATTAAATGATTAATTTACAGGTGCAAATTATTATTTCTTCCAGCTAGTACCCTAATGAACATTTTGTATTAATTATCTGTGTTGAGCCTTACACTTAAATTACTTAAGGTAGAATTATAGAATTGAAAGCCACAGGAAGATCATCCGTGCAGGCAGGGGGCCACCCAATCTCCCCCCCCCCCCACCTCCAGTGAGATTTCTAAAGATGAGTCTTCGCTGTTAAGACAAAGGGCTGTCATAAGTAAAGATTAGGAAGGATTGGAGTCTACTTCCCCCATAAAAAACTGCAACACTGGCATGTTTCAAGCTGTGAAGTGTCAGTTCGTATAATCAATATAAGTATCTAATAGCTGATTGAGATTTGGATTTAGAATTGAACACTTGTTCTATTCTCACAAGTAAAAAGTTTCTCTTTTAGAACATTTAAGAAAACACTAGAATTCACAACTGCAGGGAATGGAAGGCCAATTAAAGCTTTTTTTTCTTCCTCTTGTTTTTCTGTCCACCATCCCAATACAAAATTGAATCTTGTCTACTTGTTTAATTTAGTTCTTTTTGAGCAGTTTAGGTTTTCTTGATGTAATTTTATTTTTCTCTAAGGATTTAGAGGAGAAATAACCTGTTTTTCCCCAAGCACTTTCTTAATCTCTTCTGGTACATGGAAGATACCATTTGGAATCAAAAGAATTGTTTTTAAGGGAATGAGTTCTCTGATAATATTCAGGATAAGTGTAAACATTACCTGTCATTCTAAGGAATACCTTCCTATGGCATATACTTCTCTGATGTGAACATACCTCCTACTTCAAAAGAAAAAATATATCTAATCCCAGACAAAGAAGCAGATTTACACAATGGTAAATCCCAACCTGTAGTCCTGATTATTCTGCTGTATCTCTACTGAGAGCAAGTGAAGGTGTAACTAATAGAAGAAAATATTTGTAGTTTGGGGTTGAACTGTGGAGTCTCTGAGCTTGATGGTTTTCTTGCAGCCATTTCACGACCAAAATACGTAACTCCTTCCTTATTAGCATTGATGATATTACTTAGCTTGGTCATAAAACATCTGCAAGAAAACAACTAAGCTCAGAGAATCCTACCACTTTACCAGTGGTTGGATTATTATTATTTTTTACTACTGGTTCTGTGGGTGTGGCTTGGTGGGCATGGCAGGGGAAGGATACTGTATATCTCCAGTCAGAGGTGGTATTTGTTGGTTCTCTGAACTATTCAAAATTTCTGCTACCGGTTCTCCAGAACTGGTCAGAACCTGCTGAATACCACCTCTATACTTTACCATATATACTTTAGCAGTTCTGGCAGGATACCATGATTGGGGAAACAAACAAGTTCCAATAGTGAAAAAATATAAGAGAATTTTTGTTGGAAGAGCGTAAGTAGTTTGCGGACAGAAGTAAATATTAGCCGGATAATTAACGTGTTAAATGTTCTACAGAAAATGTCCAGAGAGAGGAACTGCAATTCATTAGATGTTCCAAAGAATCAAGAAGTGCTAAGTATTATATAACCAATTGCCCCTGACATAATTTCTCTGTTTTAGGGGTCCCCTACCCCATGGCCTCTACTGGGTCTTGAGCTGTTTCGAACTGGGCTATGGAAGTGGAGAGCTAGCATGCGCATCCACACTTGAACAAATAAGGGGCAAGCACGTGAGTGCACACTTCGTTTTTGCGAGCTGAGGGCGTACATGCCCACCACTTGCGCAAATGGAGCTGCACATGTTTGCTCTCTGCTCACGTGGAACCATCCCCTCTCCCCCTCCCCTCAACCCACCAGTCCACACCGACTTTGCCTTCTGTCTTCTTGGGCCTGTGTTCTGATTCATATAAATACTAAAACCAAAAAGGGGCACAAAAAGTTAAAAATAGAGACAAATGTTTCATAGCCTGTGGAAAGGACCACAGAGGACCTGTGATAAGCCTCCAAAAGCTGTGACACTTCAGTAATGTCCCTCCTGTAGATCTGAAGTTTGTAATAGGAGATAAAAGTTATGGTGATCCCAATCTCAGAACCATTTTCATAGAAAAAGCTATTGCATTCCTATATAAATGTTAGAATTTATTATTTTTATTATCTGCTACTTGAAGTGTTCCCATTTTTAAATGCTGAATACCTGAGAAAGGTTAAAAAATTGATATGCAAAGGAAGTTGCAAAATGTAAAAGTAGCCTGGGACAGTAATGGGAAATTCATGAAATAGATTTGCCTCAATGATATATGAGTTCTGTTCATTCCCTCATTCATTCATTCATTCATTCATTCATTCATTCATTCATTCATTCATTCCTTCTAAAATGTACATCCCACTCACACTCACTGTTTGAATGTATTCTGCAAATGCAGAATATTAAGATGGATGGTTCCTCAAGCACCATAAATTTTCCTAAAATTTTGTATGTCCATTCAAGGGGTTCAGCTGCAACTCTAACTTTGCAAGGGATATTTGATATTATATAAACCATCGGGACTGGATCGGATCCGCACTCAGTGGCATGGACAGTATAAAGTAGGGGTGTTAAACTCACATCGTCACAAGCGGTATAACATGACATCTCACAACTTTTCCCCTTCGCTACCCTGGGCATGGGTGTGGCCAGCACATGATGCATCCAGCCCGCGAGCTGTGAGTTTGACACCCCTGGTATAAAGAAATCCTGGCTTCTGTATTGTTAGCAATATCTTTTGAGATGAGGGCCTTGCCCTTATCATGTTCTGAAATTTACATAATGATTATTTTTGAAAATGGGAAAGGATCCCATGAGATCCAATAATTAAGCTGTTGTCCAATATCCTTATTAACTGAAGATGCCAAGATTTTGATAGTTACTTTGACATGAAGATCGTAAATGGCGAACCCTGTGACTGTGGGATGCTGCAACTAAACAGAATTCATTTAACAACGGCAACTGGGGCTGCCACAACCACTGTTGTAAATTGGCACAGTCTTGCATTGTCATATTTTATGAGTGCATCAACTAGCAACAGTACTGCCAGTCCATTATCATCGTTAAGTGAGGACCACCTGTATTAACAAACTTTGGAAAAAGCATAGAATTCTGTAATGGAATAATAACCCTAACAATTTCACTCTTTGCTTTCAAATGCCTACCAAGTTTGAGATAATTGCAGTAAAAAAAAAGTAACTATATATTCAGACATGGTCCACTCAGACTCAATGAACAGAGAAAGATACAGCAATAATTATTCAGTGAAGGCTGGAATATACCATGGTTGATGTATTCACAAATGGTTGAAAGGATAAAATCTATCTTAAGAATGAAGGAGGGACATTAAGAAAAATGACAGAATTTGAAATGCGTAAACAAAACCAATGCCATCTGTTAGGGTACATAAAAAATGTTACTCAGATATAACACAGAGATAGAACCAATTAAAAAAAACTATGATAAAATGGGTACAAAATTTTAAAGAAAGAGTCACAACAAAACAATGGGAAGAGTTATGGACCAAATCTATAAAAAATTATTCCAAGCTACAACTTAAAATAAAATACAGTAGACATCTCCATCAATAATCTTCAAGATAGATAATAAATGTTGGAAATGCCATAACACAGAAGGGACATTTTACTATTGTCTAGTGGGCATATAAAAAAAAATTCAAGCACCATTGAAAAAAAATACAAAATACAATGCAGAAAATTTTGGATATTAAATTTGAAATAAAATCACATTTTTAAACCAGATATAATCCCAGATTATATCAATAAGAAATGTCATTATTTGCTGAGATACATGCTCACAGCAACAAAAATAATTTTTCCCCTTAGATAAAAGATACAATTCTGATGATATCTGATTGGAAACTGAAAGTTGGATTATATGCAGTGTTGGCAAACAGCAGTTAAACCAAAATTCACGACAGCAGTTAAACCAAATTCAAGCAAGCATGGTTCCCATACAATACATACAATATTATGGAGCATGGCAAGTATAATAAACATAGTAAGGTTCCAAAGGGAGTGAAAATGCTTATAAACACTGCAAATTAATAGAGGTGCAAGAAATGGAAGGTTATATATGAAATAGATTTTTTAAAGTTTTGTTGTTTATATACATAACATATAAATAACAACAAGTAACAATATAATGGAGACCTTAGTATTACATATTAAGCTTAAAACAGAACCTTCATTACATAGAAATGATTTTGTAGTTGTTCATAATATTACATATTAAGCTTAAAACAGAACCTTCATTACATAGAAATGATTTTGTAGTTGTTGTTACCACATTCAGCTTTAGATATAAAATTTAACCAACCTTATACTTATCAACTTTAAGATTTAGAAATCTGAGTTAATATTGACTCAAACTTACTTTCTTTTTCTTTATTTTTAAAGATTTAGGTTATCTAAACATCAGACTCAGCGTTAATAATCTCTAGTCAACACTGCATAAATACCACTGTACACAAATAATATAATCTATTTATTTATATTTTATAATAATATAATAATAATACAAGGTGAAAAGGACAACAAAACAAATAGCAAGCTTTTGGGAAAAGCAATGGAAAGCAATGGATTTTCATCCCATTTTGTTTTATGGATTTATGATTTATAAAATTAATCTCTCTACTTATGCAATTACCAATGGAACCATTTCCCTTATCATTAAGATGCTACGTGGAACTCATCAAGGATGTTCCTTATCTTATTTAATATCAAATGTGTTGTTGAAACTTTTCACCAACTTAATAAGTCATCCAATGACATTCAAGGTATTTGAGAAGTAGGAATTGAACATATATTGTTGTTAGAGGCAGGTGGTACCTTGGGTCCTTTCAATAACAGCCAAAGACTCTTACCCTGATATGTGGAAATGGTGTAAAAATATCAAGTCCAATATTATTCTGAATATAAATGCATTTAGAATAACTCTAATATTTTACTGGTTGATAATCTGGTATCTGTGGAACTTTGTGAAAATATTGGCTTTTTTTGTTACTATGAAAATATTGGCTTTTTTTGTTACTATGAAATAGTTATGGTTAATTATATTTAGGAGTATATCTTCATTGATTGATAAGAGTATCTCAAGCTGCAAAGATAAATGGGGATGCACAACTATGTATCACTTTATCTTTATACTTCCTAAATAATACTGTTGGAAGTTAAAACCCACCCCTCTCCTAGAGAAATGAAAATTTTTAGGATATATTAAAAAGGCAGAATATTTCCCCTAAAAGAGAAGTAGAAACTCAAAGAGGCAGAAACTCAGCCTCCCACCACCTTTGCTAATGGGCCATTAAGGCCTGGGCCAGTCTATTCTACAAAGATCTACCACCTTCAGGCAGACCCATAATAGGAATCCCAAAGCCCTTTCATTACATCATCATCCAGCTAGGCTCGACCAAGCCTGGGTGAGACTCAGGACAGCCTACAGAGTTGCCCCTGCATGGTCCCATAGGAGTCTGACAACCAATCAGAATACAAGCTCAAATTCAAATCCCAACAGAGGGCACAAACCCAGGGACTTTCAGCATCTCTTCCCTTTTCGCTCAGGAGTTCCAAGGCATGTGATTCTGTCCACCATCTTTCCAAGCAGCCTCCACGTTTCCAATGTCTTTTTCCCCACTTGGAACTGAACCCAGATGGACATTTCTTCCAACAATTCCCAAATCACTTTTTATGTAACAAGCTTTACATAAGTTTACCATGCGGTTTACCTTACAGTATCCAGGCATTCTGCATATTCTGGAAACCTCTTTTATAAAACTTGCAAATTGTTTTAGCGATTATGATGTTTTATAGATCCAACTAGATGGGTTCTACAAAATGAGACAAATGGTTGGGAAACAGCCATCAGCATTTCACTATATTCATAGCATTAGCAGTAAAAACAAAGACCAAATATTAAAACCTATGGAGGAAACAGCATCGCCCTAGGCCATTTCACATAAACACACATGCAAATATTCTAAAACAAATCTTTTTACATGTTTCCAGAAGATAATCAGAATAAGTGAAACATCGAATGTAAATAACAGAACAATTCCACTTCTTGAAAAACTTACTTAATTTCAGTAAGCTTGAAGTACGTGAAATAAGGCTCAATGGCCAAGTTATTTAAAATTCCTAAAGTTATTAGAACCATTCATCCAGTATCTACCATGATAACCAGACAGAAACAATTACATATTTTAAAAAAGAGTCAAACAACCAAAGTACTGTCTTAATCAAATATAAACTTAAATTTGAAAAGCCTCCAAGGATCTCTGAAGAGACAATGCGGCACTGAACATGAGGGTACATATTTCCCTAAGGGGTAAAGCATAGAAACGTGCAGAATCATCCCTTGTATTCACAATAATATTAAATTACAACAGAAGACTTATAGAATAGGAACGACAATACATGACTGTACATGGCCAGTGAAATTGCACTGGAAGCTGAGCTGGAAAGTGTCTGCACATATTTTAAAAAGGTTAGATAGTCAACCAACATATAATATCCTGGACATAAAGTCATCTCAAAGTCTCTTTCTGTGATCTTTCAGAATTCCTGGAGAATAAGTTTAGTGCCAGAAGAGTAGAAAAAGACAAATATCATACCTGTCTCCAAAACATGGGAAAAAAGAAGACCTGCATAATAATAGACTGATTTGCTTAATGCCAAATACCATGCAACCTTCTGGTACAAATTTAAAAAGCAGTTTGTGATCACTTGAAAATTCTCAAAAATTGCCTGGCAGGAGGTAGAATAGGTTTATTAAGAATAATTCATGCAAATTCTACCAATCTCCCTTATTTTTTTTTGGGGGGGGGACATAGAATTGAATGGCAGAGTTGGAAGGGATCTTGGAGGTCTTCTAGTCCAACTCCTGCTCAGGTGGAAAATCCTATACAGTGGTGAAATTCAAAATATTTTACTACCGGTTCTGTGGGCATGCACTTCGTATGCAGAGTGTTCTAAAATGGGCAATTTTAAGCATGAAAACTTACCGTCAGTGCTGGTGAGTAAAACAGCTGAGGCGTGGCAATCCGCTCTGCCGTGCCTATCAGCTGAGCTACAAACAAAGGAAATATAGGACAGGAAAGGGCGGGGTTGGATGGGCGGGGCCAACTGCTGACCGGCACTACCTGATTGCTAGAACTGGTGTGAACCGGCAGCATACCACCACTGATCCTATATAGGGGTGGGATTCAAATTTTTTAACAACCGGTTCTGTGGGTGTGGCTTAGTTGGTGGGCATGCCTTGGTGGTTATGTGACTGGGTGGACATGGCTTGGTGGTCATGTTATTGGCTGGGCATGGCCAACTCAATATCATTCACATCGAGGCACGCATCTTCTCGCCTGGCCTTTCATGACTGTGGGGATGCTGCAACAGTCGTAAGTGTGAAAAATGGTCATAAGTCACTTTTTTCAGTGCCACTGTAACTTTGAATGGTCACTCCACACAAGCAAAGTACCAACAAAGGAGGGGAAAAAACTGCAGAGAAGTTCCTGAAACAGGAAGTCTAGTCCTGGCAAGAATGTAATAAGGGTTAACGGAGAGGCAGTTTCTGTAAGCAACACCAGAATGTTTCTTTCCTGCCTTCCTTACAGGATTAGGCCAGTAATTTCTTCTAACAACTGGTTCTCCGAACTGCTTAGAATGTTAACAACCGGTTCTAGCGAATAGGTAGAATCCCACCCCTGAATATAGGACAGGAAAGGGCGGGGGTGGATGGGCAGGGCCAACTGCTGACTGACACTACCTGATTGCTAGAACCAGTGTGAACCAGCAGCATACCACCACTGATCCTATACCATTTCAGACAGATGGTGTCCATCCAATCTCCTTTTAAAAACTTCCAGTGTTGGAGAATTCACTTCTGGCAGCAAGTTGTTCCACTGGTTAATTGTTCTAACTGTCAGGAAATTTCTTCTTAGTTCTACATTGCTTCTCTTCTTGATTGCTTCTTGTCCTGCCCTGCCTTGTCCTGCCACATTATTAACAAGTGATAAGTTTAGTTGACCGCAGGAATGAGGGGAACATCATGCACTTCCACTTCCACAGAGCATCCGATAATGCCTTCTGTGAGATAGGATGTTCTGACCAAGGCTTCCTGAGTCCGTAATTAAGCACACATTTAGTTAGAACAACTCTAGTTTTATTTCACCGCTGGGAATTATGTTCATTCCCAGCCTGTAATGAGTCCCAAACAGTCCCTCAAGATAAGCACCCACCTTTCTTACCTTTGAATTGCTGCCAACAACAAAAAAGCCAAATGAACTATAAAAAACCAACTGAAGTACAAAGTCCACACAGAGCTTCAAGGATTAATCCAAACAGAATAAATGACTTTGCTTCCTGCAAAGGTTTTGTCACCTTTGCCTGTCCTTTATAACTTATGGGAGGGGCAATCACTTCCCAGCCTTACTCCCGAGTCACCCCTTTTGTCACAGCTGCTTTTGCCTTCTAGCAGCTCTGCGCATACGTGCACTGGGAACAGGCTCCTCTTGTTCCTCTGCCTCACTGCTGCCAGATTCCAAAGGCTCCAGAGTCAGCATACCATCCCAGATAGTCCTGCCCACATCTCTGCATCGGACACAGGACCCTCATCCAAGTCCTCTGAGTCCTCCCCAGACTCCCGGACTGGTCCCCATTCTTCCCCACTGTCTGATTCCACTGCCGTCTGCACAGGCTGCCGGCAAATCACAACATAGGAAGACAAATGGCAAAATGTGGGTTGAACTAGCCAGATAGTCCTTGGGTTATGATCATTCCTTCAGCAACAGCTCAAAGTTACCACAGTGCTAAACGAGGGGGAGTGACAAAGCTGTGGACCTCACCATGTCCCCACTGTCACATGATTGCAATTCAGGCACTTGGCGACGGGCTCACAATTTTAATGGTTGCAGTGCCCCACAGTCCTGATCACCATTGGTGACCTCTCATGCTGGCTTCCCACAAATAAAGTCAATGGGGAAACCTGCGGGAGATTTCAAATCAATCCCACCGCTTCTTCTCCTGCTTGTCTGCCTCTTCCCAACAGTCCAATCACGTCTCACCATTCCCTCATTGATGTCCCATACAGTTCTTGCTTAACAAAAGCAACCGGTACTGCCAAGTGATGCAATCAAGGCAATGTCATGCTTTACAACCACATTGCAACAAAATCTTCCAATTGGCATCATAACTCAAGGACCACCAGTACTACCATTAGATCGATAGAGAAAAGAATAATTGTTGAACAAAACGGTTGAATAATCATACCATGAATTAATGTGTGCTTTTCTACCTCTTGTATGCCATTCTACATCAAGGTGAAAAAGTCAAGTAGAGAACCACAGGGCTTTTTTTTTTCTAGACCATGCACTGTTCCACACCTTATAAATGACTTGGATGACAGCAGTCAGAACATATGAGCGTCAAATTTGCAGATGACACGAAGATGGCAGTGGGAGGTGGAGGAAACAAATACATTATCAAGATTCAGGAGATCTTGACAAGCTGGAAAGATGGATTTCAATAGGAATAAATGCTCAGCCTTATGTTTAGGTAAAGCCTGATAATAGGACGAGGGAATCAGTAGTGGCATTCAAAAATTTTTATTACCAGTTCTCTGGGTATGGCTTGGTGGGCCTGGCAGGGGAAGGATACTGTAAAATCCCCATTCCTTCCCCACTCCACTAACCTGCTTTCCAGCTTTATTCTCCTGTGCAGGGCAACAAAAGAAGACGCAGCCAATCAGCTGGGACTCGGGAGGCAGAGAATAGATGGGGACGGGGCCAGTCAGAGGTAAAATTTACTGGCTCTTTAAACTACTCAAAATTTCCGCTACCGGTTCTCCAGAACCTGTCAGAATTGGCTGAATACCACCTCTGGAGGGAATCATACTGGACAGCTGTGAATGAAAAAGGAATATGCATGCCTTGGTGGATCTCAAGGTGAACATGAGCCAACAATGGAATACAGCTGGCAAAAATAAAAAGCAAATAAAGACCTAAGCTTGTATCAACAATGGTAGTGTCAAAATGAAAAGAAGCCATCATTTCCTTTATTCTGCACTGGTCAAATCACACCTAGAATATTGTTTCCTACTCTTTGGCATTACATTTAGGAAAGACATTAGCCAATGGGAGTTTGTCCAGAGAAGTACCCAATGCTAAAAGAGTCTGAAAGAAAACATCTACAAGAAAACATAGAAGATGTTACGTTTATTTAACTTGGAGAAGGTTTCAGGGATGCATGCTAGCTGTCTTCAGGTATTCAAAGGTCTGATCCCTAGAAGATGTGGCAGAATTATTCAGAGCTGTTGCAGAAGATAGGATTTTTTTGGGGAAAAAATCTGTTTCAGTTACCAGGCTGTAACGATTGTGATAGAACATCAGAAAAAGATTGTAAGTCTTTGAGTTGTTCAACCGTGGAACAGACTTCATCAGGAGATTGTGGATATGTTTTTTTGCTGGAACTTTGAATAATGAGATGATTTATTAAATTGAATAAATAACATAAAACAAACTACAGGCAATTTTTGAATTAAGAATGTAATGGAGCTGGCCAGTTACATTCGTAAATCCAAGGATTCGTGGGAGTGAATCATGCCCCTGCTTTCGCCCACACATTCGCTAATTGAATGTGTAGGTCGTTAAGTGCACAGAAGGTATCTCAGGATGGGGAAGGTCATAGGGGAGCCTAGCAATGAAACAGGTCACCTGCTTCAGACTACCCAAGGCCTCCCCCAACCCACAATTGCTCCCCGCCAACTTGCAGCACTGGGTCACTTACCCTGTGAAGATCTAGCGAGCTGTCTCCTCTCCGGCCTCTCTGCGGTGGTTTCTTTGCCCGCTTCCTTTCTTAGCGTGAAAAGTGTTTGCAAGCCCATGAGTAGGCCTGAAGCAATGCAGTTTCACTGCTCCAAAGTTTTGTCGGCTTGCAAATGCTTTACATGCCAAGACTGGAAGCTTCTGGAGGCTGAGCTGTCACTGTACTTTAGGCCTCTGTTCTCCGCAAACCGAGACCTGCATGAGATCTGCAGCAAAGGGCTTTGCACACGGAGAGGCCTACCCTCTGTTTGCAAAGCCTTTTGCCGTGGATTTTGTGCAGGCCTTGGTTCACAGAGAACAGAGGCCTAAAGTACTGTAGTGTGAGATTACGCGAGATCAGTAGTGCAAGATCTCACACTACTGATCTTCCATACTCTCACACTACTTTAGGCCTCTGTTCTCTGCGAATGCACCGAAGCAGGCAAAGGAACCGACAGCTAGCTAGGTCGTCACAAGTAAGTGAGTGATACAGATTATACAGATTAACAGAGTTGGAAGGGACCTTGTAGGCCATCTAGTCCAAAGCCCCACCCAAGCAGATCCTACACCATTTTTGACAGATGGCAGTCCACTCTCTTCTTGAAAGTTTCCAGTGGTGAAGCCCCCACAACTTCTGAAGACAAGCTGTTCCATTGGTTCACTGTCAGAAAGTGTCTATTTCCAGGTTAAATCTCTCCTTGTTCAGTTTCCATCCATTGTTCCTTGTCTGGCTTTCGGGTGCGTTAGAAAATAGATTGACCCCTTCCTCTCTGTGGCAGCCCCTCAAATATTGGAAGACTGCTATTATGTCTCCCCTCATCCTTCTCTTCACTAGACTAGCCCTGCCCAGTTCCTGTAACCGTTCTTCATATGTTTTAGTCTCCAGTCCTCTAATCATCCTGGTTGCTCTTCTCTGCACTTTTTATAGAATCTCAACATCTTTTTTATAGTGTGGTGACCAAAACCGGATGTAGTAGTCTAGGTGTGGTCTTACTACGGCTTTATAGAGTGGTATTAGTACCTCCCTTGATCTTGATTGTATCCCTCTATTAAAGCAATTTAGGATTGCATTAGCTTTTTTGGCTGCCATCACATACTCCACAGGCCTGACCAGGCAGTGGGGAATAGACAGGGTGAATATTACAGTGCCTCTGCCTTCATTTGTAAGTGTAAATGACTGCTGTGGTGCTTCAACATTTGTAACTTCGAGACTGTGTTATAAATACTTTGGGGGGGGGGGTGTTATGTCATAACTTTGAATGGTTGCTAAATCAACTGTCATAACTCGAGGATTACCTGTATTTAAAGAGAGCGTGGATGGCCACATTTCAGGGATGCTCAAGTACTGGATTCTTACACTGGACAGTGGATTGGACTAAGTACTGTCTAAGAATACTTGTAACTCTTAAATTCTAAGATTCTATGATTCTATGAAATGCATTTAAGATTTTATAGTAGAACTTTAAATAAAATTAAACTCCCAAAAATCTTTTTGACCAGTTAAGAAAAAATACTGGGCTGTCTAGTCTGTCAAGATTTTCCTATCCATCTTTCATACCTCTTTGAAACATGCCATTGGCTATGGCACAACACTAAATTAAGGTATTCATATATTTTATTAATTTAATATCCATTCCTATGTTCCTTTATTTTGCTCTATCCACATGGTTCAAAGTTTTGCAGCGTAAATTCAGCGCCAGAAAAATAAACACAGATGGCTGATACTTCATTTAATGTCTTTATAAACATATTAAGTAAATTTTACAAGCCAGTTGTAGATTTCTCCAACACGGAGCAAACTCAAACAGAAGTAAACATGTTGCAAGTGCAGAGCAGCTACTCAACTTCAGCAGCAACTCAGGAGCTCAGAAACAGACACCAGTTTCACTTTAGTTCAGCAGGCAAGCAAGATACACAGCAGAGGAGAGAAGCAGTTTCATTTCAATAGACAGACTCTGAGCTTAACATAGCTTCAGAGCTGCAGAGCTTAATATAGAGCCATACTTAGACTACTTCTAGTTTCAGTTTCCAAACAGTCCTCATTGGCTGACTTAGTTGCTATGCTTATTCATTAGCTGACCTTGTTACCATGCTCTATTCCAGTTCATGAATATACTCTGACACACATCGCTGGTTGCACTCCTTTTTGAATGTTGTCCATAAAAGTTCTAGTGTGGTTATCATCCCCAACCTTTCCTATCATTGATGTAGCAGAGATATAAACATTAAATCCAAATAATGATTATAGTTAGTGCTTTTGAAATTGTTAATCATAAGACACAGGTTAAAAGCTTCAGTAAATAAACAAGGAGCACATACCTAAATGACCATGATGCTAACATATTGGACATGTTGAGTATGTAGCAGATAGCTGTAGCTTCATTTTTGTTCTTAATGAATTATTAGCACGCGGGGAGGGGGGATTTGTACTTGGATTACAGCACACAGGGAGAGAACCACAAAGTAGAAATCTCCCTCATCACCTAAGTTGAATTAATTAGAGACAAATTAGGAGCGTCAGTGGGGACTTTTCCAACAACTTTATAATCACCTAGGAACTTTTCTTTGAATTATGCCTTTTCTTCCTCAGTTAAAACCTCTAACCTCAGTCCTAATCCTGTACTTGTAATTCATTAAAGAAAAGCAGATATTACTGTCACACACGACATGTATAGTGTAAAGCACTGTTTGCAATATCTTGGAGTAGAATAATATCATCAGAAGAGCCCTGGTATGCAAGGACTATAGGACAAACAGGCAGAAGACTAGAAGAGCTTATGCACGAACATCAATTAACAATCTAAAGACAAGGTGAAACCTCTTAATTTCAGAACGTATGGATGGACATCATAATTTCAAATGGAAAACTGTGAGCATCCTAGACCAAGCTAAAGCCAAAAACGCTAGAAAATTCCTGGAACGCTGACACTCAGACAAATCAGCCATCAACAGTCACATAGAGATAAATAGCACCTACATGCCATTCAAAAGAGACAATCAAAAAGCTAAGAATGAATCAAACAAACAAACCAAAACACCTCCTCACCAGCAATCAACATCCAGATAAGCAGAGCTTAAGGGTAATACTAGACCAGCAATCAAGCAGTATCCAATACCCCAATCAAGAAACTATGAGCCAATGTATGGTTAAGGCATCAGTCTAGCATCAGTGAATTTTGGTCCCACCATAGGCATGAAAGCCAGATGGGTGACCTTATGTCAATCACTCTCAGCCCAACTCCCCTAATAGGATTGTTGTGGGGATAATAGGAGGAGGAAGGTGTGTTGGCTATGTTTGCAGACTTATTTGTAAAAATAATAAAGGTGGATACAAATAAACAAATAAAAACAGAAACAATCAAGCACTAAACAACAGCCTAATCAAGGAACTACCAAAATCACTCCTACCAACACTCATAAAGCAAACCCCATGGCCTTCTATCACTTTGATATAACCTGATTGGGTAATGAAATATTTGTAAACAAACAAACTCAGAGAGCACCAAGGCCCCTGACTTGTAATATATATGTATTATGTTTTCGGCATATTAATGGATGTTTGCTTTAGAATATATTACACTTCTGGTTCTGTCTGTCTCGTTTTTCAACCCCTCTTGTTGAGTCTGATTTTTTTCTTTTTCATTCTCCTTTTGTGTATTTCTCCTAAGCCTTTTGTATCCTTGCTCCGCTCTTCTCACTGTGGACAATGAACAAAGCATCTGGGATGCATCTGGTAATTGGGACCACAATTTACCAGAATTACCAGCACACAGACTAAATGCTCTGAGATTGTAGCCCAGCATAATTGGAAGCTACCCTGCTGGAACCCTAAGTAAACTAAGAAATAGTCTGGAAAATTTCCAGGAAATGGAACTGAAACAATTTCACTGGCTCAAGAAAGCCATACTTTAAAATCACAAATAACACACACATATCCTTTTCTTTTATTAGAAGAGCTTAGAAACTTCCAAAATCACTTGAACGCCCACAGTGATGGAAATGGCAAGTTGAGTTGCCCAGGCAGAACATCCAAACTCTGTAAGCAATAAATATATTCTATTGTGTTTTCGATTATGTTCTCTTACATTTTAGCTTTCATACACCCACATTTTCCCCTTGATCTTTCAGTCCCCATCTTTTCTGTCTGTAAAATGCAGTTTGACAGCTGAATGCTACAAAACGCTGCTAGAGGAAGGAAGGAGGGATGCTGTGATCACTTCTGCATTCCGTTGTCAAATACTCTAATGCAGGTAGCTAACAGTCACTCACAGTATATATTAGGACGGTTCACACCTGGGTAAAAGGCTGTGAGCCAAAAGATTGAAATGCATATTTTGCAGCTGCATTATCTGAAGAAAATAACAAGTTTCCTAGCCAAATGGGTAATTTTTTTCCTAAAGTATTTGTTATCTTATCACATAGATTGATGTTTTCAAATTGAAACATGCAATAATTTAATTATACTACTGACTAGACTTTCCTAGCAGGCTGTGCTATTCAGTACTAATCTACTATGGTTCATACAGAAAATGGAAAATCAAGATCTAAAACGTGTATCCATGAGGCCATTATTTTATCAGAAATGCCTTTGTTATTCTCTCAACAGGCAGTCCTCAATTTATGATCACAATTGAGCCCAAAATTTGTGTTGCTAAGTGACACAATAGTTAAGTGAGTTTTGTTCCATGTTAGGAAATTTCTTGCCACAGTTGTTAAGTGAATCACTGCAGTTGTTAAATTAGTTAAGCAGTTGTTAAGCAAATCTGCCTTCCCCATTGACTTTGCTTGTCTGAAGGTTGTGAACTGTTGTTAAGTCTAGCACTATATGTATTAAGTTAAAGGTTCCCCTCAGACATACGTGCTAGTTGTTTCCAATTCTAGGGGGCGGTGCTCATCTCCGTTACAAAGCCGAAGAGCCAGCGCTGTCCAAAGATATCTCCATGGTCATGTGGCTGGAATGACTAAAGGTTGAAGGTGCACAGAACGCTGTTACTTTCCCACCAAAGTGGTCCCTATTCTTCTACTTGCATTTTTACATGGTTTTGAACTGCTAGGTTGGCAGAAGCTGGGACAAGTAACGGGAGCTCACTCTGTTACCTGGTGCTAGGGATTTGAACCACCGAACTGCCGACCTTTCAGATTGACAAGCTCAGCGTCTTAGCCACTGAGCCACCGCGTCCCTGAGATGTGTATTAGGAAAGACCATTAAGAACCAAAATCAGTGCTTTTCTATCTCTTTCTAGTAGCTGAAAACTGTTACTATAGTTATTACAATAAAAATATTACTAACCTACCAACCAGATCTTCTTTGTCTGGCCTATCTTATAGGGTTGATACAGTCATCCCTCAGAATGTCAGATCTGCCAAACTTTAGAGGTTTTCTTTTTTTGGAGAGACTGATTCTGACTTTGCTCTCTATTAGTTCCAATAATCAAATTTTAATTATTCATTGTATGAAAATAATCTATCCTTATTGAAATATAACATAATGTTTTAATTTACTGGTTTTTATTATTATTTTTCCAGATGTAACACTGTTTAATAAAATTAAACATGCCATGTTCTTTTGTTGCTCTTTAAGTCCCTTGCAACAGAAATCATGGCAGATTGGCTTGTATATATGCCATTCATTCATTCATTCATTCATTCATTCATTCATTCACCCAAATGTTTTTAAGTCGCTTGATTCATATGACTTTTCGTGCCATACAGCAATGGCTTAGAACAATCAGCGGCATACTGTCATGGCTAAGAACATGAAAACCAAGTTAATAAAACCACTACATTCTCAACAAATAATATCAATAAAGCAATATAACGACCTCTGAATAGTCTATCTCTCATTGCAATAACCAGGCTGATACCAATGGCTATATTCACTCAACTGTACTGAATCTTTTCTGGAATAACTAGGTTTTAAACAGTTTTCTAAAATTTAAGAATGACAGTATCAATCTTCTATTATAGGGGAGAGTGATCTACAGAAGCGGGGCTCCCATAGGTATTGTATTGTTTGCCCTCCTAATCATACGTTACAAAGACCAGGGACCCGCAACAAATACTCTTTACAAGCATACCTTAGGCAACAAATTATGTTTAGGGTAAAAGATAGTGCAGAGACTCATGCCCCAAACCATGCAGGATTTTGAAAATGATTACCAGCATTTTGCACTGAATACAGAAACTAACTAATCAATGCTTCACATAGAAGTCAATAAGAGCAGGGATCCAATCAACTTCCTCAGAATTAATGGGTTCAGATTTTTCCAAGATAATATCTCAAGATGTTACCTTTAGAGCATCTTCAGATACTCCAGCCAGCTTCCAGTGAATGCAAGTGATTTTATTTGCAATGTGCTAGCTACCAACCCACTGTGGCCCATATAGCAATTCGTCTGGCTCATCCTTCCTCAGATAGCTCTTTCTCTATTTTAAGAGGACAAGTGCAATCGGGGCAGAAAAATAATTTGCTTTAGTGCACCTACCATCATCCTGTTATCCTAAACCTGAGTTTGTACACATCAAATTGTATTCTTCTTTGTCTTCCTTCGGGGTCATCCTAAGCATCTGTTTACAGACTTATGGAGCTCCCTAGAAACAAACAAATAAAATATCCCCCCCCCCCCAAGAAATCAAACAAACAAATTAAATCAGCAGATAGATTTCTCAGGAGTAATTCTACCCAGGACCCTTGTGCTCTAGAGATCAACTGATTTATCAGATGCCTGGGTGGATCATTCAGATTGTGCCTGCTGTCAATTATATACCTAGAAATGGGTGGAACGTACAGTATTTGTAGCTTGGGTGGTAGATTTCTAACAAAATATCTACCTAACAAAATAAAATTCAATGGTGAAAAAAAGTAAGGTTCTACATTTAGGCAAGAAAAACAAAATGCACAGGTACAATATATGTGGTACCTTGCTCCATAGTAATAACTGTGAGAGGGATCTTGGACTCCTAGTGGACAATCGTTTCAATATTAGCCAGCAGTGTTCTGCAGCCACTAAAAAAGCCAACATAATTCCAGGCTGCATCAACAGAGGGCTAGAATCAAGATCACATGAAGTGTTAATACCACTTTATAATGCCTTGCTAAGGCCACACTTGGAATACTGCATCCAGTTTTGGTCGCCACGATGTAAAAAAGATGTTGAGATTCTAGAAAGAGTGCAGTAAAGAGCAACAAAGATGATTAGGGGACTCAAGGCTAAAACACATAAAGAACAGTTGCTGGAACTGGGTATGTATATGTCTAATTTGATGAAAAGAAGGACTAGGGTGACATGATAGCAGTGTTCCAATATCTTAGGGGCTGCCACAAAGAAGAGTGTGTCAAGCTATTCTCCAAAGCACCTGAGGGCAGGACAAGAAGCATTGGGTGGAAACTAATCAAGGAGAGAAGCAACTTAGAACTAAGGAGAAATTTCCTGACAGAACAATTAATAAGTGGAACAACTTGCCTTCAGAAGTTGTACATGCTTTAACAGTGGAAGTTTTTAAGAAGAGATTAGACAACCATTTGTCTGAAATGCTTTCCTGCCTAAGTAGTGGGTTGGACTAGAAGATCTCCAAGGTTCCCTTCCAACTCTGCTATTCTATTCTATTCTATTCTATTCTATTCTATTCTATTCTATTCTATTCTATTCTATTCTATTCTATTCTATTATTCCATTCCACTCCACTCCACTCCACTCCACTCCACTCTACTCTACTCTACTCTACTCTACTCTAGCCCAGCCCAGCCCAGCCCAGCCCAGCCCAGCCTAGCCTAGCCTAGCCTGACCTATATTGGTGGTGGTTTGTCTCTGAACTTGTTTAATTTCCAAATGTTTGGTCACCATTACATATCTCCTTAGCAAGGAATATGCACCCCGCAGAAAGAGGAAGAGGAAACAAGGCCTACAGAGAGAGTCAAAACAGGTCAGGTGGTAAATGTGGAGTCATGACATTTCATGCTCATTCAAAAGGAAAGGGGCTTGCACTGTCCCACTACTTCTTCCATCTTGCCTGTTTTTATCTACTCTTAGGATACTGTGAATGCTCCTGTGGGAAGGTACCAGTTCAGCGGGAAATCTAAGATCCATGCTGTTCATCTTAATTGTACATTGATCCCATTCACCCCTGACCTAAGCAAATTCTGTGGAAGCAGCAGCATCATGTCCATTAAGTACTGTGACTAATATCTGCAAACAAATGAGCAAATGCAGTACAGTAATGAAAATAAAGAAAAATGTGGCCATGGGAGAGAGATGCAACTTTTGTACTTATTAAGTAGTAAGTAAATCAACAAAGTAAAAAATGTTTTAAAAATCAAAAGTAATCATTTTTTTAAAAAAACCTTACAATTGGTTGAAAAGGTTATTCAGCCTCAAATGTTAGTTTTTGTTTTTCTAAGGAAATACTGAAAGTGAATGAGTGACAGATTCATAAAATTAAGTCATTGACTAAAACATGAGTTTTTTTCCAGTCTAGTTTGGACATGCTAGATCAGAGGTGTCAAACTCAAGGCCTATAGGCCAAATCCAGCCCATGGGGTCAGTGGTGGGATTCAAATGTTTTTACTACCAGTTCTGTGGGCATGGTTTGGTGGGCATGGCTTGACTTGGTGGGTGTGGCATGGCTTGGTGGGCGTGGCTTGGTAGGCATGGCAGGGGGAGGATACTGTAAAATCTCCATTCCCACCCCACTCCAGGGGAAGGATACTGCAAAATCCCATTCCCTCCCAACCCCACTAACCTGCTTTCTAACTCCGTTCTCCGGTGCAGGGCAACAAAAGAAGACCCAGCCAATCAGCTGGGACTCAAGAGGCAGAGAATAGATGGGGGTGGGGCCAGTTAGAGGTGGAATTTTCCAGTTCTCAGAACTACTCAAAATTTCCCCTACCGGTTCTCCAGAACTGGTCAGAATCTGCTGAATACCACCTCTGCATGGAGTGCTTAGATCTGGCCTGGTCCCACCCTCGAAACAGTGAAGGATCAGTCCACGGTGCCTCAGCCTGGCCCAGGCTGACCAGGCACTGTTCTATAACCTGGTGGTGTCTGATAGTGTGTTGGAGGAAGCCGTGGCAGCTGAAAACAGAGATCGAGAGGGCTGCACATCTGGCCCCCTCCCCCTGAGGTCAAACACAATCCTGATGTGGCCCTCAATGAAATTGAGTTTGACACTCCTTTATTAGATTTCCAGGGTCTCCAGTGGCCATTCCTGTGAAAATGGAGCATATCCACTTGCAGAATGAATCAATGCGTTGTTATACACTTATCAACTAAAATTTGAGTTTATGAACAGATGACGAATGCATGTATGTAAAATTAAATTCTTAAGTTATTTATTTAGAAAATGTATATTGCCGCCTACTCGGACAGGGTGACTCAAGGCAGCTTATAAGGACATTAAAAACACTGTATAAAAGAAACAATAATAAAAATAATAAAAAGGAAAAAGAAAAATAATGAAATAATAACCCTTCACCCACCACCCAGGTGATAGCACACATTCTTACTAGCTGTTTAATGGGCTCCATCCTGCTCTGGGTTCCCCAGGCCTGCTGGCTGAACCAAGTCTTCAGGGCCTTCAAAAGAGTGTTAGAGGGGGGCAGTCTAATTTCTGGGGGGCGGGGGTGATGTTCCAGAGAGAGGGAGCCACCACAGAGAAGGCCCTTCTTCTGGGTCCTGCCAGATTTATCTCCTTAGGGGATGGGACCTGCAACATTCCTTGCCTCCCTGCTCTAGTGGGTCGAGTAGATGTGACCAACAAGAGATGGTCCCCCAGATAACCTGGTCCCAAGCCATGAAGGGCTTGAAAGGTGACAACCAGCACCTTAAATTGCACCCTGAAGCAAATTGGCAACCAATGGAGTTCCTGCAGGAGAGATGATACATGTGCACACCGAGGGCTGCACAAAACCATGCAGGCCACTGCATTTTGCATCAACTGGAGCTTCTGGATGCTTTTCAGGGGCAGCCCCATGTAGAGCGCATTGCAATAGCCAAGACAAGAGGTGACTAGGGCATAAGTGACCATGAGTAGGGATTGTTGGTCCAGGAAAGGGCATAATACTAAAAACACAGTGGAATATACTTTTCCCCTTGCCGAAAAGAAGTAGTTTGAGGCTGATTTGGAAAAGGAAGCAGTTCCAACTTTCACTCACCCATTGAAGCCAAAAGGGAAAAGCCAGATTTGTAAACACGGAGGTGGGACATCAGTGTCACTCTCAGCCTTTAATCTTGTTGAATCCCTTCACATGGATGATGCACGAGCAGAATTCATACATTTTATCTCTGCAGTCATCTCCAGGAACTGTTTGTTTCATTTTATGATGCAATCTGTTGGGAGTTGCTTGCAACTCCCAACGTGGCACGGTAAAAATACAACAGATAACATTTTCCTAAACTCCAGCATGAGGTTCTTTCTTGTCCAGTTTGGAAAAGAAAACTTGCCATGTTTGTCACCATCAGTCTTCCAATTATGGTGTCATTAGCTGCCAAATAATTATATCCTTTCTTAAAAGTCTTTCCCCATTATTATTTGCTGCTTCTGCTTAAACTAGGAACAGGATAGCTATATGATGCTAATTCTCTTTGTCTCTTCAAATCCCTTGAAGCAAGAACCTGACCTTTTCATTGATGCTAAATCCCTTGGGCTTGATTCTGTGCTGAGAGATTCCTATTTTTCTCTCTTGATATGTCATATAATGCAATTACTATGTAATCAGAGGCCTATATACAAGTCCCATGTTTCCACTAACCTCTGCATCCACCTGGTAAGAACACACAAATGATAATGCCATTACTGTAATTTGATTCCTAGACAGAACAAAAGAGTTTAGCCCCCATTCCAATTTAAGGATTTCATGATTCTATTAGTTAGATTCTATTCCATTAGCAAATAGTAGTTGCATTTGTGTTAACTCTATTCAAAGATAAATATCTCACCACGAAGGTATAAGCCAGGGCAGTATCCTTCCCCTGCCACGCCCACCAAGCCATACCCACAGAACCGGTAGTAAAAAAAAAAAATTGAATCCCACCACTGATGTGACATCACCATGATGACATGTTTATTTTATTTATTTATTTATTTGATTTGCCAATTGTTTACAAGATAATAAGTATAAGTGTATACATAGTTGTGAATACATGAAAGGGGTACATATAAGAAAAATAAAAGAAGAGTAAGAGAAACAATAGGACAGGGACGGTAGGCACATTGGTGCGCTTATGCACGCCCCTACAGACCTCTTAGGAAAGGGGTGAGGTCAATAGTAGACAGTCTAAGGTTAAAGTTTTTGGGGTTTGGGGAAGAAACCACAGAGTCAGGTAGAGTATTCCAGACATTGACCACTCTGTTGCTGAAGTCGTATTTCCTGCAATCAAGTTTGGTGCGGTTAACCTTGAGTTTGTATCTATTGTGTGCTCTTGTGTTGTTATGGTTGAAGCTGAAGTATTCATTGACAGGTAGGACATTGCAATGTATGATTTTATATACCATGCTTAAATCAGACCGAAGAAGAGTTTGACACCCCTGGGTATAAGCTTATAGTACATAAGATTGCTTCAATAATTATGGATTCCTTTTAAATACATGCATCCTTTATTCTTAAAATGTCTTCGATGTTGCTGCCTATCCCACACATCCATCACGGTTGATTTTTGCTGATCTTTGGTGATAATAAAGCAAACACTTGTGGCCAAATCCACTGTTCTCTGAAGAAGTTTCTGGGGCATCTGAAGTAATATTGTTAACACCAGATAAATTACTTAGAATTCCAGCTTGTTCTGAATTCTCGGGAGTCCCCACAAGGTCATGTCTTGTCTGTCTCGAGAAACAACTTGTCTGACTGAATCTGTCGCAATAAGAAAGAGGTGGGGCATGGGGTCAGATGTGATCACCAGGTTGATCCTTTTTTTATTATAGCAGAGGGCATCTTTAACCTGAGGGAAATGCGGGCTTTGTCAATGCATTCGGTTGTTCATTGTATGCATGATAAGCAGTTACGCAGGCATGCCCTTGAGAGATTATTATCTTTCAAACAGAGAAAGAAAAGAAATCAAAATTATCTCCAGGAACACAAAATCAGGGGAAAGAAATATTGAAACAAACAGATTGGAGGAGGTAGGGGGTGGGGGAGGAGAGTGAACATAAATCTTACAGAACAATAAAATGGCTGGAAAAAACTGCCCTTAAGGCAGCTGCAAGCTCTATGAAATCAGCAAAAGGGATAGGGGTACAGAGAAGAACATCCAAGGTTTTATTGTTGCTAATTAGCTATTTATCTCTCCACCTCAAATACAGTCCCCATATTAGTGGTGGAAAGTCATTCCAATTATGCTTGTTATTTAAAACATTATCCTATTTTGGAAGTTTTATTTTCTGTTTTGCTCGTATGTGGGTACATACTCTGAAGAAAAAAAATAAAAATAAAAACAGGAGACCTGGAAGTCTGAAGGCTGAATTGAAGATCAATTTATGTCTAGAAAAAGAAAACATGTCCGAGAACATACATTATGGGAAATTACAGATTTCAAATCCCATGGAATCTTGAATGCTTTGCTTACTTGGTAACTAGGATGTTTTTTGGTCTGAGTCCAGCTTCACTCATTAGTAACTGAGTTTTAGAAGTTTTCCATGCTGCTTCAAAAAACAGCTTCAGGGGAGCATCTTCCTTTACATTAGCCAAAAGCCTTTAAAAATGTGCACTGCAGTAAAAACTAAATTGAGATCTGTCTGCACAGAATAATAGCACACAAAGCAGTGACAGTTGTCTGAGAAAGTAGTTTTTTAAAAAAACACATTTCACCTGGTTGGAGACCAATAGGGCCAAATTAGGATTGTTTCTTCATCACAGTGAACAATTGTGAAGCAGTCCCAATTTAAACCAAGTAAGCACCCCAAGTTAGCAGGAGAAATTATGAATTCTTCCTTCAGGCTACCTTGGATGTAAAACAAGCCTTCAACATACAAACCAATCCTCTCTCCATTGAAGACTCTTATGCCTTTACAGATGTCATACAAATATTAGCAACACATAATGTGGAATAAAAAAAAATTACAAACACTAATAAACAGCTTTGCAGCATTTCTAGCTGCAGATGTGCCGAGATTAGCAAAAGGTAACAAGATCTAGCTGTAGGGTCCTCAAGTTGCACAGGAGAAATAAGAAAACCTGTCTCACATGAGCTTGATTATTAAGCACACAAGTATGCACTGAACTTGTGCACACAATTGCATTCTTAATTTGTGCACTAAATTACTGTGATTGAGCACAGAAATTGAATAATTGAATATTTACCCATAAAACAGTTAATTACAATTATTTGCATG
The DNA here is from genome assembly GCF_049901735.1 of Notechis scutatus. Taxonomy (NCBI): domain Eukaryota; kingdom Metazoa; phylum Chordata; class Lepidosauria; order Squamata; family Elapidae; genus Notechis; species Notechis scutatus. The sequence continues at coordinate 86,211,391 of NC_142011.1, forward strand.
CATTATTACTTAATCTGCACATACAATCATGCTAATTATACCCAGAAATAAGGTATCACATAATTGCATGACTTAACTTATTAAAAAATAAAGCCCAATTCATTTATTTCAAATTGCACTTGTTTTGTGCCACTTCTATACACTTCTACTTTCGTAGGAATATTACTATTAGCTTTAGATTGTCCACACAGCAGAAATGCCTTTTATCTTGACATATCCACCATCACTGGGACTTAGCGGAGATGTTATTGAATGGAACTCATAAGTGTCCTGAGAACAACAGAAATTCTATTGCAGTGATTTATAGAAGAATCCTTAGAATCCTCAGAGCCTTACAAGAAGAACCTCAAAAAATATATTGCTCATTCACTATTGATTGTCTGTGTGTACGTGGATCTGCACACACACACACACACACACACGCGCACACACACAGGCATACACACACACACATTTACAACATGCTTCCACAGAAAGTTTAGGTAATAGAGAATATGAAGTCAATCAAAAGTTTAGTCAAACAGAACCAGAGGAAGAAAATTGGATGGAATCAGCAGCTTTCCAGACTCCATCAGTAATATTTTATGTGCCACCCAATCTCTTTTCTATCTCTCACTTAGAGAAAGCAGAATTATTTCCCCAAAACAGACAAAAGGAAGTGTGTGTCTCCTGAATTCAGAGAGAGAGAGAGAGGTGATACTGAATAGTTTAAGGGCCAACTAGTCAATCAGGATTATAGGTTTCTAATACCTATCAGAATATTTTTCTAAAGGATACTGAGTTCCATCCCCACTTTAACCAAGTATACAATCTTGACCAAGGCCGGCAACTTGTCTAAACCACAGGATGCATCTGAAATTATTAAATCATCTGGGCATTCCAACAATGGTTCCGTCTCACTACTTACATTGTACTTCTATACAGAAGGCAAGGAAGTTGAAGATCCTCACCACTGTCCCAATTTATCTTTCTCTGCTGGGTTGTTTCTACTAGGACACAATTCCATCAAAGTACTGGGCAGCGATCACTACCTTTATTTTTTTTAAATGCCTATATAGTAGGCACGTATGTCCGTACACACACACAGAGAGAGAGAGAGAGACAGAGAGAGACAGAGAGAGACATGTATACATATAGCCAAACACACTTGTATAAAAGCATATCTGTCCAGGGAGATCTGCCCACAAGAAGGAAATTCTATATCTATCTATCTATCTATCTATCTATCTATCTATCTATCTATCTATCTATCTATCTATCTATCTATCTCTATCTCTATCTATCTATCTATCTATCTATCTATCTATCTATCTATCTATCTATCTATCTATCATCTGTCTATCTATCTATCTATCTATCTATCTATCTATCTATCTATCTATCTATCATCGGTCTATCTATCTATCTATCTATCTATCTATCATCGGTCTATCTATCTATCTATCTATCTATCTATCTATCTATCTATCTATCTATCTAATCTATATCTATCTATATCTATCTATTAAATTTCTGTACCACCCATCTCACCTACATGATTCTAATGATAACATGGCCATTACTTTTCTGGTAGAAAAGGATGGTGGGAGGTATGGCAGCAGAAGGAATATGACAGCCGGCAGTCCGGACTAAATCCTTTGCATAATTTCCCCAAAGGATCTCAGTCGGGGAAGGATTTTATTGGTTTACAGTCAAGCCAGCAGGAACACAGGACAAAAACAACTAAAATGACAAGTGCCTCAGTGGTGGGATTAAAAACTTTTTTACTACCAGTTCTGTGGGCGTGGCTTGGTGGGCGTGGCATGGCTTGGTGGGTGTGGCAGGGGAAGATACTGCAAAATCTCCATTCCCTCCCCACTCCTGGGGGAAGGTTACTACCGGTTCTTTGAACTACTCAAAATTTCCCCTACCGGTTCTCCAGAACTGGTCAGAACCTGCTGAATACCACCTCTGAAGTGCCTGTCTGGGTAGAGAGCCATTTTCCTTCCTTGAGGAAGAACATGCCTGGAAAAAAACACCCAGCAAAATCTAGACATTTGCACTACCTTCTTAATTTACATTAAAGATCTACCATAACTTGGTTAGATCCATTCAACCCATTACAAAGTTTGAGGGCCAATACTCAAAATAACCAAATTCTTTTGTCTTAAAATTTAAACATCCTCTGCTATATGGAACTTCACGTGGTTTCTCTTTTTCCCCCACTCCCACTCAGGGTCATGATACGTATCTATTATTCCTGCTCCATTGACCTCACTGACACTACTTTGATTACATTTTTCTGACTGAAAAAGTATTGAATATGGGCTTTCTCATTGTGTATATAAGTCTGTGTGTATAAGTGTGTGCTTGGCAAAAAGGGGGGAAATGAAATAGCAGTGACAAACACATGATTATATTATTGTTTAAGAACTCATTATAATATTTTGAGAGAATCATTTGAACAGCCAGGTGCCTAAGAGGTCTGTACAGCCAGGTGCCTACCGTCCCTGTCCGATTGTTTCTTTTATTTTTATTTTTTTTTCTTATATGGATCCATGTATTCATAACTATGTTTTTACTTCTACCTATCATTTTGTAAGCAATTGACAAAAATAAATAAATAAAATAAAATATGTCAAAAAGCATCATTTAAAAAACTTTACACAAAGAAGAATTGTATGACTCTTCCAGAAGATGTCTTTCTATATTCTGATCAAAAGTAATGTAGTGAAAATAATTCAGAACCTCAAAAATGGATCTTTGCACATGTTTAGTAGTTTAATTCACTAAGAGAGAAGTTGTCTTTTTTGAACTAGAATTGATTGATATTCTCAGAAGTGTCGGAAAACAGGGACAGAAATAAAACTATAAACTAAATTGTATACAGTAAGCATGAGGGGGAAAAAACTTGAGTAAGATGCATACAATATGCGTACTAAAGGCAAAACAAAAAAATACAAATAAAAACCAACCAATCTCATGAGTTATTCAGAGAGCACCAAGGATTCCACATTATTATTTACATAGAAGAGAGCTAATATAAGCCACCTCATCTGTCTTTTAAAGGGACAAGTATCCTTTCTCCTGCATCATAAGCTGCCATTTTATTGCTTCTCAGATATTGGAAACGTGAAATTCTGTATCAGGAGACAAACATCTTCTGAGTGAAAAACTATGAATCTAGCAATATGCATGCTCATATCTGGCTGCTACTATTGAGGTGAAAGTTAGGGTTGCATCATTGGATTCTTGAGTACAATTACCCAGAAAGAAATGCCACTGAAATGAATAGGATGCATCTCTTAATAAATATGATTTTATTTAAAAAATACATAGGCTTTCAGATAGGCGCTTCCATGAAAAAAATACAGTGTTTAAAGTAATCAGGTTGACAAGATAGCCACGAAGTCTCTTTCGACTTATAAAGTGGCATTTATTTGGAAACAACAATATGAGTAGTTATTAAGGAAGTGCATCTACTGATATAAAAGCAAATTCCCATGAATCTTGATTAGGGGACATAAAATAATTAGTGATAATTTGACCATCTGGGGTTTTACCAGTACAATACCATCTGGGGTTTTACCAGTACAGAAGTGACTCTAGAAAGTTTTCCACTCTTACATTTGTCACCCCTCATACCGAGGCTCCTGTCAGGCATCACCTTGAAAAAGAGTCCACACTCATCTGTAAAGATGTCATTATCTTTACTGCCGAATCAAAGTCAAAAATATTGTATTCTTTGATATCCTTCTTGAAATAAACCCATCGCTACCAATTCTGTCTTTTACTTTTCTTGCCCTTCATGCAGAATGGACTCAACTGGACTCAAGTTATAGAGAGTAAATTAATACCGCGTGTCAAGGTCAAGATACATCTCACAGAGGTGGTCAGTATAGAAAGGTTGGCTTTCTATATTCTATACATATAGTGCGTATCCGGCCTATTAGGTTTACTTAACAAGGTGGTCAACGTCGGGAGATGATCAATTATGGAGGTTTTACTATCTTATCATCCATACAATGGAGTGGAACAATGTGCTTTAAACCCTGATTTACCACCATTGTGGGGAGGCAAGGATAAGGCTCCATGAAGGGAAGACACCGTTCCTCACAATCAATAGTTATACATTTGAGAGCAACATGGAGAACCTTTTTAGCAGTATCCCCATGATATAGATTTGTGATGGTGAACCTATGACACATGTGCCGGAAGTGGTACACAGAGCCACCTCTGCCGGCACATGAGCCATCGCCCCAGGTTAGGTCCACACCTCCTACCAGCCAGCTGATTGGTGGGTATCTGCCATGTATGCGCAGGGGGTGGGGCGCACGTGGGAGATGCGTGTGCATACAGAGAGGAACGGGCAGGGGTGGGATTCAAATATTTAACAATCAGTTCTGTGGGCGTGGCTTAGTTGGTGGGCGTGGCTTGGTGGTCATGTGACTGGCTGGACGTGGCCAACTCAACATCACTCACATCGAGGCACGCATCTCCTCGCCTGGCCTCTCATGACTGTGGGGATGCTGCAACAGTCGTAAGTGTGAAAAACGGTCATAAGTCACTTTTTTCAGTGCCATTGTAACTTTGAATGGTCACTCCGCACAAGCAAAGTACCAGCAAAGGAGGGGGAAAAAACTCTAGAGAGGTTCCTGAGACAGGAAGTCTAGTCCTGGCAAGAATGTAATAAGAGTTAACGGAGAGGCAGTTTCTGTAAGCAACACCAGAATGTTTTCTTCCTGCCTTCCTTACAGGATTAGGCCAGTAATTTCTGCTAACAACCGGTTCTCCGAACTGCTTAGAATGTTAACAACCGGTTCTAGCGAATAGGTCGAACCTGTAGAATCCCACCCCTGGGCACTGGGCGCATGCAGGGAGTTGCACGTGCATGCATAGAGGTGCAGGGCATGGGGGGGGGTGTTCATGCACAGGGGGGCGGGGGGCATGTGCATTGCATTATAGATGCAGGCACACGAGCGTGAGCATGCACGCACAACGACAACGAAAAGGTTAGCCATCACTGATATAGATAGAGGGTCTCAGGATGGTCCTCAATTTTCTGAGGCAGAGGCTACAACTTCTAAAATAAATCTGTTGTACTAAAGGCTAGCTATGCACTGATGCCATGCTGATACAGTCATCATTCTTAGGGATGGGCACAGAATGTTGACTTCTCTGAAAAGTGGACCCTTCGGAGCATAGCACAATCGACGTTCCAAATCTATATTCTGCAGTCTTGGATGGTAGCTCATTCAAAAAGACCCAAATCCCCCCCCCCAAAAAAATGTTTTCAGAAAATCTGCCCACCCACCCCCATCAATTTTCTAACATGAGGGTGGGGGGGGAGTACACGATGAGCAGATTTGTGACCAGAAATTTGACCAGACTGACAGATATATTTTAACATTGTAAATAGAGATCCCACACTAAATGTCATATAACTTGGTACAGGGCCTTTGAGGCCTTTGGTACACGTCTTTCAATTCTGTTTCTTTTTTTTGAAACAACAACAACAACACACCTTCACTTTTTTTAAAAGTTGCAAAAGTATGGAATGAAATTTGCAGTAATGATGAGCTGAACAGTGAAGAAATTTCTCATACATCGGTTGTCAAATTTTAAGCAGGTATGTTAAAGAAGAGGGGTTTCTTGTTTTTTTTTTTTTTTTTTTTTTGCAAAGAGATTAACTAATTCATCTTCTTCCATAAAAGAAAATATCGTGTTTAAACCAGTCAGGTTGACAAGACAGCCACAAAGTCTCTTTCAACTTTTAAAGATGAGGTGTTGGAAACAATGATATGAGGAAATTATTAAGGAAGTATTCTCTATCACGTTCTCTCCACCTTATCCTCAAGATACTGTGATTAGACAAAAGATTATTCACAAAGATTTGAGAGCAGACCTGTCAGTCACTGAATTCAATACTCCCCTTTTCTTCTCCTCTCCATTAAAGGGTTTTATAACGCTAAGAAATGCCCAAAGGTAGCATTTTTGTAAAGAAAAAAAGAAAATAAAATCTTTATATCTTAATGGCAACAAGTGCCTTTCTTTCAATAAAACATAATCTGTTCCTCAACTACATGTTGGAGGTGAACTTTTGTGGAAAACTTTGAACAGAGGACACAGCAAATGGAAACACGTGTTCTGTCCCAACTGAGCTCAGTATAAACAACCCAGTATGGATCTGGGATTGTGCTGAGGCAATGTATGGTCTTAATGATTAGATGTATATTGCATGGGGGCTGGGGGGGGGGGGAGAGAGAAAAGAAAAATCTATTTCATATGGATAGGATAAATCTGCCCTTATATCATTCTACTGTGTAAAAAGATACCTCACTATTAAAATGCACAAATGGTAATCAAAACCCGTTTCAGTGTAAGGACAGATACAGAATACTTCCAATTAGTTTAATCATAGTGTGTAGTTCACTCAGCAATATGTCATAATTGTTCCCTACCAAGTTGGTTGGAAGGTCAGTCTCCCTTATAATACAACTAGACATGCTAACTTGATGAAACTCAGCAGGCGTCCCCAGAGTGCAAAATCTACTGTATATTCCACAAGCGCACTTTTGTTGAATAAGTTTTCTGTAGCCAGAATAAGAAGTTATTTTCTTACTTCTTTCTTAAAATCCACTTGTCTGCAAGCCAATTAAACTAAAAGTTGATAATAAGGATGTATAGTATTCTCTCTCTATGGGGGTACACACAAGTTTGATGGTGGAAGGGTGGTAAAAAAAAATGACATTGTCCAGTTCCTTTTATGTTTAACATGAAGCCTGCCATCTTGTTAAATAATTAAATATAGGATTTTTCAAGGATACATTACTAAATGTTGCATTGGATGTTTTTTTTTATTTTTGCTAGGTCATCCACTGTGGGGTTTATTCTCATTCTGATACATGGGAGGCTGCCTCTAAAAATCACTGTGCACATAGATGCTTAAGTTTTCTTGAGGATGGATGTATGGATGGATAGACATGTAGAATAGATAGATGATCGATAGATAAACATCTCCTGAAATAAACAAAGTACAGGTTGTGATGCTGTGCATTGCTTTAATATATCTGCAGCCTATCAGACTATTTAATAGACACTCTGCAGCACAAAATGTATTTGCCACTATAATATATAAAGTTTTCCATCGTTAATACAATTTCATCAAAAATTATGCTACAGCTAGCCACAGATTCACTCCAAATATATCCTGCTCCCTTGGCTCAGAATCAGAGGTCTTTACATCTCATTTATTAATTGTGACAAAGTCACAAGACACCTATTATAAGTGATCGTTCAATTATTCATGTGAATAGGATCACTTTGTCTCAGGTGAGATTTAGTGATTACACCTTATTTATCCTCAGCTTAATTTCAGAATTGAAACTTAGGAAATAAAAGGAAAAAGAAAACAAAGAAAACATCTTGACCTGATTTTTTCACTGAACTAAACAAACAACCCACAGCTCATAGCCTGTCTGTGGAACCTTCTCCATTTTGCAATTCTTAGAAAGTTCTGCATATCATGCCACCTTAATTCAATGGCCAAATGCCTGGTGCTTGTATCACTGGCATGGTGATGGTGATGTTGAAATAAAAACACACACAAAATAGATGAGTATAGACTTATACCCAAGTCCCAAAGGTGCTTTTTCAGGAGGCAACTGGACTTCCTTGTTTTTTCTTTTGAAGACATTTCACTTCTCATCCAAGAAGCTTCTTCAGCTCTGACAGGAAGCAGAAGCACTACTCAGGTGACCCTAAGGACACAGATAAACCTCCAAGTGCTTCAACCACCCACTAAAAGGATGCAGATTACCAGCTGTCTGCAAGGAATATAAATCCTTCCATTCCTCACTATCCTGTCAGAGCTGAAGAAGCTTCTTGGATGAGAAGCAAAACATCCTCAAAAGAAAAAACAAGAAAGTTCAGTTGCTTCCTGAAAAAGCACCTTCGGGACAGCCAGGACTTGGATGACTGAGAATCTATACAGAGTTATACCCAAGGTTTTCTCCTAGATATAGTTGAATTACACAGTGAGAATTCTGAACCAGTATGATTATATCCCTCAAAAGCACCAGAATAAAAAATAGTGGTCTCAAACTCAATGACCACCCCTCCATATGAACATAATTTAATAAAAAGTAATACAGATAACAACAACTATAGCAACCCCTTGAATAGCCCCATCAACCTTTAGTCTCAGTATTGACTACTCCAAACAACAAGTTTAGAACAACATGTAAACAATGGAATAAGACTATGCTTGTTTTCAGTTCATGCACTCATCCCAATCATTCCCTTCCTTTGGCACAGCAGGAAGAACATTCATGGTCAGCACTTTGACCAACAACAACCAGTTGTACTGACTGAACTAGCAAACTGTGATCACCATGGAGTCAATTTAAAATAAGCTAGTTTCAAAGTATAGTTCCTTGCACTCGTTTCTTAAAACTACCCATATGTTAAATTAGTGACAGTTTAATGCTCATACAACCTATGCAAGATGATATGGCTAACTGAAAATAAAGTATCTGAACAACCCTTTCTCAATGGCTTTGAAATGGAAGACACTTAGGGAAGGAGAACATGGAAGTTTAAGGCTCTAATTTAACATGTCCTGAAAATATAGTCAGAATTCAGGGTTCAGATATGGGAAGGTTCCATTGGAACTTAGTGGGCAGCCTTGGTTAACATTATTCGCTAGATCTGACTTAGACGTTCAAAGAAGTCTTCGCCCATTTATGATAAAATACAGACAGAATACATAATTTTATAAGGTTTGCTTTTATCCTTTTAATGATTTTTCCCAGATTTTAAGATATTTTTCTCAAGAAATTATATTGAAACCAGGAGAACATATTTAGGAATCAAGCATAGATCTCCATACCTCTGTATCTTGGCTTTTGATTGTGCCATTAGAAAGGTTTTTATACAGGTAGTCCTTGATTTATAACTACAGTGAAGATTGGAATCTCGGTCATTGAGTGATGCAGTCATTAAGCGAGATATCTCCTTGACAGGGATAAGGAAGGCCACTGAATAAACCAAAACTCAAAAGAGTTTGCCATCTTAGGATATCTTATGGCAAGCAGAGTTGCTGACATGTCCTTCTTTTCCTGAAGACTTTGTCTCCCCTTTGGAAAAGAAAGCTCTTTGTCACTTGAGTTGGATGCATAATGTTTCAAGATAGCTTGCTCCAGCTTGGTGTCAACCAAATCAGTTGCTTTCCTTTCTCTCTGTTAAGTAAAAAAAAAAAAGCAAAATCTGGGGCAGAACAACCTCCACACATAGCTATCTTGGCCAGTCTGAGGCACTTGGCAGGTAGGTATGCACAGGAGCTTGTTCCATCCAAATACTTGGGCGTATAGGATAGTTGAATAAACAAAAGCAGTAGACTAAACCAATGGATGTAGCTCTAATCATATACAATGCACACAGACTCATAGTCTCCTTCAGGAATGCCTGTTAAGGCTCCTTGGAATGCTTGACAAAGCTCTTTCCCTTTTCAGAAGAGACCCTTGCCATCAAAAGATCTGTTTGTGTTGGAAATCTCAGATCAGATGCTGTTTAATATGGAAACTTGGTCACATTCTTTTTTTCACTATGCTTGGAGCCATTGTCAAGAGGAATTTGTGTTTCCCAGAATAATTAAGGCAGAAGTTCTTCAGTGTGTGTTGCCAAGGTCATCTCAAGATTATTCCCTGAGCTATATTGTTTGAGGGGAAGGGAGTGGGAACAGTAGAAGCCTGTTGTGTGAATAGTAATTTCTCTCAAAGCATGACAGAATAAAAGCTACACTAAATTTGTACACAGTTGAACTGAAGTGTTTAACACATGAAAACTCTAATTGACAATTCCATACTAAAGCATAAATTTGTCAAGGAAGGATAGACAACAAGTTGTTTTAACATCTCCATACGAGCTGTTGTGATTTGGATCTATTACTTTTGAATATTGTATGAAGCTGACAAGTACTTGTCATTTTAAAGACCACATGGAGACATTTAGTTTTCCATTTAGACATAATAACACATTATGCAAATGACCTTGTGAAGAGAAACTAGAGGCTAGCATTAAAGAAATAGTCCAAGACCAATTTCTAATAAATGATCAGAGGTTTTTTTGACACTTTCTTTCTTCTCAACATGGAAGAAAAATAGAAGGATAACTGTAGCTGACTGAACCCTTCATAGCTTTAGGTCAAGGCCTCCATAGATGTGCAAAATCACCCTCCACCAGAGTTTTAACAAGATATTAACACTTCTTGCTGTTATGTAACCAGTCTTTTCTCTAGAGAAAAAAAACAGAACTTTAAATAAATCTGTAATAACTCTTAGCTGAAGAACAGATTCATAAAATAAGAGCTGGATAACTTTGCATATCATGATGAGAATATCAGAACATTAATTAAATCATGATGGTAGTATCTTAAGAACAGACTAGATGGATGAAGAAAGATGTTATTTATTGCTTGCTTGCTTGGGTTTTCACTTGGGACAACCTAAAAAAAGTTTTTAAAAAACAGGCGAACCCTGATCCATCATTCTCAAAACATATAATAGCTTTCTTCCACAGAATGATTTTCTATTTCAAAATAGACGACAAACTATATGTAATCTCAATCCATCTAATAGGCCCAGCACTGAATCTAATACATTTCCATTTCATGCGACTGCACTGTCCAGCAAAAGGATAAATATGTACTGCATAGATATCCATATGGAACCCCATGCATAGAAGAAGATTGCAACCTAAGCATGGATCATGCTTTCACTTCTGGAAAATTCTGGGATGGGAAGGAGACAGATAAAAAACAGGCAGACTGTCCTAGCATGGAAAGATAGGAGACTTTGGCTTCACTCTGGTTGAAGATCCAGGGACCATTTGCATACCAACTTTCCTGACAGAAAAGAAGCCCAAGAGGACTGCTCCCTGAAATAATTATCTCATGAAGTTCATTCCAGTTGCCCAACTACCATCACTAGTATTCCATAAGTCTTTCTTTAAAAAATTATGAACGTGGAAATGAAAATGGTGGCATGGAAAACAAATATGCACAGTATCCTTGAGAAGAGAAAAGATGAACAGAGATACAAAATAATATATTAAGGATCTGAAAGATTGTTACATAGAAGATGTTTAATAGACTTAAATTTATAAAAAAGAATCATTTCTGATTAAGCAACTTTTCATAGTCATCTTCATAATAGAGTTTGATTATGCAGCCAATGTAGGAGAAAAGCAGGCAAAGTTAAATGAGTAATCAGCCTAGAAACACTGCATTCCCACAAATGGTCTAAGCCCAATCTCTCTGGAATTCTGATAACTTTTATCTAGCACCAATTTACCACTGACCGTTAGCTGACTAGTTTCTTGTGAATAAGTCTGATCAATAAATCATCTTAATTGGAATTTAATTTAATTTTGGTCTCAATTCTTTGTGTCTGACACCAACTGCATAGAAAGGCGAGGGTTCTATTTCACTGAGGTCTTCAAGAGCAAGCAAAGCAACTCCAGCTATGGACTCGGTAAAATGAAACACAGACACACACACAGACACACACACACACACACACACTTTTATCAACAGACATTGTCCATTCAGTTATTACCCTACTTTCTTGTCATCTAAGAAATTAGAGAAAAAAGCACACTAACTTTTTAGATACAACAAATGTACATAAGATCAAGTTGCATGGCTTTGTGAAGAACTGGAGCGTTAAGAGAATAATATAAAATTTCTGAAACAGTAAAGACTTAGATATATTTCAATCCAACCATCTGAATGAAATATAAATGTGTAGAGCTATAGTGTGAAGCTCAAAGCAAATTTGGCTCTGATCCATCTTACTTGAAGCGGAAAATCTATTTGATTAGATAAATTAATATTGAATATTTGAGGCAATGTTAAGTTATACTGCTGTTTCCTCTAGGGTAAAGAAGACAGAAGCTTGGAAAGTATTCCATCATAATCTTATTATTAAATTTAGAGGAAAAAAGAAAAATAAGTTTTTGGATTTAGCTTCAGAAGACAGGATACCTTCAGAAGGCAATTTTTCATTTATAGAATACAAGAGTATGTTTATTTATAGATTATGCATATTGAATAATAAGAGTGCTATAGGTTTTCTTTTTAAACAAATATTCTGTTTGAACAAACTTTTGAACTGAACCTAGATTAAAAATTAAGTTGTTAATACATACAATAAAAACTGAGTGGACAGCTTTTTGACTGCCTATGCTTGATGACAATAATTAAACCACCATCTTCTCTCTCTCTCTCTTCCAGTGCAGGTTGGTAGATACTAGATAGATGTTTTTCAACTTCTTAATCTAGCGCTCAAAAAAACTACTAGCCCAAAGTCTCATGATCAGCTTCCATGGCTTAAGGGCCTATAACCTAAGCCTATTACACAGACTCTCTCTCATATATATGAATCTGTGTGTCTGTGTGTTGAATGAAAAATAATGCCTCCACTCTTTTTTAAGTGGTCAACAAGACTAAAAGGCAATGTTATTTGAAAATTCCAGTCTGGATATCGACTATTGAAGCATTTTCCTATCCTATAATATATAAAAAGGAACAAACAGTTAGATATGGTGAAATATTGAATGAAAAGGGTGAACTTAAATCTTAAAGGGTGAACTTAAATTAGAGGAACAAGGTATAAAGATGAATTGGTTTTCATATGCGCAAATACATTCAAGGTATGATAAAGATTCTAAAACAGAAGGTTTCTATGATAAACTGACTGATTTAGATAAGATTTTGACAGGTACTGATGAAAAGGTGATTAAAAATTTGTATGGATATTTATTAGAAATTAAACTAGAAGAAGAACAAGTTAAAGAAACAATGATTGCTTGGGGGAAGAATTTTGGATATGGGATTGATCCAGAGAAATGGCAACAATTGTGGTCTCAAAATTATAAAATGACAATGTCAACAGCATACAAAGAAAATTTGTATAAGATGTTTTACAGGTGGCATCTTCCCCCAACAAGAATAGCAAGAATGTTGAGGACTTCCGGTTTGTCGGCTTCGCTAGCGGCAGGGATTCGCGATACTGCGCGATCCCTGCTGCGCTAGCCGTTTTGGTGCCTCTGATCCAGACAGGTTTGGAGGCTAAGGCTGCCCTGCAGGGGCGGTTGAAGACAGGGGGATCCGGAGAGGGGTTTGGGGGTGTTGCAGACCCCCTCCCCGGCAAAACCCCCTTTTCTCAAGACAGTGCAGCGGCGGTCCGTAATGGCCGCCACAAAGAAGCCGGCAGCTGGGTAAGAATGTGCAGGAGGAAGAGGAGAAAGTTTTTAAAGTGAAAGTTTTTCTTGGCTGACCCAGGACTTTAAGACATATTTAACATCCTGAAAATTATGGCTTTCTGAATGATACTTTCCAGAAGAGAATATAAGCGGCAATTTTGAGGTGCTGAAAGGAAAGTTTACTCTCCTTCCCTATGGAATCAACAAATGGATATTGAGAAACTTGTTTTTTATAGAAAGTTAAAACTTGCCTTCTGTGATAAGTGGGAAGGGAGAGGACAATATATATATATATATATATATATATATATATATATATATATATATATATATATATATATATATATATATATATATATAAAGATCTTGTTGGAGGAGATGCCTTAAGGATTTGAAGACTGAAATTTATTGTAATAAGGCTTTAAAATACAGATTTGGTCCTTTTTTTTTTTGATTGATATTACCCCAGGAAGAGAAAGTGAGAACTTTGTTTTGGCTTGGACTGAGTGGTGACTTTGGGATTTTGGGACTGTTCTAACTTTTGAAACATCTTGGTTGTTGTAAGAAGGAAGAGGAAAAAAAGAAAAGAAAAGATTTATAATGGCTTTTTCCGTTGAGGAACTGAGAAAAGAATATGAGCAAACAAAAAGAGAGGGCAAGGACGCTGTAAAGGAAGCTTTTCTCTTTTTAGAAATGGCGCTTGCTATTTATCAACAAACACAACAACAGATGGAGGAGGAGGAGGAGGAGGAGGAAGAAGAAGAAGAAGAAGAAGAAGAAGAAGAAGAAGAAGAAGAAGAAGAAGAAGAAAGAAGAAGAAGAAGAAGAAGAAGAAGAAGAAGAAGAAGAAGAAGAAGAAGAAGAAGAAGCCATCTTTGATGAATCTCAAAATTTAATTAAGAAAGAGAGGAGAAAGAGAGGAAGGAAAATGAAGGACTTAAGATTTAAAAAAACATCCAAGAAAGAGAAAAACAAGATGCAAAATCAATATAATGCTAGAAAACAAAAGAAAAAAGGAAAACAACAGAGAAGGGAAGCTAACAAGGCAGAGGCTAGGAGAGTGGGGTAGAAAGGCCTGGTGGGAGAAGAAAGAAAGGGAAAAGGTGGAGAAAAGCCACAAAGCTTTGAAACCAGATGGGAAAAGAGGATATTTTTTTAGGGACAAAGGGTAATGTATAATTTGTTTAAAAAAAAAGATTCTGCAAGGTACATAAGATGGTATTGTAGCATTTGTATTAGAAATAGAAAATTAGAATGGTTTAAGAGTTAATAAGAGATTAAAATATTGAAATGTTTAGTAATGTATTTAATCATTTTGGATTTATTATCTTTCTTTTTAAAAAATTAGTAGATAGAATTTACCAAGCAGAATCAGATTGGGTATTAGGTGTTATTTTAAACGTTAATTTAGGGGATGATAGAAAGGCATCATACTCTGATTAGTGATTTCAGGAGAAACTCTTTTTCTTTTTACTATAGGGAATGAGATAAATGGATAATAAAGAATGGACAAAAGATACAAATATAATGACTCAAATTAAAATGAATTAAATAAGATAGAATTAAGAAGAGTGAAATGTGTGGAGAAGCTAATTTAGAAGATATAGAATGGTAAATAAAATAGGTAATGGCATGTAAGATGAGCATGAATATAATTGAAGTCCATGTAGAGAGAGGTTTCTGGGGCCAAGTTACTTTCCTAAAAGATCTTTTATATTTTTGTGTTTTGTGTGTTTATGTATGTGGGAGAATTAATAAAACCTTGCAGGAATATAGAATGAGAATAATGGTAATCAAGTCAGAGAGAAATAGATGATAATTATAAATTGGATAAATATAGAGAAAAATAATAGTAGTGAAATTGGATAAGAGTAAAGAGTAATAAAGAGAAATTGGATAAGAGATATTTGTATGCTCATATGGAAATGGTTTAAAACAGAACTATATTGTATAAAATAATGTTTTATTTGACTTGTAAAATTTATAATGGAAAGAGGTTCATGTATTAATGGTTAATGATGGTTTGTTTGTCTTTAAAATTAATAAAATTTGTTTTAAAATAAGAATAGCAAGAATGTTCAGGAACAAATCTGAAAAATGTTGGAAATGTCATCAGGTACCTGGCTCATATTACCATATGTGGTGGACTTGTGCAGATGCCAAAAAATATTGGACTAAAATCCACACATGGTTGGAAAAAAATGACAAAAAAGCATATAGACTTGAAACCAGAGATATTTTTATTGGGAATTTTACCTGAAATATATGGTAAAGAAGAAAGAATTGAAATATCTGATTGTAAATGTATTAACAGCGGCTAGGATTGTATTTGCCAAAAACTGGAAAAATGAGAAAATACCATCACAGGAGGAAATTATTAAGAAAATATTGGAATGTGCTGAAATGAGTAGATTGACATTTGAAAACAGAGAACAAGATGATAAACAATTTTATAAAATTGGGATCTATTCTATCAATGGTTAGACAATAGAACATGGTAATGAAATATGTAGATTTTTTAGAAAATAATGAATATATAAAGATGTATTTTTTATTATATCTACAAAATGATTGTAGGATAGATTTGAGATGATAATATGAACTGTCATAAAACAAATTAAGTAAAATATGGATTATCTCCTAAAACATGAATGAACAATAGTATAGTCAAATGATTGATTAACAATGATATTAATGTATTTAATATTTGATTGACAATATGAGAATATATATACAATGTAATTGTAATTGAAGACTACGAAGTGGAAGCACAAAACAATTTGTAAACCAACCGACACACTGTATGTATATATATGGAAGATGGCTTGATGTTTTTATGTTTTGTTTGTCTATGTTTGTCTAAAAAAACAATAACATCTATAAAAACAAAACAAAACAAATGGTGCAATAGAACTTCTGACATATTCTTTAGGATCTGTTCATTCAATTCAATTGCAAGGAAGTTACTGTTCAAAATTATTGTGTTGCTATTGTTGGTGAAATGGAAGCCTCCAGTGAGTACTTGTCGGTGCATATTAAGTCACATGTTGCGCTTGAATTTTTGACTGCTGAAGGAATCCCTCCA
Source organism: Notechis scutatus (assembly GCF_049901735.1). Lineage (NCBI taxonomy): Eukaryota > Metazoa > Chordata > Lepidosauria > Squamata > Elapidae > Notechis > Notechis scutatus. The sequence continues at coordinate 86,227,718 of NC_142011.1, forward strand.
AGTGAAATTTGCCATCAAATGCAAGTTGTTTATGGTGACACCTATGTTAGCATGAGTACTGGATATCGATTAGCCAAAAATGTAAAGATGGTGAATTGGGAAGAATTGATTTGTTCCATTAAGAATGAAATGGTGACAGCAACTGATGTGTTTCACATGGGAAAGATTGATAAATGGATTAAGGCCAATCCACAAATCAGTCAAAGGGAAATTGTTGTCAAGCCTGGCAATTCATAGGAAAGTGTGGGTTATATTACTTCAGTATCAGCAACAACGTCCCCCCAAATAACAAAATAATACAACCCGAACATAATAAAGCACAATTTAGCCAAATTGATATAATAACATTAAATTGACAATCATACTGAAACATCACAATGACAGTCTCACCCAACATCCAGACCCCATGCCCAAGTGAATAGCTTCAAAAGTTGAAATTTGCCAGCAATTGTCACATTACAAGAATGGAACTAAGGAATTTGTTTACAGAATTGTGACAGCTCAGAAAACATGGGCTCACCATTATGATACAGAAACAAAGTGCCTATCCATGAAATATCATTATAAAAATTACCTGTAGGGAATGTATGTATGTATGTATGTATGTATGTATGTATGTATGTATGTAATATCAGACTTTGGCAAGAAAACTCATGATTATACATATATTTGGAGATGCAGATGGAGTTCATATAGATATTCATGGGTATGGCACAATGATAAATTAAGGGGGTTGAAATACTCAATAAATACATTGAAACAACAAATAAGCAGAGATCAGAAGCACAATAAGAATATTTTCCTGGAACATGATAACATTAGGCCTCCCACCTCATGAGCAACCCAAGAGGCAACTGCCAAGTTCCACCATCTTACCCCTTTATAGAAAGCCATGGAGATGAACTTGAAGAAACAAGACAGAGATAACCGTTGCAAAGCATGTTTCAAATCTGGGGAACAGAGGAAGAAGCTAGATATTTATTCCTCTCTAATTCAGTAAAGCTTAAGATGGAGGGGTGGGCAAACTCCATTAGGCTTTCAAGATTCTGTTACAATAACCTGAATCAATGCAGGACATTTCCAATCAGACTTGTGGAATTGGACTCTTGACCTACCCTACTTTGAGGGGCTGACTTCCATTCACCACACAGTCCAGATTTACTCCCTACAACTTCCATGTTTTTCCAGATTGGAAGAACACTTTTGTGGGCATTTGACTGACTCAAATGAAGTGGTGGAAAGTACTGTCAAGACATGAATAGTGTTCTTTCGCAACAGATTTAAGAAGCTTGTCCATCATTGGCAGAACTGTATAACAAATGGTGGTGATTCTGTTGACCAGTAAGTACAGATAACAAAACAGCTTGTTTCATGGATGGTTTTAATGTGTCATTTATTAAAACATTCCTGTTTAAAGTAAAAATATGGAAGCGGAGGCACTCAACCCTCTTATAATCGTTGACAGATGACTAAAACTAGGCATGTCTGGCTGCACCCCACTAGCTCCCAGTCCATTTTTCAATCAACAAATCAATCAACTGACTGATTGATTTATGTGGAGCATTTTCACATTCCACAGTGACAATTATTATTATTGTTTTTAAAAAGTTCCATTGTCAAACAATAGCAGGTTGTTCCTCAAGGCTCAAAATAGTGCTGGAGTGTGGCAACCATGGAAGAGCATCCCTGACGCTGTCCAGCAGTTGATGAATTGTGAGATACGCTACTGACAATGGTTTAAGGTGACATAACAATAGCTGTTCTGACCTGGCTCCCAAACATGACAAGCACACTGTTTTTAACTAAATGCTCCCTTTATTGGAAGCACTAGCAACCCTGCCAAAGAGTCTCTCTCTCTCTCTCTCTTTCTCTCTCTCTCTCTCTCTCACACACACACATACAGCAGGCTAACAAAATCTTTAAGTGCCTGTGGAAAGCAAAGCTTTCCCCCTGAAATGGCTCCAACACACCAGGAGTCCCTCTCTCTCACCACACTCGTAATAGATGCCCTGGAAGGTGCGCTTGCTCTTTTTTCAGCGGAAACACACTCACACACTCTCCTTTTTCCAGCAGTGGAGATACACACACACACACACACACACACACACACACACACACACGGTCCGAAGGTGCACCCGACTCTCAGCACCGCAGATTCGGAGAAAGGATTCCATGGTGATGTAGTGGTTAGAGTGCAGTACTGCAAGCTACTTCTGCTGACTGCCAGCTGCCTGCAATTTGGCAGTTCAAATCTCACCAGGCTGAAGGGTGACTCAGCCTTCCATCCTTCCGAGGTGGGTAAAATGAAGAGCCAGATTGTTGGTGGAAATATGCTGACTCTGTAAACTGCTTAGAGAGGGCTGTAAAGCACTGTAAAGTGGTATATAAGTCTAAGTGCTATTGCTATTCTGATACAGTTCCCGACAGGATTCAGAAGTTCGGACTGTCAGTGTCTGACTGAAAATGAGATGAATAGTTGTCTGCCATACCCATTTGTCTCTGGACCCTGCCTTTTATCCCCAGAATTAGGGTGATGCTTAGCTAGCGGTGGTGGTTCTTCTATCCTGAGGATCAGTCCATAGCTTTCTCCTACTCTCCTCTCCTCTGCGTTCTGAGCATCTGCACATCAGGCATGGGACCCAGCTGTTCCTCATCTTCCTCATCAGCCACCTCTGGACCTGGTGGCTGTTGACTCTCCATCTGGGAGCTGATGGACAGCCCAGGCTCCACCTCTGTCTCTATCTCTGACAGCTCCATTCCCTCTTCCCCCTCATAGCTCTCAGATTGCCTTGATACTGGACCTAACTCCCTCTCTGCCTCCTCATCTGATTCAGCTGCTGGATGGGGCAGTGGCCAACAGGCCACAACAATACCCCTTCGACTGATTTATCACTCCATAGTGGTTTACAGCACTCGCTGAGCAGCTTATAATGTCAGCATATTGCCCCAACAATCTGGGTCCTCCTTTTACCAAACTCAGAAGGATGGAAGGCTGAGTCAACCTTGAGCTAGTCAGGATCAGACTCCTGGCTGTGGGCAGAGATAATCTGCAATGCCACATTCTAACCACTGAGCCACCAGGGCTCGACCTAAGCAGGAAAATGGTATGTTGAAAGCAGACAGAGGAATGTGAGACTGATGGAGGTCACATATGTAATGGGTGGATTAAGAACACAGGATGATATTGTCCATTTCAGCTTAAAAAAAAATAGCCTCTTGTGGTGATGGGGCCGCAGGTAACATGGATTAATTCTACCTCTATAATACAGTGTGAATAGTTAGCAATTGTGAGGATAGTAATTGTGAACCATTCCTCTTGGAGTGTTTCATTTTTTTCCAAGCTACCAATTATATTATGATAAAAATGGATTCCTGGGGAAAATACAACCCTCCCTCCAAGGAGCCTTTGTAAACAGGCTGGGAGCAAAAAAAAGTATCTCTTTGAGTCAAAATGAAAGATATGTTTCCATCAATAAGCAAGCTTGGAAAGATAAAGAGAATTTGTATACAACTTTAAATGGAAGAATGGAAAACAAAGGTCGTCCCTCTGATTTTTGAACTAAAGATCTGCAAGGAATTCAGTAGCAATCTAATTTAACTATTATGCCTTCAAAAAAAGCACCTATGTGCTATCATTCAAAATTAAGGCCTACTGAAGAGTAGGGCTTATTTTTATGTAAAAAGACACAATACCTGACTCCTCTGTTAAAACAGCCAAATACAACACAAAAAGGCTCAGCCAAGCGTCTCTTAATTTTATCCCATAAAGCCATTCTTTACAGAAAGATGTGGGATTTAAGGTTCTATTTATTCAATGTATCATATAATATCCAGAAAATGGTCTTCTGGCTAGAGAAACCAGCTAGAGCAAGGGTCTTCAAACTTGGCAAGTTTAAGACTTGTGGACTTCAACTCCCAGAATTCCTGAGCTAATGTTGACTGGAGGAGGAATTCTGGGAGTTGAAGTCCACAAGTCTTAAGGCTGTCAAGTTTGAAGATCCCTGAGCTAGAGCTACCAGTTATTTCACAACATCAGAGTTCCTAGAGCGGTTGTGATGGCTCAGTGGTTAAAGACACTGAGATTATCAGCTTGGTTCAAGACCCAAGCACTGCACAGTGGGGTGAAGTTGTCTCTCTTGCTCCAGCTCACATCAACCTAGCAGTTCGGAAGCATGCAAATGTGAATAGATAAATAGGTAGCACTTTGGTGAGAAGGTAACAGCATTTTATGTGTTTTGGCATATAACGCTGCCACATGACCACAAAAGCATCTTTGGACAACACTGGATCCCTCAGCTAGGAAATGGAGATAAGCACCATACCCTAGACTCAGACACGACTGGTCAGAGGAAACGTTTACCTTTACCTTTGGAGCTTATGCCATTTTTACTAGAATCTGTACAAACTATAATGTAGAGCTTCTGCACCACTCACCCAACTTGTAGGCTTTTGTATGTGTGCTCACATTACACACAAACATGTATATAGAAGAGGGGGATAAACAGACATCCTGTTTTGTGTTTGCAAAAGTTTTGCAGGCCACGGACTTGATAACTGAATTCTCCCTGAGGTGAGGTTGCCCTCGTCCCTTCTAAGCTTCCTACAGCCCCTTAAGACCTGATTATGCCAGTATCACAGGGATGGGTGAACTGATGAGGTGGCTCCATTATCATTATTAATGTCTTTCGCTTGTTATTTCCCTCGTTATTCTTCTTTATAATTTTTAAAATGTTTTTATAATTAATAATAAGTGGTTCTGTGTATCTATTCATCAATTTAAATTTGTTGCATGCCACCTGTTTTATATCAGAGTTGTTTTTGTTGAGACGGGGTGGCTATATAAGATAGATAGATAGATAGATAGATAGATAGATAGATAGATAGATAGATAGATAGATAGATAGATAGATAGATAGATAGATAGATAGATAGATAGATAGATAGATAGATAGATAGATAGATAGATAGATAGATAGATAGATAGAGACAGGTGATAGAGATAGATAGGTGATAGATATAGACAGATGATAGGATAGAGAGATAGGAGTGAGAGAGAGAGATAGACAGACAGACAAAGACCTATCTGAAAAAATTTTAAATAAAAAAAAAATGAAATACCATTGACCACTATGTCCTTCCTGTTGATCTTCATCTCCCTCATTTATGGGTGGCACTTTTTCTATCTTCTTTTCTTCCGTTTATTAACACTTCCCACCCTCCCTGTCCAAAAAAAATCCTTATGCTATTTTCCTGCAAGGTGAAAGCTCCAGGGTCAGGGAACTGTATTGTGCTGCTACTGTTATTTCCGGGAATGCTATCTGTTTTGATTACCATTTGTGATTCTCTACCTGTGATTCTCTAGGAAATGTGTTCTAAAAACTATTATGGCAACTGCTGCTAATAAGATCATTTGATTTGGGGTTCCTCCAAGCTGCAAGTACCCAAGAACAATTCACAGAGGTTTCACCTAAGAATGCCAGGACATGGCTATCAGTTCTCTTATCATGGAGCCCCTGGCCCATTTGCAGGTTTTATTTCTGCTTTTTTGAATTTTCTGTTTGTGATTTGACCCTGCCCATCATATTTTTGGCTTGTGTTTTCTTCCATCTGTCCTAGATGAACCTGTTCACACTACCTCTTTTCCTGAATTAGAGGCTGAAAAAAAATGTCTCCAGATTAATTAATTAAGCTGTACAACTGGTTTATTTAGCTTACCCAAATCCCACTTGCTGCCTTCTAAATATAATGGGCAAAAGGTATTGACACAAAATCAGTGGTGGGATTCAAAAACTTTTTTCTACCAGTTATGTGGGTATGGCTTGGTGGGCATGGCAGGGGAAGGATACTGTAAAATCTCCATTCCCTCCCTGCCCCACTAACCTGCTTTCCAGCTCTGTTCTCCTGTGCAGGGCAACAAAAGAAGACCCAGCCGATCAGCTGGGACCCAGGAGGCAGAGAATAGATGGGGGTGGGGCTGGTCAGAGGTGGTATTTGCCAATTCTCTGAACTACTCAAAATTTCTGCTACCAGTTCTCCAGAACTGGTCGGAACCTGCTGAATACCATCTCTGTACAAAATTTATGTTGTGGGTGGGTTCCTGATCTGTCCTACTAATTCACAATCTGGCCACAGGTGCATATGTACAAACAGATAAAAAGAAACAAGAAAAATGCATTGAAATCATGCTCAGCCAAAAACATAGCCATCGAAAATTTTATTCATTTATTCCTTATTTTATTTGGTTTGTCAATTGCTTACAAGATAATAGGTATAAGTAAAAACATAGTTATGAATACATAGATACATATAAGAAAAATAAAAGAAACAATAGGACAGGGATGATAGGCACGTTGGTGCACTTATGCACGCCCCCCACAGACCTCTTAGGAAAGGGGTGAGGTCAATAGTAGACAGTCTAAGGTTAAAGTTTTTGGGGTTTGGAGAAGAAACCGCAGAGTCAGGTAGAGTATTCCAGACATTGACCACTCTGTTGCTGAAGTTGTATTTCCTGCAATCAAGTTGGGTGCGGTTTACCTTGAGTTTGTATCTATTGTTTGCTCTTATATTGTTATGGTTGAAGCTGAAGTATTCATTGACAGGTAGGACATTGCAATGTATAATTTTATACATAGTTCTAGGTTTTCTAGGTCTAGAATTTCGAGTCTGGTGGCATAAAGTATTCTGCAACAAGTAGAGGAGTGGAGAACTCTTCTTGTGAAATATTTCTGGACTTTCTCAACTGTGTTAATATCAGATACATAATGTGTGTTCCAGATTGATGAGCTGTATTCGAGTATTGGTCTAGTAAATGTTTTGTATGCTCTAGTTATTAATGTAATGTTACCAGAGAAAAAGCTACATTAGGTTAGGTTAACAACTCTTAATGCCTTTTTGGCTATGTAGTTACAGTGGCCTCTAGCACTTAGATCATTAGAGATGAGTACTCCAAGATCCTTGACACAGTTTGGATCATTAACAAGGTCTTGACCATTCAGCCTCTATTTTATTTTCTGATTTTTTTTTTTGCCAATATGTAAGACAGCACATTTATTTGTTGAGATTTGAAGTTGCCATTTGTTTGACCATTCTGATACATAGTCAAGGTCTTTTTGAAGGGTAGCACTATTTTCTGTGGTGTTGAATAGCTGTACATCGTCAGCGAAGAGAATGCAGTTGCTCTTAATATGATCACAGAGGTCATTTATGTAGAGTATGAAGAGAGTTGGTCCTAGAACATTTCCTTGGGGGACACCACGACAGGTACAGAATTTGATAGGACGCTCCCAATTTTGACCATTTGTTGTCTGTTTGACAGGAATGCTTCTATCCAGTTATGCAGGTGTCCAGAGATACCATAAGATTTTGGTAAATCATGAGGGAGAGGGGGACAGGGAGAAGGAGAAGGGGAGAGAGGTGGGAGGGAAGGAGGGAGGGAGGGATACACCTAAGGCCCATAACAGGGACAAGTCAACCATGACTGTAGCATTACAACAATCAGTAAAGGAGCCATCATAATACCTAACAGATAGTTGATTGCCATAATTCTTACTTTCCTGGACTGCTTCACCAAAATCCTCCCAAAGGAATTTGTTATGGAATTAGATTTGTCTTCTAACTTTCTTTGATAAAGTGCAGACTTTAATAGATATTAAAGCAGATATTGGAGACTCCAAATACATACAAATACATATTTCCTGGGGCTACTTAGATGGTTATCAGATAAAAAGGCCATTAATCCTCCCTTTCTATTCCAAAAGAATCCACCTGCAAAATGTCTCAATATCCCCACATCCATTTTTATAATGTAATATACATTCTACTTTTAGTTCTGAGCAAATGCTGTATCTTTAATTTTCCTTTAGTAGCCTTCATGTTTTCTCATTTCATTTGCCCTAACCATAAACTTTAAAGGAATTAAAGTTTTGATAAGTTAAAAAGTATTTTCCTTTTAGAAAGCCAGATATTTCTTCTTCTTAAAGCTACTTCATGTTAGAATGGGTCTTGATTTGATTACCAATTGACTGAAAAAAGACAAATAGTTACAATTCCATATAGTAGAAGGGAATCGTTTCATAAGTTTGGCTTGTTGCTAATCACTATTGCAATAACTTTATCTAGATTAAAGGCCAAGCTACACTTTACCCTGAATGTCGAGTATACTACTACCCTTCTATATTTACTTTAATTAGTTGCCAAAAGAGGATTATTGTTATTAGAGGCCACATCAAAGGGCCTCATTAGAGCCTAAAAACTTCATAAAAATGCTTTTATATCACTAAAAGAAATAAACAATAAAACAACTGGCTGGGAAATCTGCTTCTAGGTTTGATTTATTTTCACGTTCACAGATCGGTGGCTACTCGTTAATCTACTGGATTGATAAAAAAAAGATTAAGGAAAGCACAGCATTCTCAGAATATCCCTATTTTCTAAGAAACATTAAAAGTCTGGTGCATTGTAAAGTGTATATTAAAAAATACCATTTCTAAAGCCCAAATAAGACAAAAATTGCTGGGATGAATGTAATTTGCCTTATAGATGAGAGCATCTATCTTACTATACCACATAAATTACTAATGTTTCATAGGATATGTAAGCTTATTGATATCAAAAGAATATATGTTTTTTCAAGCAGGTTAGATTTATATCACTTGGCTCATTTATAACTCTCATGTATAAGCATTACTATGAGACTTAACTTAAATATAAAACAAATGCTACAACAATTTTCTGTGATCAGACAAAGAACCTTTGATTGTATAAATGTTGGGAGTGTCTGAATGTTCTTTCGTTCAACTGAGCCTATTAATTTTCCAGATGGATGGATATAAAAAAAGATAGAATTTTCTTCTGTGCACATGTTGACAGAAAATCCCTATTCTTTATTCTCCCATCCACCTTTTCTCAAAATTTATCTTAAGTAATTACAAGTTACTTTCCTGATATACTCTGTATAGGTGACAAAGTTATGAATAATTTTGTCTGACTTATAGATAAAGCAGATTTCAACTATTGAAAAAGGTGTCTTCATTTGAATTAGGTATAAAGTGCATAGTTAAGTCAGCAGCACATAAGTTTTGGGAGGTTCAAAGGCCAGTGTTGACCTTTGAAGAACATGCCAGCATATGTACACTAAAAACAAGGACAATCGTGTGAATGGAACTAAGACAAAAATTAAACTTTAAATTAGACTAAAATTAATTACTGTTAATATGATTAGCCTGCCTCCCATGAGTTTAACAAATTTATCCTTCTGTCACATTAAAAATGAGATATTTAGAAGCATTCCATTCTTCATCTTTTTATATTTATATTTGTATGCCCATGAATAAATCTTCAATAACAATCACTCACTTAAACAGCTTATTGAATTTCAGGCAAGACTTGGGGTAGGCTAAGCAGCTTAATCTATTTTTTCATATCCTATACCAAACTATGTCTGAATGTAATTATATCAGCTTTCCAAGAATTTCAGAACAGTAACTCACTGGTTTCACTCCCAAATGGATTTTTCTTCTTTAATGATTGAAAAAATGTAGAAGGACAGGCAGACCTTGGGAGTGATCCAAGAGAATCATTTGCCTAGAATCGCTATGTTTCCATGATGGTCTAAGTCCAACCCACCAGTTCTGTGGGTGTGGCTTATTTGGTGGGTGTGGCTTGGTGGTCATGTGACTGGATGGGTATGGCTTAGTGGTCATGTGACTGGGTGGGCATGGCTTGGTGGTCATGTGACTGGGTGGGCATGGCTTGGTGGTCATGTGACTGGGTGGGTGTGGCCAACTCACATCAAGGGGTGCCTCACCTGGCCCCTCCCCTCCCAGCCATTCCTTGTCACCCAGCCTCAACTTATCTATAGTTCTGTAAAAATGTTGTTCACCTTTTTTGACTTTATTATCTGCATACTATAGATGTACTTTCATGGACCACTGAAAGGAGGAAATGGCTCACATGCTTTACTCAAGAGTGTGATATAGGCAACAGGCTTTTAAGGGGCTGCCACAAAGAAAGGTGGGGGGAATGTATTTTCCAAAGCACCAGGAGGCAAACAAGAAGCAATGGATGGAAACTGAACAGAGAGAAGCAACCTAAAACTAAGAAGAAACTTCCTGACTGTGAGAACAATTAACCAGTAGAACTGCCTGTCTCCAGAAGTTCTGGGTGCTCAATCACTGGAAGTTTTTGAGAAAAGACTGGACAGCCATTTCTCTGAAATGGTATATGGTTCACCCCAAGGTCCCTTCTAAGTATTATTCTGACACCTTTCCCAGGATTTCTACTCAAAGTTTGGCATCCTCAGTTTTCTTGCCTGAACTGTGGATTGGACTAGAAGACCTCCAAGGTCCCTTTCAACTCTTGTTAAACACATGTGTATTTTATGCTCTGGACTATTGACATTGAATGCATGTAAACCCTGAAAAATATGTGGTAGCCCTGGGCAAAAGAAAGGCAGAAATATCACTCTAGGTGTGGGGACAGTGTAAAATATTAACACATGATAAATAATGGAACAATTAAAAATAATAGCACAGAGTTTTATCTCTCTCTCTTCCTATTTTTTTCTTTCTTTCTCTCCCCTCCCCCCCTCTCTCATACACATACACACACACAGAGAGAGAGAGAGAGAGAGCACTTAACAGACAAGCATTTTGGAAGCAGCTCCTTTAAATTTCTCCAAGGCTGGAGTGGATTCCCCCACCCCCTCTGTCAGACCGCACTCCAATTCTCATGGGGAAAGCGTTACTTGCAGAGTCCATGGGTAATCCTTGGAGAAGTTTTTAAAGGACCTGCTGCTTCCAAAATGCATTTCTTTTATGTTGCAAAAGTGCTCCAAGGCTCGATTCACCCCCACCCTCTCTATCAGACCACACTCTTTCTCACTCCAGACACTTTAACTCACACAGGGAAAGCGATACTTGCAGCGTCCATGCCTTTCTTCCTTTCCCCCAGGGAGAAAGAGGATATGGGGAACGGAAAGCTGGGAGAGCTATCGCAAGTGAGCAACCGGGTGACCGGGTTGGGGGTGTGGCCAGCCAGGGGTCACCACTGGTTTGGCGACCCATGCCAAATAACCGCTACCAGTTCACCCGAATAGGTGCGAACCGGTTGAATACCACCTCTGCAACCCACCTTGAATTTAGCTGATTCTTCTCTAGCGCCAATTTAGTGCTGACTGTTGGTTGACTATGTATAGGTATGAGAAGTAAATCTGCTTAACTGGAACTTAACATGTGGTCCTATTTCTTCATGCCTGATATAAGCACAAGTCTAAAAGTAGAAGAAAATGTATCCTTCAGAAAATTATTGACTAATTATTGCATCAGGTGATGAAATGGTTGATTGGACAACAAAGAGAGCCAGGTTTAAGCCCATGCTTTGGCTTTCGGACAGTCTTTTTTTTTTTTTTTTAATCTCAATCAGCAGGGAATTGTTATGGGGTGGAAAAAATCAGAGAAAGGTAGCACGATATATGCTGCGTTAAACTCCTTGAATGAATTTTTTTTTAAACAAATTTTATTAATTTTAAAGACAAACAAATCATCATTAACCATTACATACTTGAACCTTTTTCCATTATAAATTTTACAAGTCAAATAAAACCTTATTTTATACAATATAATTCTATTTTAAACCATTTCCATATGAGCATACAAATACCTCTTATCCAGTTTCTCTTTGCTTCTCTTTACTCTTATTCAATTTCACTATTATTATTTCATCTATTTTTTTCTGACTTGGTAATCATTATTCTCATTCTATATTTCTGCAAGGTTTTATTAATTCTCCCAAAAACATAAACACACAACACACAAACATATAAAAATCTTTTAGGAAAGTAACTTGGCCCCAGGTACTCTCTCTACATGGACTTCAATTATATTCATGCTCATCTTACATGCCATTACCTATTTTATTTACCATTCTATATCTTCTAAATTAGCTTCTCCACACATTTCACTCTTCTTAATTCTATCTTAATTAATCCATCTTAATTTGAGTCATTATATTTGCATCTTTTGTCCATTCTTTATTATCCCTTTGTCTCATTCCTTATAACGAAAAAAAAAAAAAGAATTTCTCCTGAAATCACTAATCAGAGTATGATGCCTTTCTATCTTCCCCTAAATTAATTAGATTAACATTTAAAATAACACCTAATACCCAATCTGATTCTGCTTGGTACATTCTATCTACTAATTTTTTTTTTAATAAAAGAAAAATAATAAATCCAAAATGATTAAATACATAGTTAAATAGTAGATCTAAATATTGAATCTTATAACATTCCCATTGCCTTTTCCAAAGACAAATGCTACAATATAATTTTATAATAACATCAATACCATAGTCATATTAAACTCTTTAATTGAAACTCAATATTCTAAACATTCCCTTTAATATTTTATTAAGTTTTAAAATCAATCATTACTAAACATTTCAACATTTTAATCTCTTATTAACTCTTAAACCATTCTAATTTTCTATTTCTCATACAGATGCTACGATACCATCTTATGTACCTTGCAAAATCTTTTTTAAAGAAATTATACTTTACCCTTTATCCCTAAAAAAGATTCCTCTTTTCCCATCTAATTTCAAAACTTTGTGGCTTTTCTCCACCTTTTCCCTTTCTTTCTTCTCCCACCAGGCCTTTCTACCCCACTTCTCCTAGCCTCTGCCTTGTTAGCTTCCCTTCTCTATTGTTTTCCTTTTTTCTTTTGTTTTCTAGCATTATATTGATTTTGCATCTTATTTTTCTCTTTCTTGAGTGTTTTTTTAAATCTTAAGTCCTTCATTTTCCTTCCTTTCTTTCTTCCTTCTTTCTTAGTTAAATTTTGAAATTCATTAAAGATGGCTTCTTCTTCTTCTTCTTCTTCTTCTGCTGCTGCTGCCTCCATCTGTTGTAATGTTTGTTGATAGGTAGCAAGCGCCATTTCTAAAAAAAGGAAGGCTTCTTTTACACCATCTTTGTCATCTTTTTTTTGTTTGCTCATATTCTTTTCTCAGTTCCTCAACAGAAAAAGCCATTATAAATCTTTTCTTCTCTTTTTTCCCCCTCTTTCTTCTTGCAACAACCAAGATTTTTTTTTAAAAAAAAAAAATAGAACAATCCCAAAGTCATCAATCAATCCAAGCCAAGACAAAGTTCTGACTTTCTCTTCCTGGGGTAGTATCTGTTAGGTATAACATTGATAGCAAATATGGTTTGGGTGAATAAATATATAAAACTTAGATATCATGGTTTAAGTGCTTATCACTTTAAGCACAATGCAGCAGGCAATTAGCCGATTAAGGGTGCGGTTAGAAGTTACAATATAAAGGAAGCATTAGAAGCTGGAAAGCTTACTGCGACTAACTGTGTCTTACTGCGACTAACTGTGTCTTACTGTGACTGTAACTGTGCCTGTGACTGAGATGATACTGTCTGCTACTGTTTGCTGATTTACTGTGGAATTCAACTGTTCTACTGTTTGAGCGTCTTGCTGAATATCCAGCGTTTGTTCCTCTGGAGAGAGGCACCGGAGGAGAGAAGATATCTTTATCGGCTGATAAAGATATTGTAAGGACTCTTAACTTGGACTGTAATAGTGAGTCTTACTGGATGGAAATATAGTGAATGACTATTGGACTGAATGACAATGCTTTAAACTCTAAATGGATTAAAAACTATTTAAACTACAAACAGTGTTTGTGTTCAGTGTGTGTATACTCTGGGGCCCTTCCTGGTTTGACTACTGCTGCAATACTCGCTAGGGGTTAATCCCCAAACACTAACATTGGTTATGGGCCCAGCAGCATAGTCTAACTAACCAGGATATAGCAGAGAGTTGGTGTGAGTTGCACATTACTGTAAAAACAAACTGTTTTAATTAGTTTAAAATAGTCAAAAATATCTGAAGAGTAATGGCACAAGTAAATTTGTCACAACTGTCCATGATATCCAGGCTGGATGGAACAAACTATGTTTCATGGTCAATGAAATGTAGTTTACTTCTACGCAGAGAAGGTTTGTGGGACATTATAGCAAACCCACCAGATGTGAGTAGCTGGGATCCTGCTGATGATGATGATAACGAAAAGTTACAAGACTTTAAACTGAAAAATGAGCAGGCTTTATGCATCATAGGACTGACTCTCTGTGATCAGCAGCTTGTCCATATTCGTGGAGAAGAAAATGCTGCAAACTGCTGGGAGAACCTCAGGAAGATTTATGTTCGGGACAGTGTAGGAGCACATATAAATCTTACACGGAAGCTTTTTCGAACGCATCTTCAGAGGAATGGAGATATGTTAGTTCATTTAAACTGTATGAAGAGCATTTTTCAAGAATTGCAAGAAAAAGAGCTTATATTTAATGAACTGCAACAAGTCTACATCATATTATCTTCATTAGATCAAAGCTATGATGACTTTGTGACTTCGTTAGAGGTATTGCCAAAAGAAAGCCTCTCATTAACCGACATAACAGGCAGGCTACTAGAAGAAGCCAGAAGAAGGCGTGAGCGTGACGAGCTGAGAGAAGATAAGAAAGAAGAGAAATTATCTTCAAAGCTTGAAAGAAACCAGCAAAGTAAAGTAAAGCACCCGGAAGAAGAGAATTTATCTTCGACGGCATACACAATTAAAAAGTGTTTTAATTGTGGAGGCAGAGGACATTTGGCAAGATTCTGCAAAAAGAGAAAAAGCCAGAATATAAAAAAGCCAAAGAAAGCATTTGAACTAGCCACGTTTAGCAACTCTGATGTGAAGAATGATATATGGGTGGTTGACAGTGGCGCATCCCACTGCATCACAAGAGATAAGACAAAATTTATAAAAATGTCTAAAAGCTCTCAACATATATCTCTTGCTAACGGCTGGAATCTTAAAGCGAAAGGAGAAGGTCTTGCACATTGTCCGTGCATAAACCAGGATATAAAAATGTTGTATGTACCGCAACTAAAGTTTAATTTGCTTTCAGTAAGGGTATTAGATAAATTAGGTTATGTAATTACTTTTAAGGATAATAATTGCATAATTGAAAAAGATAACAAAAGGGTAACTGCAGCTTTAAATGGAACATTATATGTCTTAGATAATAGTAAGAAAGGGGAGGCACAAACTGTATTTAATAATACAAAGCCTCATAATGAATGTATCCATTTATTGCATAGGCGTTTGGGGCATGTAAATTTTAAAATGCTAAAACGTACAGTTGAGTTATCTGAAGGAATAAGGTTAAAACCTTGTGATAAATATTTGCGTTGTAATGTTTGCTGTGAAGATAAGAGCAAAGTATTGCCTGCAAATAGGCTAAATGGTTTCAAAACAAAAGAACCTTTAGAAGTGGTATTTGCAGACATCATAGGTCCAAAGAAACCCAGTATGGGGGGTGCTAGATATATACTGAGCATTATGGACCATTATTCTAGATATGGGTTTTGCTATTTAATGAAAAGCAAAACTGAAACATATCAACATTTTTTCAATTGGCTTAGGTTTGCTGAAAGAAAGTCTAAACGGCAACTGATAACCCTGGTGACAGATAATGGTACGGAATTTATTAATAACAAATTCCAGAACAGACTTAAGATAGCTGGAATAGAGCATAAGAAGTCTGCTCCATACAGGCCAGAACATAACGCTTTTATTGAAAGAAGAGGTCAAACACTACAGGCAATGGTTAGAACAATGTTAAATGATTCTGGGTTACCTGATTCTTTGTGGGGGAGGCTACAATGTGTGCTAATAACATATTGAACAACGTTGTTAATACAACAACAGGTGAAATACCATTCACCAGGTGGCATGGCAGGAAACCTGACCTAAGTTACCTGCACACATTTGGTGCACCAGCATGGGTGCATATTCCTGCACAACTCAGAAAAAAAAGGGCAACATAGAGCTAAAAGATTTTTCTTTGTTGGTTATCAGGCAAACCATAGGGCATATAGATTTTGGGAGAAAGGCACATCTAAAGTGTTATGTAGTGCTAGTGCCAAATTTCTAGAACATGAAGGATGGGAGAAATTAGAACAGGATGCCAATAAAGATGTAATTATTGAATCCTATAGAAATCCCATTAGTTATCCCTGTAACTTTAAAAATAAAGTAAAGAGACAAATACAGGATGAAATTGTGCCCATAAAGGAAGAAACAGATTCAATAGCTGAACAGGATGAGGAAGATGAACAGGTAGTAGTTCAACAAAGTCCTCCTGTAAGCCCTGTAATTCCCAGAAGAACTACACGTGTATCTAGACCGCCTGATAGGTACCAGGCTAACACAGTGTGCCAGATTAATCAAGTTCCTAATTCTGTTGAAGAAATTAAAAAGTATCCTACTAAGGAAAAAGAAAGTTGGTATGCAGCAATGAATAAGGAACTGAATTCATTAAGAGATATGAAAGTGTATGAGAATGCCAAATTACCTGTAGGTAAGAAGTCCATTGGCTGCAAATGGATATTTAAGGTAAAAACAGATAAAGATGGTAATTTAATCCATAAAGCAAGGTTAGTAGCCCAAGGTTTTAGGCAGAATGCTAATGACTACGATGAGGTGTTTGCACCTAGTCTTAAGGCAGCAACCTTGAGGGCAGCTTTAGTGTGGGCAGCTAGTAAAAACTATATAGTTAACCATCTAGATGTGGAAACTGCTTACTTGCACGCCATTAAAACATACTATTTATATGAAAAAACCTGTTGGTATTAAAAGTGAAAATAAGGATAATAATGATTGTTGGTTGTTAAAGAAAAGCCTCTATGGTCTAAAACAATCAGGCTATGAATGGAACCAGTATATTGTAAAGGAACTAGACAATATAGGATTTAAAGCTGGCTTAGCCGATCCATGTCTGTTTAAGAGGGAGACAAATGGGAAAGTATCATTATTATTACTATTCACAGATGACATTGCATTGATTACTGAAACTAATGATGAAGCAAATAAAATAATAGCATCATTAGGAAAGAGAATAAAGATCAAGCAATTAGGGGAGATAAAGAAGTATCTTGGTTTGAATATAAAGAAAACACAGAAAGGTTTTAAGATATCTCAGGAAGATAAGATAAGCAAATTGCTAAAAGATTACAAGATGGAGCTTTGTAAGCCGGCTAAGACTCCAATGAGTCAGGAGTTTAGCAACACTGATGAACAAAGCCCGGAGTTTGATAAGGTGATTTATCAATCTTTAATAGGTAGTTTGTCTTATATTAGCAATTGGTCTAGACCAGATATATCGTACTGTGTGAATCAGTTGGCTAGATTCAATTCTGCACCATGTGAAAGACACTGGATTGCAGCTAAGAGGATATTAAGATATCTTAAAAAGACAATGAATTATTCATTGTATTTAGAACCAAAGGGTGATTTAATTCTGAGTGCTTATGCAGATGCTAGCTTTGCATCAGAAAGAGACACTAGAAAGTCGACTTCAGGAACAGCCATAATGCTGGGTAAGACATTAATAGGCTGGAAGTCAATAAGACAACAGCATATAAGTTTGTCTACTATGGAGGCAGAATTCTCCTGTTTATCACTGTTATGTACAGAATTAATAATGTATAAACAAATGTTAATTGATATAGGTATAACTGTAGATTATCCTATAATTATACATGAAGATAATCAGGCAGCAATTCAAATGGCCACAAATATTGGAGTAAAAACAAGGAGCAAGCATACAGATCTAAGATACCTAAACGTGAGACAATCTGTAAGAAGTAAGATGATTCAGCTAGAGTACTGTATGTCGGAGGACAATTTAGCTGATAATTTTACTAAAGCCCAAGGTGCCAATAAGCACCAGGAGAGTTGTGAAAATTATGGGGTTAGATTGTAAAGGTATTATATATTTATTTCACCCAAAAGGGGAGTATGTTAGGTATAACATTGATACCAAATATGGTTTGGGTGAATAAATATATAAAACTTAGATATCATGGTTTAAGTGCTTATCACTTTAAGCACAATGCAGCAGGCAATTAGCCGATTAAGGGTGCGGTTAGAAGTTACAATATAAGGAAGCATTAGAAGCTGGAAAGCTTACTGCGACTAACTGTGTCTTACTGCGACTAACTGTGTCTTACTGTGACTGTAACTGTGCCTGTGACTGAGATGATACTGTCTGCTACTGTTTGCTGATTTACTGCGGAATTCAACTGTTCTACTGTTTGAGCGTCTTGCTGAATATCCAGCGTTTGTTCCTCTGGAGAGAGGCACCGGAGGAGGAGAAGATATCTTTATCGGCTGATAAAGATATTGTAAGGACTCTTAACTTGGACTGTAATAGTGAGTCTTACTGGATGGAAATATAGTGAATGACTATTGGACTGAATGACAATGCTTTAAACTCTAAATGGATTAAAAACTATTTAAACTACAAACAGTGTTTGTGTTCAGTGTGTGTATACTCTGGGGCCCTTCCTGGTTTGACTACTGCTGCAATACTCTGCTAGGGGTTAATCCCCAAACACTAACAGTATCAATCAAAAAAAAAGAAAGTCCAAATCTGTATCTTAAAGCCTTATTGCAATACATTTCAGTCTTCAGATCCTTAAGGCATCTCCTCCAACAAAATCTTAACATATAAATATATTTTTGTCCTCTCCCTTCCCACTTATCACATAAAGCCAGTTTTTACCTGAAAAGACAGGTTTCTCAGTATCCACTTATTGATTCCGTAGGGAAGGAGAGTAAACTTTCCTTTCAGCACCTCAAAATTGCCGCTTATTTTCTCTTCTGGAAGGTATCATTCAGAAAGCCATAATTTCCAGGAATTATGTTAAATATGTCTTAGAGTCCTGGGTCAACCAAGAAAAACTTTCACTTTAAAAAAAACTTTCTCCTCTTCCTCCTGCGCATTCTTTCCCAGCTGCTGGCTTCTTTGTGGCGGCCATTACGGACCGCCGCTGCACCGTCTTGGGAAAAGGGGTTCTGCCGGCTGGGGAGGGGGTCTGCAACACCCCAAACCCCTCCGGATCCCCTATCTTCAGCCGCCCCTGCAGGGCAGCCTTAGCTCCGAACCCGTCCGGATCGGATCACCAAAACAGCTAGCGCAGCAGGGATCGCTCTGTGTCGCGAATCCCTGCCGCTCGCGAAGCCGACAAACCGGAAGTCCTTTGAATGAATTTTTTTAAAAAACAAATTGATACATTATGGAGAAAACTTGCAAAGCTTGCTTTGGTCAGTGTGACATCTGATTTCTTTTTAAATAGGGACCAGCATCTTTCTCTTTCATAACCTTCATTGTATAAATAGGGCAGAATAGCTACAAAAAAGATATTTAATCAATGAAAAAAGACACTGTTCTAAGGGAAAAGCTAAACCCTGTGAGAAGGAAGAAGTAAATAAGTAAATAAGGAAGGAAGGAAGGAAGGAAGGAAGGAAGGAAGGAAGGAAGGAAGGAAGGAAGGAAGGAAAAATGCTCTTGAGGGTCATGTTAAAACTAGGTAAAAATGAAGAGCCTAGTTCTTCTTCACTTAAAAAGTTCTGATATTTCCTTAGCTTTCTTCAGAATACAAAAGAATCCTTAATGCAAGGTTTTCATTAATAAGTAATTATCCCTGACATATAGAGAAAGATGCATGAATAACATGTTTACTAACATAACTTTGTACTCATCTGCATTTTAATAAGCAAATATTGAAGTTCTGTTAATTTTATTGTGTCACCAAGAATAGCATTGAAATAATCCCCTAAAGCACAGAGATAAGCCAGGAGCAAGCAGCCAACAGAAAGGTTTTGCCACTTACTCAATTATGTTCATGTAGTATCAGAGAATATTCTGTCCATGAGGTACCCGCAGTATTTAAAATTGACTTTAAAGAAAACTACTCAGCAAGAAAACTTGCTTTATGACATTGATTAAAGCTATGTCGGCCATAAAAATTATTCTAAAATCTATATTTATTTATTAGACATTTAAAGCACTTCCCATATGAAAAATAGTATCTTAAAATGATGTGATTAAAATAATTAAAATAATTCTTGACTACTAAAATATAGGACACTTAATAAGTTAACAGTTAAATATGGCACACATGAACATAAATTCTCAAAAGCCAGGCAGGGAAGAGCAATGGAAGCCATTCAATCTATCATAAAATAATATATAAGAGTTACCGTGCAGTGATTAAAAATGAGTCTCAAACAATTCTTTTTTCTTTTTAAAGCCATTGAGCAGCAGTTCTTATGAGGTGTGAGATAAAACACTCCAGGACTTTAGAGTATGAGAAGTGCCAATTATACCCATTGCAAAATGGGTCTCTTGAAAAAGCAGGAAGAATTTTTGAGAGCTCCTATAGACTGAAAGTCCAAAGGTAAGGATAAATAAGTAACCTTTCAATTGAAAGCATCTCGTGGCAATCTTCAAGACGCAGGAGATGTGTCAGTGATTTAAATCAGACTTCCCTGACTTGGTAGTATTTAACAGGTTGCACATCTAAAAAATAAAGCCCATTGTGCTTCAGGCATTGACTGTCTGTAATTATAAGAATTAAGCAAGGGCAGTAAAAAAAAAAAAAAAGAGCCAGTTTGATCTAGTGGTTAAGAGACAAGCCAGCTAGATGACTCTCTCTCTCTCTCAGCCCTCGATGTCTGGCTCAGTTGACAAGTCGGTTGGTCAATTCTTGTTGCAACCAGTGGGTGAACAACTTGGTTGAGCTGAATAACAACAGCAACAACAGCAACAACAAAGCAGGTCCTGCCCTTGCAGGAAAACACTACAGATTAAAAAAAGTGAGCAAGAGTGGACCCTGCAAATAATCAGGACAGCTATGAAGAACATAGGTTTTAAACTTGAAAAAAATGCAATGATAGAACTATTCATAACCTTTCTATTATTTACATTGTACTGTATGTTTACCATTTCACAGCTTTCTGCAGTAAGGGCTCCTCAAAGTTCACTGCAACGATTTCCAAAATAATACAGAACATTAGTTGGGCTCACAAGGGAAAAGAAATGAGAGTTAACTGTGATGATGGAAATCATTTTAGAAAATGCCTCAATTTCATTTTACATAATCTCTTCTTCTTCTTCTTCTTCTTCTTCTTCTTCTTCTTCTTCTTCTTCTTCTTCTTCTTCTTCTTCTTCTTCTTCTTCTTCTTCTTCTTCTTCTTCTTCTTCTTCTTCTTCTTCTTCTTCTTCTTCTTCTTCTTCCTTCTCCTTCTCCTTCTCCTTCTCCTTCTCCTTCTCCTTCTCCTTCTCCTTCTTCTTCTTCCTCTCCTCCTCCTTCTCTTCCTCCTCCTCCTCCTCCTCCTCCTCCTCCTCCTCCTCCTCCTCCTCCTCCTCCTCCTCCTCCTCCTCCTCCTCCTCCTCCTCCTCCTCCCTAAAATGGATATCCTTCCTTTCTCTGTTACCCCTTTTGTTGATAAGGGTAGCTTCAGAGGGACAGGCAGCATTTGGGGAGTGATTTTTTTTCTTTGCCTTTACTGATTTTTCTCATGGTGAAACTTTGATAAGCTTCTCAGAAGAACAGCATTTCCTCAAATCCAGATTAAAAATGTACTGAAACTAAATCCAATAAACCTGCCTGGGAGCTTTTGTTTAATTTACATCCAGCTTTCAGGTCAGCTTTGTGCACCAAAAGTATGTGTTTTATCTGTGGACATTGGTTATTTCATTGGAGGTGACCAGATGAATTTGTGATGGTATGCTATCAGCCAGAACACATCTCATGTAGAATCTAGTTTCTTAAAAATACAAAACATCCATTAGGAAAAAAAATCACAAAGCTAGCACATTTGTTTTACGCTTTTCTGTTCTGCAATGGTAAATACGAGCACTGGTGTATTTAGCTAAAGATGTCCTTTAAAGGGGGAAAAAAAAACCCCACATCCTTTCTCTTTTACATCATCCTGATGTACTGCTCATGAGGAATAAAGAAGATTTCACTTTTGTGTAACAACATCTCTGGTAATGCAATGATGTCTCTCATCTTTCACCTCCATGAAAATGATGCAGTTTGCTTGCAATTATAGACTCCTATTGATTTCCAATTTTCACCAGACACGTTCAGGTCCCTTGGGCTCTAGGCTTTTGTAGATTCTTAGCAGTCTTGTAGCAAAGAAACAATGTGGTAATATAATTGGCACAGTGTAGCAATATGACTCTCCCATTCTACTTTCCATTTAGTTCTTTATTGCAGTGTCTTGGTGGTAGATTTTGTTTCGTAGTGTTAATGGCCCCATATATAGTTCTTGATGGCCAGATCAAATTTTGCAAGCAAGCATGCACAGAGTTTTTTTTTTTAAAGACTCAAGTACCTTTACTCTATGCTGATCTATGACTGGTACCAAGATTTGACTCTAATGTGAAACCAATGTCCAGCATTGACTGCCAGAAAACAAGAACAGAACATCCTTTCAGTGCTGTATGAACATAATTCTTGTATCTTCTCACTGGAGTGAAATCAACATTACAAATTCTCATAGAAGTTTAGATTACTCTAGAGCCGGGATTCCTAATCTTTCAATGCCATGGACCCCTTTAAGAATCTGGTGAAATCCCAAGATCCCTTCTCAGAAAAAAAAAAGTTTCTATATACATAAAATAAACTCTGAATCCTTGGTGTTCTCTGAGCTTGGTTGTTTTCTTGCAGATGTTTCATTACCCAATGGTAACATCATCAATGCTAGTCAGGTGTAGCATTGATATTGTTATCTAGTTGGGTAATGAAAAGTCTGCAAGAAAACAACCAGGTTCAGAGAGCACAAGGATCCAATAATTCAACCTTGAACTACAATTTCTTTTTCTATTGTCATAAAATAAAGTATGTAGGCATAGATTCTATTACAAAAGGAAACCAGTTATGTAGCAATATAAAATTTGATATACTTATTAAAATATTTTAAAAAATAATTTTAAAATATATGTTTATTACTCTTTACTAATCCATTAAATCTATATCAAGGCAATAGCTCTTTCTGAGATACAATAATTTTAGATAGTGAGATTTATTGAAGTTAACAAATATTTTTGAGGCTAGAGGCCATGAATTACTATGTAGCCTATTTCAGTATTAAATGAAAAGCTAAATTTCAGTTAGAGATTAGTGAAAATAAAGTCGTAATTTTTTCCCATCCAAGTTCACAGATCCTTTGAAATCTATCCATGGACTCCAGATTAAGAATTCTGGCTCTTGAATTGTAGTATTGTAAGACTCTTGTTCTAGGATTTACATTTCCATTTAAAAACACAAAGCAATGCAATTGGGGCCAAGCAATAGTAAAATAAGTGTACATCAAAACAATAGCCTTCTAAGGTTCAAAGTACATTAGTTGTTTCAAGTTTAAAAAAAAAAACTTATGCAAGGGAAGTTTGGTATATTCCAGGGGTGTCAAACTTGCGTTGTCATGTCATCATTATGTGACGTAGTGTGATTTTTGCCCCCTTCGCTAAAACAAGGGTGGGCAGGGCCAGGGCATAGATGCATCCAGCCCACAAGTTTGACACCCTTGGTATAATCATTCCCTTTTCAGCAATTTGAAGTTTAATCATACAATGATCTTATCTCAGCTTGCTTTTAAAGCTTTATATCTGTGGCAATCGATGGATTGTCTCCTACCAAGATGATGAAATTCGCCTTTGAAACATTCTGGTTCCCCACAGAATCCTGGTGCAGGATTGCAGTCAATTTTTCACAGTTCTTTATGGATTCTAGAATCAGTCTTCCCCATAGGCGTTGAACATCTATTCCCACAATCCCTGCTTGTAATGCCCAATGTGACAATGACAGCTCAAGGTTAGGGAGGTAAAAGTCCAACAAATCTGATAGCACCAGGTTGAGGAAAATGTCCTTGTATAGACTTTCATGGTTGGCCTTCTTTTGCCACTTCCTTTTAGTGCCTTCATTTCTATTTTTCAAATCACCAAGATAGACAAAATAGACAGTTGCCCAATGTGTATAGATGAATCATGAAGACAAATGGAGAAGACAGCTTGATGACAGGTTATTTTATATATATATATATATATATATATATATATATATATATATATATATATATATATATATATATATATATATATATATATATATGTATATTAGAAAGGGATGGAGTTTTATTAATTCATATCTCAATATACAGGGAGATGGGTCCTGTTTGTAGACACTAATTGTGGTGATTTTTGTCAGCGACATCTAGAGTTCTAAGAATATATATACATGCTGATTATCATAATTCTATGAATATCACAGGTCTGAAAAGGGAAAATCTATTTTGATTTCATTTAATTATGTCTTGAAGGAAAGGGATAGATAGAGGTTTGGAGAACCTTGAAGTCTGGGGTTTAAAGTTCACCTTCCATTCACGAGAAGACCTTTTTGAGAAAAGGGAAAGGTACTAACCTAGGCTCCCGCAAATTGAATGGGAGGCGATCATTTTCTGATTTCCCCATTCCTGCCATTCCCTCAGGCTTCTGAAAGATTAAATAATATGCACAGAAGCTATACCTAGAAAAAAAGAGTTGGAGCCGTGGTGGTACAGTGGTTAGAATGCAGTATTACAGGCTAATTCTCCCCACAATTTGGAGTTCAATCCTGATGGGCTCAGGATTGACTCAACTTTCCATCCTTCTGAGGTCAATAAAATGAGGACCCAGACTGTTGGGAGCAATATGCTGAAATCGTAAACCAATCAGTGAGTGTTGTAAAGCACTATGGAGCATGATATAAGTCTAAGTGCTATTGCTATTCTATTTACCAGACCAAAAACCGTCAGTTCCACTGTACGATTCCATATCTTGTAGGAATTTTCAACCATGAGAAACAAATATGTCACAAATAGTCTGAAACACCTTTTATTCCATGCTTGACCATTACAACACCCAGGGGCAAAAATTATACGTGTAAAATTTCAAATTTGAATGTATAGGAAATCATTCCATTTTTTTAAAAAAAATTGTAGCTAGAGAAAACCATCAGGTGCTTGTATTTTTTATTTATTTGTTTTTGCTATTTAAAAGGGTAAACAGGTGTTTCCTAAGGGCCTTTTCCAAGCCATTAGTGATTTTATATACCTCTAACATATCTTCCACTCACCCATCACTGGTCTGAGCTGAAGAGCTCCAATCTCTTCCACAAAAGCTTGGTATTCAGAGCAGCTGTTCCCGCAGAAAACAAAACCCTTGTCTCCTCTCATTTTGGTCTCTAATACCTCTACCCAGACAACACAGGACATGAAACTCAGCTGAAGAGTAATTCATGATAAAGATCAAAGTAATTATGTAACATTCTGGAGAAATCAGAGCCAATATGTTCATATTTACAGCTAGAGAGTGCACGGCATTTACTGTTGATTTAGAGACTTTGTAAGACGAGGCATCCTAATTATATAATGCCTATTTTACATAACAGAAGCAAAGCTGTTGCTTGTTGAATCCTTGCTGAACAATACTATTTGGCATTGTGATCAAGTCTTTATAACAATAGGAACATGATTTGGCATCAACAAATATTCCACTTGTTTAAAGATAAATTACTTGGGGCTTGTGTGTGAAGTTTTCCACACTCCCACGATATCCATTAAGTTGTTTTAGCAACAACCTTAAGAGTACTGATTTTTTTTAACTGAGGAAAGTTTCTCATCTCACTTTTACTGTGCCCCCCCCCAATCCCCAAGTCTTATCAAGTATTTGCTATATCCTGCCTAGCCAAGGCAGTATATTCATATTTCAAAAATAATACATACTGTGAATGAAAAGCGAGCTGTTTTCCAAGTCTCTCCCTGTGCCTCCATCAGTACACAGAAAGTAAGAAATACAGAAAGAAGTAAATGGGCACATGACTGTTGCAGATTGTTTTTCTGGGGTACAAAATGTGCGACAATAAGAGCCAGCATCCAACAATTGTGGGAATGAAAGATATGGCTTATTGATCTATTAGATTCAATAAGTCCTACGGATGATAGCAGGCCCCAGAAGAAAGACATATGAACCAAAGTTTTCAGCTAGGATGGTTTCAAAATGTACCAGAACTATTTGTAATCCTGCTGAGCCGTTGCTAACCATGAAACATGTTTTTGCAAAGTATGCATGTTGTGAATCAATAAAAGTGAATAACCTAAATGCAAATTAGGGGTTGAAAACCTGCACACTTGATTGGTCCTTATACAACAACTTGGGATTGGGCCAGAACTAGTCCCTGATTGGCCACTTTTGGGACCTTTCTTATTGGTTAGTAGTTTGAACTTGTTGCACATTTTCATTGGTTAATAGGGCAGCAGCTCACCCTATAAAAGGGTTACTGCTGCCCATAGAGTTGCTCTGTTATGTTTTATTACTTTATTAAAGAGTTGAAGTCACTGGTCAGATGTCTGGTCTCCGTTATTCTCCATACTTAACACTGGCGACGAGGATGGGATCCGGAGACCGAAGAGCTGACTAACCTACAGAGCAACTAACAGAGCACGTGGTCGAACACGCACCATCAACGGCAACATGGCCAGCGGTGCCGTACCACCCGCTCCATTCAACCCAGAGACCGAAGACTGGGAGGCCTACATGGATCGGTTCCAGATGTTTCTGGAGACCAACAATTTGAAAGATGCGACAACCGGCAAAAAAGAGCTATCTTTCTAACTCATTGTGGGCCAACCGTGTTTAAAATGGCAAAGTCGCTTGCCAAGCCAGCAGAGGTAAAAGAAATGGACTGGGACGCCCTCGAGCCGCTACTACGGGCTCACTACGCGCCCACCGTGCCAACCTTAGTAAGAAGACACGAATATTACCAGAGAGACCAACGGAAGGGCGAAAGCCTTGCCAATTACATCGCGGACCTCCGGAACCTAGGAGGCCTCTGCGGGTTCGCAGACTTAGAAGAAGCCCTCCGGGACCGCCTGGTTCTGGGCCTAGAAGACGGCGTGATCCAGAGCAAAATTATGGCTAAGGGGGACATCAGCCTCACCGATGCCCTTAAAGAAGCCTCGGCAGCGGAGGCGACCAAGAAGTCGGCAGCCCAAATGCGCCGCACCAACGCACCGCTATGTAAACTCGCCACTGATACTTCGCCGCTCGGAGAGACACCTGGTATCAACTCACCACGAAGACCTAGAGTCCCCGTCCGACAGCGATGAGGAAGAGGTCAACCGACTTGAACGGAGAGAGACCAGTCCACACAACACTCATTGCGACCGTGTGCCGGCTGTGGAGCCAATCACCCACGATCCGGCTGCAAATTCCTTGACGCACTCTGCCGCCATTGCGGGAGACGAGGTCACATCGCAAAGGTTTGCAGAAGCAAACAGAACTCCAAACCCCGACAGGCCGAATACCAGTCTTCCGGATTCTTCGCACACACCGAGAAAAATTGAACCACTCCTACAGAAACAAACCGCCCACCACTTCCACCAGGCGTGAAGAAACCCGGCGGGAAGAGACCCACCAAACAATCACCATAGGCCACGCACATCCCTTGATGCCGGGAAAATCCGAGTAAAGGTCGCCATCGAAAACAAACCTTGCGTGATGGAGGTAGACTCGGGATCTTCCTCTCGATGGTGTCGTGGAAAACGCTCCAACAGCTCATTCCCACGATCCGCCGCCAAGACCTTAACCCTCAAAGGGTTATACTCAAAGACTATCAGGGTAACAGAATTCCCGTTGTCGGGTCCGCAAATTCCAGGTCTCATTCAAAGACCGCACCGTCGCACTACCACTAACGGTCGTGGATCGAGACAGGCCTAGTCTTCTAGGCCTTCAATGGTTCAGGCCGCTCGGGATCACTGTAGCCGGAGTCCACAAGGCCGAGAGCGCCGATTGGGAGGAAGCACTCGTGCAAGAATTCCAAGACGTTTTGCGAACGGACTAGGCAAGTATAAGGGGACCCCAATCTCGTTTAACTTGAACCCTGAGATAGCACCCATCCGCCTTAAGCCGCGCCGGGTGCCGTTCACCTTGAAGCCTAAAATCGACGAACAACTCGATAAACTAATAGCGCAGGGTGTACTGGAACCCACCGACCACGCCCGTTGGGAAACCCGATAGTGACGCCTATCAAGCCTGATGGGTCTCTAAGAATTTGCGGAGACTACCGGGCCACATTAAACCACGCACTGCAGCAAAGTGCTTATCCAGTACCGGTAGTGCAACATTTACTCCATTCCCTGGGCGGCGGAAAGTTTTCGCCAAACTAGATCTAGCCCAGGCGTATCAACAATTGCCTGTAGACCCAACCACAGCCGAGGCGCAAACGATCGTAACACATAGGGGCGCATTTAAATGCAACCGGCTCCAATTGGGTAAGCGCCGCCCTGGAATCTTCCAGAGTTTAATGGAAAGGTTGTTACAAGGGATAAAAGGCGTTATCCCATATTTCGACGATGTACTCATCGCCGCACCTAACAAAGACATCCTAGAAAAACGACTCAGAGAGGTTTTACGAAGATTCCAAAATGCAGGCCTCAGAGTAAAAAAGATAAATGCCAGTTATGTACCGAAAAAGTAGAATTTTTGGGATACCTCCTGGACAGCCAAGGAATTCATCCCACCGAAGACAAATTACGAGCAATTAAAAAGGCACCCACCCAAGGAACAAGGCAGACCTACAGGCGTTCCTTGGACTTATCAATTTCTATAATGTCTTTTACTCCCACAAAGCAACGGTAGCTGAACCATTGCATAGACTATTAGACAAAAAAGCAACGTGGGTTTGGGGGCAACGGAACAACATGCTTTCCAACAAGTAAAGAAATTGCTAACTTCTGATTCAGTACTTATGCAGTACAACGAGACTCTGCCGCTCACTATCACGTGTGATGCATCACCTTTGGGGTTGGGGCAATTCTGGCCCACGTGTTACCAAATGGAGCGGAGGCCCCCATCGCGTTTTTTCGCGAACCTTAGCTAAAGCTGAACGAAATTATAGTCAGCTGGACAAAGAAGCTTTAGCTATTGTTGCTGCAGTTAAAAGATTTCATGAATATGTTTATGGCCGTGTGTTTACAATAATCACTGATCATAAACCGCTACTGGGGATCATTGTGGGTAATAAACCAACCCCGTATATATTGTCCCCCAGAATGACCCGTTGGTCTGAATTCCTGGCGGCCTACAACTACACCTTGCAACACCGCCCGGGAAATCGATTCTCCATGCCGATGCATTGAGCAGAACACCGCTCCCAGACGCTGTTGTGGATCCAGCTCCAACCCTCTCAACACTACAGATCGAAGCTCTACATGCACCACCCTTGACGGCTAGAGACATTGCTTTTGAAACGAAACGTGACCCAGTTCTGCAACACATACTACGCTGGGTTGAACGGGGTGGCCGACGGACCAAATAGCACCTGAATGGGCGCTCTTCAAAGCCCGCCAAACCGAGCTGTTTTCCCAAAAAGGCTGTATCTTGTGGGGCGATCGAGTCGTAATCCCTGGCAAATTGCAACAGACTGTTTTGGCGGTATTGCATGAAGGACATCCGGTATTGTGCGGATGAAATCACTCGCACGCAGCTATGCTTGGTGGCCGGGAATCGACAAAAGAATCGAGGCCTGGGTCGCTACGTGCCAACGTTGCCAGGACGCCAGCAACGCCCACCTAAAGCAAGCCCAACCGAATGGGAACGCTGAGGGGACCGTGGTCCCGTATTCATATTGACTTTGCGGGGCCTACCAAAGGTCACACTTTCCTGATTACTGTCGACACCTATTCTAACTGGCTCGAGATTCATCGAATGCACACAACTACGACAGACTCAGTTATTAATAAATTAAACAGACTATTTGCCACACACGGGTTTCGGACGTGTTGGTCTCGGACAACGGCCCACAGTTCACTGCATTGCCCTTTGAACAATATCTTGCTGATCGGGGCATCCGCCATGCGCTAACCTCGCCCGCGCACCCTGCGGCGAATGGACGTGCAGAACGCATGGTACAATTTGTAAAAAGACCCTCCACAAAATGGAATTTGGCAACATCGACGAGAAAATCAATCGAATTCTCTTGTTGCAGCACTTCACGCCCACAGAGTGACCAACAAAACACCCGCTGAACTTCTTATGGGGCGGAAGATACGATCGCACCTTGACCGGCTCCACCCCGCTTCGCACCGAAAAACCTTTCGCTCCAGCAGCAAATGCCGGGAATTTAAGGTAGGCGTATTTAGTCTTTGCCAAAAACTTTTCCGGCGACCCGTTATGGATACCCGCAACCGTTACCCACCTCACCGGGCCTAGATCTTACCGCCTGCTAACAAACGATGGGAGGGTGTGGAACGCCACATAGACCAGCTCTGATCGAGATTACCACCCAGCGGCCATGACTTCCCGGTTCACCAACTCAAGGGGAGGAAGTATCGAGGGAATTGACTTGGATACAACTAATAGCAGGTCAACGGGAGCCCTACAGCCCAGCGAAGCACCGAACGTGAAGCGGGAGGGAGTTGACATTTTCAGGGAACTTTAATACGGGGAAAACGAACTGCAAAACCCCGAAGAAACACGGAGTAGCAGAGACAACCACAGTGAATGCAGCACGGAATCGCGTGCAGCGAAAGAGAATTTAACAAAGGTCATCCAAACGCTCCACCGAACCGGACATTAGACAAAACCCGTGGAGCCTCGAATCATCCAGGCAGACCAAACGGCCTGCCTATCTTGAGGATTTTATTACAGCTCCTCAAACGGAACCCAAGGGGGAGGGGTGTTGTGAATCAATAAAAGTGAATAACCTAAATGCAAATTAGGGGTTGAAAACCTGCACACTTGATTGGTCCTTATACAACAACTTGGGATTGGGCCAGAACTAGTCCCTGATTGGCCACTTTTGGGACCTTTCTTATTGGTTAGTAGTTTGAACGTTGCACATTTTCATTGGTTAATAAGGCAGCAGCTAACCCTATAAAAGGGTTACTGCTACCCATAGAGTTGCTCTGTTATGTTCTATTACTTTATTAAAGAGTTGAAGTCACTGGTCAGATGTCTGGTCTCCGTTATTCTCCATACTTAACAATGCACTTGGATGGATAAGTTTAAAACAGGAAGAATGAAACTGTTGGAAATGAGAAACTGAAAGTAATGGTGTTTACAGAAAGGGACAGTTAGTGAAGTTGTGAAGCGTGTATATGTGGTTAGAAGAAAAGTATGAAGGATAGGGTTGGAGATCAGCTTGGGGCCAGTGGTGGTATTCGACCGGTTCTGCCTGGTTCTGGAGAGCTGGTAGGAGCGATAAGCAGCGGAGACAGAACCGGTTCTCTTCACCGCTCTGCTGTTGGGCCCACCTGCCCGCCTGGGCTCCCATACTCATGTTTATCTGCTGAATTTAAGCACAGCTGCTTTGCACGGCAGAGAAGAGTGCCGTGCAGCAGCTGCTGAAGCGACCGGGATAGTGCAGGCTTGCAGGAGATGAGTTAGAACGCCTCTGCGCCTGTGCAAACACCTCTGCGCCTGTGCAAAGTGCGCATTTGGCACATGCGTGCATGCAAAGCGCGCCCACCAAGCCACGCCCACTGAACCGTTGGCAGCAATATTTGAATCCCACCACTGCTTTTGGCCCTTTGATTTATGGCAGTCCTTGCAGGACCTGCTATATGCCATTGGACCCCCATTGCAATGGCTTATTAAGTATATATCTGCTATTATATCTTTTATATCTATTCATTTCTGATGTTCCAAATTATTAGAAACAATAAACCTCGGATCTTAAAGTAAGAATTTTTGCTTGTGTTGTTGTCTGTTTCCTGTTGGCATGTTTTTATGACACAACCAAGATACATAGTCCATCTCACAGGGGAAAAAAAAAAACCCTGATGTGTATAGGATTACACTCAACAGCCTGGTTTTTCCTTAACTTCACTAGGGATTAGTGCAGTTCCATTGCACCGATCACAAAAATAATGGAAAAAGACAGATACTGATCTCACCCAGACAGTTTGAATGGACGTCCAGCTAACCAGAAAGCTATCATGCAAGGAAATCAGAAAACAGACATCTCTTCACGATAGAAAAAAAAAGTTAGTATTTGTTGGAGCTTATATGCTACTTGATATGCCTGAAGCATATGTCCTGTGGAAACAAAGGTCTAGATCATCATAATTTCCATGACACATAGCTATATTAACTATCTTAGGTCCAGATAATAATCCAGAGAAGAATAGGAATGGTGCCTGTGAACCTCATAGAGCTTTTCCTCGTTTGAATAATAATTATTCTAGTATTTTACATTACTTCGCTATTATATTTTTCAGATTTTTTTTTAGTGGACCCTTTAAAATTTCCGGGAACGTTATTAACTATATCATATATTAAAGACCATAAGAACTTATATGTTAAAAAGATCCCTTTACCTGGTAAAAAAAATACCTGAGAAGTTTGTAGAAAGTACGCTTATAGTGTTTTTTAATCTCGTGATCCAACAAATGCAGACATCTTCAACAAATGCAGACTTCTTCTTTTACTAATAGTAAAACTAACTATTTTGGTTCAATTTCCGTTCAAAAGTTCTGGGGCAAACTTTTAAGAATAGATGTCCAGATTCCAGTCAATGCAAGGAAATCATGGACTCCTAGATCTGGTTATTATTACTATGGCTGGTAACACAGATGTATAGGCTGGATTTGGCATTTTAATCCACATATCAAGTTCTTGGAGAGAAGCAGATGTGATTATTTGATGGTGTTAAAAGTATCATTGCAGGATGTAAGCTGTTCCAAGTAAAGTTGCCTTTAACAATTGACTGATGGTGATTTTGTCAATCCCAATGGTATTGTGGGATTGCACTCAAAGCATCTATTACTTCTCTAATTATACTTTTTAGATATTTTTTTTTTTAGTGGACCATTTTGGTTACTTTTGGTTCTGTCTTTGCTTTCTTTGCCACAGTTGTTCTACTTCTATTTGCAGGTCTTTGTATTATGTGATTTTCTTCAGTCCTTCTAGTCTGTTGTCTGCGGTCTCCAACATCCACTATGCAGACTTTTTTTTGTCTTTCTTATCAATGTAATTGTTAAGACTAGGATGTCATGTGGCAGATGCTTGCTTGTCTGAATTCTAAAGTTGAACAGCACTTTAGGTTTTTATTTTTTATTTTCCATTGCTGCGTTTATTTTGTGGTCTCAACAGTTCTTGCTTGTAGGCAAATGATATTTCTTGCAGCTATTCCAATGCACCATTGTTGCTACTTTCTTATGCTGCTACTTCTAGCCAATCAACATAGATTGACTAGAAATAGCAGCATAAGAAAGTAGCAACAATGGTTGCTTGCAGGTGATCCACTACTTCTTCAGATTTTTGTTTTGTTTTGTTTGTTGTTTGTTTTGCAGAGGCAGCATTTTCTATCCATTGCTGTCTTCTGAATTCTTGCTTTGCCCACATTTATTCTTAGAGTTTGATCTTGTGCAGCCAGAATTTGCCCTTCTGTCACTTTCTTCAATTTCCCTGCTGTTAGCAATTGCTAGGTCTTGTTGTTATATGCTTTGCCTGTTTGTTTTTAAATTACTAGCCATGTAATATTTTGCCTTGCCTCGCCATAGCATGGCACATTATTGTTATTTTCAGTTGTAAAATATTAATATGAATTTAAAATAAGATATCAGCTGATTAAAAGATACAAAACCATAAAACAGTAGACTATTTTATATTATAAACTTAGCAACTCTAACTCTAAAGAACTACTGGGATACCAGTGAGGTATTTACAATTCTTTTTTAAAAAAGAGTAAATAAAGCAGACCATACAAAACCTACTAATGATATATAACTAATTAGTGTCAAGTGGAACAACGTACAACATAAAAGCCAGGGAGGCCTGTCACCAAGGCCATTTCAGAAGCCATAACTTCCCAATCAGAGCAGTACTCCTATTCCTCTGAGTCAATAAAGTTTTAAGATTAGTTTTTAAAACTAAAACATCATCTCATCTTAAGAACAATACCAAAGTAGCAGTACTAGGTCTTACCAGGGGTGGGATTCTACCGGTTCTGTCCACCTCTGTAGAACCGGTAGTTCTGAAGAGCAGCAGACAGAGAGCATACATAGAACTGGTTCTATGTCTGCTACTGTTTTGGCGCACCTGCCCGCCCAGGCTCTTACCTGACTTTTATTTCCTGCTTTTTCAACCGCAGCTGCTTTGCGCGACACAGCTGTAGTTGAAAAAGCAGGAAATGTTCAGCTGTCCGGGCAGCTCAGCAGGTCATAAATTGCACTCGCATGATTTGCGCACACAAAGCGTGCATGCGCACGCAATGCAGAGCAACAGAACCAATAATTATACCAGTCAGATCCCATCCCTGGGTCTTACCCTTGATTTTTCTTGCCTGTGTAGTGGAAAGATTATCAAGGATTTTCTGTGATGGGGTTAGGGTTATCTATTCATATTATCTGTTCAAAGTGAAAATGCCAGCCCTTTGGCAGAGGCCAGGTGAAGAAATAGCTTCCACAAAAACTGTCAGAGCTCTACTGAATTTGATATAGATTCTTGTAACAGAGGGGGCAGTGTGGTGGCTCAGCAGTTAAGACACTGGGCTTGTTGGCTGGAAAGCCAGCAGCCCAGATTTGAGACCTGACCACCACACGATGGGATGAGCTCCCATCCTCATCTCACCTCCTGCCAACCTAGCAGTTAGAAAACATGGAACTGCAAGTAAATAAATAGGTACCACTTCGGTGGGAAGCTAATAGCACTCCATAATGTCATGCTAGCCATACAACTGCAGAAATGTCTTTGGACAGTGCTGGCTCAACGGCCTTGAAACAGAGATGAGCACTGCCCCCTACAGTTTGCAACGACTAACACAGGGGTCTTCAAACTTGACAGCTTTAAGACTTGTGGACTTCAGCTCCCAGCTTTCCTCCTCCAGTCATGTTAGCTCAGGAATTCTGGGAGTTGAAGTCCACATGTTTTAAACTTTCCAAGTTTGAAGACCCTTGGACTAATGGATCTACAGGGACTCCTTTACTTTAACTTTTTCTTGTAACAGAATATTGAAGTCCCGATCATGCATTCTCTTCCCTTCCTCACTTTAAATTTCTTCCTAGTGCCTTTTCCCTTCCCCAGCCTAAGTCATGTTTTGCTAACTCCTCCAAGGTCATATCTGTGGTCCTCTATAGAAGAGATGGAACCAACAAGTCCTGAATCAGAACCATGAAGGTGGTACTTTCCCCGCACAGTCCTTAATGTAGTGTCCATTTCTTTTTCCCTTATGTTGGAAACCTCATCCTGGGGTATGGGTGAGAAGATCCCAGAAGGAATATTGCAAGCACATCCTGATTCAGAATCTATTTGTTAGCACATACTTAACATTACCATGAATTAAGGTACCTTGAGAGCTCATTTTATCAT
This sequence comes from Notechis scutatus, assembly GCF_049901735.1. Classification (NCBI taxonomy): domain Eukaryota; kingdom Metazoa; phylum Chordata; class Lepidosauria; order Squamata; family Elapidae; genus Notechis; species Notechis scutatus. The sequence continues at coordinate 86,262,975 of NC_142011.1, forward strand.
ATCTTGGCTCAGATGCAAAACAATATCTTTCCAAGATTAAGATTTACCCAGTATTATTAACGATTGACTTTTAACTGGCCTCATTCAATAAAAGTATGAAGGTGGATCTCATGATCTTTGGGGCTGAAACAAGGTTTGCCTCAATCACATTGTTCATCATTACAGCCCCCAAAATATAGATGAAAGGGTTGGTGCCCTGTTCTAACTCGGTGTCTGTAGGAGAAGAATCAGCGGCATATTGAGCTGATCGAGTAAGGTTGTCTCTTGGCAACGCCACACTTCAAAATGACATATCTCATTTGGTCAATCACTTTCTAAGGACATAATCCATCAGTTAATTTGTTAAAGCCTTGTGTTATTTTAGTCTCTGTTTATATGTGTTGGCATGTTAGAATTGTAATGAGAGAGAATTTTCATCCTGTATTTTTCCCGTGTGGCGTACATTGGGAAGGGCGCCCAAGCCAACATCACTTCTAAAGTCAATGCTGCCAGTGTGCATTAATCTAGATTAAGCATAAGTGACCTTAATATATGAAATATTGACTCTTATCTTGGCACACACTGATCTTTGACTAGGACAAGAGGAAAAAGGCATGCATACATCCAAACAGCAGCATGATTTTCAAGTACTGCTGATTTTTAGCAATAAAAGGTACACATAAAATGCACCTGTTCACAGAAGCAAATGCCATTTTTGCCACAGTGTAAAAAAATATAATAACATAGAAAAATTGACTCGGGCATCAATGTTTAATAGTGTGTATCCAAATGCAATGAAAAATTGGTACTTGCAAGTGTTATTCCAGATTCCATAAATGGTCATTTTTATTGTCTGTAAATACATATATACTGCAAAAAAGGAACATAAAATTTTGGGACTGTTTTCCCCACATCTTCTGAATTAAAACTGCAAGTGCAGTTTTGATTTGTTTTGCTTTGTTTTTCCAGAAAGAGAGAGGGAGGGATGGACAGGTAAGCAGATAAGCATTTCCAGCAAGGACAGTAAAATATGCATCCATCATGATATCATCAGTCAACTGATTTATATATTTTCATCATATGTCATGATGCAATTTATAATCAAGTCATTTGCAGAACAATTCAATGACATGTGTTGTGGCTTTAATATGTCTTGTTATGGTTGAGGATGTATGTACCTATGGATAGATCTGTTCTGAGATATTAGAAAGAGATTCATTAGATTAATTAAAGTATACCATGTCTTCAATAATTTTCAGTAATTTTCATCCTATTTGCATTTGTACATAAATACAAATGATTGTACTATATCTTTACATTCAGAGTTTGTCACTATCTGTACAAGCAGAAATAATCAGCCCCTTATATGTGTGCCATTTGTACCCACAATACTATTTGGGTGGAATTTGTCTGTACTTCCAATTTTTCATGGCAAATGGAGCCAATTGTTGGATCATAATTTTTGGGCTACTTTAGGATTTGCAGAAAGGAGTTTAGGGTTGATAATAGTACTGATTTCTCTCCTCTGCTCTCCCAATGCCTTCTGCTTGTAGAAACTATGTGCCCTAACCTTTCCCCAATGCCAGACTTCATCTGTATTGTGTAGGAGATGTCACTAGATCACATATGGTTTCCTGAAGCCTTTCAGAATATTGGAATGCTGGGTTGCTCAGCCACATCAGCATGTAATTATCAATAATACAGACATATGTTACATCACCAGACACCTAAGTGATAGCACACCACTGACTTCAGCTGACCTCAAAACAGTAAGCAGGATCAGATTTCATTAATACTGGGCCAGAAAGAGATCCCAGCACTGTAGATTACATTGAGAAGTTGACAAAGCATCCTGAAAAAAAGAAAATATGAGCCGCTGCTATACTGCTGCCAAAACACCAGGGGTAGGATTCTACCAGTTCGTACCTATTCGGTAGAACCGGTTGTTAACATTCTAAGCAGTTCAGAGAACCGGTTGTTAGAAGAAATTACTGGCCTAATCCTGTAAGGAAGGCAGGAAGGAAACATTCTGGTGTTGCTTACAGAAACTGCCTCTCCGTTAACCCTTATTACCTTCTTGGCAGGACTAGACTTTCTGTCTCTGGAACTTCTCTGGAGTTTCCCCCCCCTCCTTTGCTGGTACTTTGCTTGTGTGGAATGACCATTCAAAGTTACAATGGCACTGAAAAAAGTGACTTATGACCATTTTTCACACTTGCGACTGTTGCAGCATCCCAACAGTCATGAGAGGCCAGGTGAGGAGATGCGTGCCTTGATGTGAGTGATATTGAGTTGGCCACGCCCAGCCAATAACATGACCACGAAGCCACATCCACCCAGTCACATGACCACCAAGCCACACCTGCCAACTAAGCTGCGCCCACAGAACCAGTTGTTAAAAATTTGAATCCCACCCCTGCAAAACGCTATATGTAAGTCTCCATGAGGACAATGGAGGATTAGGTTGGCCTGAAGTTAAATTGCCAAAGTGTCAAGCAGGGTGAAAGCAAAAATCTTTAATATGAAAATCCTCAAATATTGCCATTTATTTTAGGCCAGGAGCTCCCAGAGTTATACCTTCACATGAGTCATTCTGCATAAATATGCTTGGAATTCTGAATCTAGAACTTGCTGTGCCCATTTGATGTCTGTAGCTAAGATGCTGGATGAGAAACCAAAGACCATGAGTTGTGGGTCTCTTTTAAGCATGGAAGCATGGATTACTTTGGGCCATTTACACTTTCTCATCCCATCCCATCACAGGATTGTTGTTATAGGAAAAATGCAAAGAAGGAATATATGTATACAATTTTGTTTAATATAAATCTGGTAATAGTAAGTCTTATCACTTACATCATAAATACTTTTGAATTTATCTAATATGCTCCTTTGGCTTCCTATTTGTTATGGTATGTGGGAAAGCCTTTGGTAAACAGGAAGAAGAACTGTAGCCTAGAAAACCATCATGCAAAAGGTATCTCAGCCCATAGAAGGAAAAGGGAAATGGGGAACATTTCTCAGAGAACCCTTCCTAGTTTTCCAGAGAGTAAAAGAAGAGCAGGGAAGAAATATTTTTACTCTTGCAAGATTCTTTTAATTAAAACTTACCGTAAGATAGGATTCAAAATTGTGCTTCTTGTCTGGACTATTTTGAAGGGCTAATGTATGGGAGCAAATAATAAAACACTACCAAAGATTGGTGTAGTTCAATGCTTATTGGATAGAGTAATACTCATTATCCAGTGGGTTATGGGTGAACATATTATTCCAAATGTATTAAACAACAAAAAGAGGTAGTTGCACTTAGAAGTCTCAATTCTTTTTTGCTTGTTTTTCTGCCATCCAAGATGCCAGAAATCTAATTTCCTTTTAGGAAAATTCCCCTCAGGCTACAGGATGAATGTTTTATAAAAGTTTAAGAAAATGAAAATAAATCTATATATTTGCAGCTTATTGGGTATATTTATTACAATTGGAAAATAAGAGAGAAGATGCAGCCACCGAATCCAGCCATCTACTATAAAACATTTTCTCTTGCAGTAACAGTGCCGGTACAAATATAAATTAAATGAAGTTGTAAGATTGTTGTGGAGAAAATTAGAACTCTTTTAGTGCCCCGAAGCAAAAAAAAAAAAAAAGAGAGATAATTTCTACTCCTTTCCATTAGCATAAGAGTACAACGGCTCCTGAATAGTCTTAAAATTAAATATGTGAACTTTACAAGTAACAGAATTCCAGTCTTGGGTATTTCATAATATTTAGGTATAGCTACATAATCTCTATTTTCTTGCTTGGATGAAAGAAAGAAAGAAAATAAGCAAGAAATGCAGGGAGAGTTCTCAGAAAAGGAGCAGAACGAAGAGAAGAAAATATATTGGACTGAAACCAAGTTTTATTGTTTCAAGCTCTGTTGCTCTTTAAACTTGTTGAAAAAATGGGTCTTTACAAAAGCAATATTGAGAACAGGGAGAAATACTGTGGGAAGAGAGACATTTAACACTTTTACTAGATCACTTAGCATTATATACAGTGACTATGGCAATAATGTTAAGGTAAAAATATGAGAGGGAGGGGAGAGAGAGAGAGAGAGAGAGAATTATGGATGGTATTTATATTCCTTTCATTGCAAATCTATCTTTGGCACAAGGATTAGGGCTAATATATTGCCAAAAATGGAACAGTAATACACTGTTGAGCGGTAAGTTTACAGTACAGTATGCTAGCCTATACACAGCATTTATTTGGCAAAGCTTCCTGCAGTCTTTTGCCTTTCATGGAAAGTAGCTTCTATCAGTTCTGACATCTTCCAGATGTTAGTAGCTTTGATTTTATCCCCCTCCTGTTCTCCCCCTCCCCTTGTTTTTCCCATGCTGCAAATGAGTTGGCATGGAAACAACTCTTTTCTGGCAACATGACATACAATTCAAGCAAAATGCATTTAGCACAGATGAATAGTTCGCGAATATGCCTCTAACAAAAGTCATTTTAAAAGCCCTGCTTTGCATTTGTTGGTGTTTATGACAACCTTCCAAACAAAAGTCTAAAATCCAAATATTTCCGAGGGCAGATGTTTTGATCCTTTAAAAGTTGTATACTTTGGATAATCTCTGGATCTATTTATTTAATCAATAATAATAGGATACAAAGCAATGCCATGCAAAGCCTGAATATGAGATGCTCAGAGCAACCCATGTGAAAAGCTTTCTCCAAAGGGGAATATTGATTTGATTAATTCCTTTCCATAAGAATCACACTCACAGTCAAATAAAATAATGGTCTTGGAGAGCTTTGGACAACAGGAAGAAGGAATCCAGGAAGCTTATTTTACATGCATTTGAGGAAATTACAGATTTCACCTGCATTTGTGGAAATTATATTCTGGTTAATAACAGGCAGAAAAGTGAAGGAACATCTCACCACCATCATCAGCATATAGTAAGTAGCTTTTCTAATCTATGGTTTTGATTCCAGACCTTTTCTCAGCATTGCCGGTAGGCCTGTACTAGAAGAGTTGATGAACACACACTAGAACTGGTTGCTCTTTAAGATACTCAGAATGACAGGTAGAATTATGGATATATTTGGAATGAGATATTACATGATTTAGAACATGGATTACATTATCATTACTCTCAAACAATTGTCATCTTATTGATATCCTACCTGGATTTTACAAGGCCCTGAAAAACCTGTGAGGACCGTCGCCGTCAGAAACACACTGTACTTCACATATGTGAGGGTCTCCTGGTAGATAAAACATAACCTGGAGCAGATGCAGGGGTGGGATTCTACCGGTTCTGACCAGTTCTATAGAACCCCTTGTTAACTTTCTAAGCAGTTCGGAGAACCTTAGAAGCAATCTCCTTTTTTTCCCCACCCTTATTACATTCTTGGCAGAAAGTCTAGACTTCCTGTCTCCGGAGCTTCTGGGGCTTGACTTTCTTAAAGGGGAAGGGTTGTTTTAAGATTTTTACACTGCTGTTGGGAGGAAATACTTCCCTGGACAATCAGTACTTTGAAGAAATAATTGAATAATGAAGCAAAGCTGTCAGAAAGAAGCTTTTAATGACAGGGAACCAAGATGAGTGACATTCAGCAAGGCTAGCTAGAAAGATTGACATTCAAACGTCAGTTTACATACCCTTTCTGAGTTTTGGTCTAAAACTGTTTTTTGGTAAAGGTTTAATCCTGTGTTTATTGATGGGATAATTTTCCTATTCACCTTCAACAAGCAAGAGCTAGTGTTGTGATTTAATTATTTGTATTGTGTTTGAATTTTTTCCTGCCTCATGGTTTCTTTTTCTATCTGGGGAGGAGGTCTTCCTTCACTGCTTTAGTGGTATCTGGCACTGTCCTTTGGGGTATACTTCCAAGAGGCAGGATGCAAGCTTGGCACTGATTTTTTTTACTGCCTTTCTGGGGGTCATATGACCTTTCCTTAAATCTCGATGATTTCCTTAGGATATCTTGAGAGGTGAGTAAGACCAGCTGATATCTTTAAGTAGTGCAAATGGATCTAAGAATTGCTTTCCTGAGTGTGCTTTTTCTGGAGATCTTAAATGACCTCTCTGCTAAAGGGTTTCATTTTATAAGAAGAGTTGGCTGCTGATAGTTATCACTGCATTTTAACTATTTTAATTACTCAAGGTGCTCTGGCACCCTGCCTGATTTGTAACTCCGCCTTGCAGGTATTTTTAATCTAATGATTGGTATTTAGGGCAGCTAAATCTAATGATTGGTATTTAGGAGAAGCACCCCTTGACATGAGTGATGCCAAGTTGGCCACACCCACCCAGTCACATGATCACCAAGCCACACCCACCAACTAAGCCATGCCCACAGAACCAGTTGTTTGAAAAATTGAATCCCACCCCTGAGCAGATGCATGTTGGGAAGCACATCCAGCAACAGACTCTAGACAAGAATGACACAGCTGCAGACAATGATGTGGGATGAATTATCATAATCCACAAGGAAAGCAACTACCGGTATTGCAGGGCCAATGAAACAGTCTTACTGTTCAAGAATTCTAAAAACATAGAATTGATTTCCGTGAATGGCAAATCCACAATGCACTTAAGAAGAATTGATGAGCTCCATCTCATATCTTCCTTCAGAGGTAAATGAAACCATGCCAACATTATTTAGATTTTCTTCCAGGTATATTCCAGCTTCTTCCCCTTTTAAGAATAAACTAAGTGGCTGATTCCCTTTGCACAGAGAGTCACTTTCCTTCAAATAGAGTAAGTAGCCAAGGGGACTCTGGAGCAGCTAGTCACTGCATGAGTGACACATGTTCTAATTAGCTCTTTCCCTCCCTAATTCTTTGTGATTTACTGAGCTCCAAGGCCCATGTCTTTAGCTGTTGTGGGAGGGAGGGAGGGACCTGATCTTCTTGCATTTTTACCATCGTCTCTGAATTTCTTTCATAGAGACTATTTGATTCTGGGCCTCTGTTTAATCTTCATCTTTCAAGAAGTAGTCATGTGAAAGAAATGTTAGTTTTAAGTATTTAATTTAAAAAGGAAAGATCTTCTATTAAATAGGAACCAGCCAATCAAGATACAAAAAGAGCCAAAAAAAAGACAGAAGATATTAGAGACACCAATCAAGCAGAACACAGCAAACTCCGAGACCAATAAACACAGACCAAGACTCCCAACCAATCAGGATGAAGAAAAAACCCTTCTGGCACAGCAATAGGCTGCCCCAAATTTAAATCTGAAACCACTGTAAAAGTCTGACTCACAGACTAACACTATACAGAAGCCTGATGATGGCAGATGAGATTCTGCTGAAACGTTGCTACAACTTTAAAAGAACAACTACAATGACGTGGGAAAATACCCGAACAAAGCCGAATGCCATACATGTAAGTACTAAAACTTAAATATATATATATATATATATATATATATATATATATATATATATATATATATATATATATATATATTTGTTTTCTTAGGTTTTCTGGTATTTACATGTATGGTGTTCGCTTGTAAATACCGAACCAAGCCAAACACCATACATATATACATATATTTCATATACAAAGGACAAAGATACAAACAAATAGAAGGAGCTCCCATGGGATCACCACTGTCACCTGTCATTGCAAACCTGTTCATGGAAGAATTCGAATCCAGAGCCCTGGCCAATGCCATCCTCAAACCCAAACTATGGTTAAGATACATCGATGACACATTCGTGATTTGGCCCCATGGACAAGAAAACCTAAACAATTTCCTAACACACCTAAACAGCGCACACCCCAAAATCAAGTTCACCATGGAAACAGAAACAAACAAACAACTACCATTCCTAGATGTACTAATCTACAAAAAAACAGATGGCACACTAGGACACACCATATACCAGAAGAAAACCCACACCAACCGCTACCTCAACGCCCAATCCCACCACCACCCAGCACAGATAAACTCCGTGGCTAAAACACTAATTACCAGAACCAAACGCCTGGCAGACAAGACACACATTAAGACTGAACTATGCACCCTGACTAAAGTACTGACAGCCAACGGCTTCCACAAAAGCAAAATCACCAGCTTGATCCACAAAAACACACTGAAACATAATAGAGACCCAGAAGATGAACAGACCTATGGAACAGCTGTCCTGCCCTACATAAGAGGTACTACAGACAAAATTAGTAAGGTACTACACAGACATCACATCAGGACTGCCTTCAAAACAGACAGAAAAATAGCAGCCATCCTTAGCAACCCCAAAGATAAAATTGACCTGGAAAACCAAGGCATATACGAAGTCCCCTGTGCATCATGCCCGGCCACATACATTGGACAGACCAATAGAAGAATAAGCACCCGCCTGGATGAACACAAAAATGCAGTCAAAAAGCTGGAACACACTTCCTCACTAGTCCAACACATGGAAGCCACAGGTCATAGCATCAACTTCAATGGCACCAAAACCCTGGCCACTATAGAAAACCCTAATCACAGAATCATCAGAGAAGCCATAGAGATTGAAAAAGACCAGAAAGCATGAATAGAAGAGATGATTCCACCAGGCTGTCAATCATTTGGAAGCCTGCACTCACAAACAAAAAATCTCCACACCACAAGCCAGGCAAACACCTGGGCACAAACAGATCCCCTGATACCTCCAGCTCAAACACATCCCAACCAGGCACCCAGATGAAACCCAGCTTCCTAACTAATGATAGCCGTCCATTTACCGAAGCCAAGCTGCACTAAAGGCCTCCATTAAAGCAACACAATGCTGCCAGCCAATCAAGATACAAAAAGAGCCAAAAAACAGACAGAAGATATTAGAGACACCAATCAAGCAGAACACAGCAAACTCCGAGACCAATAAACACAGACCAAGACTCCCAACCAATCAGGATGAAGAAAAACCATTCTGGCACAGCAATAGGCTGCCCCAAATTCAAATCTGAAACCACTGTAAAAGTCTGACTCACAGACGGACACAATACAGAAGCCTGATGATGGCAGATGAGATTCTGCTGAAACGTTGCTACAACTTTAAAAGAACAACTACAATGACGTGGGAAAATACCCAACCAAGCCGAACACCATACATGTAAGTACCCGAAAACTTAAGAAAACATATATATATATATATATATATATATATATATATATATATATATATATATATATATATATATATATATATATATATATATATATATATATATATAATGTGTGTGTGTGTGTACACACATACATACATATACAGACAGATAGACAGACAGACAGACAGATACATGTGACAGGCATAAGTAGAGCAGCAGCAAGGCTTCCATTCCCCGCATCAGTAAGAAGGGCAGGAAGCAGAGGGATTACCAATCATATCTTGTAGTGGCCCTTGTCCATACTTAGTGCCAGCCCAGTTCTGTTGCCAACCCACTGCAATTTAGACTGGAATTTTTGAAGTTCACTTAAGAAAGAGCCAGAGGTAAGCATGGGAGACCAGCTGCTTAGCCTGAAGTGTATAATTGCCTTTAGCCATCTCAAGAAAATCCTATATGCTTTGGCAACAGTTACAAGTTATTCCGTCTGGCTTTGGGGTTCCTCTTATTGGAGAATTCTTTGCTCTTTCCATATTTCTGTACCAGAAACAAAATTCCAATGGCTTTCTTTCCTGTGAACAAATTTGGATGTATACATTTTCACATATATACATACATACTTGTTGTAGCTCAGAGGTTTGAGCCTGCTCTGTTAGAGGACGAAGACTTGGACAATGAGGAAGAGGAGGATTAGGCTCTGAGGTTTGAGCCTGCTTTGTTAGAGGATTTGGAGTTGCCTTCCTCCCCAGGACTTTCCTCTTCAGCAAGACCTTCCTCCCTGATTGTGCCTCAGGTGTCGGCAGATAACCAGGGGGGCGTATCAGAGCCTCTGACTGAGGATCAAGCTGAGGAATGCTGGCTTGATACGAGGCAACAGCGCAGGCAAAAGTGTGAGCTGCAATGCAGAAAGAAAGGACGAATCGGGGACTGAGATGAGGGACTGACAAGCCCCACAGGGAATAAAAGTGGGTGTGTTCGCTCTGGGAACTTGTTCGGGACAACGTGTTACTTAGTGAGAGAAGCTTCGGAGTATCCTGTGTGCGGTGACAGTTTTTGATTTATATTCCTGCTTTCTTGTTGGACTTGGCAGACAGCTTGTGTGAGACTGCCAAGAACTTTATCGGCTCAAGGAATTTAACCCTGTAATTACTGGACTTGCTTGCTTGTTTGTGTTCAGTTGGAAATTTGGACTTCTCACCTTGTTGGTACAGGTGAGACATAACACATACTGATTAAGGCATGACTTGGCATAATTGTCTGGGAAGAATTTGAGCCTGTTGGTCCTGAGAAAATGGACAGAGCCCTCAGAGCTGTAAATGCAACCATCTGTTTATTTTATTATCTACATCTTTCCTGGTTGGTCAAGACTTGTCAGGAGGTGATGTGTGGTTGTATTCAGGCAGTTGTGAATTTATCCTTGAATGAGGAGGTAGGAGATAGTGCCACTTAAAAAGTAGTTGCCAAGCCTTGTAAAGCCTTTGCCAAGCTTGGGAAACCAGAACAACCTGAATTTCTGGAAAAATCTTTATTGCTAGTAGAATAAAGTAAGAATTTTGAAAGCCTAGCAAAATAATTCTCTCACAGGACTTATGCCTAATGTTCTTAGTGTAGGTCTGTTTGCGTGATTTTCCCTGCTCAATAATCTCTTCTGCAAGGGTCCTGTTTTCTCCCCTAGCTCTCATGTTTATTTCATTTAACAGAATAACAGATGGAAGGGACCCTGGAAGTTTTCTAGTCCTACCTGCTACTCAAGCAGGAAGCTCTATAGCATTTCAAACAAATGGTTGTCCAATCTCTTCTTAAAAACTTCCAGTGTTGCAGCTCCCACAACTTCTGGAGGCAAGTTGTTCCACTGATTAATTGCTTTGTTAGGAAATGTCTCCTTAGTTCTAGGTTGGTTCTCTCCTTAGTTTCCATCCATTGCTTCTTGTCCTGCCTTCAGATCAATAGTGGGATTCAAAAATATTTACTACCAGTTTTGTGGGCGTGGCTTGGTGGGCATGGCAGGGGAAGAATACTGTAAAATCTCCATTCCCTCCCCACCCCACTAATCTGCTTTCCAGCTCTGTTTTCCTGTGCAGGGCAACGAAAGAAGACCCAGCCGATCAGCTGGGACTCGGGAGGCAGAGAATAGATAGGCACGGAGCCAGTCAGAGGTGGTATTTGCTGGTTCTCTGAACTACTCAAAATTTCTGCTACCGATTCTCCAGAACTGGTTAGAACCTGTTGAATACCGCCTCTGCCTCAGATGTTTTAGAGAATAGGTTGACTCCCTCTTCTTTGTGGTGACCCCTTAGATTTTGGAACATTGCTGTGATGTCAATCCTTGATTAAAGTACAAATATCCAATTTATTAATATAACCAGGAAGCCAGTTGGGTAATCTTTGTAATAGCATGTGGAATGACTTTGGGGAGACAGGAGGAAGAAGCGCAGATTAGACAGTCATCATGCAACAGTGATATCAGTCCATAGAACCAAAGGGAACATGGGAAACGTTTCAGAAGCAAGCCTCCCTATTTTTTTTGTAGAATAAATGGAAAGAAGGGGAGAAATACTGACTTGCAAGATTACATTAACAGAACCTTACCATAAAGGTAGAGGTAGTATTTATTGATACGCTTCTTATCTGGACTTCCTCAAAGGGCTAACAGTTTAAAGCCAGTCTCTTCCTTTTAGCCCTAATCATCTTCAGGTTCTGCAACAGCCTTCTGACAAACAAAGGCTGCCATGGCATCCTCCATTGATAGATTTGCACACAGCACAGTGTAAAAACAAGTGGACTATGCAGCCATCTGGGGAAAACACAATAGTAACAAGGAAGGATCAGATTTAAAAAACCAGATTTTTAAAAAATCCTTCTTTCTAGCATGTCTTCTAATAATTTCTATACTTCCCCTTACCAACATTAAAATAAAAAAAACAACAACAATGGTGTGGTTAAAATCTTCACTTGGTAGAGAGGCAGTGACCCATCTGAAACCCAGCAGGCCTGTCTGCTTGCTTGTTTGTTTTAATTAGGAACTTTCTGGAGGAGACAGTTTTGCTCTTCTGCTTTTTCCCCCCTTCCCTTCCTAAAATAAGTCCAGAATTTTGCCATTTTTCAAGTCACCTAAGGTTGAAGACTTTCATCTTGGGATCCTCAAGGCAGATTTAGGAAGATTCTGAAAGGGTTTGACAATTTAGTTCAGAGGCCATTGACTTCTTCATGCATATTATAAGTTTTAGAGAGAGATTAGAAACTTTCTAGTGGAATCCCTACTCGAGGCATTTATTGGATGTACTGATTAATATTATGTTTAGTATCTCTTATTAAATATACTATATAGCATACACTGTGAGTAAATTTGTAGCATTAGTGTACAAAACTCCTGAGGTTTTAATTAATGAGATGTATTAATCAATCAATTAGATGTAGGCTGGTGGGGTAGTATAATTATCTCACACCATTATCATCAATGTTATTGCTCTTCACATAGTTATGATAGAATTTGGTATTTTCAGCAAATGGATTCTTCATAAGAATCTAGGCAGGTTAAAGATAAAAGTGCTGTCTCAAATAACACACCATTCTGTAAGTTATAAATTTAGATTCTTTCAATTTCTATTGTGTACTTTTCCAGATCTTTTGGTAAGGAACCAATGGCACCAACCACTATTTCTTTCTTTTTTCATATTCTTTCAATCTCTATTTGAAGGTATTGATATTTCCTTTTCTGTCTTCAGGTGTTTGGATTTTGGATTTTCTCCAGTTCTTTCTCTTCTCTTCTACTATTTCCAAGTACTGCTGTGCTGTCCCAGCCAGTCTATGGGAATTGGATAGTTACTTAGGAATTATGAGCTGTCCCCTTAAGGGAATGCATCATGGTAAATGTAGTTAAAGGTATCCTGGGAAATGTAGTTCATGTCACGTGGCCACATCTGTAATCTTGATTGGTCACTAAATCGACCCTAGATGGGTTAGGGCAGTGATCCCCAACCTTTCTTATGCCGCCCGGTATCCCTAACCTTTTAATGGCGCGGCCCGGTACCGGCATTAGCTGGCGCCGCCATCTTTTTGATGAAAAAGTGCTTCGGTGACCTCACCGGAAGCACTTTTTCATCAAAAAGATGGCGGCGCGCCTCCGTGAGCTTTCCGGGTAGAAAGCCATTTCTACCCGGAAAGCTCATCGAGCGCTGGCGCCGCCATCCTTTTTGATGAAAAAGTGCTTCCGGTGAGCTTTCTACCCGGAAAGCTCACTGGAAGCACTTTTCATCAAAAAGATGGCGGCGCCCAGCAAACCAGCTGCCCGGTAGGACTTGTTCCACGGACGGCACCGGTCCGCGCACCGGTGGTTGGGGACCCCTGGGTTAGGGGATGTTTCCCTCCATTCTTGCCTGGACTCATGAACTGATAGTAGCCTTTTCTACAGCTATGAGATGGGTTAGGAGATAACCATCTTTTACCTACAAGGCAGATATACAAAGGATTGATCATAAAAAGAGAACATCACAAAGGTGAGTTATGAGGACACCTGATGAATCAATAAATGTTCTTTGTTATGGACGTCTTGTTGAGTTATCTCTCTGCATCTGTAGAGTTTATGAATCCACCTCTGTACAAGATACAGAAAAACTGCAATGTCCACTCTCCAGACTATTTATTATTATCTATTCACAACAATGTGAAGTCACAGCTGCCAGTTCTTTATTGGTGTTGGCCTTCATGCGTATCAAGTTCTTCCCAAAAACCTAGGATATTATAATGTATTCCTGTAGTTTATGTATGGATCCAAGCACTGTGAGATTTTGTAATTCTCAGATGGAAATTTTGTAAATGTGCAGATTTTCTAAGTGCCATCCAAGATTTTTTGGTGTAACACCCAGTGTTCCGATAATTATTATTTTTGAAGAATACTCAGCAAATGCTATTAATTTAGAGTAGATTTAAGTTTTATCCCAAAGCCTTAATATTGTCCTAATATAACCATAATCTTCACATGGTTCTGAGCAAACTAAATGTTGTAAGGTGATAATTATTTTTAAATTGTTTTGTCAATTTTATTGCTAGCTTTTAGTGCTCCTAATAATTACATAATTGTTAACAATCACTGCATTTTATTTGTTAAGTCTCAATATTTTATAATCTTCCCTAGTTCCTTTTGACTTACTCTGCAATACATATAGATGCATGCATTGCCATGTTTATAAATAAAACTTGCTTTTCTTCAATAAGTGGAGTATTGCAGACTCAATCAGTCCTTATGGATTTAGAAATCCTATATTTACATTCTGAAGCACCTTTTTAACATTATGATCACACCAATCAAATCCATACATAAATTCCAGTGTATTATTTCTGCCATTCCATCATGTCTTATTACCTGGTAATTTTGCTTTAGCATCTTATTAGATGTTTAGCAATTATTACTTTCTCTTTGCATATTTTTGCTATCGTTTTCAGGATTTTTAAATTTTTATTTTAATCACATTTCTTTCTGTTTTTTTTTCCTCTTGTGCTGCTAATAGCAATCCTTCCATTTCTTTCTTGATGGATGCAATCTGAAGCCATTCCCAAGTTCTATTACTAGTCACCTTGCCTTCATTTTTTTCAGGTATTGACCATGTAGAGATTAATCTTCTCAATTTTCACTCACTGTTGATAACTGTTCAGTTTTGTATGCCACCCTTGATTCTGTCACACTCATAATGTTCTCTTTACAGACATTTATTAACATAATCTCTTTGCTTGCTTTTAGGTAATCGTTTAGTCCTCAGATTTCATCCTCCACTGTTTGCTTCACTTGCAACGAAGTATGTCCACAAATCTTCCATAGTAAATATGCATGTTCTCTGCCATTTTATGGGGTGTACTGCATGATGTGTTTTCATACATTTTTTTATTCTTGTAATCTAAAGCATCTAGTTCAGCTTGTGCCCTGTCAACAATACCTGCTGTCTAGCATATTACTGGGATAGCCCAAATATTAATGGCTTTGAATGTATTACTGCCAGTCATCTTCAATTTTGGAAATTTTCTAACTAATTTTACATATTTGCAGTTGGTTTGCTTTTTTCACTTCGGCATGCAATATAGAGTATGCTTCTAGAATACCCCAGTACTTTGCTCCGTTGTCAATGTTTGGATTTTAGAATAGAATAGAATAGAATAGAATAGAATAGAATAGAATAGAATAGAATAGAATAGAATAGAATAGAATAGAATAGAATAGCTTTATTGGCCAAGTGTGATTGGACACACAAGGAATTTGTCTTGGTGTAAATGCTCTCAATATACATAAAAGATACATTCGTTAAGAATCAAGAATCATAAGGTATGATAGTCATAGGGTACAATCAGCAATCAAATCATACTAGGAAATAGTCAATATAAATTGTAAAGATACAAGCGACAAAGTTACAGTCCTGCAATCACAAGTGGGAGGGGATGGGTGATAAGAAGTGATGAGAAGGTTAACAGTAATAGTAGTGCACACTTTGTAAATAGTTGAATAGTGTTGAGGGAATTATTTGTTTAGCAGAGTGATGGTTTTAGGGAAAAAACTGTTCTTGTGTCTAGTTGTTCTGGTGTGCAGTGCTCTATAGTGTCATTTTGAGGGTAGGAGTTGAAACAGTTTTATATCCAGGATGTGAGGTGTCTGTAAATATTTCCACAGCCCTCTTTTTGACTCATGCAGTATACAGGTCCTCGATTGAAGGCAGGTGGGTAGTAATTGTTTTTTCTGCAGTCCTAATTACTTTCTGAAGTCTGTGTCTGTCTTGTTAGGTTGCAGAACCAAACCAGACAGTTATAGAGGTGCAGATGATAGACTCAGTAATTCCTCTGTAGAACTATATCAGCAGCTTCTTGGGCAGTTTGAGCTTTCTGAGTTGGCAAAGAAAGAACATTCTTTGTTGTGCTTTTTTGATGACATTTTTTGATGTTAGGTGTCCATTTTAGGTCATGTGATATAGTAGAATTTAGAAATTTGAAGGTCTCTACTGTTGATACTTTGTTGTCTAGTATTGTAAGAGGTGGTAGGATGGGAGGGTTTCTTCTAAAATCTACCACCATTTCTACGGTTTTGAGTGTGTTCAGTTCCAGATTGTTCCAGTTACACCACGAGGCAAGTTTTATAGCTTCCTGTCTGTATGCCGATTCATCGTTGTCTCAAATGAGACCAATCACTGTTGTGTCATCAGCAAACTTCAGTATTTTAACAGATGGATCGTTTGAGATGCAGTCACTGGTATATAGGAAGAAGAGGAGTGGAGAAAGCACACAGCCTTGGGGGCCCCCTGTGCTGATTGTACAGGTATCGGATGTGATTCTGCCATTCTATATTGAATTCCACCTAAGTATTCAATTTTTTTACTTTTTTATTGCCAGCACTACACACTTATCTAATCCAAATTCCATTTTAATGCATCACTAAAGATTTGAATTGTATCAAAAAAGCAACTGTATTTTTTCTAGGTAATTCTGCCTATAGTTTCAAATTAACCATGTAGAGAAAAAGTGAAACTTTTGTCCATTCTTTGGATAATTCATTTCCAAATGACATTTTATTCAAAATTATCATCCATGGAATCAGAACTACATTAAAAAAATAGTGGTCGGACTGAAAAGTCTGCTTGAAAAAATATTCTTTTCGTTTTGATTTTTCCAGGCTCTTATGTGTTTGCAGACAGTGTTATTTTTTTATCTTTTTCTGTTACAATTTTCTATTAATTCCCCAAATTTCCAAACATTTTTAATCCAACTATGTGGCCAATCCAAATCATATAAATGTTTCCTAATTTATTTTCAAAATTGATTTTGGGTTGGGTGAATTGCTTTTAAATTATAACCCAGTTCTATCATTGTTACATTTATCAGGCTGTACATAAGCTGATTAGTCTGCTTTGGTGTTTTTACCATAATTGATTGAGCAATCATACATACATCATGTAAAATATCATTTCTGTGAGTAAATTTCCAAGGAGGCAATCTTTGTCATGCAATTTCTTTAATGCAATTTCTCTAACTTTTTGGTATTCAGACAACTGTAGTTCTACTTCATTATTTTGAATGAACTGTTCAGAATGTTCCTTGGCAGCACCCAAATAGATGTTTATGCTAACTTGTTCCAAATGGTTGTTTATGTTAACTTGTTCTACTGCTTTTGTAGCACATTTTCTTTTTTAGTTTCAAATCTGTTTTCATTATTTTTTAACTGTTGTTGCAATTCATTTTTTATTTTATTTGGTTTGTCAATTGCTTACAAGATAATAGGTATAAGTAAAAACATAGTTATGAATACATGGATACATATAAGAAAAATAAAAGAAACCATAGGACAGAGACAGTAGGCACGTTGGTGCGCTTATGCCGCCCTACAAACCTCTTAGGAAAGGGGTGAGGTCAATAGTAGACAGTCCAAAGTTAAAGTTTTTGGGGTTTGGGGAAGAAACCACAGAGTCGGGTAGAGTATTCCAGACATTGACCACTCTGTTGCTGAAGTCGTATTTCCTGCAATCAAGTTGGGTGCGGTTTACCTTGGGTTTGTATGTATTATTTGGTATTGTTATGGTTGAAGCTGAAATATTCATTGACTGGTAGGACATTGCAATGTATGATTTTATATACTATACTTAGATCGGACCGAAGGCGGCATAGTTCTAGGTTTTCTAGGTCTAAAATTTCGAGTCTGGTGGCATAAGGTATTCTGCAACGAGTAGAGGCGTGGAGAACTCTTCTTGTGAAATATTTCTGGATTTTCTCAACTGTGTTAATATCAGATACATAATGTGGGTTCCAGACTGATAAGCTGTATTCGAGTATTGGTCTAGTAAATGTTTTGTATGCTCTAGTTATTAGTGTAATATTACCAGAGAAAAAGCTACATAAGATTAGGTTAACAACTCTTAATGCCTTTTTGGCTATGTAGTTACAGTGGGCTCTAGCACTTAAATCATTAGAGATGAGTACTCCAAGATCCTTGACAGAGTTTGGACCATCAACAAGGTCTTGACTATTCAGCTTGTATTTTATTTTCTGATTTTTTTTGCCAATATGTAAGACAGAGCATTTATTTGTTGAGATTTGAAGTTGCCATTTGTTTGACTATTCTGATGCATAGTCGAGGTCCTTTTGAAGGGTAGCAGTATTGTCTGTGGTGTTGAATAGCTTTACATCGTCAGCGAAGAGAACGCAGTTGCTCTTAATATGATCATAGAGGTCATTTATGTAGAGTATGAAGAGAGTTGGTCCTAGAACACTGCCTTGGCGGAAACCACTGTTGACAGGTACAGAATTTGATAGGACGCTATTAAATTAATTAATTAATTTATTTATTTATTATTATATAACTATATAATTCATTCAATGTCTGTAGAGACTTTTTCTGTATATGAAACATCTATGGTCTATAGATTGCTGTTTGGTGATATTTGGTTTCACAAATTTTATTTTCTAAATTTCATGCATTAAGAAATATGACATAATAGCATTTCATGATTTCTTGATTGTCACTGAAAGAGTCCACATTTTTGCTTCCAACAGCTTTGTAGTTTCTTGTCCTGATGCCTAGCAAAGAAAAGCAAATTATATTGCCCACATGTCATTCAATAGCCAAAAATTATAGCATTAAATGTAGCTCTTGTTGACTTGGTGACAGCGGACAGGGTATGGAAACTTCCTTTCTGGGTTTCAGCATTTGGAATGAGTAATTGAGATGTTTTTGGTTCAATTCTCAGCACCTGCTTGAGGGACCCTGCTTGAATCTGTATGATCTTCCAATATTGTTTTGCTTCATTGAGACCTTAACAACATGCCATCCATTATTGGTGGTATACAGGGATGTGATTCAACCGGTGTAACAACTGGTTCGGTGCAGAGGGTTTGCTACTGACTTTCTCCTGCAATCCTGCAATCTCCCTGTGTGTTAAACAGTTGACGTGTGACAATCGCTGTGTCATACAAAGTAGCTGAGCTTGAAAACCAGGAAATAAAGGTCAGAATAGAGCTGGGGTGGGCGGGCGGTTCACTCACAGATGATCCTCGGAGCTACCGGTTTGCCCGAACCAGGCTGAACTGGTAGAATCCCACCCCTGGTGGTATAGACAGGTTAGGAGTAGATATAGTTTATGTAGCACTGTTATCATTGTTATCGTAATTAATCTCCAAAACATATCAGGGCAGGACAAGAAGCAATGGGTGGAAGCTAGTTAGAGAGATCCAACCTAGAACTAAGGAGAAATTTCCTGACAGTGAGAAGAAACTATCAATGGAACCGCTCGCCTCCTGGAGTTGTGGGTGCTTCATTGCTGGAAGTCTTGAAGAATAGACTAAAATAAAAAAAAATTGCAAAAAAAAAAAAAAAAAAGAATAGACTGGACAGCCATTTGTGTGAGATGATATAAGATCTCCTGCCTTGAAAACCTCCAAGGTCCTGTGATTCTATGAATGAGCACCAGAAGTTACTTGGTGAGGTTGGGGGAACTATAACCCCAGTAAAAAGTTCTCCTTAACCTAATGAATGCACATGATTTCATTCAGAATTCAAAGCAACAAGCATAGAACTCCTGCCTCCTATTTTCTCCTCAACAATGGCCTAATGAGAAAGGTGGAATGGCAACAGAAAATGAGTGGCCCAAAGTCATCCAGCGGGCTTCAGTGACTAAAAGTGGGTTAGAATCTGCCTCTTATTACATCTACTGCTTAACTGCTTACATCATATCTAATGGAGAAATGTGCGTAGGGCTTAAAATGTTGTTCTCTGGAACTGCAAGATAAATTCTTCCACCCCTAATGCTACCTTTACAAAAAAAAAATTAAAAAATAAAATAAAATGGCCAGTTTCTACTCAGGAGTCTACTTCCAGGCAAACTATTACTATCTATCATTTTGGCATTTTTCATGGAGGCACTTTTCACTCCCCTGCCCCATTTTTAAAAAATCAGCATGGCTTCAGACTTCACAGGCAGGATTAGGGGAACACGATAATGATGTAAAGCAAACTCCAATAATGGTGGAGTATTTCAATTTTATAGACTACCAAGATCCTGGCTGGAAATTAAAGCATACATCTTTATTTTATGACTTTATGCTCCTGACTGGTGTACTTTGAAGTACTGGCAGAAGCCATAAACAGTATTTCACACCAACATTTGCTCTATTCTATGGGCTGAAATACTGCCATATAATGACACTTTCCAGTAGGGCATTCATGAAAATAACCATCATGGACTGGTTCAATTAGGGAAGCAACTAAGCTGGCAAAGGTTTCCTTGGCTCTAAAATGATTCCTTGTAAAAGAGGAGAGCCACTAAAGAGATCACTCTGTTTTTTTAATGCTCGTCCTGATTCACTCTGAGTTTATTTCACCTTGAGATATTTATAGAGGCAATTTGAGTTAAACTGACCTGCGCTGCAACTAGAGTAATGCAGTGTAAGGAATGGCATTCATATCCTGTTGAATTAGTCACAACACATGTCAACACAGGTCAGGAAATATAATGCTGTAATAACTGCTTTGTCTTCCTCTCCCCTTCCCCTGATAATCTTATAACTACCCACTAACAGGGTCTCTCACTGCCATGAATGGAAGGAGGTTCTTAGGCAGAGGTAGGATTCTACCGATTCACCCCGGTTCACCTGAACCAGTAGTTCCGAGGATCAGTTGGGAATGAACTGGTTCACTCCAATGATCAGCGGTTGGCCCCACTGACCCACCCTGGCTCTAGTCTGTACTTTATATCCTGGTTTTCAAGTTCAGCTGCCACGTGTCAGCTGCTTAACACATAGGGATTGCAGGAGGTCAGTAGCAAATGCTTTGCGTGTGTGCTCACCAAACTAGTTGTTACACCGGTTGAATCACACCCCTGTCCTTAGGGTAATGACATGGATCATTTGGTGCTTTGAGAAATGGGCAAAGAGGCACTTCCAAGGAATTACAATAGCACTTAGACTTATATACTGCTTTACAGTGCTTTACAGTGCTCTCTAAGCGGTTTACAAAGTCAGCATATTGCCCCCAACAATCTGGATCCCCATTTTACCCACCTCGGAAGGAGGGAAGGCTGAGTCAACCTTGAGACTGTGAGAATTGAACTGCCAAATTGTCCGCAGCCAGCAGTCAGCAGAAGTAGCCTGCTGTACTGCACTCTAACCACTGCACCAAAACAGATAATAGACAGTATATAGACTGCAGTTGCAAAGTGGTAAAATAAGAGGCTCAGAAGAGGCCCTCCTTTTCAGGCAGTAAAGGCAATGGAGTGGGGGAGAACGAATTGTGCTTTCAGACTTGCAAGACTCTATCACCCCCATTTTGTAGATAAATCGGCAGCAACATGTGCAGGAGGAATCAGGTGTTGAGAGGCTAAATCTTGGCCAGGTATCAAGCCCCAGCAATTTCTAAGAGTTGAGAAAAAGTGATCTGCTCAGCTGCTCAAGAAGGAAAGATGCCAAAGGCTGGAACTGATTCATACCTGCATCTGAGCTGTTTAAGAACAGCCATTGCCAATGACCTTTCTATTGGAAACTACTTGGCAGATTTGGGTTCCTTATTTCCTGTTCTGCTTCTTGATCCTCATGTCTTCAAATAAGATCGGCTGACTAAGTTCTTTGGCATTTGATTATTGGATTATTGTGGCTGTGTTTGCAATGTGTCTTATTTCCCTGAACTTGTGCTCCATTTATATCCTACAGATTGACAGAACACTAAACCCTGTGCTCCATGTCTAGCTACCAAGCAAGGTATGCTCCCAATATTCCCCCAGAGGGTCTGCGCATCCGCACAGCACAGCCAAATCTCTGTCCGCCTTAATAATTGATTGCAATATTACTTGGCAATAAACCACTTGTAAACTGAGCCAGTTGCCTGCTCAGTCTTAAACCAGGACATAAAGCTTACTGGAGCTTAATGGAATTTGGGAATGAGCCATTATCCCTGCTGGGGCAGGAGGCTTTCTCCTCTACCCTGATTTCAGCCTTCCTGCCAGTTTTAGAAGGAAAATTTTGGCTTGAAAGCTTTGCAGTTCCCCTTTATCTGCTCAGGTAAGCAAGTAGAAGTAACAAGAAGATTCTAGCAGTTTCTTCCAAGCACTAGATTGCTTTCTTATACCTTTCTATGGAGAAGAGGGCGATGCTATTATTACCATCAGTAATTTAGAGCATTTTCTGTCTTCATCATTTATGGGTTTGCAAACACAAAGATAATTGTGATTCATTTCCAAACAGCTTCTGGGGAGCAGAAATGGTACTGGTGTGGAATTGCCTAAAAATGAATAAAAAGCAAGTTCAGCTTTATTATTGTATGTAACAAACAAGCAAAATTGACTTCCTTCAGCTTTCCTTCTTTAGTTTTCACTTTTGTTGCATTTATTTTTATTTTCATTGGCATGTGGTTTATATCAACCCTCTTTTGAAAAACTTTTTTAGCAAAACTTGAGTGGAAAATTACCAAGAATTTGAAGTGCAAACTAGTATTTAATATAAGAAGAAGGAATTTTTGAAAAATAAGAATATTTTTTAAAATGTGTAAGGACAGAGTCATGAAGTTCAAAACCTTTCATAGTCCTGAAGTTATTTACAAATGTAATAATTAGGTTGAATAAAATGATTTTTATAGAATGTGGGAAAATGAACGAATCCAAGAGGATATTTGCATGGTTAAATAACAAAGTCAATAAAATATTAAAGAAGGTTTCCTTTAAAATGTAGAGATCCAGCTGAAGAAAATTAGAAGGAAAGCTGCAGATTCCAGCAAAACATATGCAAGTGGCTGTCACAGGGGGCAAAGAATGAATCTAAAGAATCAGTTGTTAACAGCTTAAAAACAAAATGTCAACAAAAGGCCAAAGCCTGAGAAACAAAGTGATTTGAGGCAATATGAATGGAAGAAGCACACTGAAGGAAGACAGTAAGGTTGAAGAAAAATATCAAACGAGTCTTCATTGTAGAATAATTAATTGGGCAATCAATGCCTTTAACAATAGAGTATGTTGAGAAAGTATGAGATTGGAGAGTTAAATTCCAAATTAATAAATCACCAAATGTGCGTGGCCTTTAATTCTTAACAATGCCTTGATCTCTCTGTCTGTCTTTCCTTGAGAGAAAGCCAGACTGAGTTCAATGTGTTATTTTAATATAAATGTAGATGATTGCAGCCTCACCATCTGCAACAAAAATGCATTTTTGCTGCTTCCTGAATTGTCAGAAATGATCTGCCTAATTAGGCCCATTTCACTAGCCCAGGATCCTCTAAATATGATGGGAGACTAGGTTAAAAAAAAACTTGTTAAGATAATGACTTGTAATAAATGTACATAATGTGATAAGATGTAACAGCCATTCCACCTAAATAATGAAAACCATTTATCATTCAAATAATTCACCTCATGCTCTTCAGCTAGCTTTTTTTTTTTAATCTGTGCAGAAGGACAACATTTTATTTATTGGCCTATTTCTCTGCGAGGAGAAAGTCAACTGCCCACCAGCTTGACCAATAAGCAAGAATAAATAGACGCTGACCCAAATGCTTGGGACATACCGCTTCATAAATAGGGATGGTCACCCAGCAATGAGGTAAGCCCTCAACTATGTTCTTCCAGCAAACACAAGCCTTCAAATGCCAGTCATCAGCTGGAAATGAAGAGCTCTTGCAAATTGTTATGAGGAAAGGTTTTGCACATCTGAGGGATTCACAATTCTTCCCTTGAAGTCACTAAAGGGTTCCCAAATCTTCATTTAGTCATGGTGAACTTTATGGGCTCACTGTGTCAAAAATTCAGAGTGCCTAACTCGACACTGCCGGTGTGGCACTGCCCTGTCCCCAAACAAAAGAGAAATAAATATTTACATATTCCTTTATTTTAAAAAATACATTCCAATCATGTATGATTCTATGTATTATGTAAAGAAGCATTGGATAATTACAAAAAAAAGTAAAAAAAACCCCTCATTTTCAGGAGATTGTGCGACAATAGGGTGTGCTTTTGAGAATTGTTGTTGTTGGGTATTGATGAACACTGGTGTGTCACTCAAAATGCCAAGACATGTCACTTTTGACATGCATGTCAAAGGTTTTGCCATCATTGCCCTATTCATAGGGCTGATGGAAACGCCCCATGTGTTCAAGGAGCTGCCCCTGAGCTTGGCCGTCCTGCTCAACCCTGCCCAGTAGCTCAAATTCGCCACACAATCATACAAGAAACATGCTGTGTTCTGGACATCTTCCCAGGATCTCTGTATGGCTGGCTGTGAGTGAATATTAACACGTCAAGCAGCTTACCGCAGTTCAGCACAGATGACAACTACCAGAGGTGGGTGTTTTTCATGTATTAAAATAAAGGAGCAGAATATGAAATAGGTTCACGTTTTCAAAATGAGAATGTTTAAATTGATGCCGCTTTTGATGGTTTATAAAAAGCTCTTTTACCTTGTCATTTTAGGCAAATAGGAGGAATGGCTAGAATGGCAGCCCTATTCATAGCTACAATGAACTTAATTGGGACTGCTGGTCACTATAAGGGGGACACCCAAGTGCAGGGCTGGGATTCTACCAGTTCGCTCCTATTCACTAGAACCGGTTGTTAACATTCTGAGCAGTTTGGAGAACCAGTTGTTAGAAGAAATTACTGGTCTAATCCTGTAAGGAAGGCAGGTAGAAAACATTCTGGTGCTTACAGAAACTGCCTCTCTGTTAACCCTTATTACATTCTTGGCAGGACTAGACTTCCTGTCTCTGGAACTTCTCTGGAGTTGTTTTTCCTTTTTTGCTGGTACTTTGCTTTGTGTGGAGTGACCATTCAAAGTTACAATGGCACTGAAAAAAGTGACTTAGGACCATTTTTCACACTTACGACTGTTGCAGCATCTCCACAGTCATGAGAGGCCAGGTGAGGAGATGCGTGCTTCAATGTGAGTGATGTTGAGTTGGCCACGCCCAGCCAGTCACATGACCACCAAGCCAGGCCCACCAACTAAGCCACGGCCACAGAACTTGTTAAAAATTTTGAATCCCACCCCTGCCCGAGTGGCAATTTGGTGTGTTTGTGTGTGTACATGTGTGTGCTCCTTCCGAGACAGCCCCATAGAGGGCAGAAATCTGCTCTTTTGCCAATATACTTAGGCCAAGCCTTACAATTAAAGTGCAGGCCACAGCTTTACCTCAAGCCAGAATACAAGACTTTATTATTTCCGATACTGACTCACAAAACTTCACCAGGCTTTTAAACAGAAATCTTTCCCTGCCTTCTGGAGATCTCAGGGACTGTGCATGCAGAACATGTGTTCTGTCCTTGAGTTACTGCACTAGAAAGCAACCAGTAACAGCCTATGAAAGGTCACTTATTTGTCATCTTTCCAGTTCACAACATAAGCTATGCCATGGCTTGCTAAATACTATTGCCAGACCAATTATCAGTCAGCGTTTATGAATCACTGATGAACAGCCGTGAGGATTTTAGGCCACCGTGCAAAATAAATCAACTTTATAAAGCCATTCCCAGCACTCGTTTCCTTGCACTCAAGAAGTCCCTTTGCTAATGGAAACATGCTGCCATTAGTCAAAAGCTGAGTGTAAAGAGACATCCTTGAATGTGCCCATTTTATTCCCTCATCAGAATAAATATGATGCTCCATAATTAGTATTTGGTAACGCTGAAGGAGAAAGAAATGCTATTGTCCTTAATGAGAACTTGTAAGCATTTCATTTAAACTCTTTTGCGCGTGCGCTCTCTCTCTCATAGGTGTTCATCATACAGATAGTCCTTGACTTATGACCAAAGTTGGGACCACGGCAGTGGTGGGTTTCCACAATTTTTCCTACCGGTTCGGTGTGAGCATGTGCACAGCATTTCCAACTTACCTTCTGCTGCAAAAGAGTTTAAATGAAATGCTTACAATCGGCTGTGCCACTTGAAGCAGCTGAGATTGAAAAGCAGGAGAGGTCAGTATAGAGAGTGGGAGGACCCATCAGCTGATCATCGGAGCGAAGCAGTTCACTCACAGATGATCCTTGGAGCAACCGGTTCAAGTGAACTGAGATGAACCGGTAGAATACCACCACTGGACCATGGAATTTCCATCGCTAAGCAAGGTGATTGTTAAGTGAATTGTACCTGATTTTATAACCTTTTTTTTTTTTGCCACAGATGTTAAGTGAATCATTTCAGTTGTTAAGTGAATCATGTGATTGTTAAGCAAACCTGGCTTTCCCCATTGACTTTGTTATGTCAAAAGCCAGTTGGGAAGGTCACAAATGGTGACCCTGGGATGCTGCTACTATTGTAAATACAGGCCGGTTGCCAAGTGCCCAAATTTTGATCACATGACCGTGGGATACGGCAATGGCCATAAGAGTGATAACCAGTTGTAAGACACTTTTCTTACTGCTGAGACTTTGAACAGTCACACAATGAATGGTTGTAAGTTGAGAACTACCTGTATGTTTGTGTATGAAACATACAATACATGTTGCGGGGTAAAGTAGAAATAGGTGAGGCATAATGACCAAAATGGAAATGCATCCTATAAACCAGTGTTTCTCAACTTTGGTAGCTTGAAGATGTATGAACTTCAATGTCTGGAACAGAAATCTATAGAAATACCTATAAGTTTCTCTTAAAAGTCACCAAATGTTTATGGTGATTCTGATGATTTTTATATGCAGAGGTTCTATTCTGACATAATAATCTCCTGATTATTTCTGCATATCCACTCTATTCAATGTGAGCAAGGCTACATTATATTCACCTAGCAACATGAGACCCGATTTTACAGCTGCTGAATTCTGCGTGTTGTGGTTAAGATGCTGGCCCAGAAATCAGGAGATTGTGAATTCTACTGCTGCTTGAGGAAGTTGATGACCTTGGGCCAGACACTCTCTCTCAGCCCAATGCACCCAACACAATTGTTGTTATGGGGGAAAATAGGAGGAAGGAGAATTGTATATGTTCACTGCATTAAATTACTTATAAAGTAATAAAGGCAAGATAAAAATCTAAATATTAAATAAATAAATAAATTCCTCAAAGATTACAGAAGTAGCCAGAGTATCCTTCCTAGAACACAAGTCTCTTATTTCTCTGGGACTGATTAACACTTTAACTGCATTATGCATGTACAGTACTTAGCAGATAGATCTTCTGAGTCTAAAATATAACTGAAATGTAGTTGAAAGTGTAGGAATCATGGAATAGGCATTTATTGGGAACAATCCCTTCTGAAATCACTGGAACTTAGAGCTAAATGTGGTCATATAGACTTTCATTCTTTGTTGTCCTTGTTGTGAATCAATAAAAAAGTAACTAAGCCCAAATGCAAAGCGGGTTTTGAAAGCCTGCACACCTGATTGGTCCTTAAACAAACGAACAAGGATTGGTCCATAACAAATCCCTGATTGGCCCATATTAGGACACTTCTTATTGGGTATTTGGGGTGTTTTTTGGGTCTTTTTTTTTTGGTGGTGGGGGTTTTTTTGGGTTTTTTTTTTGGGGGGTTTTGGGGGGGGGGGTGGGTTTTGGTTGTGGGGGGTTTTTTCGGGGGGTGTTTTGGTTTTTTTGGGGGGGTTGTGGTTGGTTTTTGGGGGGGGGGGGGGTGGGGGGGGGGGGGGGGTTTGGGGGTTTTAGTTGAACTTGTTGCACATATTATTGGTTAATAAGGTAGCAGCCAACCCTATAAAAGGGTTGCTGCTGCCCATAGCCTTGCTCTGTTCTGTTCTATCTACTGTTATTAAAGAGTTGAAGTCACTGGTCAGATGTCTGGTCTCCATTTTTCTCCAAACCTAACAGTCCTAATTATTGCTTTTACTTCCTGTGTTATTGTTGCAGCAGATCCTGTTTCCAAATCAGGACACAAGACCACGAAGGGTAGGAGAGTACAGGTTTATTTGCGCAAAAGGTTCAGAGCATTAGCATGGCAAATTCTGAACCCCCAGCTATTCCTGAGGGGTTACTTTTATGCAGCTCCCAGTCCCAGCGTACTACAAAAGGGGGAAGTAAGTCTAATTAGCCATTTTGCACAATTCAGCATATAAATACTTATCTTACACCATCTGTTATTTTCCATACTCACCCTTGCCATTTAGCTGTTTACAGGAACCTATCTAGTTCATAGGTCATTATTCTTAGACTTAGATTCAGCAATTTTCTGGTTTTCACAATATCATATTAAGCAACTTCTATAATATTTGCAATATAAGCTAAGAAACTTCTGCAAATTATAAGAATACTTTTCTGGTAACTTTCCATTCTGCTTCATTATGAACACTGACCCAATCTAGAAAAAAAAAAAGATATATATGAGAAAAGGCAAAATATTTGCCTCCAGTCTTACCCTTTAAAGAAAGCAATCGCATCCACACACCCCAAATATATGTGTGTTTATGTGTTTGTTTTTGGTGCCACTAAAGTTTTTAAAAACCCAGGTCTCTGCCAAGTGGGTTGATTCAAAACAAAACAAAGGAAAGGAAAGCATTAGTCTTCTGATCCTCAGTGATCCCAGTCTGGATTAAGTCACTGCATGCTCATATCAGATAAAATAATACCCCAGAAATGAGCAATGGGATACACGTTTCTTGTATCATATGCTTTTAGAGCGTAGTTCCAAGCAAACATTTGTAGCTTTAACTTTTACTAGCCTGCTTGACAGAGTGTACCTTTATAGTTATACCCTTGACTGAGAAAAATGCCAGAGTTATTGGTATATCATAAATGCATTCTTTAGCTATGATGGAAGAATAACAGTAGAAGTTCAGCAACCAATATCCTTTTGTCCCCTGAATGCTGTCAATTACTGTGATCAGCATACAGACAGGCTTGCTTACCAGTGGATTAAAAAAAAAGAAAAGCAACCACTGCCTTCAATTCAAAAGGCAATTTCCAAATAAAAGCTGTCTAGCCATCTAGCTTTACAAGAGACTATCTTGAATGGCCACATATCTAGGTTCAGGAAAATGAATATCACTTAAGATCTCCTTTCACATATCCATTTTGGTTTTATTCCTAGAGGAAAGAAGTTTCCATTTCTAGTTGCTATCCTAGTCATATGAAAATCAAATTATTATTTATTGTATTCAGACTGAGTAATGCTTATGATTAAACCATTTAAATCAGTGCATGATCCATATAATCAAGAGGAACTTCATTCCTTTCACTGGGGCTATTGTAAACATGACTATGTTTGCGTCCAATTCTATTTTTATTATTTAATATTTTATGTATTATCATTAAAAGAAGGTTGTTTCTGGGCACTTTACAAAATTGCATTCATGTGTACATATACATTGGAGATATCAATTAAGGTGACATAAACTTTAAAAAAACAGTATAAAAATCTCCAGTGGGGATCATTCACTCAATGTGTGGAAAGGCACCTAAAACAGTGGTCGCTAACCAGTGGGCTGGGGACCAGTGGTGGTCCGTGAGAACATTTTGGTGGTCTGCAGAGAAATGTCACCCCCCGAGCAATTAATCCAGGCTGCATGGGAACACAAGGCTGCACTGCCCACATAGCCCACGGGAACACAAAGCTTGCATTGCTTGCATTGCAAACAACATGAGGTAGTGAGGGGAAGGGGGAAAGGGCGGAGGGCAGAGCGGGGGAACTTGCCCTACTCACCTGGCCTGGCCACCAGACTGCTTCTTTCTGCTTCTTTCTTCTTCTGCTTTTGGCTGCACACAAGGAAAGCAACAAAAGTCTTCTTTCTCTCCCCTAAACTCCGCCAGTAACGAGTCTTTGGGACCCTGTAAGACATCATGTTCCAAGAGGCGGCGCTGGCACAACAAGTCTCACAAAGACTCATTTCTGGTGAAGTTTGGGGGAGAGAAAGAAAGACTTCTGCTGCTTCTGCTGCTTTCCTTGCATGAAGCCAAAAGTCTCTCTCCCTCTCCCTCCCCCCAAGAACGGAGCTGGAGATGGTATCCTGCCAACCCAAATAAAGAATGATTGATCGGTAGGAAAACGGGGTGGGGAATTTTCCTGCAGACTTTTTTGGGGATTTTCCCAGGGTCTCTGGTCCGCGGGATTTAAAATTATGAGTTTGGTGGTCCCTGAGGTCCAAAAGGTTGGTGATCCCTGACTTAAAATTTAACCTGTATTCATATTGTGGTAAAGAAGAGCCATGCAAAATGCAACTCCAGTTTCTCCATTAGCGGTAAGACCCATGAACCCAGGGAACCTCCAGGTGTTTATGTGCATCAAAACAGAGCCACAATTGGGATCAGCACTTCAATTTCTAAGTGAGACCATTGTTATGTGAGTCATGCACAATTTTGTGCCCTTTTTTGCCACAGTTGCAGGGGTGGGATTTCACCGGTATAACAACTGGTTCGGTGATCATGCACTTTGTGCATGAATGCGTGCTTCGTGTGCGTTCGCACCAAATGCAAGCTCCGCGCACGTACTCTGCATTTTAAAAAGGCAAGCCCATACTTACATTCAACTGCAGCATCTGTGAAGAAAACAGCTGAGGTGCGGCAAACAAAGGGCATAAAGCACAGGAAAGAGCAGGGGTGGGTGGGCGGGCGAGCCCACTTTCTCATTGCAGCGAACCGGTTCGGAGCGAGCTGAACATCGGAATAGGGGGTTTGCCTGAACCAGTCCGAACCAGTAAAATCCCACCCCTGCACAGTTGTTAAGGGAATCCCTCCAGTTGTTAAATGAATAGTATGATGGCTTTCCACATTGTTTGTTGGTAGCCAGATGGGAAGGTTGCCATTGGAGATAATGTGACTCCAGGGCACCACAATTGTCACAAATACATGTCTGTTGCCACGTGCCCAAATTTTGATCACCCAACCATCAGGATGTTGCATTAGTTGTAAGTGTGAAGAATGGTTGTAAGTCACATTTTTCAGTGCTATTGTAGCTTTGAACAGACACTAAATAAATGATGCAAAATGACCTCCAGCGGGCCACAAATGTGCATGTGGCTGCTCAAACGGTTAGAAACAGATTCCATGAGGGTGGTATGAGGGCCCGACATCCACAGGTGGGGGTTGTGCTTACAGCCCAACACCATGCAGGATGTTTGGCATTTGCCAGAGAACACCAAGATTGGCAAATTCACCATTGGTGTCCTGTGCTCTTCACAGATGAAAGCAGGTTCACACTGAGCACATGTGACAGACGTGACAGGGTCTGGAGACACCGTGGAGAATGTTCTGCTGCCTGCAACATCCTCCAGCATGACCGGTTTGGCAGTGGGTCAGTAATGGTGTGGGGTGGCATATTTTAGGGGGCCACACAGCCCTCCATGTGCTCGCCAGAGGTAGCCTGACTGCCATTAGGTCCCGAGATGAGATCCTCAGACCCCTTGTGAGACCATATGCTGGTGCGGTTGGCCCTGGGTTCCTCCTAATGCAAGACAATGCTAGACCTCATGTGGCTGGAGTTTGTCAGCAATTCCTGCAAGACGAAGGCATTGATGCTATGGACTGGCCCGCCCATTCCTCAGACCTGAATCCAATTGAGCACATCTGGGACATCATGTCTCGCTCCATCCACCAATGCCACATTGCACCACAGACTGTCCAGGAGTTGGGGGATGCTTTAGTCCAGATGTGGGAGGACATCTCTCAGGAGACCATCCGCCACCTCATCAGGAGCATGCCCAGGCGTTGTAGGGAGGTCATACAGGCACATGGAGGCCACACACTCTACTGAGCCTCATTTTGACCTGTTTTAAGGACATTACATCAAAGTTGGATCAGCCTGTAGTGTTTTATTCCACTTTAATTTTGAGTGTAACTCCAAATCCAGACCTCGATGGGTTGCTATATTTGATTTCCATTGATAATTTTTGTGTGATTTTGTTGTCAGCACATTCAACTATGTAATGAACAAAGTATTTAATAAGAATACTTCATTCATTCAGATCTAGGATGTCTTATTTTTGTGTTCCTTTTATTTTTTTGAGCAGTGTATATAATCGAAGCTATAAACTAAGAATATTGTCTTGCTGCACTCTGACTTTTTCATGAACTATGTACAACTATGGTTTGAATTGTTTTGAAAGTTGCAAATGTGAAATGTGTTAACTATCTTTGAAATAATTGATTTTTTTTACAAAAAGATTTACACTTCAGTAGATTTAGTGAAAATAGTTCTTACAAATAACCAATATATGTCCAGATCATGGATTGCCTTTGTCCTTCTGTCCTCTATTTTCTCACATTGTAATTTGCAAGATTTCTTTCCTTTGAGTTCTGCATAGATTTCTGTGGCTGAAAGTGTACAAAAACATCTGAATCTTTGTCAATAACTTTCTTACTTTTTCTAATAGTTTGCATTTGTTTGGGGTTTTTTTGTACTTGTGAGATATACTTTTGAAAAAAAAATTCTATATAGATAGATAAAATTGATGTCTTAACTTTTCCTCCAAAAGAATTGAAGAAACTGTAGCAAATTCACAATACTAATTTAAACAATAAAACAAGGGAGAAAAAGTTGATTTTACAAAAAACAAAAACAGGAAAAAATACCCTGCCAACACCCACAAGGCAATTTAAACCAGTTCTTAGATATATTCAAGGCAAGATAACATTATGGAAAGTGTGTATATGAAGCAACAATGTCTGTTAGTCTTTTAATTTATTCCTAAATTATTTAAATCGTTATTTCCAGCAGTTGTCCAGAGATTGTGTCAAGCGATTTTATAGATTTATTGTCATTGTTAAATATGCTAATGAATGCTATTTTATTATCTTTTCCTTTGCTCTGTGGCAGAGAACAACATTTAAAAACAAAGAAACGGGGCTTTAAACAGGAGCTGCTGCTTGTTCTTTTGCACATAAGATTTGGTGTCTTTGAAATTAAAGAAAAGTGAGGAGAAAAAAAAATCCCAAAGGAACTAGTTCTATGTTAGTCATAATTAGTCATAATTCTCCCACTGACACCTTTCCTTCTCCCAAAAAACAATTGTTAAATTGTTGTTTTGGTTTTCTTCAAAATAGCCCAGATGTCTTAAGGCAGTTTTGCCCTGCTGGTCAAACTGATTGTCTTCTATGTTTTTCCTAGCTGTTTCTTAAGGCAACTTCAGAAATTTCACCCTGGATTGCAATAGGTAAGCAGTGGAGTTGGGTGCACAGTCTTTCCATCTATGTAGAAAAGGCAAGTCTCATAGGTTGGGTCCTTCCGAAGCAGTGCCTGCTCTTTCCTTTTAGGCATTGTGTCCTCCTCACTACACCTGTGCCTTTGCATTGTACAGACCTTTCCCAGAGGTTTGCACAAATGGATGCCATCAACCCTTCTTTCCATTTTATTTCTTTAACAATAGTACAGTATAGTCCATGGGCAGCCCTGGACATTCATGAACAATGCAGTCTCATTGTTAGTCAAGTCCAGGTGGCTAAAAGCCATTGTCTCTCTTATTTTGTTACATTGTGGGTAGATTCTGCCCACAAATGACCAATAACAGTTATTGACTCAGTTAGGTGCTAATTTTACTTTACAAAATGTTATTTCATTCTGTATAAGCTGATCTGTGGTGGTAATAAAGACTTGCCCTGATACAGATCCTTTCTATTTTCCTCCCCCCTTCTTTATCGCGCCAATGTTGCTGTGTGTAATCAACGCAATAGGGAACCAGTTGTTCATTTAGTCCTACGTCCCTCCATAGGACCATAGAAACTTTTATAAAGAAAAACTAATAGTTCAGACAAAGTTCAAAGAAACAGAGTATTGCAATTTAAATATTTTTAAAAATGGAATATTGTGCAATATTTTGGGCAGGATATGAGAAAGCAAGGAGAACATGCTTCACCTACTGGTACTCTGGATAGTTCCCCACTGGGAGAAGAAATGTTTGAATGGAGCACAAGCTTACCAGAGTTGATGGTGATTCATTAACATTATGGGCCATCACTGTATCAACTGCAAGATTATAAAAACACAGCAAATGTTGACTCCAAAATATTGACCAGGGCAGCAATTAGGTGTTGCAAGGGAGCAGACGATACAGCATAGTAGCCAATGGAAGCTGGGGCTGCAACTAGAGTGGAACAAAAACCTGGAAATCTTTTACTTTCACTTTGGATTGGAAAGGAGCAATTGTGAATAGGAGCTGGAAAACATGGTGTTAGATTCATTTACAGTGGAATGGAAATGGGAAGGTGACAACATCATCCATTCCTGCACTCAGGAAGTAGTGAGTGGCCTATACAGGCAAAGACCCCAAAAGAAACTATGGATCTGCCTTTTAATTCTTTCTCCATTCACCAGGGAATGCAATGAACTGTGTTTGAAGCTTAAATGTTGGTGGATATTGCAGAAGACGATGGGTGAGGAATGGATTAAGCAAGTTTCCCAATTAACCCACATTTATCCAAATTATCCAAATGAACTCTCCAAGCTGCATTGCGATTCAGTTACGTGCATTTCTATATACAGATAGACCTTAAGTTATGATGGGCATTGGGACTGGAATGCTTATTGCTAAATAAAGCAAAGCATCATGTGACCACACTACTTAGTGATGACAGTCCTGGCAGTTTTGCTTGTCGTCATTAGGTAAGAACAGCACAGTTGTTAAGTGAAGACCTAGACAAGTGTGGCAGGGTGGATGCCACAGGCAGGATTTATGCAGGCAGGCAGGTGCCATGGGCGGATGCTATAGACTGAGGGCAGGTAGATGCTACAAGCATTTGCTATGGAATGCAGATGGACATGTGCCATTGACAGGTGCTATGGAATACGGTCATGTGGGCAGTACAGAATGGCGGCCAGTGGGCTAGCACCATAAGCAGGCACTATGGAATATGGCCAGGTAGGTGCCATGAGTGAGCACTACAAAATATGGGCAAGTGAGTGCTGTGGGCAGGCGTTATGGAGAATGGGCAGGCAAGTATTGTGGGATGCAGAGTGAAAGGGTGCCATGGGAAAGCATGATGGAGTGGGCGGCTGGTGGGTGGGCGGGCACTATGGAGTATAGGCAGGCAGGTGTCACAGGTGGATGCTACAGAATACAACCAATCAGGCAGAGTCCAAGACCCCCAGGTCACCCACAGGCTCCTCAGAAGAAAAAGCATTGGGAGCAGGAGCAACTTGCAACTTCCTTCCAGCTTCCCTGTTGACCTTGCTTGTGGGTGAATCAGCAGAAAAGGTGACAAATGATGATCACATGACTGTGAGAAGCTGTCATTGTCATAAATGTGAGCCAGTTGGCAAGCTCCTGAATTGCAATCACATGACCATAGGACATTGCGATGGCCACAACCTTGAGGATCAGTTGTCCTCATTCAGCACAGCACCATTAGTACTTTGAATGGTTGCGGAACAAGTGGTTCTTAATATAGCTATGAAAACTGTTTGCAGCAGTTTTCAATGCTTCCTGAAAGCATTGCGTGGCTTGAGCAGTTTGTTGGCTCGAGGAAGGACAACGCCATCTGCCAATTTTAGTAATAGGCAATCTGTTTGTACAGTAAGTACAAGTTCCAACTTACATACAAATTTTGGCTAAACACAGTTAGGAACCAAACTTATGCTTAATATGGGACTGCCTATCTATGGAAAAGGCTATGTGTTCCTTTATGCATGCAAGAGATTGTTGTGGCTGGAGGTATATAGAAATAGCTAATTACAGAAATGGGGTGGTGTTTATTTTCCCCAGTGAATTAACAGTTATTAAGGAATTGAAAGTTTTGCGCTGGCCTACCAGTAATTAGTAATTGCACAGGAATTGCTTTAATTTTGCTGAATATTGTCTTAGGCATTGCATTGCGTTATTGGTGAAGTTCAGATGAATCAATAGATATTAGTCTGGGCCAATTTTGTATTCATGCATTCAGAATTTTATTTTCTCCTATTTCCACATCAATCTGTGAATTCATTCTCCATGGATACTCATAATTCATTATATGTTTTGTTTCAAAGTCTAAATCTCTACCTGCATTGTATGTTAAATTTACATTTCCTTTTTAACCTGATCTACACTGCACAATTCAAAGTGCCAAATCCAAA
This sequence comes from Notechis scutatus, assembly GCF_049901735.1. Lineage (NCBI taxonomy): Eukaryota > Metazoa > Chordata > Lepidosauria > Squamata > Elapidae > Notechis > Notechis scutatus. The sequence continues at coordinate 86,298,958 of NC_142011.1, forward strand.
AGATAAGTTATGTTCTAATCCATACAGATTGCATAAATAAAAAATGTTTGCACAAATCTCTATATAAAAGCACTAAGAGGAAAGAAAAAGAAGGAAGAAAGAGTCAACTTACGTTATTGAACACATAGAGGTACTTTTGGTGAGATTTGTTTCTGAGTTCTAAACACAAGATTGTTGATATGATTTTCAGAAGACACAGACAAAATCTAATGCTGAAACATGTTTTGCAGAAGGATTTCAAGACTGTTATACATTTGACACTTCTATTCTCCATCTGGTACACATGCTTTAGAACAGATTAGCCTGCTGGTGTAAAAACACATTCAAAGCAAAAATATCAAATTGGCAAAATTAGTCATTTTTAGCAAAAATGATTTTCCAGGTCAAGAATTACTTGCTGAAGATGCAACATTATAAATGGATTTCTTTAAAACCGCTTGTATTACTGGTCTTTTTTTTTTTTTTAAAGGGTGCACTTTATAGTCTATTAGCATGAAATAAAGTTTAGGTATACATTAATCAAACTTTTCATGTGGAGGAGAATAATGTATACAAAAACCAGGAATTCCTTATTACCATTTTTTCAGAAGCTATTTATAATCAATATTTCAAATATATCTACTTTTTCTTCTTTTACTGACGTGGGTTTATTTCTTCACCAAATAGGAAGTTATTCAAAAATAACCTTTTATATAACTATTTTATATAACATTTGAACTAGGCTTATTATAAGCATATCATTATTATGTTTATTATGCAAGTAAAATATGTAATAGTGCATACCTATTTACCTTGTTATATCAAAATTATATCTCATTTGATTGATGGATAACCTTAGATTAATCAATAAGACTGAATATTTTTCCTAATCTTAGTCCTTCTAATATGTGGGACTACAGTATCCATCACTCCCAACCAATCATGGCAAATTAAGCAGAAGGAAATTTTATTATAAGGCTATTGAGATTGTGAATTTTAATGTATTAATGTTTATTAAATTTTATATTTACATAAAATGTAATAAATTTATTACAAATACAATATTCCATTTTTTTCTGCATGAGGATATTTTTTTTCCTCAGAACATTTCTGGAATCATTGTGAATCATTTTTCAATCATAACTCTTAGATCACCTTATACTCAAAGAAAGAGATAGAACAAAAGCAGGACTGCAAAAGAAATTGTTGAATAGTAGTGAGCTATAATTTAGGTTTAGCATATTGCACTTTACATTCTTTGAACATAGGGAAAATTGGATAGATATGGTAACTAAAACATCTTACATTCTTATAAATAAGCCCATTGGCAGATAAGTCAAATCTTGAATTATTAACAAAAATACCATGAAAAATGAGCCACCCACAGATAAGCCAACCACATTTTTCATGGTATTTTGATTAATAAATGAAAGGTTGGCTTATCTGTAATGGGCTTATCCACAAGTATATTTGGAAGATACAGATACATTAAAAATTACCATATACTTGGGTAAAAAAATTGCCTTATACTTGCCCATTCAAGGGTAAGCTGAACCTGATTTGGGGCTGTATTTTGGCACCTAAAATTCTCAACTTATCCATAAGTAAGTATTAGCACCACTGAAAGTTATATGAACAACTTGACTCTTAGATATATGAAACAAATAATATAGGGCCTTCAAGAATTTGTAGTTTTCCTTTAGTATAGGGTACATTATTTCCTATATATTATTTCCTATATGATTCACCTTTTTTATGTCATTTTCTGTGTGAAAGTATTGGTAGTGTGGGATTGAGAAATGGTGTTAATTAATATTACTCTCAAACTTGAAAATGTTTATTATCAAACTAGGTAACATTATCAGTGCACAGTTCAACCCTGAACTGCAAATATGCTCTTCCATCAATAACATTATTCTAATAACTAGCATGAAGTTCTGCAAGCAGTGAGACAGGACCAGAGGTGGTATTCAGCAAGTTCTGATCAGTTTTGATGAACCGGTAGCGGAAATTTTGAGTAGTTTGGAGAACTGGCAAATACCACCTCTGATTGGCCCCACCCCCATCTATTCTCTGCCTCCTGAGTCCCAGCTGATTGGCTGGGTCTTCTTTTGTTGCCCTGCACAGGAGAACGGAGCTGGAAAGCAGGTTAGTGGGGTGGGGAGGGAATGGGATTTTGCAGTAACCTTCCTTCAGGAGTGGGGAGGGGATTTTACAGTATCCTCCTCCTGCCATGCTCACCAAGCCACACCACACCCACCAAGCCACACCATGCCCACCAAGACATGCCCACAGAACCGGTAGTAAAAAAAAAAAATGAATACCACCACTGGACAGGACACATTGGGTTCATGATATTATCATTACATAATTGTGGTTTCTGTCAGATGCTTATGGTAACAACTTAATAGGAGCATATGTTTCATGAGATAAAATGCCACTAAGGTAAAAAAAAGGATGACAATTCTACCTTTTTGCCTATATTCACCGCAGTTTTAAAAATGTAAAAACAAAAACTCAGTGAACAGCGGTATTCATTTTTAAGAGAGTTATGAAGTAATTTTTAAAAAAGATACTATCGGCCCAATTTTTTTTTTCTTCAAAACTAGGGAGATCTTTTGCAGTTGTTATCAGGACAAAAGTATATCAGAGTCAAGAACTCCTGTTGATATCAGTAGACTGTCATTCACAGAGAGTGAGTGAGAATGTCAAAGGTGAATGCTGCTGTGTGGATCCCAAGTGAAGTTATTGTTTTTATCTTTACCCATCAAAAGCTGATAACTTCATTCTGTATTTTGTCAGAGGCTTACAAGATCTCTTTCCTTACTGCATGGTGCCCTTTGAATAGCGTATTCTAGCCAACTCTACTACTTCGGTTACTTTTTTCAGAAGAATCCTCTCCCTTTAGAATAATATTTCTATTTACTAATGGCCAATTCATGCCAGCATCTTCTAGGGCTTTGTTTTTTATATTATGAATGGATCGGTGATCATATCTTTCTGCGATAAGATAATATAAAAATAATGAAATGAACCCTATCTATAAATTGGTTTATGTTCTTGGTATTTTTATCTTAATTAAATATTTCAACCCCAAATTCTATTCAGATGTTTGAAAACAGGTGGTTCATGCTATGATTAATCTTTCTAAATGTATATTAATTTGGGAAATGTCAAATTTTGCGATACCATGATCTCCTAAAATGCTCAATTGCTTTATGCCAATCCCCACATGAATCTAACTAACAAATTCATTGGGATAGAATTTGGCAATAAATAAATAAAACGCTTACTTTAACTATAACTACTGCCTTAATGATTCAGAAGCACTTTATTTCTTACCCAAGTAAAGCACTTACGGATTTTCAAAAGCATGAAATTGCTTTTAAGACTTTTTTTCAAGCAGCTTGAACTAGCTAACATGGACAACTTTCCTTTTAAGGAAAGAAATGGACAAAGTTGTGGGAGGACAATCATTACAAAATGCTATAGATCAGGGGAGTCAAACTCAGGTCGTCACAGCAGCATCAGCTGACATATCAAGACTGTTTTCCCTTTGCTAAACTGGGAGTGGGCGTGGCCAGCCTGTTGGGTTCGAGATCAGAATAAGCACCCTGAGCCACGGATCCGCAACATTCATTTATTAGGTAAATTCAGCAACTAAGTAACTCAACAACGATAACGGCTGGCGGGCAGCCTTTATATAGCGGCTGCCTGCCACTCCAGTATCCAATCACTTTAAAGTATTCTGTGATGACCTGGAGTGTAACACAAATGTAACAAAATCCAAAACATAAATAAATGTCCTTTAATGCCTCCAACTTGGTCCCACTCTGTTCAATAATTCTCAGTTGGAGATAAAACGTACTCAAAAATAGTCTTCAAAAGAAAGCAATGCAGTCCAAACTTAATGAGCAGATAGAGGTGAAATAAAAAACCAAACAAACTATAATGATGAAATTTCCACAACGGAACAGGATAAGTATTTATCAAATTCAAGGAGATAACAAGTCACATTGTGTTGGAAGGATGCCAACCAAAATAACTTCAGACCAAAATAAAACACACTTTGCTTCTGGCAACACTGTGTTGTAATCATCTCTCTTATATACTAGTCTTCCCAGTTGCAACCAATGAGGAGGATCATGGCCACTTCCTCTCTCGTAAGCCAAGTTGTTGCCTTCTCCATTCCTCCCTGCGTGTCCTAGGATGCAGAAGGGATGGGTCTGGTTCTTCCTCTGACTGCCCATCCGGCCTCTGCCCTTCCCCAGCCTCCTCCACAACCTCCGGAGCCACACCTCCACTCCCTGTCGGCTGTTCCTCCTCTCCCTCTGAGTCCGACTCTACCAAGGGCATGACATATTCTTCCCACACTGGTTGTGATGGGCTGCTATGTGTCCGAACCTGCATAGACACAACACAGCCTGTGAAGCTAACCCTGTTATAGATGAAACAGATTATCTAGATCTCTTTTCAGACAAGATTCAGCTAATACTAATACTTCCATGTTGGAAGCATCGAAGGGTTTCTGTGGTGAAAAGATTTGTTGGTGATCTCACCGTTGCCTGGGAGATGCCCAGTTGAGGGGTCCTTCTGTGTCTCTGTGAAATTGTCCACGGAAGTGGTACCTATTTATCTGCTTGTGCTCCCCTACTTTCAAACTGCTGGGTTGGCAGGAGCTGGAGTGTGTGATGGGAGCTCACCCTGCTCCATGGCAGCAATGGGTCTCAAACATGAGCAAGCCAATTATCACCCAGCATTTTAAACTTGTGAGCCACCACGCTCCTCTAAGATTCAGCTTATACAGCCTGTATAAGGAATTAAAACCTCACTGGTCATCTTTGTAAATGATCTATGGCAGGACTTGGAGAGAGAAAACATGATAAGTGTCTCTTCCCATCCCCCAATTTCCCCCCCAACAGATGCTCTTTAAATGAAATTTGGGAGTAATGATTATTCATACCTTTCTTTCCCCGTAACTGGATTACTGCAATCTGTTGTCCATCTAAAGACTGCTTGCAAACTATAGTTGGCACAAAATGCAGGTGTCTGATTATTAATGTGTAAGAGCCCTTTTAGCCAGTTTTATTATGGGAGCTGCTAATTTGCTTCCAACTGCAATTCAATGTTATTACCTAAAAAGCTCTATATGGCTTAGTCCTGAATATCATGAGACTACTTGCTCCCTATAGAATCTCGCCATTTGATTTAAGCCAGTAGAGAAGGCATGTTGTGAGTCCCCATCGTTGGAAAATAGATATGGAGCCAGAAAATGCCTCCACAAATTAGTCTGGCTTCCCGTCGATTAATATTTATATAAACAGTCAAAATATTGTTCTTCTGAAGATGCTACAGGGAATAAATGACATTTGAATTAAATGTTGGCTATCTGGTAAGTTTTTATTGAGAGATTTGTGTTAAATATTTATCTTTTGATATTGATAACTTATCTGATTTGATCATTGTTAGCTATTATCCTATTATGGTAGTATTATTGTACTAGCTATAAGCTACTTAGAGACCATGACTGAAGCAGCATATGAGTTTTGCAAATAATAACAAATAGGTGGTGACAGCCATATTTTTCTCAGTCTTTAAAAAACTGAACAGTAAAAAAAAACCACACAATTTATTCTCCACACCATGCCTGAATATAATCTAATCTGGATTCCATAGTGTGAAACAGGAATTCAGTTCATCTTTATTTCTAGAAAAACTGAGGGGGAGGTTTTGCATTTTGTTTATTTTGCCCCACAGGGAGTAGAATAGTCTGTTCCTTACATAATCAAGGATGTGCTATTGCATCTGAATGCAAATGTTAAAATCAGTATGTGGTCCTCTACTTAAGTTTATACATATTCTGGTAAAAATACTTCCACTGATAGGTGTACAACATTTTGGGTGCCATAGAATGAAATAACTGGTCGTCAGAAACTATTTGAGAATGCTTTCTATGTTAATTCATTGAGTTCAATTAGGCTAATTCTCAAGAATTCAGGAATAATAGTTTTACAACTCAGTATGCATTCATACCAGGGTTGACAATAAATCTCAACTCTCTAGAACTTGCTTACAGCAAAAAGACACAAACAAGGCATAGCTAGTTAACTTAGTTTATTGCAGACAAGAAAGAAGTCATATACCTGTATGTTGTGGCCCCGACTCCCGAGCCTATGCTGTCAGAGGAAGAGGACCTGGAAGATGAGGGGGAGGAACTGGCAATGCCTTCCTCCCCAGGACCTTCCTCCCTGCCAATGCCTTCCTCCCTGGTAATGCCTCAGGTTCCATCAGAAAACCGAGAGAAACAGTCTGAGATGAATCAGGAGGAAGGCATGTTGGAGCAGCCCCTGACAGGGAGTGAAGAGGAGGAGTCTTGGCTCGACCCCAAGCAGCGTCGTAGGGAGAAACATGAGCAGCAACGTAGGAAGTGTGGGAGGGTCAGAGAGTGAGCTGAGTCACTGAGCCACACCCCACAGGGGATAAAAGTGGGTGTACTTTCTCCTTAAACTTTATACGGGACAAAGTTTAACTTACTTTAGACTTTATTCGTGACTATGTTGGAAGAACGATTGTTTTGTGGATTGCCTTGTGCTTTGTGAAGTAAAAGAACCATTTCCCTCTGTGTGAGTAAGACTTTGATTTACAATTGCTGCCAGCTCGGACAAGCAGGACGTAGTGGGATGCCAAGAATGTTATCAGTTACAGAGGATTTGCTTTGAAAAGTTCGAGCCAGCTTGCCTGTCTGTGTTTGTGTGTGTGTATAATCCCTTACTTTTTGGGGGAAAGGGAAGGGGAGACAGAACACCTGTATATGCAAATGTTTTGCCTACTGCAGAACACAAAAATCAGAGTGCATTCACATGTGTGAGATTGCCCTCAATCTTTCCCACAGGGGTGGGATTCAAATTTCTTAACAACCGGTTATGTGGGCATACTCCCTCATTTGAAGTCTACTTGAGAAAAACAACAGTTCATACGGAACGCGCTTCATTTTACACTCCCCTTTCCTTTTTCCTTTGAGGGCATGGTAACAACCCTGTGGAAATGGCCTAATTTGTGGGTGTGGCTTGGTGGTCATGTGACTGGGTGGGTGTGGCTTGCTGACTAGGCATGGCTTGGGTGTGGCTGGTATGTAAATATTATAGATATTTATGTAAATATTGATTTTTTATAAAAAAAGAGCAACTTTTACCCCAAATCAGGCAAAGCAGGCAGGCAGATTGAGTTGCTCACAGAATCACAGATTCACTTAGAGATCTATGATTCTGCAATCTGCTACCTGAGTCTGCACTAAAAAAAAAGAAGCTTCAGTCCTAAGGAAGGTTCAGCTCTGCTTTTAGATTAACTAGAAAGCAAGAAATCCAACAATTTCCTGCTTTCTAGCTAATCTAAATCTCCCGGCACAGCAGAACAGCTGATGGTCAGAGAAAAAAAAGGAAAAATAGCAACTTACCAAACGCAGGCAAGTTTGATGATGCGCATATGCCAGGTAAGGAGTGAGTAGGCAAGGAGGGGAGGGGTGGGGCCAGCCAGTGGCGTGATTTGCATGTTCTCTGAACTGGGTACAATCATAACAACCAGTTCTATAGAACCAGACCAACCAAGTAGAATCCCCCCCCCTGCTTTCCCAGCATTAGGCTTTTCTCCAGTGAGTCCTTCTTTCTTATTAGGTGACCAAAGTATTTGAGTTACATCTTCAGGATCTGGCCTTCTAAAGAGCACTCAGGGTTGATCTCCTCTAGGACTGACCAGTTTGATTGCCTTGCAGTCCAAGGAAGAGTCTTCTCCAGTACCACAGTTCAAAGGCCTCAATTCTTTGGCACTCAGCCTTTCTTATGGTCCAACGTTCACAGACATACATTGCAACTGGGAAAACCATAGCCTTGACTATACACAATTTTGTTGGCAAGGTGATGTCTCTGCTTTTTAGTATGCTGTCTAGATTTGCCATAGCTTTCCTCCTCAGGAGCAAGCGTCTTTTAATTTCTTGGCTGCAATCCCCATCTGCGGTGATCTTGGAGCCCAGGAAAATAAAATCTGTCACTACCTCCATTTCTTCCCCCTATATTATCCAGGAATTGAGAGTTCATATATTGCACTAACTGGTAAATCTGGACTGCAACCCAATTTGGAATGGGCTCTGGGATGGGTTATTTAACTCTGATGTCAAGGCCCAAGCAATCCTACTGCAATCTCAATGCTGAGAATTTGAGGACACTGGCTTTTGCTGTTATTGCACTGTAATACATTTCAACCTTCTAGCCACTTAACCCTATATTTAGGACCATACTGATAGCACAACCTCACAAATATGACACAGCTAAATAAGTTGCTTTATCAAAAGCAGAAACAAATTGGACGTATACAGAAGCTCTACCTATTGCAGAACACAGAACTCAAAGCTGGATAATGATGGATAATGAAGATGGATAATGGATAATGGATAATGATGGATAATGAAAGATGGATAATGAAGAAAGAGAAAGAAAGCACACTTCAAATCAAATCCTAGGCCTTTCTCCACCCACTCTTTTTCAAGTCAATAGGTACTTGACTACCAGTTTTTCACAGGGCTTGAAATTGGGGATCACCTGCTTAGTGTTTACATAATGTTTTTGCCTAGTCTGAGAAACATTGGTTCCCTGGTACCTTGTTACCTCCATTCCTTACAGTAACTTTGCTTGGAAATAAGTCTCATTTTATTATATTGACTTCTTGCTGAAAGTAGGCATCAGATAGCTGTCCTCTGCAGGCAACTTTTAACACACAACATATAACAAAGCATGCTCGGCTCTCTCCTTTCTTCAATTCCACATAGGAGGTATGAAGAGGAGCTGCACTAACCTTGGCTGAATGTGAATACAGTTTTCCAAATAATCCAAGGTACAGCATTTTTAGAGCCCTGGTTATGCCAAGAGCTGTCCCTATACTCACATAAGCACTGAAACAGATCTTGGCATCTTCTTGATAAATATGTACTTATTGCAAAGAATAAAAGTTTATATAATAAAGTTTATATAATATATATATATATATATGATGACTCCCCTTCAAATTAAAGCGAACAAAACAGAAAGCAGCTGTTTCAAAAGGAGTTCAAACAGAATGAAGTCTCACAAGATAACGGCTGCTTTTAATCCACGGTCCACAGCAATAAATCTTTACTCTGTCCGGCAAACCAGTCCTGGTAAATAATCTCAAGCCTCAGAGCTTCTTGCTGTAACGTCCTCACTCAATAAGTCACTTTGTTCCTGGCAAATTGTACTAGCCCAGCTGTGTCCTTTTATAGTCATTGAGGTAACGAGCTAATTTCCTTAATTACTGGCTCGCCCTCCTCCTTCGTTCCAGCTGGATTTGCCTCCTCATACGTCGTCTGTTCCTGACGTTTAACCATAAGTCTTCCAAGTTCTCATCTCCACTGGAAGACTCCCTCAAAACTTCCCTGTCAGCCATTCCCAGCTGATGATCAGATAAGGAACCAGAGGAGGTCAAAGGTCCTGACAATTCCAATACGTCAGGTTTGTCATCCTTTGTCACATCCATCTCCTCATCCTGGTTACTATTCCCTTCACTGAGCAATGCCGGCTCATATAGTTCTGCCATGTCCTCCTCACTTGAACTCCGATCTTCCACAGAAGCAGAATCCAAGCCCAGAACCACAACACTATCCCTCACCGCAGGGCCCTTCCCCGGGTCTGACGATCCGGATGCGGTTTCGAAGGAAACGTTCATGAAAGTCCCGAATCATGTCTGGAGCATGAACCGCAGATGCATCCGTCCATGAGCAAATCTCCGAGTCATCCACTCTCCTCCCGACTAAATACTGAAAAGCGACCCTTGAGCCAACGCGAATCAGTAACGCTGACCACCGTGTCATCAACAGCAGCCTCCTCATGGGGCGTCGATGGGGAAGTCGTACGGCGGGGGCACACAGAGGACACTCCGGGAGTCAGGAACCAAAAAGAGAGCGATGGAAAACAGGGTGAATACGCATAGAGCGTGGTAAGGTGAGACGGTATGCCACAGGGTTGATAACCGCCTCAATCGGGAAGGGACCGATGAAACGATGGTCCAACTTCCTAATTGGGCGATCGATCCAAGGTGTTTTGTGGATAACCACACCTTGTCACCCACAGCTAACGGAGGCGTTGCGCGACGTGATCGGTTCGCAAACCGTTTATAGTCGTCTTTCGCCCTGTCGAGTTGTTGTACTACTAAACGGTGGACCACTTGTAGTTCCTCCAGAAAATCTTGGGTCTCAGGAACCGGGGAATCCATCATCATTAATGGGAAGAAGCGTGGATGATAACCCACATTCGCGAAAAATGGCGTGACACTAGTGGAGGTGTGCTGCGAGTTATTAAAAGCGAATTCTGCCAATGGGAGATATTTTGCCCAATCGCTTTGTCGCTGATTAACGAAACACCTCAAATATTGGGTAAGAATACCAATCACCTTCTCAGTCTGGCCATCAGTTTCCGGATGGTGCACTGACGCTAAGCACACCTGAACTTGTAGCGCCGCCATTAACTGTTTCCAAAATTGCGCAGTAAACTGAACCCCACGATCAGAAACCACTCTATCCAGCAGTCCATGCAGACGAAAGATATGCTGCAAAAATAGCTGGGCCGTAGTGCGGGACGATGGCAATCTCCGACAGGGGATGAAATGAGCCATTTTAGTCAGCATATCAACTACCATGAGCACCATCATGAAGCCCGACGAGAATGGTAAATGCATGAGAAAGTCCATGGAGATCGCTCCCCATGGTCTGCTCGGAGTCGACAATGGTTGGAGGTCAGGGGTGCACCCAACGCCGCTTTCGCTTGCCTACACTGAACGCAAGAAGCGATGTAAGAGAACACATTGTGACGAACCCGAGGCCACCAAAAAGTCCGGGTGACCAAATGCAAGGTTTTATGAAATCCAAAATGGCCAGCAGCGGGGTTATCATGACATTGTGTCATGATGAGAGCTCTCAACGACCTGGTAGGTACATATAATAAACCCGATGTCGGAGCAGGCCCTCTTCAAAGGACCATGGAGAATCAGGTCCAACGTCCCCCCGTCTCTGCTGCGTCCACGCATCCAGTCGTTGCGCCTCCCGTAGGCGAGCCCGCAAATCTACTGGATCTTGCAGTACGGCCAAGGATTCTGGTGATAACACCGTTCGTAGAGGAAGAGGATCCTCGGGACAGATATACTCAGGCTTCCGAGACAACGCATCTGCCCTCCGGTTCTGTCCACTTGGAACATAAGTGCGGAGAAATTGAACCTGGCGAAAAACAACGACCACCGAATCTGGCGTTGATTCAATTTCTCAGCTGTGGTTAAATGTTCCAAGTTTCGATGATCCGTCCGAACCTCTACCTTGTGCCGAGCCCCCTCTAAATGATGTCTCCAGGTCTCAAAGGCAGCCTTAATGGCCAACAACTCCTTTTCCCGGATGGTGTAGTTGCGCTCTGAAGCTGTGAGTTTCCTAGAATACTATGCGCATGGGAAAAGGCGCGCCATCTTTGAAGCTTGTAACAGTACCGCTCTGATAGCGACATTAGAGGCATCGGTCTCGACCACAAATGGATGATTCGGATCAGGATGCCTCAATATCGGCTCAGCTACAAACGCTTTCTTTAAAATGTCAAAAGCCTGTTGTTGCGGGGCCCCACACACAAGCGGGACCTTCTTACGGAGGAGCTGAGTTATGGGGTCCATTACTTTAGCAAAGTCCGGGATAAAAAGTCCGATAGTAGTTGGCGAATCCCAACAGGCGTTGTACGTCCTTGACTCGACGAGGGCTTCCCAACTACATAATGCTTCAACCTTTTTAGGGTCCATAGCAATGCCCTTGGGAGAAATGATGTGCCCTAAAAACTCTATCGCGACTGAAAAAAGAAACACTTCTCCAGTTTAGCGTAGAGTTTATGCTCCCGAAGGCGCTGAAGCACTTGGCGAACCTGCTGAAGGTGGTGATCTCTGGACCGAGAGTAAATTAAAATGTCGTCCAAATACACCACGACAAACCTATCCAGCATGTCCCGGAAAATATCGTTCATCAAATGCTGGAATACAGCAGGAGCGTTGGTCAGACCAAATGGCATGACGGTGTACTCGAAATGACCATAACGAGTGCCAAACGCCATCTTCCACTCATCCCCTTGCGCATCCGAACCAGGTTGTAGGCCCCACGCACATCGAGTTTAGTGAAGATAGTAGCCTCCCGCAACCAATTCCGGAATGAGCGGCAAGGATAGCTATTCCTCACGGTGATAGAGTTCAGGCGTTGATAATCACAACAGAGACGAAGTTCTCCTGACTTCTTCTTAACAAAAAGAACGGGCGCCGAAAGAGGGGACAAGGAGGGTCAAATAAATCCCGAGCTAAGTTTTTATCTAAAAACTCTCGGAGTGCAACCAACTCGGGCTCCGACATGGAGTATAACCTCCCCTTTGGCAATGGGCGTCGGTATCAGGTCCACGGGACAATCATAGGCACGATGTGGCGGTAATCGGTCTGCCTCCTGTTCACTGAAAACATCGGAGAAGTCCGACAGCTCCGAAGGAATGGAGACAGCAGGAGCGGCGATATCTTGGCCAGCGCAGACATGCCTCAGGTGGTCCACACATTGTAAGCTTGGAAAAGAAATGGCGTTCTGCACCCAAGCCACCAACAGATCGTGCAAACGCAGCCAGGATACTCCGAGCACCAAAGGGAGATGGAGGTTCGAGGTGACATAAAAACTTATCGCCTCCTCATGATCCCCAATAAGCATACGCACTGGCTGAGTGGCGAAGCGAATGGGTCCCGACTTGAGTTCACACCCATCTACAGTTTCCACCTTAATGGGGATTCACAGGAATCAAAGGAATTCCAAAATATTTAACAAAAGCACAGTCCATAAAGCTGGTTGTAGCCCCTGAATCCACCAGCGCAGCGGGGAATTCCCTCCTTCTGGGACTGCAGAAATATACGAGTGTCCAAAAGTAAATGCCGAGGAGGGCCAGGATTTACTTCGGCAATTTGGGATGGGGTGTAGGATGTGCCCGACCTAGGGTTTCCCGAGGTCGGGCCTACTCCGTTCCGACGGGCCAGGAGTGGTTTCGGGCACAGGTCTGCAGTCCCTCTCCGAGTGCAGGAATTTGCAAAATGTCCCGGACCCCCGCAATAAAGGCACAAGCCTTCCTGGAACCTTCTCGAACGTTCTCGCGCCGTTAAGCGGGCGGAGTGCACCTATCTCCATCGGCTCCTCAGCCTGAACTGTGGGTTGGAAAACTCTCGGTGGCGTGATGCGTGCGCGAGAAAACACAGGTGGTTCCACAACGGGCGTTTTCTCCCACATTGCTGTAAACGAGCTTCAATACGTAAGCACTGGATTATCAATGCATCCAAAGTTGAAGCCCGCTCTGCATGGACTGCTCATCCTTGATGGCATCAGACAAGCCTTCCTGGAATGCAGCCATATGAGCAGTTCGTTCCAGTTAGAGTCCATACACAGCAAATGAAATTCTGCAACGTATTCCTGCAGGGGACGTTTCCCCTGATTAATGTCCCATAACCTTCTAGCCACAGTTTGTATTTTAACTGGGTTCTCAAACATTACTCTCATTTGTTGGAGAAAACCCTGGAAATTGTCCAACAATGGGCTATCTTGAACTAACAAGGGAGTAGCCCATTTGGCAGCCTGCCCAGTTAATAAATTGATCATAAATCCTACCTTAGCCCGGTCAGTTGGGAAGTCTTCAGGCCTCAGAGAGATAAACAATTGGCACTGACCCATAAATGCTGGGAACATGTCCGTTTGCCCAGAAAATTTCTCCGGCATGGATACTGGGCTTTTCCTCAAGGGAGGGGCAGGGGAGCAGCAGCAGGGCTTTGTAAGCTGGAAACATAATTCAGCAGTTGTGTTACCTGGTTCTGAAGCGTTACATTGCTTTGTAGTAACTGGTTTATCTGCTGTTGTTGTTGCTCTACCAAACGCTGCAGTTGGTTTGAATCCATCTTGCTTTAAAGATGGTTTGTTTGTGGCCAGGAACCAAAATGTTATGACTCCCCTTCAAATTAAAGCGAACAAAACAGAAAGCAGCCATTTCAAAAGGAGTTCAAACAGAATGAAGTCTCACAAGATAACGGCTGCTTTTAATCCACGGTCCACAGCAATAAATCTTTACTCTGTCCGGCAAACCAGTCCTGGTAAATAATCTCAAGCCTCAGAGCTTCTTGCTGTAACGTCCTCACTCAATAAGTCACTTTGTTCCTGGCAAATTGTACTAGCCCAGCTGTGTCCTTTTATAGTCATTGAGGTAACGAGCTAATTTCCTTAATTACTGGCTCGCCCTCCTCCTTCGTTCCAGCTGGATTTGCCTCCTCTTACGTTGTCTGTTCCTGACGTTTAACCATAAGTCTTCCAAGTTCTCATCTCCACTGGAAGACTCCCTCAAAACTTCCCTGTCAGCCATTCCCGGCTGATGATCAGATAAGGAACCAGAGGAGGTCAAAGGTCCTGACAATTCCAATACGTCAGGTCTGTCATCCTTTGTCACATCCATCTCCTCATCCTGGTTACTATTCCCTTCACTGAGCAATGCCGGCTCATATAGTTCTGCCATGTCCTCCTCACTTGAACTCCAATCTTCCACAGAAGCAGAATCCAAGCCCGGAACCACAACATACATACATACATACATACATACATACATACATACATACATTCTTAAGTTTTCGCGGGTACTTACATGTATGGCCTTCAGCTTTGTTCAGGTATTTTCCCACGTCATAGTAGTGGTGCTTTTAAAGTTGTAGCAACGTTTCAGCAGAATCTCATCTGCCATCATCAGGCTTTTTGTATTGTGTTCGTCTGTGAGTTAGACTTTTACAGTGGTTTCAGATTTAAATTTGGGGCAGCATATTGCTGTGCCAGAATGGTTTTTTCTTCATCCTGATTGGTTGAGAGTCTTGGTCTGTGTTTATAGGTCTTGGAGTTTGCTGTGTTCTGCTTCTAATATCTTCTGTCTGGTTTTTTTGGCTCTTTTTGTATCTTGATTGGCTGGCAACATTGTGTTACTTTATTGGAGGCCTTTAGTGCAGCTTGGCTTCGGGTAAATGGACGGCTATCATTAGTTAGGAAGCTGGGTTTCATCTGGGTGCCTGGTTGGGGTGTGTTTGAGCTGGAGGTATCAGGGGGATCTGTTTGTGCCCAGGTGTTTGCCTGGCTTGTGGTGTGGAGATTTTTTGTTTGTGAGTGCAGGCTTCCAAATGATTGACAGCCTGGTGGAATCATCTCTTCTGTTCATGCTTTCTGGTCTTTTTCAATCTCTATGGCTTCTCTGATGATTCTGTGGCTGGAATTTTCTATGGTGGCTAAGGTTTTGGTGCCATTGAAGTTGATGCTATGACCTGTGGCTTCCATGTGTTGGACTAGTGAGGAAGTGTGTTCCAGCTTTTTGACTGCATTTTTGTGTTCATCAAGCGGGTGCTTATTCTTCTATTGGTCTGTCCAATGTATGTGGCCGGGCATGATGCACAGGGGACTTCGTATATGCCTTGGTTTTCCAGGTCAATTTTGTCTTTGGGGTTTCTGAGGATGGCTGCTATTTTTCTGTCTGTTTTGAACGCAGTCTTGATGTGGTGTCTGTATAGTATCTTACTAATTTTGTCTGTAGTGCCTCTTATGTAGGGCAGGACAGCTGTTCCATGGGTCTGTTCATCTTCTGGGTCTCTATTATGTCTCAGTGTGTTTTTGTGGATCAAGTTGGTGATTTTGCTTTTGTGGAAGCCGTTGGCTGTCAATATTTTAGTCAGGGTGCATAGTTCAGTCTTAATGTGTGTCTTGTCTGCCAGGCGTTTGGTTCTAGTAATTAGTGTTTTAGCCACGGAGTTTATCTTGCTGGGTGGTGGTGGGATTGGGCGTTGAGGTAGCGGTTGGTGTGTGTTTTCTTCTGGTATATGGTGTGTCCTAGTGTGCCATCTGTTTTTTGTAGATTAGTACATCTAGGAATGGTAGTTGTTTGTTTGTTTCTGTTTCCATGGTGAACTTGATTTTGGGGTGTGCGCTGTTTAGGTGTGTTAGGAAATTGTTTAGGTTTTCTTGTCCATGGGGCCAAATCTACTAAGGAACGAGCTCCACAGTAAGAGATTCCAATTAGATCAGTTAAACAAAGATTTGCTAGCACTACACCTGGAATTGAGCAGCAAAATCCACCCTCTACTTTGGGACAAGATAAAACAACTCACAACTTGGAGAGCTGAATCTGCAAGCACTAACAAACAGGAAAAGCTCTTGAAAAAATTAAAGAAATTAGAACATGACAAGAAAACCCCCAACAACTCACAACAACACCTGAAACAATTAGTGTACAATGTTTCCAACAGAGAACTCACCAAAACAGAAACAGAAGTCCTAACCAAAGGATTCAACTATGCTATAGCACCCCAAAAAATCCCCACAGAATCCATCATATGTGCAGTAGAATCCAGCCTAACTAAACTAAATACAGATGAAGCTGATAAAATAAGACACCAAGTTACCAACATCCTATGCACAAGCAAACCACCCAAAAGCAACTTGCAGCAAAATGAAATTAAAGCGCTACAAACCCTGAAAAGAGACAGCAGCATAATCATCCTCCCAGCAGGTAAAGGGAATGCCACTGTAGTAATGGACAGAAAAGACTATGAAACAAAATTGACAGACCTACTCCAAGACTCCACATACAAACCCATAAACACAGACCCAACCACATATCTGGAAAAATTAACCAAGAAGAAAATTATAACCAGCCACATAAGCAAAGAGATCCAACACACGATCATACCCAGAGAGAAATCTTCCAGATGCCCCAAACTATACGGCCTCCCAAAAATACACAAAGAAGGCATACCTCTCAGACCCATAGTCAGCTCCAGAGGAGCACCACTACAAAACCTAGCTAAACACCTAGCAAAAGAGCTACAGCCCCATGCTGAAACAGCAGCTTCTCATGTACAAAACTCATACCACTTCTTGGAAATGATCAAAGATCTACACGTGGAGCAAGAAGATCTGCTTGTAAGTTTTGACGTGGTTTCACTATTCACTCAAGTCCCGATAAAAGAGACCCTTGAAATCATCAAAAATAAATACCAACCAGCTAAACACCTCATGGAACTAACAGAACACTGCTTAACCAACACATATTTCATATACAAAGGACAAAGATACAAACAAATAGAAGGAGCCCCCATGGGATCACCACTGTCACCTGTCATTGCAAACCTGTTCATGGAAGAATTCGAATCCAGAGCCCTGGCCAATGCCATCCTCAAACCCAAACTATGGTTAAGATACATCGATGACACATTCGTGATTTGGCCCCATGGACAAGAAAACCTAAACAATTTCCTGTTGCTTGTTTTCATTATTATGGGCTCCACAACTTATGAAAGACCAGTGAATTTAACAGTGTCTGAATGCTGATGTTTATCTACAATATTCAGCAGAATATTCTCCAGTTCTGAATTTCAGTGAGAATCCATTTGTTTCACAATATTTTAATTTTTTTTCCTTGGTAGGACTGTAAGCAAACTAGTACATACTCCCATTTGTATTGATGGTGTTCAACTTGTTAGTGCTTTTCATTGAACATTTTGGAGAAACTAGGAAAAATCTCCAAAATTTCACACAGAATCCTGCTGTTGATTTTTTCTTCAACATTTTGTAGGGTACATAAGTTGAATATAAAAAATTGATTCAAGTCCAATTGTAAACTGCCTGATTTATTATCAGAAAAAGCTGGAAAAATAAGATACATTTTCAATGGATCAATGTTATATGATCATGTGAAAAATTATTCTACTTGAAAATTAATTCAGCAAGAGCTTTGAAAAATAATGATCATAACAAAAGCTGTTTAAATCTGGTCACTATTTCTTAGCTATGGTAATACTACTTTTTTTCGTAATAGATTACCTTCATATGCGGCAACCTTTTTCTGGATAACAATCTTTAACACAAAATCTTAAAAGAATAAAAGAACAAAGGGCAGCACCCAATGCAGAATGAAAATAAAGGCAAATTACAATCTGAAGCTGTAGAAATATAAATAAATAGTAGGGGGCGTGCATAAGCGTACCAACGTGCCTATCGTCCCTGTCCTGTTGTTTCTTTTATTTTTCTTATATGTATCCATGTATTCATAACTATGTTTATACTTATACCTATTATCTTGTAAGCAATTGACAAAATAAATAAATAAATATGGCAAAAGACTCAGTATTCCAACCATGGACCTAAATGGTTTGTTGCAAACTCAACACTCTGGTGACATCATCTGGAATTGGGCTATTACCATCAGTGCCTTGTCATGGACAGATGGTGACTCAAGAATTTACATTTAAAGGTGAAAGTAAAGGTTTTCCTTGTCCAGTCATGTCCAAAAGGCTCATCTCTGTTTTTTACCTAAGGGAACCAGAGTTGTCCAAATAATTTTTTCATGGTCATGTGGCCAGCATGATTATATGCCAAGGCACATGGAATGCTGTAACCTTCCCACCAAAGTGGTACCTATTTACCTACTCACATTTGTAGGGTTTGAAACTGCTAGGTGAGCAGGAGGGGGCAAATAATGGGAGCTCACTCCATTGTGCGGGCTTAGGACTCAAATCTGGGCCATCAGCTTTTCAACTGACAAGCTCAGCTCCCATTTAACCACTGAGCCATCCCACCCCATAATTTACCTTTATACTCCTCCAACACAGAGAGGATGGGTCTATTTGATCTTGTCTATACCAGGAGCCTAATATGGACCTAATTGGATTTCAGGGGGAACTTGGGCTTTTGTCTGAGGCTTTGACACATGATTTGGCTGAGGCCTTGTTCACTCTTAGAATGACACAGGGACATTAGACTGAATTGTGCCCATGTGGACTGTCCCTATGTACAGACTCTGATGTCATCTCTGGTTTACAGAGGATCAACAGAAAATGAAGCAACAAAGATGCCTAAAGTGCTGCCAGAAGAAAAGCAGGAAGCAATCTAGGGAAGTAGGGAAGATTTTGTTTGAGTTTGAGAGCCATATTAATGCATAAATAGTTAGATGTTTCTAATAAAAAGTTTCTTTTTATGAGATTCCCTTCAATTGTTTTGCATTATTACAGCTTGCCTTTTTTGTATGTATATTAATTTTTTCTGTCATTTTTTCCCATCTCTGACCCTGCTTTTTCTTTCTTGGCTTTAATTACACAGATTATTCAAAAGTCGGTCAAAAGCAAATGCTATGTTACATTCTCATTAGGTATGAATAACAATGACATCTCCCTGGACAAAGGAGTATAATGGTAGACATCCTCAAAATGAACAATTAGTATAAAATACTTCTATACCACTCCCACTTCTATTCTCCAGCCCTCCAAAACAGTTGGCCTGTAATCATCCTCATTTCTGCTGACCCCAGAACCATGGCCCCATGAAAGGCCAAAAATGCCCCAAGCTTTGTACTCTTCAGCTGAACAACAGGAAACTACACCAAGAATTGCATTCGATCAGGGCTCTGCCCCAAACTGCCACCAGTTCTGGAGTAACTATAATTTCTATTCCTATTCCACACAAAAAAGAAATAAATAGTAACATGCAAACACATTTTTAGTTGTCTAGTACATTCATTTGGTTATTTTAGCAATTGTTATGAGGGAAATGTTCCTCTCATGCCACCTCTTCTCTTGTGTTTCAAAGCTTCTGGCAAGGTGTGAAGATGAAATGATAGCATGTTGACAATTCTGCAATTAGGTGCTTTATCTCATAGTTGCATGAAACTGCAGGTGTTTGTATAAGGGAGAGAGAAGATACTGTTTGCAGCCAGGTACCAGAAACCTATGCTAAAGCTCTAAAGGAAGAAAGAGAGAGGGAGAAGGAGAGAAAGAGAGAGAGAGAGAGAGAGATTAAGAAGTAAGGTTTTCATGCAAGTAGGAAAACAAACTCAGTGGCACAACAGCACTGCAAAGAAAAACACTAGCTTTTTTCCTGTTGCAGGAACTAGAATTTTTTTTAAAAAAAAAAACACCACTTTTTTCAACTTGCCAATATCAGGCAAATACCTAGGTCTGGAGTCCATTCTGAAATAGCATAAAGTCCTTCTGTTGTGGTTATCGTAGGCCATCGATGGACAATAGTGGCAAAGTCACTGGTGAAAATGTTAAAAAAAAAAGACTGAGAAGCTTTAGCCCAGCCTTTAAGCACATGGCAGACATCACTGCTTTTACTGAGGTATGGTTTTCATGAGGGATGTGGATATTTTAGATTTTATCTGCCAGACACAGAATATCCCTAGGCGTTGAAA
The DNA here is from genome assembly GCF_049901735.1 of Notechis scutatus. Taxonomy (NCBI): domain Eukaryota; kingdom Metazoa; phylum Chordata; class Lepidosauria; order Squamata; family Elapidae; genus Notechis; species Notechis scutatus. The sequence continues at coordinate 86,319,243 of NC_142011.1, forward strand.
ATCGCACCTAGGCTTAATAAAGGATTAGGTCTATTCTAGGGTAGAAGAATCTGCATGAGAATGAGATGACTTAGTACTTTGGCATCCCAAGCACCCAAGCCATGGAAAAGGGACACATTTGAACCTACCCACACAAGTGCCTGTCAATGAATCATTACCTTCCCAATTGCTATGGCTCCTCGCAGCTTGTTTTTAGGCTGAAATGGATAAGAACGTCCAACCATACCTACTCAACTTTCCTAGCCAACTATTCCCCTAAGCCAAAATACAGAAAGAATAAAACACACATTTAAAAATATTTAACTAGCATCCACTGATACAGCCAAGCCAAGCCAAGCCAAGCAAAAAAAAAAAAAAAGAGCCTCTGCTTGCCAACTCTCATGGCGAGATTGAAGCTTGCTTTTTTCACTACAGGCTCAACTTAGGAGCAGCTGAACAAGAAGGAGAATGCTATAAAAGAGAAAATATCTCCCAGAAAGTTCATTGGTTGGGGTCCCCAATGGCTGTGATTTTCTCTGTCCAAAGAGGAAAAGCTTTAAACTGTTATCGATGCGGTAGAGTAAAAGCCCTGGCATGGAGAGATATTTTCATCTTATTATCAGGACTGTTGGGTTTTTCATCGTTCGCTCTCTGTGGCTAACAACTTAGTGAACAAATGGAGTACAGGGAGTAGGTTCTAAGGGGAAGAACAGGAGTGGAAATAAATCAGGAAAGAGAAATAAATCAGGTGATTCTGCTGGGTCTCGCTTGCTAAAACTCTCTGGAATCACCAGAATGGAAAATGAGACCCTGCCTGGGATTGTAGAGTATGGCTGATCTGCACTGTGCAGTTCTGTCCCTGCCCTCACTTGGCACATGTTTGAACTGCAGTGGAATGCTACACAAAAGAATAAATAAAATTACTTCAAAGACAAATAAGAACCACCACTTGGGAAAAGAATGAAAGCCCTCATGGGCAGATTAAAATGTCCAGTAAGAACCATCTTCTCACTTTCTTCAAAAAGTCAAGCAAGATGGAAATCTGGAAACAAAGACCACAACGTAAGCAGGAAGAAAAATCTCATCCCTGAAATGCCCCCAGTCACATGGGACAATCAATCAGTGATGGGGGCTGGCTTGGAGACACTCAGAGTAAGGCTAGAAGACCTGGCAGCCTCTGCTACAATGCACAGGCTTGCACACTCACATAAAAGTCATTTTTGAAATGTTCAATGTCCAAGGTGGATGACAGTGCATGGCAAAAAGCTTGAGGAATCCCGACTCTACAGCATGTCCTAATGTCATTTGGATGCCAGGGTCATGGGAATCAGCCAAACGAGTCCATTTTTTTGTGAGCTTGCTTAGCTGAACTACAAGATAAAGAAAGAAATGAGAATGAAGAGGGTGAATAAGGCTTGGAGAACTGATCAACACGAAATCCTTCCATTTCATTTGGTGTTTTTTTTTCATTCAAACATTAGAAACCTTCCCCCAGAGTAAATCTTTATCAGGCAATAATAAGAATTCTTAGGCTTTGTGGAACTATTGTATCATCCTTGAATAATAGTTTTCCAGACAAATCTGGATGGCAAACCTGAAAAGTGCTTTGCTAACATTTGCTTTCCAAGATAATGTGACTTATCAGACTGTCTTTGAATCTTATAAATACATTTTTATTTCCCATCTGAATTTGTCCTTCTGTTTGGCAAACATTGATTTTTTTTATGTTATTTTTCCAGTGAACCTTGAAATTAAAATATCTTTTCTTTCTCTGTTTCTTCTTTCTTCTTTTTTAAACACAACAACTGCTTGTATCCGTCCTTGCAATCAGGATTTATGATCAGAGCCTTCATGGATAAGTCGTTTATGTAAGTTAGTAAGTGCTCCCCAAATAGAAGAAGACAAAATAGTCTTTTGTTTTTGTAGATGGAGATTATACCGGCAAAGGATGCATATAGAAAGGATTGATTGTGTGTCCTTGCTTGACACTGCGATAGGCAGCATATAAATTTAACACATACATACGTACATGCTTACTTACATACAACATCCTCACTTAGTCTACTATGCCGAATGCTCTTTGTTTAATAAATTGCTATGCTGAGGTCAGTTCCTTCTTCTTTTCTTCACAGACTCATTTAGACTTTTCTCGTATAGTTACGATATAGTCAGGTGTGGGCTTCAAAAATTTTAGAAAAGGGTTCTCTGCCCGGTTGCTGGGTGGGCGTGGCCATGGTGGGCATGGCCTAGTTAGCCTCCTGAACCACATTGCGGGGGGTGTTTTTGCCCTCCCCAGGCTCCGGAGGCTTTCCTCGAGCCTCCTGGAGGGTGAAAAAGGGCCCCCCAGGCTCCGGAGGCTCTTTGGAAGCCGGAAATGGGCCCATTTCCGGCCTTCCCGAACTTCTGGGAGGCCCGTTCGGGGTTCTATGAACTGCACAGAATCTTAGCTAGGGGCTCTCCCGAACCCCTGCGAACCCCCAGCAGCCCACACCCTGGATATAGTCACCTAGTCTAGATACTAAGCGTTGCCTATCTCTACAATGTATCTCTTGTAAATCAGTCTCCTTTCTGTTGTAAAACCTGTTTCACTAATCAATCTCAGATCAGATGCACTCTCAGGAACATTCACTCAGACACGCACATACCCACAAACAATCACTTTGACCAAGTAAAGAATACTTTAAATAAAACAATGAAACATTATCTAACCACAGAAACTAATTTTTAAATTACATTGGCTTTAATGAGAAAGTTACGATGGCATGCAGAAGTCCTTAATTTGTAACTTGATCATGCTTTGAGTTTTAAATTATTTACTAACCAAATTCAGTTAGAAAGAAACAAGTAATTGTGTGCTGGATTGCTGTAATAAGTTGGGCAGTTCTAACACCATGGAGAGGGAGAAATTTTGGGATACTCTACTGCATCCAAGATGTGATTGCTTACTGGAGATATAAAACAGGGCTTTCTTTCTTTCTTTCTTTCTTTCTTTCTTTCTTTCTTTCTTTCTTTCTTTCTTTCTTTCTTTCTTTCTTTCTTTCTCTCCCTCCCTCTCTCCCTCCCTCCCTCCCTTCCTAACATAGCTGCCCATCTTTCAACTAATTCTCTGTCAATTCCAATCAAAAATTAAAAGACATATCAAATCATTTTAAAAGTATAAAACTCAACCAATTAAAACATTAAAAACAACCATAGGTCCAATGGATAGAGAAAAGAAAATCCTATTCCAATTGCAGGGCTGGCATAGCTTGAGACACACTTCCTGGAGAAGAAGAAAAGTTAAAATCCCGAGAATGTGTAGCTTCTTGCCTTATCACTGGGCCCACTTTTGGTCAAAGAGAAGCAACAGTCATAGTGGGATCTCCAGGCAGAGTTTTGCTAAGACAAACCACCTTTTCTGCCTGTGAAAGTATTTCTGAAGTTTTCTTTTATAAACTAGGAGTAATATAGTTTGAATGGCTGCTCTTTTGGTTTTTAGGTTTGGCTATTTTCCTTGTAAAAGTAAAATGCAAGTAAGGACAGTTAGAAATGCTCTAGAGCATTTCTGCTTTTCCATTATTTAATTTAGGGATTTTAAAAGAAGAGAGACTCTGCTGTTAGTACAGGATTGCTTCCTTCACTGGGTTTGTATGCTATAATCCTTACTCGTGGTTAAATATAAACCACCATTATGCCTTTAGTTATTATTTAGGCAGGAAAGAAAGAATGTTAAATTATGGAGACTATGTTTCGAGGGATTATGGACTTAAAACAGTTCCTTTCGAATTTTTGCATGCCTAGATAGTTGAACGAAGCAATTAAAAGGAGTTTACGATCAACACAATATTTAGCTAAAAGGAAACACTACTAATTAAGGAGGGTTGTTTTAACTGTGTGCCATAAGGTTATGCATTACACTGAGAAAGTGTAACCAAATATGTTCAAAGGGTAAAGAGAGCAGGTAGTAAATTTGTTTCAAGTGAAGAGCATCATGTAAAATAAGGTCATTACAAATGGATTCTTCCAGACTATAATAAACTATGAATTGAAAAAAAAAAAGATTAATTGACAAAATGATACTCTGCTAATGCCACATCTGCAGTGACAATTATGGCAGAATCTATATGGCTGGGTCCTGCCATATTGACAGTTACATCCCTTAAAATGGTTCCAGTTATTTCCTTCATCTGTTTTAATGATGGTAATGAATTATAGATTTTTAGGCTAGCCCTGCTCATAAAGATCAGTACTCTGTACACTAACATTTCCATTCATATTTAGCAACAGAAAGAAGAACACAGATATAGAAGAGAAAAAGAATCTTATCTGGAGGACTGAGGAACACAATTCTTATCTGGATTACATTATGGATAAGAAAGTATAGGTAGCCCAGTTTGTTCAGTTCTGACATAGGTTTCCCAAGATCATGAAGCAGACTCCTCATCCTGATAAAACCCCTTTTATTTAGGTTAAAGTGAATTCCTCTCCAGCAAAGTCCCGGCAAACAGTCTTTTATGAGATTTCACAACTACAGACCTTTATCAGGTTTGGAGAGTTGCCAGGCCGATATCTTCCAAATGCCACGCTGTAGGAGAAATTACTTGGCAAGAAGTCAGGAACAGATCTTCACCCTAATGAATTGAACTAATTGTCTCCTGCAAACACAACTCCCCTTTCGCTCCTCTTTATTCCCTATGGGAGAGGCCATTCACCATCCACCTGTGCTCTTACTCCCGAATTGACCCTAGTTCCTTAACTGTTCCCTTCTCCTGGCAACTCTGTGCATGCGCACACTGGGAACAGGCTCCAGCTGTTCTTCTGCCCCACTGGATCTCCGACTCCAAAGGTAGCTGATAACTGTCAGACGGCCCTGGCACCATCTCTGCCTCCAATGCAGAGCGCTCGTCAGAGCCTTCCCCAGACTCCAGGACTGGCCCATGTTCCTCCCCCACCTCCTCAATGTCTGAGTCTGCCAGACTGCATAGCTATAACATGAAAAGGCTAAACAAACTTGCAAACAGAGGACAGCTGATGATAAGAAATGTAGATCCACGAGGAAGGAAGAGAACAGAAATATTTCCCAGCTGATCCATTGCAGCATCCATTATTCTTGGTTTCTAAAATAAATGTATAGTCAGCTTGAGCTGTTTAGTTACAGATGCTCATTTTTAAAGCAAAGTTGTAATTAAAGCAATACACATGGCCATCACACATCACCCGTAAAATCCATTAGTGTGATTTTTTAATACAGTGCACCTGCTATACAGGTAGTTCTCAACTTAATTTGAGACAGTATTTGAGATGCATATAAGCCATGGTTGTAAGTCGAGGCACCCCTGTGACTGGAAGTAATTTTCTGAGCTTTTTTTGCAGGGGTCGTGAATTGGTTGCTGCAATTGTTAAGCAAATGAAATTGTCATTAAGCAAACAACACAATCGTTAATTCATTTCAGATGGGTGTTTTTTGATGGAAAGTGGCAAGACACATCATGAATTGTGGTCATTTGCAACCATTTAAAACAATGGTTGTAAAGTGATCATAGGAAGGTGGCACCACCATTTATGATGGTTGGGGGTACGACATATATTCCATGGCTGTTGTAATGGTCATAAAATAATCAGTTGTTAAGTGAGGAATACCTGTATCAGTATTCCCAAGCCTGAGGACGAGGTAAGAACTGTTGGATAAAATGTAAGACAAGGCCAACACTACTGATCCAGATTTTGGACCTAGGAGGACTTATGTTGAAGTCTTCATTGCTCCCTTCATGAGCGAACAATCTTCTGCTCACTGTTGGCACCTTAGCCTATTGTACATGGCTGCTAGGGGATTCTGGGAGTTGAAGTCCACAAGTCTTAGAGTTGTCAAGGTTGGACACTTCTATCTTAGAAGCAAACAGATGGAGTACAATTCACAGTTATTAAAAAGTATTATGCCTTCACTGATGCTCTTTATGGGGATGCCAAAGGACAAGACTTTAAAATTACATATCAAGAAGTGATATTTAAACATTATTCCTTTAAAAAAAACCAAAAAAAACAACAAGGCCTGCTTTTTTTCAATGCTGCATCTGCTTGCTTTTTGTTTCCTCAGAAAAGAAGCAAGCTGGTCTCTAGCTTTACTGTTTTGAACAAAAAAAGTTTGCCTAAGGCTGAAATTAGGCCAAATGAGACTTGATGCAAACCATGTCTCCATAAAACGTATTGAAGTTTCATTTGTCACTGACTCTTTGGCAGACACAATTTGCCAAAGGCCTGCTGTGCCATCTAGTTGGGAGACTACAGGGAACCTTGCCAATCAGCACATTTTGGAGTGGTTTTTTTTAAAATAAAAATAAAAATGGCACTCTTCTCCCTCCATTCCAGCAAAGATTTGAAAGTTGAATGTTGTAGACAAAGGATTAGGAATAGAAATGTATTTTGTACACATCAATCTAAACTACAAAGAATAATCTTTCAAAAAAGAAAAGGGAAATTTTCTGTCAAAAGAGATGAATAAAGAACATTACTTCTGAATGCCTGCATCTCCATTGTCTACATTGTGCCAGCAAACATAATTCAGCTTTGCAGAGTATTTTTTATTGTTATATTGTTATTGCTTTTAAAAGCTTTTATATACTTTTCAGCCAAATGGGAAAGCTTTATTAGCAATACTTAAAGTCAATTCAAAGTTCCTGTTCAGTAAGTAGGATACATTCTTATAAATCATGTTGAATTTGTAATTAATTAGGAACTAGGTTATTTTAAAATATTTTCTTAGAGCAAGCAAAAGCACTGCATAGTTATATTGTAAGAATATAACTGTAAATCAATTCCTTTTATCAAATTTCCACTGCTTTCTTAGTTTATCTTGCTAACTGAGGCTGAAATGGGCAGTTCATATTTACTGGTAAATGTCAGGAAATGACTGCATACTAAGAATAAAATTAAGCACTTAGCAAAAATACCAGAAATAAATGCATTTAAATTATTTTACCAAAGTACAAGATTTGTTTTTTAACCAGCATTTTTAACCAGCATTTTTAACCAGCATTTAACCAGCATTTAACCATTCTTCTCGTGAACACTACATGAAAACATGAAAAAGAAATATTTAAAAAAGATAAAAAATTAAAGTCCCATCAAACTACTTCAAAACCGAAATTTATTTGCCTAAAAGTAATATTTAAACCATTGGGACTTTGTTTTAAACTGATTCAGAGCAAGGATTTTGGAACCACACCACCTTTGCTACTCATTAAAACATCAATTTTTCCCTCCTCAAGCCTGAAAAAAACAGATCATCTGCTTTTAAGTTTAATATTAATGAAGCTGCTGGGTGAGATCATTGGTCACCATGGGTTGAGGTATCATCACTATGCTGATGATATTCAGGTTTATATCTCTACCCCTGATGTTCCAAGTGATGCGGTGGCTGCCCTTGATGAGGGATAACAGGCTTTGGCTGAACCCTGGCAAGACCTACTAGCTTTGGGTTCATGGAGCTTCAAAATCTGGGACTTTTAACATCTTTAGTTCTGGATGGGGTGCCGCTATCCCAGACAGACTTGCTCTGCAACTTGGAGGTTCTTCTGAACTTGGGACTCCTGCTCTACCTGCAGCTACGACAGCCTTTGCACAACTCTATCTTGTGTGCCAGTTGCGGCCTTTCCTGGATGAGTAGTCTCTGTGCTCAGTCACTCAAGCCATAGTCATCTCATGTTTGGACTACTGCAATGCATGCTACATAGGGCTACCCTTGTAGTTACCGTGGCACAGAATGCTGTGGCGCATTCAATTCCCTTAGAGTGGCCCTATATTAATAATTACAATTCAGGATACATAGCTACTGAACTCTTCTCTAAATATCTAAAGAGAGGATGTGAAGGCAAAATTGGCAAGGCAGGAAACAAGGACCATTACTATCCATAAAGTGGTATGAAGAAAGTCAACTATTTGATGCTTTTCACTCCTTGTCTTCAGAAACCATTCCAACTCACATCTACACAATAAGTGCTAAAAATATGAGAAGCGCTTTAATTCATGAGGATTAGGCACCCTCTCATACAAAGATGACTTTCCCAACAACTAAATGGCTGAATTTTTTACTTTCATGCACATTTGCAAGAGGTTTTGTCCGTGTATGTGTGTGTCTGTTAGAAAAACCAGGTTCTATATGAAAGCTATGTAAAAGCAGAACAGCATCTGGTAGAACAGATGTCACAATATCCTCCATATAGCAAGCAGCAGTGGGGGATGGAGAAAGAACTTTTAAAGGAGAGGAGAAAATTGTAACCAGAGGAAAAATATTGTCTTCCATGGTGTTACTATGAAATGGACAGATAAGAAAAACAATCTTAAATCATAATTTAAATGTTTGGTCGCATTGCATGTGAAAATACGCAACAGCGTTCTTGCAAGTAACAGTCCACTTCTGTCTTGAAATCTATGGTGGAGTTCATTCACTGCATTAAGCCATCTGCCTAAATGTGGGAAGCTTGAGGCAGCATATAAAACAGGGAATGTATCTGCAGCTTTATCTCCTTGTCTCCATATCTTCAGAGGAGAGGTCTGCGGGACAGCTGGAAGCACATTTGAATAGTTCATGCAACATGAGTACAGCACGCCTTCAGACCCTCAGTTGTATATATAAAATCCCAGTTCAATTTTCAAGGCCATCTTTTTAGGTAATTCTTATTTATTTATTTTTTGTTTCACACTTTATTGTGTGAGCCCAATTGCTATAGTTTGTAAATCATACTGTATAGCTGCTGTGTGAAGTAACCTAATCGTGGTTTATTCAGCAAGAGATGGTTAACCAAACCATATGTAATTTATAGTGGTATTTACAGATTACACTTAGTGATTGTAACTTTGGTTCTAACTTGAGCTTATCCAGCCAGCTAAGGTCTGATCAAGAAACCATAGTTAAAGAAATCATGACTTAATATATTTCATAGCTGTCAGATGCTTAAGAGCTAGACAAGTTATCACCAAGCCTGTTTGGTCTGGAACTGTTATACTATAGCTGTTATAATTTCAGACAGTATATACATATAATATTGTGTGTTAAATACTAAAATACTAAATGCTAAGAGCAACATGACTGTGTTTATTTGCTGCGACAAAAGAAATCACTATAATTCACAATGTCTTTAATGAAAGCATCCTCTCCTTCCATATTTCAGAACAGACGAACATTTCTGATTCTGAAACAATTATCTTAATTTTGGGGATGCCATGAAGAGTTTTTTTTTATTGGGTTCAGTGCTAAATATCATTGCACAGGTTTATCAAACATTCAAGAAGTCCAATGAACAAGGACTGTGAAAGAACCTTCATTATCAGCAATGTATTATCTTTGTTCAAAATATCTGGCTGCATTTTGAATAGTAAACAACATTCCCACTCCTAGAAATACATATATCTCTACAGTCAAATTAGAATGTAATAGTATTATCACATAGGGAAAAGGTACTCTCCCCTTCTAAATGTACCTCTGTTTAACCTTGAATATGCACAGTTGTGCATGATCATTAGCCTCTATAAAAGCCATTAGCTTTTATGGAGGTTTGTTACTGAATTCCAGCATGCTGCGTAGAAGGTATAAGGGCAAATGTTTTCTTCAGGCTTCTCGGCTCTGCAGGGTAAACTCAGAGGGTGCAGTCAGGCTTGTAATGAAGAAGAGCAAAGCTCAGTGAATCTGATCACAATGCAGTCCATCCACTATATTTAGTAGCATTTAGATGACGGCCACTGTATCCAAAGGTGCTCTCCATTTATTTAGTCATCTGAGAGAACTCAGTCCAGTCCTTCCTCTGGTACTCTATTCTGCATTAAGAATAGTGAGCTCTGGTAAAATAATCTCTTGTTTCATGAAATTCTAAGCATTTTGTTTCACAACACAAGAGCACTGACAGGTTGTTTGCGATGAAAAGTTCTTCAGGCCTGTCAACAACATTTCATGGATAAATGTCTTCCAGCTGCTACCATGAAGCTGAGCCATGTTCTATCTACATGTAGCTAATATTGTTCTTTCTAACGTCTTTTGTGCTAGAGAAAACACATAAATAAGAAGCTTACAAAAAAAAAAAAAGGAAAAAAACCTAGTGATTGTAAAGCAGAATATTTTGTAGCTCTACTATAGTGTTTCTCAAAGGATGACCTGATGATCCCTTAGGGGTTCCTAGGACCGTCTCAGGGGTCTGTGAAATCAAAATACAATACAATATTGAAATCCCATCAAACAATCATGACAAGCAGTAGTGGCACTGAATGTGTCATTTTTAATTTTTTATACAGTAAATATAAATAAATAAAACCCATACAGACAAAAGCTATTTTGGACCCTCTGTTATTTTTAAAAGTGGGAAGAAATCCTGAGAGAGAAGGAAAAAAATTAAACTGCTCTAAGAGAAGGTAGGCATACCAATGGGACTTCCAAACCTAGCCATCCTATGAATCACATACATCCAGGTTTTGCAAAATATTATTTCTTGTAGTCTTGCCTCTCAATTTATTTTCCCATTTCCTATTTTTCTCCTTTTCAAATTAATTAAATTTAATTTAATTAATTTAATTAATTAATTAAACTTCAGGCCTGCATCTTTCTCTATTTCCCATCTCTATTATAAAAAACTACCTGCTAATTTATGGTACTACTGTAATAATTTCTTAATGTAGCCATATCATTTTTAAAGGCTCATGGCTGAAGGAAAATGCTGGAAACACAGGGACTGGCAATTATTAGGCCAGAGAAAAGATTATTTAAATACAGAGCAGGTGTCTTCTACTGTCAAGGCTGTGAAGAGAACAGCCAAATTTCTATTGATTCAAGAAGATGTGAAGAAAAGGCTTAGAATTTAAATCCTGAAGCATACATATAGAGAGAGCGTGATTTCTACATTTTGGTATAGAAAGATCTGCACATGTGTGACTTCATTCTTGTATGCAGTAAACAAACATTTAATTGTATTGTCCATGCAAAACTGCTATACTCAAGTTCCTGAAGGTGTAAGAGTTGAAATTAATTGCCATGCCTGATGGAAAGGTAACAATAAGATTAAGTGAAACTGCCTCAACAACAGTAACTGTGAGAGGGACCTTGAAGTCTTAGTGGATGATCACTTAAATATGAGCCAATAGTGTGCAGCCGCTGCCAAAAAAAGCTAAGGACCGGGGTGACATGATAGCGGTATTCCAGTATTTGAGAGGTTGCCACAAAGAGGAGGGGGTCAATTTATTTTCCAAAGCACCAGAGGGCAAGACAAGAAACAACTGATGGAAACTAATCAAGGAGAGAAGCAGCCTGGAATCAAGAGTGATTCCAATCAGTGAGGACAATTAACCAATGGAACATCTTGTCTTCAAAAGTTGTGGGTGCTTCATCACTGGAGGTTTTTAAGAAAAGATTGGACAGTCACTTGTCTGAAGTAGTATAGGTCTCCTGTTTGAGGGAAGGGTTGGACTAGAAAACATCCAAGGTCCTTTCCAGCTCTATTCTGATTGGTTGGGTAAGTTGCAGATAAGGCACTGATTTGTGTTTCAAAGCATTTTTTTTCTATGTCACTTTCAACGTCTGATTTTCAAAGATTCTAGGACACTAGAATCTGCCAAGCAACCAAAAAGTCTGTTGCTTTGCCAGTATTATTTGGCAAACATATATGTGAGATAATGGTAAGAATATATTAAGGCATGTATGAGGACATTTATTTCATTTCAGACATGGAAATAAATTTTAGCTCCCCAAATACTACCTTATCTATTCAGCAATAATAGTAGCTTCACTGTCAACATTACTTGATAAGTTGTTTTACTGCAGACCAGAAATAAGTCATACATATGCAGAATATATAAGCCTACCATATACTATATAGTTTGCAGCAATGAAGGACTTCCTAGAGTTTATGTACTGGGCTTTTTTATTTTACCATACTGAGTTAATGGATACTTTGCCAATCACTTGAAGCTGAGGCTGATGTATGTTCACACAACAATTCTGTTTCAACTGATTATCGATGGTTCTCACCTCACCATTTTCAGCCCTTACAGGAAATCATTTCTGCTGACCCCTATCAGCTGCTGAATACTTTTATTCTTAATATTTAACAGCATGCAAGAAGTCCATTGTATATGTGCTCCTTTTATTGAAATATTTTCACACTCAAGATCTTATCATGGAATGAGGTTTTTTTTTTTAACTCAATAAAAGTTACTTCTAAATAATTCTATACAAAATTGTTAATTGTCAAAACTAAAGGAATACAGATTCATTTCAAAAACCAACATTTTTGGGCAATTGTTTTCAGTATTATGGCATGCTGTTAGCTAAATAACCCTTGATACCAATGATGGTCCTATGAATTGTCAAGTAAAATATCCCTATAGGCCTATGAAAATTCAAACAGCCCCTAGAGGGCAACAAAGAGTTAGTTTGCTTTATCACTTTGCTGCCATCTAATTGTTCTTGTTATTTTTACAGCCCAGATATGATAGACACAGTGACAACTAAAAATGAATGAATTTGCAATCTATTTTATTTTTAGAATTAACATGAAAATAAGAATGCCTGCCTCTGTGTTCCGTTCAAGCTGTGTGAGCAGACTGTGGCAATACTCTAGATATTTTGATCTCCATATTTTTTTAAATATCTTTTTCATGACTTTACATTCATAAATATTCCTACAGCGTCAAGGGATGGGTTTTTTCCCCTTCAATTCATTAGATCTGTTCCCATGAATTATTTATATGTAGAGCTAAAAATGGTTTGAAACGTTACAAGAATTCAATATCAGTTTTCACAGTGGGGATTTCATCATTTTAGTGCTGAAGCATAATCGCCTAATGCAATACTAATATGATATGGTGCTAATAGGGTACAATGAAAGTTTCCACTAATATGCAAACATTTTATGCATTGCATTATTATTTCTTTTAAGTTAATGCAATACAGTGATAATACGATGAAAAGAATTAACTTCATATCATTGTCTGCATGACTTGTGCATATTAAAAGAATATTCCTTCCTTTTCCATGAATTCATTGAAATGAGATTGAATATTTACCCTGTAGTTATGCTTATGTTAATGAGACTGTTTAGTTATAAAACAGCCTTGCTGTTATTTAGCCGACTGGAGAAAAGAATTGACATGTGTGACTTCCTTCTGAAATTAGATTCCACCCCCCCCCCCACCTTTAAAAATTCTTTGGTAAACATGTTTGTTGTAATGTTCTCTTACTAGTTTCATTGAACATTTACAGGAGATTTCACAATCAATATTTATGAGGATTCACTTGTACTAAGCAATTACTTGTCACTACTGGAGAAGAATCAGACAGAATCAGAAAAGGGAGATGACAAAAATATTGATGTGGAATAAGATGTCTTGTCCTGGGTGCCGTGTGATTTAAACTGCATGTCTATGGTCTGTGTTTTAGGGAACCTTGAGTTTATTTGCAAGTTTATCTAGGGTTTCTTCGTCTGTGGATAATGGCAGAAATGTTTCCAGAAAGCTAACGCGCCTATGGATATTGATGTTATCTGAAATATGTTGAAAATGGGGTACATTCAGTACATTCCAAAGCACAATTTAGTTTATGTTGGGCATCAGTGAGGCTAAATGACATCAAAGCTATCCTTGCTGACTCTCAATATGCACCCTTGAATGCATCCCGTTATAGTAAATAGAGGTTCCTAAGTAATCATACTAGGCAGACAAATTGACACAGCAAGATAAAGAATGAGATGAGGAAAGACACTCTTTAAGGCAAAATGTTTAACATCCATTGATATAAATAATTGTTGAGGGAAATGACATGGAGTGGTAATTGGCCTTTGTATATGTAAGAGAAATCCTCCCCAGAGATGCTTGAATCTAAATCAACATTTAGAAGACAGATATTATGATCTGCTAGCATCTGTCTCTGACAACTGAGCATGAAATTTAAATTGCCATATTTATTAAGTCATTGTGTGAATTTCAAATGAACCCTATATAATCTACAGACCGTATAGCCAAGGATATTTTAATCTCCCCTCCTACAAAAACAATATAACATGCTAAAATTCCTTCTTTCCAATCCTCAATCCACATTTTTTCCACAAATATTTATCTAGATTTGCATAATGGTGGCCAAAAGAAAACCCACAAAAGGGACTGAGAAACTGAGGAAAGGAAAGAGCTATGGTAAGCAATGCAAATGAATGCCTCAGTATATGACAGTTTCCTGAGGATGTGATAGTGAATCTGCATTCAAAAACCTTTCTAAGTGAAGGAGTGAGGGAAGAAGGGAGTGAAGGGAGATATACTTTAAAATGTAACTTCACGGAGAAGATGATATAATTTTATTGGGGAGGATGGAAGTAGAGAGGAGAGAGATTGTTAATGCTGTATATTTGCTCTGATTTCAAATAGAAGTAAAATGCTGAACCTGAGCACAGAAGCTAGAAGACAGAAAACATGCAAAGAAATCCCTCTCAGGGGAAGCCAAATGCCGCCAGCAACTGCAGAAGCACTGCTGAGATTTGTGAGAAATGAATCATATTGGTAACATGGTACATTTCAGAAAAGAAAGAAAAAAGCTCCTCTTTGGTAGAAAGAAGGGCAGTTAAGGTTGAAGAAACTCTAAGTTAAATGATAGAAGCATTTTGGCAATGTCAAATCATCACTGGACAACATACTTTGATAAGCACAGGAAATATCTTTTTGGTGTTACCTGAGATCTGCTGTCCAGATATTTAAGTTTGCTGGGTTGAACTGCATTCTGAAGATAAGCTTCTCCCAACTCCCCCAGAGCTACAGAACAAGAATAGGCTATGATCTTGTAGGAGAAGGAACAGTAGAACCTGTGGGTGGAATGAAAACAGAAACCAGCCTAGAGTAACGGAATAAGGGGAATAAACCCAACCCCTTTGAGTATCATTGACTCTGATTCCATTTTTTGCAAGAGACAGCTGGACTTTCTAGTTTTTCTTTGAAGACATTTCATTTCTCATCCAAGAAGCTTCTTCAGCTGAGGAAGCTTCTTGGATGAGAAAGAAGCAAAATGTCTTCAAAGAAAAACAAGAAAGGCCAATTGTCACTTGAAAAAGCACTTTTGGAAAAACCATGACCTGAATGACTGAGAATCTCCATAGACCCTTATCTATCTCTAACCAGATGCTGACCATCAGTTTAAAAGACTCCCATTCATGGGCTTTTAGGTAATACATTAGCTTAATTGAACCTTCACGTGTGGACCTGGTTTCTCGTGCCTAGCAAATCTTTAGGATCCTCTAAGGAACAGAACTGAATCTTAATCATTTCCTCCTTTTCTGCACCTTCCCATCCATAAAATGAATATGTTAACACTTTTCTCTGGATGTGTTGTGAACTTAAATCAAATTACTCTTATTTTGAAAGAACATAAAAAATGCTGGTTGGGGATGTTAATCATCTTTATTTATTCTCTCACAAGGGGATAGATTTGTAAGACATAATATGGAAGGGCTTAAATTCAAGTAATACAAAACTAGACATCATTACAGCTTACTAACAGCCGGTATATTGAATATAAATTGGTGTTAAAAAGCACCAATAACTCAAATAAAGTTAAGAACTACTGTGTAGCTCTCAAAGTGAAGTCCTAAAAAACTGATAAATCTTTGTCTAGTATTAGGTTCTTAAATATCAAAACTTCAAGAATCTTGTTTTCTTTTTTTTAATTATCAGATTTCTAAAGGTACTGTACATAATTACTTGTTTAATCATAAATTCATGAAATGTTCATAAGGATGACATTTCTATTCTGCTTTCAATAGGAGATTATGGTTAAGAAGATCCAGGACCTGGGAAGTATGTTTTTTAGCCTGATATTTAGAACACATTTACTGGCATTTATGCTTTAATCTTCTTATTGACTAGCATTTAAGGAAAATTCAAGTTACTTAAACAGTGATTAAATAAATTAAACCCTTTGATACTCTCAAAACAGGGAGAGATGAACATTTTAGTCCAGAACTACCTTATAGAAGAAGCAGAATAAATTCATTTGTGGCAAGTGTTTATTTCCTGAAACTCTTGGTACAGGTTTAACATTTTTTCTAGAAGAAATGGAGCTTATTATTTATAAAATTCAAAGCTCCATTCATTATTCTGAAGAATCAGAAACAAGCAAGATTAACCAAACCCAGGAAGCGGGGGACGCAGACAAAAATAGAATTATACTCATAACAGCTAGGAATAAACACTTGCAGTAATTGTTTATTTAAGGGTATAATATTTGCAAAGCAATATTATGCAAAGCATTTCCTAATTTCTTCCTCCATCTTCTCTACAATACCTTTATGCTGTGAAGCAAAATATACATTTTTCAAATGAGAAGAATAGAGCAACACTGATTTTATTTTTTGGTGGCCAATCCACCCCACTGCACAATTCACTCTTCTTCACCTGTCTCCTTTAGTAGCTGGAACTGTGACAATGATATATCCTACTTACGCTAACAGGAAGATGAGTTCTATAATTACTTGTGAAGAGGTTGGGGGAGTAAGTGTCACCTATATTCACTGAGAATAGAAGATACTGCAGAAAAGAAAAGAATGAACAAGAAACACAAATCACTACAGATATATAGAGTGATTCCTGCTGAGAGTTATAGATGCTTTGGTTAATGAATCCATTACTAAAATGGTTGGCTTACAGTGTATCTATGTATATATGTACAGTAAGTACATACATACTATATGTGTGTATAATTTGATTAAGGCTTTTTACTACAATAATAAAAACTACCTTAAAAAAAGAAAAGAGAAACATAAATAAGAATGAAAAAGTACAAGAAAAAAAAAGAAATACAGTATATAAAGAAATTATTTCTAATGTCATTGCGAGTATAAAGTTAATATCTCTTCACCCCCTATAAAGTTACAGAAATGTCTTCATCCTATATCCCATCCCTTATTTTATAAACAAATCCATAAAGTTCAACTTTTCAATCCTGGTGTCAACAAAAAGTTTGTAAATACAGTAATTTCCAGAACTTTACAAAAGCAAAAAACCTTAAGTGTTGTCAAATAAATGAACTTTATCTTCATTATTTTTATTTTTAGCAGTGCTGATGTTTAGTACATTTAAATCTCATCATAGGATTTGATTTCTCTTTAATTCTTCTTTATCCCATTGCATAGACTTCTTCACAGATTTAATAAACCTCTTTTGTTGATTTTCCAAATGCTCCACAAACCATTTCAGGTCACTCTCTTGTTTTGTTGTCTGTATTTCCCCTTTAATTTTAAAACTTCAGCCAATTTCTTTTGTATCTAATAAAGCATCCTTTTTCAAATAATTCCCTTGAACAGTTATTTGTAATTCCACTTTCAGTGCTTTTTCTGTCTTATCAGGCAAAATTTGCCCCATGACTGTAATTTCCTTACACATAACTTTAGGACAGAGTCTATCCATAAAGTCAGACATCATTACTGACACTGTTGAAATGGTAGTTACTAAGTTTTGGCTCTGTTATTCAACTATCGCCTTTAATATTTCCAATGTTGTATCATTTGGTGTCATTTTCAAAGTCCCAGTACTAACACCAACAACAGGCTTGTATTCCCCCCACCCACTCTGCCTTCTACTAATAATCTTTAGTCCCCTCTGGTATCCAGTTTCTTAAATCATAAAGTTGCTTATCTTTTTTATGACTTCCAATGATCATGCAGCCAAAATAAATTTACTTCCCATGACACCCTATTTGTTTTTAAGAGTTAATTCCAAAATCTTTTAAAAATATTTTTAATGAATGTTTTGAGAGTTTTAAAAAGGAAGATAAAAACTAATACAAACTTACAAAATATAAAATAAGGAAGACAAAAGAAAAATATAGAAATGAAAAAGAAAGCTATAAGTGCAAGAAAGGAAAACATAAAAAAATGAAATAAAAGAAAATAGAAAGAAAAAAGAGGTACAAATAAGTACCTTTTGACTTTCTTTACGGCATTTACCTCTTTTTCTAAGTTATGACTCTCTTCTTTCTATAATCTATCCTAATCATCAAAAGTATAAATTATACATTCTGTTTTTCTGTTTTATGAAGAAGTCCATAGGATATCCAGTCAGCAGTAAATATAGGCATTATCTTTTCCCTCTAATCAAGAAAGTAGCTTGACCATCTCAGCAAGTTCCATCATCTTCACCAACCATTCCTCCCTTGTCAAATCTTTCTATCCTTATGCATGCAATAACCTTGCTGCAAGATACAATATATATATATATTGTAATTCCAAAATCTTAGAGTGAAAGTTGGTATTTTAAATTTAACTGAAATCTTAATCCATTTATAAGTTTCTTAGATCAAACTTTTCTTTAGCTTTTTGCTGTTGATTTTATTTTTTAAAAAAATTCTTAAGCATGTAATTAATTTTCAGAGTTGAAGATAAACTCACCTGGCAACTTTCAATCTTTTCATTCTGGAAGTCTCTAATAGCTTTAAGATGATTAATGGGCAATTTCTAAAAGTGTCTGGACAGTGAAAGTTGTGAAAAGTGTCCTTTAAAAGGCTCTGCTGTGGTTGCAAGCAAGTTGGGTAGTCCCTTCATCTCCCTGCACTTCAAATCCACGGAACACTCTTTCTTGCAAGAAGCGGATGTCCAGAGCATATGTGAATGATCTCCCACCCTTTCCTTATCTGGAGAGGTTTCAAGGAACCACCTTATTCATTGGTTCCTTGGTCATTGCCATGGTCATCAACTTTACTTCTGCAGTGATGTTTCAAGTCACCATGCTTCCTCTGTCCATTTGCCTACTAAATTTTAATCTTTTTTGTAACATTTAAACAGGGTTTCTCTCCCTTTCCTTTATGGTCAGTTGGATCTAGATTAGGGAAGTAAAAATCTCTAGGACTCAATGTAGTTTGCTGAATTTCTCTTCGTAACATTTTATCCATCCAAAAAGATCTTCAGGCAACTTGCTTCCCCTAGTACCTTATTTTGTTGAATATTATTTATGCCCAAAGATCATTTTCTATATTAACACACTGTTTTAGTTCAACTGCCTACAACAATAGAATTTCATCATCACTTCAAGATATTATCTAGTTCACCATATTAAATTGATTTTTGTTTTGTTCGTTCTCCCTGACTGCTTTCATTTATATTGTTACTGAGGATGACTGTGTTATATTATTTTAATACATTGCATGTTATTGTATGCTGTTCAATAAACTGCCGGGATGAACAGTGGGTTATAATTTTTTAAAAAAATCTTAAAGGAGAATTTCCTTTGTATGACTCAATGTCCACAACCTTCTTATTTCTTGCCCTATTTTTTCTGTGTCTTCTTCCATTCTTATAATCAACAGTTCCTTCTACCCAGCAGTCATCCACAATTAGATAAGGAAGACCTTCTGTGCAGTTGCTTAGCAACATACTAGATATTAACACCTCCTCCCAGGGTTGCAAAGTGGTCAACCCCAAAGCATAAAGAGATGTGTAGCAATATTGGACTCTGAATCACTTTTAAAGGATTGTTTTAAAAAAAGAAACAAAATTCATCATGATTTGTTTCAGATGCTTCTGTCTAGAATAATAAATTAAAGGATATTTAAGAAATGGATGGTGGTAGTTTTTGATTTTGACAGGTACTGATGAAAAGGTGATTAAAAAACTGTATGGATATTTATTAGAAATTAAATTAGAAGAAGAACAAGTTAAAGAAACTGTGATTGCTTGGGGGAAGAATTTTGGATATGGGATCGATTTAGAGAAATGGCAAAAATTGTGGTCTCAAAATTATAAAATGACAATGTCAACAGCATATAAAGAAAATTTGTATAAGATGTTTTACAGGTGGCATTTCCCCCGACAAGAATAGCAAGAATGTTCAAGAATAAATCAGAAAAATGTTGGAAATGTCATCAGACACCTGGCTCATATTACCATATGTGGTGGACTTGTGCGGATGCTAAAAAATACTGGACTAAAATCCACATGTGGTTGGAAAAAATGACAAAAAACATATAGACTTGAAATCAGAGATATTTTTATTGGGAATTTTACCTGAAATATATAGTAAAGACTTGAAATACCTGATTGTAAATGTATTAACAGCGGCTAGGATTGTATTTGCTAAAAACTGGAAAAATGAGAAAATACCATCACAGGAAGAAATCATTAAGGAAATATTGGAATGTGCTGAAATGAGTAGATTGACATTTGAAATTAGAGAACAAGAGGATAAACAATTTTATAAAATTTAGGATCTTTTCTATCAATGGTTAGACAATAAAATACAGTAATGAAATATGTAGACTTTTAGAAAATAATAAATATATAAAGATGTACTTCTTTCTTATTATATCTACAAAATGATTTTAGGATAGATTCGGGATGATAATATGAACTGTTATAAAATAAACTAAGTAAATTATGATTATCTTGTAAAAATGAATGAATAAAAGTATAGTCAAATGATTGATTAATAATGATACTAAGGTATTTAATTTTTGATTGAAAATATGAGATTATATGCAATGTAATTGTAATTGAAGACTACGAAATGGAAGCACAAAACAATTTGTAAACCAACCGGCACACTGTATGCACACATATGGAAGATAGCTTGATGTTTTTATGTTTTGTTTGTTTATGTTTGTTTTTAAAAACCAATTAAAAAATTTTTTTTTTAAAAAAGAAATGGATGGTGGTAGTGATGATAAGGACGAGGATGATACAATGGTTTGAACATTCTGCTAGAGGGTCGGCCAAGACATTTCATTACCCTAGTTAAGAAAAGATATCCTATTGTCTCGTTACATGTTCCAAAGCTGACTGGACTAGTAGTGCTTCAGCACAAGCCAGTTTAGTGGACTAAGACTAAAATTCTCTGTCTAGGTTTGTGACTCTCTCCCATGGCATCTGCTGGCTGATGCACTCACTCTTTCTTATGGTTGGGTCAGCCTGGTTCCTAGTCCTCCATTGTCAAATAACTGTTTCTTAGGTGGTTCATTTCAATCCTAAATCCTACTCACACAATGCTGATTTTTATTTCAAAGGACTATTTTAAAGAATGCTGGTTTCTATTTTAAAGACTAAAAGCAAAACAAAAACAAAAAAACCCTCCTATACTTCTAACAGCTGCAAAGAATGGGAATTTCAGCAAACATAGATAAAAGTGTCTCTCTCTCTCTCTCTCTCTCTCTCTCTCTCTCTCTCTCTCTCTGTGTGTGTGTGTGTGTGTGTGTGTGTGAGAGAGAGAGAGAGAGAGAGAGAAATATTTCCACCCCCCCATGGTTGATATAACTATAAAGACTTTTCTAGAAGCAGGTAGCAAATGGCAATTTTCAGCAAGGGCTTTGTATACATCCAATCACACTATCATCACTTATTAATATTACAGAAATCAAAGGGTTGTAGCTTAACCATTAGTACTGTGTGTCACTACATGTGGAAAACAATTTCAACTCTCAGAAAATAATTATAAATGAAGCCCAGTTAATTATCCAACACAATCACAGCTGCCCTAATTAAGGCTCAGTTCAATAAAACTTGCCTAGCAATTAAGAAAAAAAGCATAGATCTAGTGGAAGCTTGTCTGGTAAACAACCAACGAGACTGGAGTTGCTGAAGGTGTCTGATTAAGAAAATTATTCAAAAGCCATTCCTGTCACCTTGATTCATATTATACTTCTGCCTTCCTGACCTGAAGACTTTCCAATCTAAAGTCAGGAATGAACTTGATCTGAATATCACATAACTTATTTATATGGCCATGATGCAGCTGGAGGATGATTCAAGTAAATGAAGATAAAATAAAACTTCTACCTGGCATTATTTTATACAACTGGGTTTAACTTTCAGCATTCTGCTAACCAGCCATTTAATTAAATAGAAATGTAAATGTTTTAAAGTCAGAACAAACCACAACTTATCTCGGTAAGATACAATTACATGGTGGAGTGATTCAGTAACAAGATGGGAAAAGAAAGCCAAAGTTAACATCAGAAGAAATGCATTTTTAAAAAGGTTCTTGAAGGAAGAAGTGAGCAGCGTCCTTTAAATGCAGATAATGATGAAAACAAGAATCTGACACTGTCAAAAAAACAAAACAAAACCTCTTTCTAAACCATTTCCATTCCAGTAAATCTTACTTCCACTTCAAGAAGGGAAATATTTGCTAAATATGTATCAAATTCTAATATGCTTTCTTCTGATTGGAAGGGAAAATAAATCACCTATTTTTAATGGCTTGAGAAAAGAAGCCAAACATGTTTCTATTCTGTACAATCAGCATCATTAATACTTAAATAAATTATTGATATTCTGTTCACAAATTAACTGAATTTATAACTGAATTATCTGCCACTGAAGGAGGATAATTGCATAGGACGTTGTTAGATGTAGAAGAAAAATATGCAGAACGTGCAACATTTCTAGAGACTTTCCAGATAACTGGGAATGTTGGAAATCAAAATCAGTTACTTTAGTATATTATGGAATGGGAATTGACTTATTTGGATATCTGCAGATGATTGAATGATTTACAGTGAAACAGCAAAGATTTCTGCCTTTAATAACAATGGATGCAAAATCTCTCTTCTCACTGCTGAAATAACAAAAAAGTAGGTTAAGCAGAAGCTTAGGTTAAGTAAGTACTGAAAGGATTGAAAGAATGCCA
Source organism: Notechis scutatus (assembly GCF_049901735.1). Classification (NCBI taxonomy): domain Eukaryota; kingdom Metazoa; phylum Chordata; class Lepidosauria; order Squamata; family Elapidae; genus Notechis; species Notechis scutatus. The sequence goes on from NC_142011.1 coordinate 86,341,830, forward strand.
TGCAGTTCCTAATACAATATATTTAAAACAAATTGCTTCTTTAATTCTGCCTTCACTGAACCCAAACTCTGGTTCAAAAATCTTGGTATTCTGATACATCCTGCAAACCTCAAGTCAAGTGAAGAAGAAAATTTGACCTATGAGTTAGCCTGGTTAGATCTAGTTTATTTATTCTGGGGAAGCATGACGAATTTGGCTTCATTGATTTTTGGTGCTATGTAAGGAAGCTTTTCATGAAGGCTTTAAAAATGCCTATTTGGACAAATTATGATATCAGCAAATTGGAATGGGTGTGTAGGAGGCCCTGCAAAAATGGCAACCCTATTGAGGATTTTAAAAGAAGAAATATCAATTTGAAAAGCAAATGATTGGTTTGTGCCTAGTGGAAACAGCATTGGGAAAGTAGCAAACATTTTAATTAGAAATCTTGATGGAAAATTGGACTTCTGTAAAATGATATAGATTCACTTCAACAAAGCAACTCCATTCCAGAATTATTGCTGCCATCTTGATATTGTTGACATTCCCTACCACCACGACACCAAACACATATTTTGATACTCTGGCACTCAGTGATGAAAACATTCACTGGGCACACATAAGGGAGAAGGTTCCTCTCTGCCTTTTTCTTTGGCTCATTGGAGAGATAATTCTGGTTGTTTCAGTGAATTGTTTCTCTTGAAGCAGCTCAGAGCCGAAAACATTCAGACCCTTATCCTCTAATGCTGGCTAGTGTTGATTTAAGGTTGACCAAGCTAGATTGATTTAGATAACATCAGAACTGGGGGAGAAGGCTCCTCCCAGAATTTGTGGATATTCCTACCCCATAGCCTAGGAAATCGTTAAGAGGATTCTGATAGTGGATATCTGTAGCATAAGTGGTATCCCATTTCTTCCCACTGTTTGCCATCTCCTGGCCATAGATAAGTAGGCAAGGGTAGACAACGGTGCACAGAAATTAATTTCATATTGTTGGGTTCTCCTAACCATTTACCAGCTAGCAAGGAGTCTGAGGGGTCCAGCCCATTATCTGCCCCATACTTTGTGTCCCTTAGGACATAAAGATGCTTGACTGGCTTGGCAGCTAACCAAGAACATTGACTCAGGCAGTTCTGTCAAGTACCAATGCTCCTTTCCCAATCCCTGTCACTCTAAATGGAAAACATTCATTGGGCATATACCATGTGAAATCCATTGTTGATTCTTCAGGAGAAAAGCTCCACAGCTCTGTCTTAAGAAGCTTTTCTTTGCCTTCTCCCCCAATCCAGGCCCTGAAGAAGTAGACCAAGAGGAACTCTGAAGCACACTAAGTGAAATAACTTAGCTATTAGGAATAAGGGACCAGGTTCCTATTACAAAACAGCTTTGAGAGTTCCTTAATTTAAAGTTTAGAGACCTGGTTTGGGATCTGAAGATAGAGGTGTTTAAAAAAAACCTTAGAATCCACACCGAAGGAGAGAAATCCAGCATCTGAACAAATAAAATAAAATAAATCCTGACAAATCTATATTAACCTGGCAGCCATTGGCAGTAGGAAGTGTGGATAGCAAGACTAACTCCATCTGTTCCTCTTGGATGACTTTTGGATAGGATGAAACTTGAGGAAATCTGTTCTAAGGGAAATTCCATAGTTCCTGCCACATTGCCACAGGATAACAACAAAACATGCATTTTGTAAGCTTATCTTTTGTACTTCTCCTTCCCACACCAATTGCACCAACTGTCATTTGGAGACTGCTTTCAGTAGCTGGCTGATAGGTTGTGGGCCTGGTGGAGTCAATCCTTAATCCCAGCTGAAGTTCTGTGACCATGAACTCATACATGCATTCTGGCTAGTTTGAGGGCAAGGATAAGAAAGAAAGAAAATAGTTTGCCTTTGGTAGCAGCCAAGCAGCTAGATCTTTTAGCTGCCTATAATACATTGTACCATTCTTAGACTGCAGCTAATAAACTACTTGAGATTATAGAAGAGTCTCTTGAGCACCTCCAATAGCAGAAGCCATTGATGTTTTTCTATTCTTAAATTATTATAATTTTTCTGTTTAAATGTGGTTGTAGTTTTGACTATTTTCATTTTAAAAACATTAAGTTAATATCCTTTTGGTAGACAACTGCCGTTTATCCAGAAAAGTTGTCCTGTAGGGTGGTGAGGCTTCCCCGTAACATTCCGAATATTGTGGAAAATTCAAAATTACAGAGCATAGCACCGAAGAGATCATATTTATTGCAATGATCAGTGGGTGCCTGCTATACAAAGAAGGACTCCAAACAACGGGAATGAAAAAGATAGAGAAATTGAAGGCCAAAAGATGGGAAATCCTAGGGAACTCATTTGCTGGCCAGTTTGGGGGAAGCTAGGTGTTGTGGTTCGCCAGCACTTGTGCAGACAGTGGTGGAATTGGACAGTGAGGAAGAAAGGGGACCAGTCAGGTAGTCTGGAGAGGACTCGGATGAGGGTTCTGCGTCCGATGCAGAGATGGGGCCAGGACCATCTGGGAGTGGGATGCTGCCTTCAGAGCCTTTGGAGTCTGGCAGCAGTGAAACAGAGGACTCAGGGGAGCCTGTTCCCAGTGCGCGTGTGCGCAGAGCTTCTAGAAGGCGAGAGCAGCTGAAACAAAAGGGGCGACTCCGGAGTAAGGCTGGGAGGTGATTACCCCTCCCATAAGGAAGCAAAGTAGTTCGATCGATTCCAAGTCATCCTTAAGCTCTGTGTACTTCGGCTGTTTTTTTTTTTCTTGTACTTTGGTTGGTTTCTTTTATAGTTAATTGGATACTTCTGTTTTTGGCCACATTCCACAGAACTAAAAGGTGTGCGCTTATCTTCTGGCTGAGAATGGAAACAATCCCCAGTGTTGCAATAAAATAGGTTTTGCTTTTAAAACAAGTTTGTGTGTAATTACGTTTGAGGAAGCCTGGGTCAGAACAGTAGGCAAGTCCCTATCTGGGTATCTGATACTATTTCTACTGTTGAGTAAAGTGGCCCTTTGAGGAGGAATCCGAGTTAAGGAAGTCCATTGTTAAGTAGGTGGAATGTTGAGGTGATCAACTGACTGATGAAGATGGAAGATTTGGGCTTCTCTATGTTGCAATTCCTTTGCTAGGTTGGCTCTTGTCCAGTGCTGTGAGCTAGGGAAGAAGCTTCCATTCTTCAGGAAGATGGGAGGGTGGGACTTTGTCTGAGGGGAGGAAGCATCAATTGGAGTCTGATAGAATCAGGCTGAACTAGGTTTAAACCTGGTGAAATCTGAAAATCAGGGAGAGAAAGAGTGCGCCCTCCATTTTATTTGCTACATTTATTGTGTCAACCACAAAAGACATATACTGACGACTACAGGTGGAGAGATTTGTTTTTAGCTACAGTTAGTTAACTAAATTAATTCACCAGTTAATTAAGGAGACTTTCTAAAACCAGCAGCAGGGAGTTCTGCTATAGCAAAGCTTCAGGAATGATAAAGATTAAACACAGTTGCCACAGAAATAAATTTCTGCTTAATTTCTAAAGTTGGTTAACAGTTTAAGTATATATTTTTGCTCCTCTTCTTCAGACCTAACAATTCAGTTTATATGAACTACTGGAATAAAATTTAAAGTATCTAAAAATACAAACCATTAACCAAAAATTAAATCCTCTAACATCCATCAGCAACAATCATTACATTTCTCGCTCACTTCCAAGTCAATTAAAATAATAAAGGAAAATATTAGATACTAATGCTGTATTTAGTATCTTCTATGACTCATTTAAGAACATTTTATTTGCTGTTACTTTTACAGAATGTCTTAAAAGACAACTATTTTGCTATCGATTAATTTCTTATGCAATGTTATTCAGCAGGCACTGCATTTATTCATTTTCTGTAAATTAATGAATTCCTTTGTTACTTCTTAAGAGTCTTTTGTCTCTAATGGGTGTGAATGCAGTTACTTCCATTTTATTGCCATTACAGTATTCAATCCTAAATGCACACAGATAAAATTTTGTTTGAACATATAAAAAGCAAAATATTTCTTTCATGTATTGCTGCCCTATATAACAGGTCTTGGTTAGAAAAAGACAGCAGATGGCAGCAGGTAGGTGGTTGGTCTTTTCTGACCTTGGAAGCTAAGCAGGGTCAGGTATGGTTAGCAATGTGGAAGGGAAATTTATAAGCCAAAGTTCCTTGTAAACTAAGCTAAGAAATTAGGAGTGAAAAACCCTACCTTATACATAAAAGCATTTTCATACTGTTGCCAAGAAAGCTGCACAGATGTGTCCATGAAGTTATCAGGAAGGAAATTTCATTCCAAGTTACATGGAAAATATGAGAAGGAAGAATGGCCTGTACTTTTTTGGCAGAGTTGTGCAGACTAGAATCTAATAAACATGCCTTTTGCCAGCTCCAAATAAAGAAAATTTGATAATAAGACCTCATTGTATATTCATGGAGGGAAACTTGTTTACTGCATGAACATATCTACTACAATGTAGGATGGTAGGTAGAAAAAGAGACAGTATGACCGTATAAAGTTTAAACTTGTAGCAAGTCAATGCAGCTCTGAAACAATTTTGAATTTGCTAATGAGTAGCAATGTGAAGAAGCAGAAGATACACATAGCTCAGACCATTAAAAACAGACTGGACTAAGCTGAGGATAACTGTATAGGCTGCATTCCTAACTCTATAGAAAGGAAATATTTTTACTTTCTTTTATGAAGGGTCCTTGGTGTTCTCTGAGCTTGCTTGCTTTCTTGTGGAAGTTTCATTACCCTAACTAGGTAACATCATCAGTCTTACACTAGCACCAAGGACCCCTCATTTCAACCCTGAGCTACAATTATTCTTCTTTATTTGTATTTTCTTTTATGTTATGCACATCCGAAAATGCAAATAATGGAAATGGAAATAAATCACCTTTTAAATGGTCACTTTTAAATGCTCATTTTAAGGGGAGCTACTACCTTCTGCCAATTTATAGCGAGAGTCTTTTACCCAGTAACCCTATTCACACATTTACCATTGGAGGCTAAAAGGCCACACCCATCTGTAAGGAGAAAAGTCATTGTAAACTAATTTGATGTTATTTAAAAGTTGGAAAGGAGGCCAATTAAGCACACTAAACAATTGAAAATATCATTGACAGGACAATAACAATGGAAGCATCTCCCTCCCTGCAATTTTCCATATAAAGCAAATGATTTGATTCACTATACATGTTGAACAGCAGTGTGTGTGTATTGCTGTGAACAATAGAAACAAGAGCCTGCTTGGTTTGTAGAATATATATAATGCAGCAATCTCCACATTGGGGCCTCCCAAATGGGTTGTGGTATAACTCAGAATTTCCAGCTGCTGTTAGCATTCTATGTATGTATATTTACATATGTATACAACATTGATGACTCTAGATAGGGAAACACTGATATAGCTATTCTGTCCTTGATAGATTTTTTTTTTCCACGAGTAAATTGAAGGTAGAAAATAGTCAAGTTCAAGGATGCATCTATGCTACTTTTCAATGGTACTTGATCAACTATTTTAATCACTATTGGTTGTCCTTAACCTTGATCACGATTTTGAATATCTGATAGAAGCAACATAAGTCACAAAGTACATGTTTTTAATCACAAGTGGCTACAATAACAAGGAAACAACATTCTTTTCAAAAGGATTTATGTTTCAGGTTATGAGTTAGTCTAAAAAAACCAGATTGATTATCAAAAAAACTGAATGCAAAATGACAGGACAAAACATTTTCCCATGTCTTTGAAAAAGGAAGGTGAATTTAAAACAAATAATAGGAAATGTTTTATATAATTTCTTTCCATCGTGGATTATACAAGAACTCCTATGAAATAAAAGATCCACTTAAAGATTTAAATGGAGTACTAGCAATTATGCTTCCTTGAGGACTTGTTATGGTGAGCCTTCCTTCCTTCCTTCCTTCCTTCCTTCCTTCCTTCCTTCCTTCCTTCCTTCCTTCCTTCCTTCCTTCCTTCCTTCCTTCCTTCCTTCCTTCCTTCCTTCCTTCCTTCCTTCTCTCTTGTATCTTGGTTACTTGGTACTTTACATCAAAAAGCCAATTCTAAATGGGATATTTAACTGGACTTGCTTGTTTTTCTTTGAAGATGTTTTGCTTCTCATCCAAGAAACTTCTTCAGTTCTGACTGGATCATGGGAAATGGAAGGATTTATACTCCTCCCAGACAGCAAGGAGTTATTTCCATTCTTTTAGAGAGTTGTTGAGGCCACTTGGAGATTTATCTGTGTTCTCAGGGTCACCTGAGTAGTACAAATGGGTGTGGAGCTTTCTGAGAACTGCTGAAAGGACTGTGTTGCAGACTGGAAATAGATGATAGATGATGTCATATCCCTCCCCTTCTGTTAAGAGATGGCTGTTCAGTTTTGATATTGATGGCCTCCTTGACCCCTCTTTCAAAGCAGCAGTCCTCTCTGTCCAAAATGTGGCCTTTGCTATCTTCAAAAGAGTGGCCTTTTAAGTGCAGATGGGCTGCTGAATCTTGTCCTAAGGGGTTGTTTTCCTATGTTGTGCCATGTGTTTATAAAGTGGTTGCTTTGTTTCCCCAATATACACATTTGCACATGACTCACTGCATTATACCGCATATACCACGTTTCTCAGTTTGTGACTGAGAATCTCCATAGACATTCAGCCTGTACTAGATTTTTTACGGCTCAAGATAATGGGGTGAATATGGCAATATATATTGGGGATAAAGATAAGCTATTGAAAAGAGGGTGCTAATTTGCTGGTCCTAATATGTTGCATAAAATGGCCCTTCATGGCTCTCTCTCTTCAATAAAAAGTTTGAGCACACAGATGTACCCCAAAGTGATACCAAGCTGGGAATAAGGCTTGGAATTGAGTTCAAATCTTAATAACTAAATTTAATCCCTGTAGGATAAACTCTCAGTAAATGTATATATGCTTCTGCCTCTTCGTCCTCCCCCCAAGTTACTTCCTTTCCAAAGGGAGAAGAATAACCATTCAAGTTCTTTCTTCAGTGGACATCTTTAAAGCCTGTTTCTGAAGAGATCCTCTTGAAGAAAATAAAAAGTACTTGTTACCAGAAAAAAATAAGAAATAGATGATACATAACAACTGTATTGCTGAATGTTTATGCTCATGGTGAATAATACAGAAGGATCATCACATGAGGATCTATGTATCTATCTACCTATCACTTCTTGATTAATTTGAGAGGGTTTTTTGGGGGGGGTTGGGGTTGGGTGGTGGTGGTGGTATTGGAAAGCCTCTCCTAAACTGTTACACTGATTGCCACTCATCTAAGGTTCTCATGTTTAGCCTCAACAGCACAAAAATTCTTTGGGAGAGGAAGGTTTGGTTCTTGTCTTTTTTTTTTTAATGCTTAAAGCATTTTTCCCTTTTATGGCAGAAGGCTAAAATATCCAAATAAAACAAAGAAGTCATCAATCACCCAGGTTGAAGGCTCAGTAAAAGTAGAAAAAACATGTTTTAAGACAATTGCTGAAACACAGTTTAAAAGAAACACAGCATGTCTGCAAAAGAAAATTAAACCAGCTTAAAATCTGTTAAATTATCATGATGCCTGATTGCAAAATATGGTTTCTATTATAGCACTGTAAGTTGCTTTGAGTATGGTGAGGGAGCGGTGATGAAGAATGCAAAACTTCCCAGATAGGACTGAAATGTTTTTCTCATGCCTGAAGATACCAACATTCAATAGACACATTCATACAATGTGCCAATTCAGTTTGCTAATCTATGATTTATTAAATAAACCTATGGTTTCTTAAACTGGCTGGGTTTAGACATTCTACACTTTATTTAAAAAAAACCACAATTGCTGGATTCCTACTACATATTCTTTGTCAAACCAAATAAGTTTTAGTATAACATGACATGTGAATCCAATCCTTGTAGACAACACTACCTGGATGGATCAATGGACTAACTTGGTAACAAACGAAGAACCACGGTATTCTCCTTGAATAGCCTCTTTGCAATGTGTCTCTAGTAAAGGAACTGCCATACAACAAATATGCTGGATAGTAGCCTTGGCTGGGTAGCAAAGAAAGCTTCAAAACAGATACTCAGATGATAGGATACTATCACTAACAACTGACCTTAACTTGATGGCAGATAATAAATCAATGTATTATATCTTGAATCCATAAGGATCTGGATGAGCCAAAACAAGTAAAATTGAATCCTAGCAACATAGGAGGGGCTCTTTGTCCAGAGACCTGTGACCTTTGGGAACATTTATACTATTTCTGAATGGAGTTACATTCTCCCTGAAGGAATAGACCTGCAACTTGGAGGTTATCCTAAGCTCATAGTTATTTCTAGAAGAGCAGGTAGAAACCTTGGTCAAATTTTCTCGATTTATATTGGCTACAGTCATTCTTAGAAATGACAGTAACTAAGAGACCTTAGCAACACTATCCTTTATTTAAAGTTGAATTGTTGCAGGATGCTTTGTGTTGGACTGCCATTAAAGACTCTTTGAGTTAAGCTTTGTACAGTTTAATATCCCAAAGTATAATTAGCTGCCTTGGGATTCAACATATTGTAAAAATCCAGTCTTTAAAATCCTAAATGGTTTCTGACCATGTTATTTTTACTACCTTTTCCCAATTGAACTTGCCCAGAAATATTGTACAGAGTATATTGCATATTGTATAGAGATATTGCTTGATAATATTCATCAAATTAGTAGACATGAAATGAGATCCTTTCAACTGAAGCTTCTTGCTGTTGAACTTCATTGCTCTTGGGATCACTCACTACATGTTTTAAAAACTGTCTTAAAACCTGATTATGTGAAACTGTTGTTAATTGACTGATACTGGTCTGTATGTTAAAGAATTAATAAATTTGCTTTTTTATTGCTAGTATTGAATATTTTGCATTCTATATTACTGGTGTTTTTGTAATTCTTTATGCTTTTAATTTTGTAAACTGCCTTGAGGGAGCTATTCACCCATGCAAGCACACACATAATTTTAATAATGCAAATTATATTTACAGCAGGCACAATAAATGTGGAAAGCCTATACAAGTGTATGACAAACTTTACTCAGCCTACAACATCTTTCCTCGTATGATTTTTTTCCCAGATGTTTGAGAGTACAGCTCTAATTATCCCCAGATCCAAATTGTTTATACTGTCATTATTTCTACACATTTTAATTTGAATGTGATAGTTATTGCGTAGACATGTGATATTTTTTTAATAATAAGGAATGTCCAATTGATGCATAAAAATGCACTGACAAAATCAACGTTGTGTTTCAGTTTTCTACAGCACACATTAGACTACTCCTCTATGCAATTGTGGAAAGAACAAACAAAACTTTCCCTTGTCTAGCTTTGTTTAGAATGCTCTTCTTAACACCATTAATTTGCATGCATGAAATTATAGTTGTCAAATTTCTAAATTGCAAACTGTATTGTAAACCAATTGATAAGTGACCATTTCATTGGCAAATTCTTTTATATTGGGATATGAAAAATCGAACTAATAGGATGGTAAAAAGATTAAAGGGGATAAAATGGACCTAATCAAGAAAGACATATGTGATTCATTAAAATTGGCACTCAGCAAATAATCTTGAGAGAATTTCAGTATAATCTATGTAGCAATTTGAGATAATGCAATCCTGTTCCCTCTATAGACATCAAGGAAATATATTAACAATCTGATCATATAATCCACTGAGTAACTGGTGTTTAAGGTTGAGTAGCAAACCCTTTGGAAAAAGTATCTCCTGAATGGAGGCCGGTGTCTGTGTGTGAATTAGGAGACTCCAGGGTCCTTCCAGCCCTGTGATTCTATGACTGTGGCCAGACCTTGACAGCAAACATAGCATGAAATCCCCCCAAAAAATGACTGTAAAAAAGAACTATCTATATCAGCTCAAACATTGTTGCTGAAGGGATTCTGAGGTGCTCTCTTTCTGGTCTGGTTCTCTATTTTTCACATGGTTACTTTCTTCTCAAAGTTGCCTGGAAGGCTGAATTTTAAAGAGGCTACTCATTACTAATCTATTTTTTATTTATTTAAGAAAATGTATATGGCCATCTAACTCACTCTCAATGACTTCAGGCAATTTACAAAGATAAAAGCTAATAATAATAATAATAATAATAATAATAATAATAATAATAATAATAATAATAATAATAATAATAATAATAACAACAACAACAACAACAATAACAACTCCTGTCCCTCTGGTGATAACAATAAAATGAACTATTTAATGGGCTTCATCCCACTCTGGGATCTCCAGGTCCACTAGCAAAACAAGACTTCAGGGCCTTGTGAAAGAGTGTCAGGGTAGGGGAACTAATCTCTTCAGGGATGAGATGCCATAGGGAGGGAGCCACCACAAAGAAAACCCTTCTTCTTGGCCCCATCAGATGGACCAGCTTAGGAGAGGTGAGCCGTTGCTGCCTTCCCGCAGTGGTGGGTCAGGTTAAATGTGACTAGGAAAGATGGTCCTTCAAATAACCCAAGCCCTTCAAATATTGTTCTTTGAAGGATAAAACAAGGCTTTTCATAAAGTCTTTTGCAAAGAAAGCCTCTAAATTGCATTTCAAGAGGGAGATAGTGGCCTGCAGCCCTCAAACTGGGCCTGATGTGTCTCACACCGAATTATTGCCTTGGGTAGGGAGTTGGATTAGAAGACTTCCAAGTTCTTGTCCAGCCCTATGATTTGATGATTCTAAACATGATATCATATCCTCTTATACTCTGACATAAACCATATGAATATAGAGCACATATTTGATGATACTTCCACATTAATAATAGCCATCCTTCAAAATAGTTAATGCATCTGTTATGTAGCAAATACAAAAATGGGATAGAGACTTACTAGGACTACCAAATCTATGCTGCAAAAATATGGGACACACCCATACCCACACACCCACACCAGACAAAAAACTCTTAAATGTCCTCAGAGATAGTTTTCTGTATCACTTTGCATGTATCTTGTGCAGTGGAGGGATTCAAATTTTTTTACTATTGGTTCTGTGGGCGTGGCTTGATGGGCGGTCATGGCTTGGTGGGCATGGTAGAGGAAGGATACTGTAAAATCTCCATTCCCTCCCCACTCCATAAACTCACTGTGCTGAGTTATAAACAATATTGAACAAGGCCATAGGAATATGATTGCTATAAACTAGTTTGTGCACAAAAGAAAAATCAGGCCAGGTTTCTAAGGCAGTGAGAGAACTACAGCAAAATATGACAAAATCTTTATATCAAGTAGATTGACAAAAAAAGTCTCCCTTCTATTGTCAAAACTAATCTGCTGTGCACTTTGATTGACCTCTGCTGTGACTTCTGTTAAGATGATGGGAATAATTTAACCCTCAGCTTGCACTGATTTCATGTAATGTCGTGCAACTGTTATTTTAATAACTTGTGCTACTTGTCACATACATGATGATCTCATAACTATTTCTAGCACAGCTCACAACCAAATAACTCTGTAGATTCATCTCCTTTGGGACGCAGCTGCTCATTTTTGGCTGCAAGTAGCTAGATTAACCTTAGACTATCTACTATTGACCCCACCCCTTTCCTAAGAGGTCTGTAGGGGGCGTGCATAAGTGCACCAACATGCCTACCGTCCCTGTCCTATTGTTTCTTTTCTTTTCTTTTCTTTTTATTTTTCTTATATGTATCCATGTATTCATAACTATGTTTTTACTTATACCTATTATCTTGTAAGCAATTGACAAAAATAAATAAATAAAAATAAATAAATAGATACCTCGCTGTCTCTGGCCTCTTCTCAGATCATTTCCTACTCATCATGTCTTTCATCTGAATGCCCTTACCGAGATTGCTGTAAGCACATACACAAAAACATACGTTTTTCAGGATTCAGAGGTGAATTTTCTTTCTTATTATTTATTGAAGTAGACAGAAGAGACATTGCATTCAGCAAAGATTAGAAGACCTTCAAGGTCCTTTCCAATTTTTTATTCTATTATTCTAGTCTATTATTTAATGCACAAATGTGTAACCTGCCCTTTGAATTAAAGATATACACGCAATGATATAAGCAATCACCTGGAAAAAGAAAAGTCACTAAAAATGTACATTGACATAATAGCAGAGGTGACATTCAGCAAGTTCTGACCAGTTCTGGAGAACTGGTAGCGGAAGTTTTGAGTAGTTCGGAGAACCAGCAAATACCACTTCTGACTAGAGTTTTTACAGTATCCTTCCCCTGCCACACTCACTAAGCCACGCCCACAGAACCAGTACTAAAAAAATTTGAATCCCACCACTGCATAATAGGTCTTAAAATTGTGAAATAAATTGAAGAAGATTGGTAATTCAAGGGCATATATCTATTTTTCAGCAAGACAGATTTTTTTTAAAAAAAGAATAGACATGATTTGGACTTCAAGAGACTTGGCAATTAAAAATTTTCAAATAGGGATTTTATTAAATATTTTGCCAAATCATAATCCTATGAGTTTGATTTAGAAAATAAAATCTATTGATTTCAGGTGGATGCTAAAAAAAGAGTTGCTACACAAAAATGTTGTTGAGGATTGCAAAAAGAAATTAAAAAATTAAAAAAAAAATTTTTTTAAAAAAAATACAGATTTGATGGTCACAAATGCAAGTAAACCTTTTTATTAGAGATTACCTGATATGATATAATTTTGAAGTTTAGAGGAGAGAAAATATAAAATATTTTGAATGAAATAAAAAGAAGAGTTAAGAAATGAGGGAGAGAATAAAAGTATCTCCCATCAAATTAAGATTTTACAGGAACAGTTATCTATGTTAACAATAAGAGAAATGGAAATAAAACTGAGTTATGCAGAATAAAGCAATCTGTGAATAAACTAGGAAGAGGACATTTCTAAATTGTGAAAAGAAAGAAAAGAAAATGATATTAAATTATAAATCAGAGATATGTCCATATAAAAACATTTTATCAAAATTATTCTAACCTGTATAAAGGATATTTCTTCTCTTGTATAAAATAGAGACCTGTATGCAATGAAATTTTATTTTAATGTATACCGATTAGTGTACATTCAAAGTGACAATAAAGTTATTCTAAGTCTAAGTCATAGATGAAGATCTTTAAGAACAAAATTTACTGAACATTACAGAAGAACAAAGATAACTTATGAATGGGCCTATAATGATGTGGAAAGTCTCAGAGACAATCAGAAAAAACAAATCAGGAAAGATGCCTGGACCAGAAGAAATCTGTATTATATCAAATCTGTATTATAAGAATTTTGAGAATGAACATTTACAACCTTTACAAAGTATGATGAATTATTTTCTACAGGGAAAAGCATACCTGAGACTTGGAAAGAGGCCAACTTAATATTAATATCTAAAGAGAGACAAGATTTGAGTTCAAAAGATAATGTTGAAAGATTATGTTAGAACTGTGTTGAATATTTTGGAATATTTGGAACAACATAGTAAAAAACAAGCCATATTGATCTTTTTAGATGCAGAGATAGCTTTTGACAATTTGAACTTGACTTTTTTGTTTAAGGTTTTGGAAGATATAAATTTTGGGGAGAATTTTATAAAAGTTCAGTTCAAATTATCAAAAGCCTTCTTGATTTGTTTCACAAATAACAAAAATAATCATTAATGGAAACTTAACTAAGCCATGTAAGATACAAAAGGGAACAAAACAAGGTTGTCCACTGTCTTTTCTCTTGTTTATTTTAGTTCTTGAAATATTATAAGAAAGGATGAGAGGACTGTTCATGTAAATATTAAGAATCAGTCATACAAGTTAAGAGCTTTTGCAGATGACTTGGTTTTGATTTTGGCAGACCCTTTAAAGGATGTTTAACCTATAATGAATACATTTAAAAAATTAGGTTATTAGCATATTTTAAGATTAATAACCAGAAGGCAAAAAGAAAACATGTTAATAAAGCATATGAAGTTATAAGACCAAACACACCCAATGAATAAAACAGATTTCAATATTGAGAAAAGGGTAAAATAATGGGGTATAACTTAAATAATGATGGATTGCAAGTTATTTCAAAACTATTATGTCAAGAGATAGTATGAAATTAAAAAATATATGTCAAGATGGGGCAAAGTACAACTGTCATTGTTGGGCAGAATTTCTGTGATTAAGATTAAAGTTTTATTTTTTTATTTTTTTATTTGATTTGTCAATCGCTTACAAGATAATAGGTATAAGTATAAACATGAGTAAGAATACAGGAAATAGGTATGAATAAATGGGGCGGGAGGCATGGTGGTGAATTTATGCATGCTCCTTACAGACTACAGATTTGACAACTCAGTTGTCAAAACAAAAATGTTATGCACCATTTTAAAATGGCAGAAGGAGATATATCTAAATGTGTATGGCCAGAGGGGGAAAAAACCTCACAACTTAAATATAAGGCATTACCATATGCAAAGGAAAGAGAGCATTGGGCTTATCAGATTTGAAGCTGTATTTGAAACTATATTTTGCTGCTTGTTGTTTAGTTTGGATGAAAGAATGGGTGTTGTTAAAAAACAGACAGTTACTAGATTTAGAGGATCATGATTTGAGATTTGGATGACATAGATATCAACGCTATGACAAAATTAAGGTACATGAAGACATTAAAATTCATTATGTTACATGGGCTACTTTTGGAGTATGGAGTATTTGTTTGAAAATATGCTTATGGCTTTCAGCACAGGAAGCATTTATAGATGAGAAATAACAAACAAACATAAATGGCTAATCTACCAAGAAGTATTAAAATTTTCTCAAAGATATTATAACATTAATTTATTTATATATTAATAAATTTATTATAAATTATGTTATTATTTAGAGAAAATTATAAACAGAATTTAGATAAAAGATTTTACAGTTTTCAACAAATTTAAGAAACAGAAAAAAAATATGTACTTACAATTTGTAATTTTGATTATTAGAAAAAAATTCTTCCCTCCCTGTCTTCCTTATTTATTAGTTTGTGCCATTTATATGTATTTTGTAAAATTTTAATTTAAAAAATGATCAAATTGTGAAATAAATTACCAGAACATTTGTGGAGTAAAAAATTCTGTTCCAAAAATCTGTGAAGTTTAGTCTCCACCTGGGATCAGGAGATTGGTCAAGTGCATCTGGAAACACACACACACAAAAGTTGACTACTGGACCTTGACAGCCTTTCCAACTTGCAGATTACCCAACCCACCATAAGCATAGATTTCAAATCTCCAATATGTCCCATTTAAAGCCATTTCCATATTATCACTTTTGCAACAAATATATAGAAATATACACGCATATTCACAAAAGTACTGTGAAATTTAAACAAACCCTTGCCTAGCACAGGAAGGATCCTGACCACAAATCATTCTATATCCTGTCTTGTCATTAATAGGTCATTTATACAACTATGTCTTTCTCACACTCCCAGCCTTAGACCATCAGGTCCTCAGTACAACATTTATAGTCATTATACACTTAGATATACCCAAGTCATTGATTACTATAAGCAGGGCTAACAGATCTTGGGCTGCAAATATCTGGATACCTGTTAGGTGGCAACAATCTTATCTATGGAATACACTTTTCCCCATTATATTGGCCCTTCCCATCCAGTCAGGCAGGGAGGGTATGTTATGGACGACCATCAGTTAAAAGAATTGTCTTCTCTGAGATCACCCTTGCCTTTGGAATATTCTTTCCCCCAGACATGAGTGAGCCCCCATTCTCCTGGCCTTTCAGAAGTGTTTGAAGACCTGCCTTGCAGAGAAGCACACATATATGATATGAGGCTGGCTAGCACCCTGAGGACCCACCCCCAACTTTGCAATTTAAATTATTTTATTCCTATTTTAAGGGCCTCCTATTGGAGTGCAATATTTATATGACTTTTATGTTTTATTTATTTATTTTAATAAACTTTATTAATTTTACAATTAAAACAACACGAACAACACAAAGAATAAATTAAAAACTTTTCAACATCGACAGTTTGTGATTTTCTGTTTGTAATATTGTTTTGTGCAATATTTATAATTGATATCTAATGTGAATATATATTTACTACAGCTACTACTAATCTACCTATACCATTTATTACATAGTCTGTCTTCGCTCAATCCATTCATACAAACAGTCCCAAATCTTGTAAAATTCTGATGATTCTTTGTCTTTTAGGGCTAGGGTTAATTTATCCATTTCTGCACAACTCATAATCTTTTGAATTATCCATTCTTCTGGTAGAGTGAAGGCCTGTTTCCAACATTGAGCAAAGGCCAGTCTGGCCGCTGTCAATATATGTAATATTATGTATTTTTCCATGTTTTTTCCCAAATATCCTTATTAAGAATAATTCTGGTTTTAATTCAATTTGTTCCTTCATAATTTCTTCCAACCACTTTTTAATTCTCAGCCAATATTTTTGGGATTCTTTGCAGGACCACCACATGTGGTAGTATGTTCCTTCCTTTTTTTTTTGCACTTCCAGCATTTCGGGCTCATGTTGGGATACATCCTCGCCAGTCTCAAAGGGGGGAGGTGCCAACTATAGAACATTTTATAGGCATTTTCCTTGTATGCTGCCGATATTGTAACTTTATTATTTCTATTCCAGAGATTCTTCCATTCTATTAAAGTAATATTACGGCCTATGTTTCAACTCCAAGCTGTCATATTACCCTTGATTGTTTCTTCCTCTAATTCTATCTCCAATAGATAATTATAAAATTTTGTTATGTTTTTTTTTGTCTGGGACTTCTGTTGGTGATGTAGGGATGAACAGAGGTGCTAAAGTTCACTCGTCATTCTTCACCCCCTTTACTTACTGTTGGAGTGACCTTTCGGGGTGCACAAAGCCCTTAGAGAAGCATGCTGGTGTGGGGAGACTTTTTTTTTTTTAAGTAAAAGTTTTATTGATTTTAACAACAAACCAAAAAACACATAAAACATAAAACATAACATAAAAACATCATCATCCTTCATAAATTTACAGACAGTGTATCGGTTGGTTTACCACTCCTTTTTGTGCATCCATTTCATAGTCATTATAATAATTATATTACATAATAACTCATATTATCAATCAACAATTATATATCCTAATATCATTATTAAACAATCATTTGACTATAATTTAACTAATTCATACTTAAGCGAAATAACTATAGTTTAGTTAATTTATTTTCTAACAAATCATAAAATCATACCAAGTCTATCTTAATAAAATATTATAAAAGTATTATCAACCCCCCCCAAAAAAATGTATATTCATTATTTCCTAGATCTCTAAATATTTTATTATTATATTGTATTATCCAACCATTGATAAAAAAGATCCCAAACTTCATAAAATTGTTTATCTTCTTGTTCTCTAATTTCAAATGTCAATCTACTCATTTCTGCACATTCCAATATTTTCTTAATAACTTCTTCTTCTGATGGTATTTTCTCATTCTTCCAATTTTTAGCAAATACAATCCTAGCCGCTGTTAATACATTTACAATCAAATACTTTAAGTTTTTATTATATGTATCAGGTAAGATTCCCAACAAAAAAGCCTCGTCGCTGCGACACAGCTGCTATCTCGGGGCTCTGAGATCGCAGCTGATATCCCCGCTCCTGGTCGGTCCCAACGGACCTAAACCGTCCCGTAGAGACGGTGATAGTAAGGGGCGCGTTCTGTAGAACCCAGGGACATCACAAGTCCCTGGTTGATCCAGAAGAAGCCCTTTTACCATCGGCGGGGAGGCAGCCATTAAGCTGCTGAAGTTGGGACAGCTCCGGAAGGAAGAGACAAAGAGAAAGTGTATTGGCTGGTGAGGATTCTTTTTTTTTTTTTTTACTTGGGACTTAAGGACACCCTAAAATGAGAAGGAATCTGTAAAATTTTTGACAAAATTTTACTTAGTGGCGATTTTTTCTTTAAGAATGTCAAAATGAGGCTTGGGTTTTTATTTTTACTTTTTTTTCTCTTCACTGAACTTCTATTGCGATCTAGTTAATCAGACTGGTTTTTTCTTTTATATTTACTTGCTTTTTTCCCTCTTTTTGACTGTTTATATTATATAAAATAGAGGCTCCCTTTAGTATCTTTTTTTTAAAAAATTATACATAAACATATATATATATACTTTTTCTTTTTTTTTAGGCTTTTTTAGGGGGAAAAGGGGGAGAGGTTTTAAGAAATTTTGCAACACTGCCAACTAGAGGCTTGAAAATATTTTATTTGAAGTTGAGAGCTGGGAAAAGAAATTCTTTTCAAGGCTACTGGAAGTGATAAGATAGAGGGAAGAGCGCTGGAGGATGTTTATACAGGTGCTCTTTGGGACTTCTATTATCAATTGAATATTTGAAGCTTGGCCTTGAAATTTGTGGAGAAGCCAAATAAGAGCCTTGGATAAATAAAAGGCAGTGTGTGCTTTCTTTTTTTTATTTTTTATTAAGTGGTTTATCCCTCCCCTCTAACCCCACAATATTTTGTAATATTGGTATATTTATTTTTTATTTTACCTTATTTTTTTATTTTTTTTTAAAGGAGAAGCCTCGGAATATTTGCTTTTCGTTTTTTGTTTTTTTTTACTGGGATATTTGCCTCTTTATCTCTACTTTAGACTTGTTTTTACGGCTATTTTCCATTTTTTGAGGTCTTTTAATTGGATTAAGGTGAGAAGAACCTGAAGAACTCCTTTTTTTTTTTTGCTTATTACTTTTTAATAATGTTGGGCTTTATTTTGTCTTTTTTTCTCTTTATTTTTAATTTTTACTTTTGAATTATAATTGAGTATTTCACAGCTGGATTAAGGTCTTGAAGAACCTGAAGAATTTCTCTTTTCTAATTTTGGGCTTTTTACTTTTTTACTTTTTATTGGGGTTTTTTTTCTACTTGGTGTTTTCTTTTTTCCTAATTGGATTACAATTGGCTACCTTATTAACTGGATTAAAGGAGCCGGAAGACCTTGAGCCACGGAATGAGTAAGAAAATTTTACCTTTGGGCATTTCAGCTTCTGCTCCTGTCTCCCCATCAACTGGAGGACGACTTTCAATAATGGCGAAGCAAGATAAAGCACAAGTGGATTTAATGACGGTTATGCAAGGAATACAAGACCTAAAAATGAGTATGGAACAAAGAATGGAGAATATTGAACAAAGTATGGAACAAAGAATGGAGAGTATTGACCAAAGAATTGGGAAGATTGATGAAAAATTTGAAAATGTTCAACAGATGATGGTGAAACATGATGAGAGAATCCAAAAAATAGAAGAGAAAGATAAGCAAAGAGATGACATAATTGAAAATATTGATAGCAGATTAACAACGGTTGAACAAGAAAAAAGTGGGATGTTGAAGTGGGAGATGGACAGGTCAGAATTTTACCTTAGATTTCAAAATATTGAGGAAGAAAAAGGACAGAATTTGGCTGCTGTAATGATTGAAATCTTGGCTGGAGCCTTGGAAATAACAGAGGAAAAGATGATGGATGGGGTAGATGAGATATATCGCGTCTTCACAAGATATGCGATGAGGAATCAACTACCAAGAGAGGTCCATGTCAGATTCACCAAAAAAACTATTAAAACTCAAATATTACAAGTGGCAAGAGAGAAGGTGTTGAAATACAAAGACAAAGAGATTGTGGTTTTAAAACAAGTACCCAGAAAAGTGAGA